>NC_090710.1:8520312-9737500 GCF_040954835.1 Lepisosteus oculatus
ATACTGGGAGTGGTAGCCGGGGAGAGTCTGAGGGTCAGCACGATGACCAGCGGCTGACCCTACCTGTGTAAATAATGTCCTAGTAATTCTAGCCCCCTGTGTAGTCCTGTAAAAGTATAGTGTGTTGTTAGGTAATTACCACCCTAAATATGTGCACGTGTTCCGTCAGTCTCCTCATGTGTGTGTAGATCCTGTGTTTGGTTTTGTGTGGTTGTAAACGAATGAACCTGCAAACGCTACAATAATAATAATAATAAACTTTATTTTATATAGTGCCTTTAAAGGTGGCTTCTCAAAGCACTTTACAGAATGACAACAACAAAAAATAAAAATAATACACGAGATAAAACACAATTATAATATACAGAGGAGACCGTGGATGGTGGTACTAAGAAAAGCAGAGGGGTGAAGAATGGAATCAGTTAAGTAAAGGCTTTTCTAAAGAAGAGGGTTTTGAGTCTTGATTTGAAGGAGTTTAGAGGAAGTGACTCTCTGATATCCTTGGGTAGCGAGTTCCAGAGCTTGGGGGCATAACAGGAGTAGGCCCTGTCACCCATACAATGTAGATGGGCTTGGGGGATAGTAAGGAGACCAGAATTAGAAGAGCGAAGGTTGAGAGGTGGGGAGTAGGGCGATAATAGTTCAGACAGGTACTGAGGTGCCAAGCTATGCTGAGCCTTATAGGTGAGCATGAGGATTTTAAAGTCGACACAGAATTTGACCAGAAGTCAGTGCAAGGACTCCAGGATAGGAGTCATGTGATCATTTGCACTAGACCTGGTCAGGATTCTGGCTGCTGAATTTTGGACATCCTGCAGTTTGTTCAAAGTAGATTTAGATACCCCAGTGAGTAGATTACAGTAGTCAATTCAAGAGAACACAAATGTGTTGATTAGCTTTTCAGCCACAGTTAGTGATAGCATAGGGCATAGTCTACCGATATTTCTGAGGTGAAAAAAATATGTTTTGATAATATGCTGCACATGTGGGTCGAGTTCGAATTTTAAGACAGAATCGAATATAACCCCAAGGTTTTTCAATTTAGATTGAAGCTCAAGTACAGAACCATCTACAGATAGGATTACAGAAATGGCTTTACGAAGTTGATGAGGGGTGCCAATAAGCATGACTTCTGTCTTGTCGCAGTTATGATGAAGGAAATTTTTAGTCATCCAAATTTTTATGTCAGAGATGCAATTAGATAGAATAGAGACAGCTACGTCAGTGTCAGGTTTGGTTTGGATGTATATTTGAGTATTGTCAGCGTAGAAATGAAAGCTGAGGCCACGTGATCTTAAAAGCTGACCAAGTGGAAACACGTAAATGCTGAAGAGCAAGGGGCCCATTATTGAGCCCTGAGGAACACCAGACTTAACAAGGCCAATTTCAGACCTATACCCATTAAGAGAGACGACGTGACAGCGATCAGTGAGGTAAGGTTTGAACCATTTGAGAGCAGTGTCAGAAAGTCCAAACACAGTCTCAAGACGGGAACGTAAGATGTTATGGTTAACAGTGTCAAAAGCAGCACTGAGATCAAAAAGGATGAGTATAGAAGGAGAACCAGAATCAGAACCTATTAGAAGATCATTAGTGACTTTGAGCAGGACAGTTTCTGTGCTGTGAAGTTGACGGAAGCAAGATTGGAGGGGTTCGGAAAGATTGTTTGTCATGAGGTGGCTATGTAACTGAAGTGTGACAGCACGTTCTAGAATGTTTGCAAAAAAGGGTAAGTTGGAGATGGGGCAAAAATTGTTAAGGCTGTTGAGTGCCATGTTAGGCTTTGGCACGGGGGTAATAGCGGCAGTTTTGAGGACCATTGGTACAATGCCAGTGCTCATAGATTCATGTATAATATTGAGGACAATGGGACAGAGAGAAGACAAACAGGACTGAAATAAAGTGGTGGGAATGGGATCTAAAATAGATGTGCTGGTGAACTTCTACCTCTGCACTATCGAGAGCATCCTCACCAACGGGATCACCGTGTGGTATGGCAACACCTCTTCGCGAGAAAGAAAGGCACTGCAGAGAATGGTCAATATGGCCCAGAAGATCATCGGCTACGGTCTCACAGAGATTAAACAGCTCTATGAGGACCGCTGCCGTGGTAGAATTCTGGCCATAACAGAGGACAGTCACCACCCCGGGCATGAGCTCTTCACCCCACTGCCCTCAGGCAAGAGATATAAGAGCATACGGACACTTACCACTAGATTCTTCAATAGCTTCTATCCACAAGCAGTGAGACTGGCGAACACATTTAGCCATCCCCCTCGGACCACACCTACACCATCACCATCTACCTCATTGTAATTTATTTATTGTACGTCTCCAGTCATTGTTTACACGTCTGTATTGTTTACATTCAAACTGTCTGCATGTTTACTTGCACATTGTCTATTGTTTGTTTGTACATTGTCTTGATGCACTGTTTGCACTTTGTTTTGTTTTTTACACTTGTTTTACAATCGAGAGACTTTCTGTGAGTAAGAATTCCATTGTACCAGTACCGGTTACATATGGTAATAAAGTTCAAGTTCAAGTTCAAGTTCATGTGGTGGGTTTCATGCGTTTAACTAGTTTATTGAGGGATGCTGAGTCAAGAAGAGAGAAGCTGGAGAGAAGGGAACCAGAGAAGTTGGATGAGGAGGGAGGAGGTATGGAAATTATATGCATAATGGAGAGAATGTGATGCCAGATGTTGTCGATCTTAGAACTAAAGATATCTAAGAATGTGTTACAAAGTTGCTATGAGGCAGGTAATGTGGTGGGGCAGTTTGGCTTGAGCAGTCTGTCAATGGTGGAGAAAAGATGTCTGGGGTTGTTTTGGTGATTTTCAATGATGTCAGAGAAGTAGGTGGATCTAGCAGACTCTATAGTAACCTTATATTCAGACAAGTAATCTCTCCAAGCCTGATAATGTACATTTAGGCCAGAAAGATGCCACCTACGCTCAAGTTTGCAAGAGGCTGCCTTCATGGACCACAGATGGTTGTTGTACCAGGGGGTAGGGCGAGAGAAGGAGATGGTTCGAGTTTTTAAAGGAGCAAAGGTGTCAAGGGTAGATAAAAGAGCACTGTCAAGTAACTGTATTTTGTCCTCTAGAGGGTCAGAGGAAGAGAAACAAGATAAGGAGGACAGAACAGAATTTGCCAACAGTGGGTAATCAACTGATCACCAGTTATGGAAATGTACAGAGTGTGAGTCGGGGGGGGGGGGGGATTGTTAGAAACAGGTAATTCGAGATTGAAAAGAATAGCTAAGTGGTCAGGGAGGTCTAGATCAAGGGGAGAGCAGTGGGAGACAAAAGAGTCATTTTCAAATAATTATATCTAAGGTGTGTCCTTTGTTATGTGTAGAGGTACAAGCAAACTGAGTAAGATCAAAACATCCCAGTAGAGAAAGGAACTCTTTAGCCAGACTGGAAGACCTTGAATCGTTGTGTATATTAATGTCCCCTAGAATAAGTATCCTTTTAAACTTAAGGCATAAAAATGAGAGAAAATCAGCAAACTCACCTAAGAAGGCTTCACTGGGTTTGGGTGGTCTATTAACTATGGCAATTATAGTAGATTGGGGGATAGAAACATTTAAAACAAGGCACTCAAAAGAAGAGGGAGGAGGTATAGTAATAGGACTTAGATTGTAAAAAAGGTTGTAAATAACAATGATGCCCACCTCTGCCTGAAAGACGCTTAAGGTCAAACAAATCATACCCAGGAGGGACTAATTGGTTAAACAGGAATCCTTCGTTTTGTTTGTGCCAGGTTTCAGTTAAGCACAGAAGGTCAAGTTTTTTTTCTTTGATAATATCACATAAAAGAAGAGCCTTGTTGTTTAAGGAACGCATATTGAGTAGCACTGATCTGGTCAGTCTTGGGGATGTAGGGAGAGCGGAGTGCGTTCCAGGTGCGGTAGTAGGAGAAGATTTTTTTAGAAGATACTTAAACTGCTATTAAAGTTTAAACTATTAAGGACTTAAAGGAAAGATGCTGCACAAGGTCTCGTAGAACTGCAAGAAGTCACAGACCAGGACAGTGAGAAGAGTAAAGTGTTGAGAAGAATGATTTGTGAAGAAAAAGGGAATTTCCAAGACACAAAAGGTGTATCCCCCACAGTGTCCTGAATTCCAGCAGTGTTACAGAGAGATTTATAGTCCATGTACAGCCATGGTCACCCAATGTTATTACCATGAATGGGTGTGGCCATCACCAGCACATTGGAATCAGAGAAAATACTTCCACTTATGACACAGTGGCTATTCCTGATAACGTTATTCTCTGCCTTTCAGTTATTTCTGAGATGTCACATACTATAGTTATTTGTGACATGTTACATACAGCAGGTGTCTTTTTAAAATGCACTCAAGCCAGTTCAGGAGTAATGACCCCAGGGCAAAGTTAGATGTTACCCTTGTTAAAAAGTAAAAACAAATGATGACATAGATTCTGCAAAATAAATATTTAACGTATACTGTATATGTTTTAGATATAACAAGTATAATAACTCCTTTTTGAATTAATGCAAAATAGCATATCATGAAGAGTGTAATGATGTATCTCTTTCTACACCTGATGAAGTGATTTAAGGTCTGCATGGGTTTAACATTAAATCCAAATGATAAAATATTTAATGCAGAAAATAAATTAGCTGTTTTACTGAAGTTTATTTTATATAGTATATATTATATAGTATAATTTCCCTGCCTCTTGTCAAACTGATTATGTATATTTTGTATACTGCATATATACTATAAACTGTATTGTATCATGTCAGAGTTGACTTGAACTAAACAGTTATTTTGTTATGTTGTTGTTATAGTAATTATTTTCTAAGGAAAAGTCAAAAGTGGGAAAACAATGGATAAATAAAGAGAAACTAAAATATAATGTCCTGTGATCCAAATGTGTAGCCTAATAATTTAAACTGATTAATACATTCTGGAGAAGCACTAAACTTCTAAAAGGTATTTTGAATCTAGAACTTTAAATTGTGTTAATAGGAAAAATATGAAGTACTTTTATTATAACCTATAAATTAAGGTAACATTTGCTACTGTTTTTGAAAGCTCCATACGATTTTAGTGCCTCCTTAGGTTTCCCAATTAGTCATAGATCTTCCCTGTAACATCCGTGTTGTAGTTATTCGACTATTTGACTGTTTTAAATTATGAAAGAAAAATATAAATTGCAGCACTGGAAGACCCAAATCTATCATGAGCAGTTACATTTTGAACCCTTTAACAGTAGCCTTCTTCTTTCCAGTTGTATAAATTGAAGATAAAATACTGCCCCAGAAATTTTTAACTGCTGTCATCTTTTATGTATATGACCCCCAGAGTCATCCTGCTAGTGTGAAAAGACAAAAATAAAGTAGGATAGAAGAGATACATTTTCTACACCGAAAAAGAAATTGAGACCCTTGTGACCTAATTAACAACTCACCCTTAAGGTTGACCTGAAGCCCCATGATATAGTTTCAGAGATTTTCTACAATACCCAGGACAAAGCAAAAGAAACTCTAAAATGTTCAAAGTATATACTTTCCTATCATTCTGCAAAAAAGAACAAGATCTTAGTTCCCTGCCTTGCAAATAAAGCTTTGTCTTTGCTTCTCATACCAAAGGTTTATGTGAACCATATTGGTTTCCCCAGTGGTTTTACTCATATTTCAGACATGTGGGATGTGCCAGCAATCTCTGTACTGAACTAGACTTAATGTTCCTATACATCATAATTATGTACAGTGTAGGAATTATTTTAACTTTTACTGCTATGATTAAAGCAGGTTGTTGACCAATGATACAACAACCAGTTGTGAACCTGGTATTTGATGATAGTTTTATTTTCTGGGAGCTTCATGCTGTTACTGAAAGAGAACCATTAAGCATTTGGTATGTAATTTGTAAAAGCACTAGTTTTGATCTTTCAAGCACTCTGGACTTTCATCTAGTAACATATTATCTGTTGCAGTAACATATTTGGATCATTTAGATTTACATCTTGTAGCACTATGTGAAGTAACAGTAAGTGAAGGTAGGATCACAGGTCCAAAGCAGTGCTTTTAATTCACAGTGCAGAGGGAATTTGTAAAGACAAATAAAAAAGTACACAGTAGTTTGCTCTGAGCACTAACAGAACCCAATTTTTTTTCAGTCTCCTCTATTAAAACAACAATAAATAACCAAAAAGCCAGAAGGAAATGGAGAACTTCTATGTGTATCTGTGTAACTTCTCAAACTGAAGATACAAAACAACCTAAAAAAGTAGGGTAGAAACTGAGCAACAGATATCCTTTTAAAAATATATTCCTCTTTGCTACGAACTTTCAGATCTGATGTTCTAATAAAAAACTTTTGGACTCAAACAAAAGTCTCTGGCTTCTCAGCCTGCTGTTTTTTTTTTAATTTACTGCAATCCCTGAGATCACAGATTAGATTTAAGATAAAGACTCCAGCATATTTCTGCTTCCTGCATTGACTTCACCCAACATGTAGCAAGTCATCAAATAGGTGCCCCTACTTGCACCTCCAGGATTTTAATTCTACCTTGTTCCCCTGTTTCTGTTTCTCTTATCAACCTACTGTTTGATGTTCCTCTGTTTAACCTCTGTTAAGGAGACAGTCTGCATTATATATGCTGAAGAGCAATCCTGAATAATCTTTTATTGCTTTTATTACATAAAAATGATAAGGAATGTACAAAGATCTTTGTTAACCCATAGTAAGCAACACTACAAAAGTGATGGCTATAGATGAGTAACATTAAAGAATTCCCATTATTATTACAGATGCAGACATTCAAAACTAGAGGGGTATGCTGCGGTACAATGCGGTGGGCGTGTCACATCAAATTGCGTCAATTCGAGTCATATCGTATTTTACCGTATGCAAATTATATTATATTAATAGTCTCCAGAATCACCTTGTAAAACCGCCAGGTGGAGCTAACAAGGCTTAACCTCTCGTACAGCATTTGAGCTTTCACCAGAAAACAACCAGTTTCGAATCCTGATCACTGGTGAGGGACAATCTTAAATTCTTAATTGAATAAAGTTGTATACTCTTTGGACTTTTAAATGTAAACTGTGTATTACAGCATGTTAATCATTATACATTAAAAATAGTTGGTATATTTTATGAAAGCAAGTTTGCTCAGTTGGACAAAAGTATACAACCCACCACCTTTATCATAAATATTTTAATTATGCAGAAATATTTTATGCATCAAAGTCTTTACCGAAGATATTACTAATAGTATTAATAATGAATGACCTTGGACAAGCTGTAAACTTGAGAATCTCCGATTCACCATGCCATTCACATGCTCATAAAAGATATTAATTTAGGAATATAAACATATTACTGTATGTACACTGTACTGTATATGGCTGGTCTTGATAGTTTAAATAAAAAATACACACCAGTCTTACATGTGGTTATTTCGGAAACGTTTTACATGCTTCTTCTGACCATATTACTGTACGTTTATATACTTTGTGAAAACTGATCGTTTTAACCTTTTCTGCAAATATGCTCGTTATTGGAGTAAACAAAAGCATACTTTTAGAATTTGATTAATAGAAAATATAATATGGAATCGCGTATTTAAACAAATTAAAAACAATATAAGTATATTCATGTACTATTGCACAAACAATAATATAAGACTTTCCATTGATATGGGTACTTCTGTTTCACTGTTTAGTGAATTACTGCGTCTGCGGTGTGATTGTTTAAGTGACTGACTTATAAGGTTAAGGTCAGGTGTTCAAATCCAGCTATCTCTATGAGTTTTCTTTTAACAAATAAACATTTATTTGAAAAACTAAAATAGCAAATATTATGGACACTATATTGACATTTTTTATATTTCTAAATATCACAACATGTTCGAAGCTAAGTCATTTATTAATAACAACGAATAATTTCAAACTGCTACTAATATTGTTACTGACTAAATTTTATCGGCACTGTATTGAATTTGTTGGTCTTTCTAAATATCACCAAACGTTCAAAGTTAAGTGAGTTAAGTGATTACCATTTTCCATGAATACTTGCGCTCATTATCGCAGTAAAAGAAACTCATATTTTTCAGAATTTAATTATTTAAGCAATGAGGCACGAGAGGCCATGCTATATCGTGGATATAGTCGCAATTAAAAGGTGTTGTTGTTAGGCCCGATGCGATCCAGAGGGCCAGCAACCCTTTTAACTGTGACTATATCCACGATATAGCACAGGCATCGAGTGCCTTATTGCTTTTATAAAACAGTCCCCAAATATGTGAAAATATGTGAGTTTTAATTAAAAAAATTATTTAACATGAAAATTAAGCTGTTTACATTCCTCCGCCTGAGAATGTAGTCCCACATTGTTACGCAACGCAGAAACACAGCCACAAGTAACATTAACTAGCAAAGAGAGGACATTAGCTAGCCAACATGATAAAGGGATAAATTACTTGTTTTTTGTTTATTTCTTTAGCACATATATTTGAACATTTCCATCGATCATACAAGCACTGAAAAACTGTCCAATCCTTAGTTCATCAGGCATTTTCTTTTTCGCTGCACGAGTGCTCCCACTGCTGCTGGTCTCAGTGGCTTCTAAGATATAATGCCAGTGATTTGTTGTTAAAATTGGGCTTTCAATAACGTAGCAGTGAACTCTCATTTATATGCCCACTATAACAGACATATTCTCCTTTGCTTTTAACTGAACTTTTCATAATTTCTAAGAATGAAAATGATTTAAACTATGCAACACTTATCATTCAACGAGACCTCAAAATATCACAAGGATCCTCAAGAGCGCAACAAAGACAGCAGAAAAAGATACGTGTATCAGATACATGACAATCCAAGTTTTTTATCTACACTTTCTTATCTATACTAAGAAGTAGTCTTTAAATTCTTTATCACACAGTAAAAAGTCAAAATTCTGAGGTGTGCATATATCAGAGAATATAGCACAGCAACTCAATGGCACAGGCTTCATCATGGCATTCTAACCTTCTGAGTCTGGGATTAGGGAGCATCTGGTCCCGTGACCACTCTTTTATTTCCCTGTACCTCTGCCGGATCCCCCTCCAGCTTTTAACTCTGTTTGTCTGTCAGGATGGATTGCCTGGTCTTGGACTTTTGCTACACCCATGGATTTGCCTCGGACTCCCTTGGACTGTTTGCCTCGGCCATACCTCCCCGGAACACCAGCACATCATGAAAACGCCCCCTGTTTTCCTGTCAGCCCCTTTGCATGCTTTTCCCCCCAATTTTTCCTCACTCCTCCCCAGATTGTGTTGTCTTCATAGGGTCCTGAAAGAACGCTTCTTGACAATTGTTGTGTCAGTATCTACAGAATATGTCTTATTGCATATCTGCATAAATGTCCTCTGTATCTGTAGCTGTAATAGTATGCCTACATCTATATTAGTTATTTTGGTGTCTGTACTTCTGTGTTAGGGAATCTTTATTATTATACAGTGCCATGCAAAAGAACCAAGACCCTTTTGTGAAACTACAAATAATCATAAGCCTTCTCTTTTTCTGAAACCTATTCTACCAGCTGATACTGTATGTCCAGGAACATTTGTCAATATGCTCAGATGTGGAGTTGCACCCTTCATATTCTCACTCTGCAAGGGCTTAGGGTGCCCCATTTCTAAATTTGTGTTTCATAAGGGTGCTCAAGAGTGCCCCTCAATGCACCCTTAAGGTTCTCTTTTCTTAAGTCCACATCTGAGCAGTCTTTATGTTATCATGTTATCATGGAGAATAAAATATTCATGAGATAGTAAAATTGAACTTTTTCTGGTTTTAAAAATGTTATGTAAAAACAAAATTTAATTGTTAGATTCATACTGTCTGGTATGAAATTTTGACATAAAGATTTTATTTCGTCACATCATTTCGACTGATGAGTAATAATTTATGTTCACTGTATTTTATAAACCTGGTATTTCCAGGTTTTCCTCAGTTTACTTTGCCTGTTTTGAGTCAACAGGAAGTACACAATGTGTCACTACTTTTGTGCAAGGATAAACGAGATGAAATTCAATTTAATCAAAATGCAAATCAGAAAAACTCATACAGAACAGGGAGGATATACAAAATTCAGAACAGGGAGGATATACAGTATACCAGTCCTCCATAATGAGGTTATCCTATTACTAGGCTAGCAAGTTCATTTAATTGTTAGATTCATACTGTCTGGTATGAAATTTTGACATAAAGATTTTATTTCGTCACATCATTTCAACTGATGAGTAATAATTTATGTTCACTGTATTTTATACACAGAAGCTTTAAAAGCTATTTAATAGTACAAAGGTTTGAGGTATTGCCAAGTTTACCTTATTTAGTTTACGTTGAATGAATGTCAGTGAACATATAATTTTCCTCATACTGTCATTTTTGTACTAACAACATGAAGTGCATTTAGTAGTACAAAGCTTTGAATAAACAGAGAGTGGTATTTCCAGGTTTTCCTCAGTTTACTTTGCCTGTTTTGAGTCAACAGGAAGTACACAATGTGTCACTACTTTTGTGCAAGGATAAACGAGATGAAATTCAATTTAATCAAAATGCAAATCAGAAAAACTCATACAGAACAGGGAGGATATACAAAATTCAGAACAGGGAGGATATACAGTATACCAGTCCTCCATAATGAGGTTATCCTATTACTAGGCTAGCAAGTTCATTTAATTGTTAGATTCATACTGTCTGGTATGAAATTTTGACATAAAGATTTTATTTCGTCACATCATTTCAACTGATGAGTAATAATTTATGTTCACTGTATTTTATACACAGAAGCTTTAAAAGCTATTTAATAGTACAAAGGTTTGAGGTATTGCCAAGTTTACCTTATTTAGTTTACGTTGAATGAATGTCAGTGAACATATAATTTTCCTCATACTGTCATTTTTGTACTAACAACATGAAGTGCATTTAGTAGTACAAAGCTTTGAATAAACAGAGAGTGGTATTTCCAGGTTTTCCTCAGTTTACTTTGCCTGTTTTGAGTCAACAGGAAGTACATAATGTGTCACTACTTTTGTGCAAGGATAAACGAGATGAAATTCAATTTAATCAAACTGCAAATCAGAAAAACTCATACAGAACAGGGAGGATATACAAAATTCAGAACAGGGAGGATATACAGTATACCAGTCCTCCATAATGAGGTTATCCTATTACTAGGCTAGCAAGTTCATTCTGAAAAAAAAAATGTGTGGGTCTTCATCCTTATTAAATTGTTTCAATGACCCTCATGTCTGTAAGGAGAAATTACCTCTTCTGAAAAAAAAGTACCTTTCCAGAAACAAAATACTGGTTAATCTATCAAAAATATAACAACTTTTGCACATTACTGTTGAATTTACTGGACAACAAGGACACTAGCTAAGTTTTTTTTTATTATTGAGTATTTAAGATTATGTAACTTTAAATAATTAAAAAGACAAAATCCTGTTACAAATTTATATAGTAAAAACACAATAGTAGAATGTACCAGTCATTGTGGATATATCTTTCTTAAAAATCTTAAAAATGTGTAGAATGACAACATTGTGTATGCCATAATTAAGTTTACTGAACTAGTCTGTAAATGTTATGATCTACAATAATATGTCTGTAAAATGGTTTATTGTTCTAGTCTATATTTGTCATTTTAAGCCAACACTGTTCTTAAGTCAGCAAAATGATTAAGTAGTTCTGGCTGTGGACATGCAGTAGAAGTATTGATTTCATGTCATACTTTATAAATGTATTGTTTATACAAAGTATTTTCTATAGAGCACTCAATCTCTTTTATATTGATTTAGAAAACCTGAGCTCTTTAGGTCTATAAGAATACTTGATGTTTTTTGTCCATGGGGGTAATCATTACTTCTTGTCTTGGAAGGAAATCATGATTTGTGAACCATACACAGACACCGACAAAAAACATCCCTCTGTGTGTTATACAACTTTTATCAACAGAACTGTGATGGAAAAGTATCATATGATATTTGTCAAGTTTAGTAAAACTACAATGGGATGGTGTCAGAGTATACAGCTACCAGAGAAATTTAAATTCCAGTAATTAACAAATCACAACTGACCTACTGGGTAGCTGATGAAAGATGGGATATATTTAAGCAGTGCATATCTACAATGACCAGAAAGAAGATACAATGGCTTTTATTATTTAATAAATATTTTTTTAAGTAGCATATATTGTCATGAAACACAAAGGAATTTGTACATAACTGTGAATTCCAGAAGTTAAAAATTTGTATTTTGTAGGCAGGAATGTTTAAATGCAGCTGTTGTAAGCAGTGATGTGGCTAGAATCAGAAGTAAGACTCCTTCATACATTACAATTACAGTATATCCTGAGGCACTTTTAACATTGGCTAAGGTTGCCAATAATTGCTAACATGATAGTTGTGGATAAGGATGTTTATTAGACATATATTTGTGTTTACATTGTTTACTACTATTATCCCATAAAATAGAACTGTGTAACGTGACATTTTATTCCCAGTTGAAATGATTTTTAAAATGTTCTACAAATGTTGACCAAATACTTTGACAGGCCAACAGTAACATTCTCATCAGAGCACAAAAAGTAGAAGGAAAAGACCCATGTACAGTGCTATTGGTCTTTTGTAATATCAGAAAGCTCTCCACTTGAAATATAAGCTATCCTTATAAACACATACTGTATATATATGTATACTGTATATACATAAATAATGCAACTGATCCCATCTACAGTAATTCTAGCACATCTGGCTCTGTGAATTCCATATATTTTGCTAATCAACTGTTCAATAAATAGCTTGCATCATGTCATGATTTATATTATTAGCATGACAGTTTTTCATTACGCAAATATAAGTATTTATGGAACAAAAATCGCAGCAAAATAAAACATTAAAATTCATCTTTATTTAGAACCATTGTGAAATTAATCATTGACCTCTTCTTTAATTGGAAATGATTACATAACATGTAATAACTCTAAAATATTTCTTCTGTGCCAACTTAAAAGAAAGCATTATGACAGTTATTGTTTTTTTTAAATTCACAACTGTCTAAATATGAAATGTGATTAACAATCTCATTTAAACATGACAAGATTACTGTCCATAACATGATGATGAGGATTCTTTTTCTCCTTGATAAAATTTTAAAGTGTTTGGGGTGAGATGACTTTATAAAAGTAATGACAAAAATGATAAATAACAATTGTGGTCGAATGCCTCAAAATAGCTATGTGTATATAAAAAAGTTTTTACTGAGTTCACTTACTGGAAAGAAATTTGGAAATTGTGTTCGAACCCCTTATGTTTTTACATCTCAAAGGCACCACAGCCCCATGCCACATGCCTGCAAGTGCATGAGAAGCTCCTAGAGTTAATCTGACAATTAATGCAAAGAAAGCCTGAACAACTAATCCCTTCCTTCTTCTGTGCACACAATTATGTAACACTTCTTTGAGACTTCTGGTCCCAGATAGCTAGTTACCTGACCCAGGCTCAAACCCATAACTTCTTTAATATATTTTGCAATGGTTAATTGTCGATAAACACTATAACACTACCTCACTTCAGAGAATGGGGGAATTATACCCTTTGGTTAGCGATGTAAGCTAGCTATCCGTTAGCTGCATAAGCAATGCATATTGTCAACATTTTTTTACCGGTTACTCCAAGTACTGTAGTTCCTTAATAATGTTGAAATAATGGAATAATTGATGTGTAGTGAGAAATCAAAGCCATTGTTTCATGTTAGAGCAGTCTTTTAAGAAAGAAATCACTGAAATAATTTCAGATGTTCAATGTTTTCACAGCCATTATTTCTACATTTGTCTCATACTTCTTTAAAATTCTTTAACAGTGGAAAAAGTTTGTATTCTCAAAAAGCTGGTTGAAATTGATCTCAAAGAGCACAAAGGCATATTTGCTTGAAACAAAACATATTCAATACTTTGGAGGTATTCTTAAAAGAAAAAAATAACATTTTATTGGATTTATCACTTGGTCAATTATATGTGGGAAATCCTGTTCACAGTCACCTAATGACATAGTCCATTCTTAGATTGACAGTGTTTGAACAGGAATTTATTGGCTGATTTTAATCCATGCGCTTGTCTTAATCCAATGGTTTCATGTGATGGATTACTGTACAACAAGGCTTTGAATGTTAGTTTCATGAGTTTCATGAGAATGAGATGAAACTGCCCATCATAAGGTTTCAATATATGTCAACTAAAATTTCAATCACTTTAGAAGTGCACATGACTACTGGATTTAAAAAAAAAAATAAAGCAGTGTGGCTGGTGCAAGATCATGAAGCTCAAACAACATAGAAATCCTCAAACTAATATACACTGAAATCACAGTCAGTGTATCACATTTAAAGTATTGTTTTCTTTGATTGAGATCTGATTGATACCTGCCTAAAAGTCCAGTAAAATACAAAAAAATCAAATCAATAAGAAAGATGTAAGATAATGTTGAACTGGTATTTTTTAAAAATCGTAGACTGAGAGGTTCCAGCATAAACCTCTTTTCATTCATGGTGCATCCAAAAATATATAACTTGGGAATCTCTGTTACTCACTCTACTACTGTCATCTGAATAATAATAATAATAATAATAATAATAATAATAATAATAATAATAATAATAATAATAATAATAATTGAATCAGTGAAGTCAGTTGATAACAATGGTTTGCAAATGATGATTTACAATGGTGGACTATCCAGAAGTCTTATACCATTTTTACATGTTGCACAAAAAAAAAAACAATGAAAGAAAGAACAATCAATAAAATGTAAATATCAGAATAGGACATAAAATAACAAGATGTGGTGCATCAGGCACAAAAGAACAAAGATGTGAATAAACCTGCAAATATGAAGTTACAGTAGATACTGTAATTTCAGCTTACTCTGCTTGTTCTATTCATTAGCAGTGGCAAAGTAAAATGAGTAGAAGTCAGTAGTCTACTACCTACAAGAGAGGTTTAATAAAATGACTACCACTGAAATTGTAGGATAGAATTAACTGTAGCATCATAAAGGTATTTTCCCAGTTAAAGATCTGTAAATTACTTTAAACCAGTGAAACATTTGTCTAATATGCAAAGATAGCTCATAAATCAAAGAATAAAGAGCACAACAGTATCAGTGACAAATATTGTGACAGAATGATGTAATAAATTAAGTTTATCAAGAACAGCTGTAGAGGCTATTCTGTAAACATTTTTCAGAAAAGATTTTTGATTGTTATTTATTTGAGTTTTTGAAAGTTAATGTACTATTTAACCAGATACCCAGATGTTTATACTCTGTGATTTACTCCAAGTTTTTTATGTATTTGGTATTAAAGAAATTAAGTTACAAATTGGTCACCAGCAGCTGTATCATCCCAGCAACCCACAACTGGCAATCCACTGAAGCTAAGCAGATGTGAGCCTGGTCAGTACCTGGATGTGAGACCTCCTGGGAAAGCTAAGGTTGCTGCTGGGAGAGATGTTAGTGGGGCCAGCAGGGGGTGCTCACTCAGTGGTCTGTGTGGGTCCTAATGCCCCAGTATAGTGACGCTATACTATAAAGGGGTACCGTCCCTCAGATGAGATTTAAAACCAAACTCTCTGTGGTCATCCCAGGGTGATTCTCAAGAAGAGTAGGGGTGTAGCCCTGGCATCCTAGCTAAATTTCCCATTGGCCCTTACCATTCATGGCCTCCTATTAATCCCCATCTATGAATTGGCTTAATCAATCTGTTCTCCTCCCAACTAATAGCTTTCATCTCATCATCTGCATGTAGTGGTGCAGGGGAGTCCCCATTACTATAAAGCGTTGTAGATGGAGTGTCCAGGAAAGCGCTATATTATTGCAGTTCAGTGTCCAGTTGAGTATAAAATGGTGTTGTCAACACAAAGGTGGATATGAATGTTCTATATTGCCTAAACAATATTGTATTAATATAGATGGATATATATTAAAGATAAGGACACAAGATAGAACCTAAGGGTCTCTCTAATAACTGAGAGAGGTTGCAAAACAAATCAAGGCTGATTTTACTCACTATATTCCTTTTGTTCAACTTGAAATTCCAAGAACAAAAACAGCTGTCTGTGTCTAGTAACTTAGACTTTATATATGCAAAGAATTGGGGTGACAGCATAGTACAGAATATTGCTTTGTACCAGTAAGATGTTCTGCTTCCTGGCCTTCGACCAATGACCTAATATATACAAGTTAATAAAAGGTAAAAAAAGTACCAAATTGACCAGTCGCATGAAGTTTGCAGTTTATATTTATATTGTCAGGAAGCCAGATTTAGCAGATAGATGATGTAACAAGGTAGCATGAAGTTAACTATTAATGTAACTGTTTCCCTTGAACATGGACCCATGCTTAATCATAACATTTCAAGGTCAAGTGAATTTTTGAGTTCATAGATGACTGTTGACTACAAAAATATTGAGACATCGTAATGTGTCTAAGCAGAAAATGTCTTACTCTGTGATTACAAAAGATTATACAAGTTTTTCTTAAAGAGTATAAAAGAACACCAATTGGATGTTAAATAAAAAATACATAAATAATTTGTAAGATACAAAGTGAAAATTACAGGCAGCAATTAAAAATACTAATCTAATCTAAAGGCGCTAATCTAACACACCCACATAAGAACAATATTTCTTGCAGACTGGAAAGGAATAGAAGAAAAAAATAATAAAATGCTGTAGGTAAACACTTTTTATTAAGGAAACTAACTTCATATGTATGACTTTAATAATCAAATAGTATATGTCAGATCTGTGGGCATCTGAAATGTCTCCATGCCCAAAATTCTATTGGTTATTTGTGTAAGTCTTATTTGTCATTAAATCTGTAACAGTATTTTTGATGAAACAGGCTGACTTTTAAACAGCATTTTAACTCCCCTGTTCATTTTTATTAGCATTTGTGGTAATAAGTATGTATGCCTGGCTTGTAAAGATAATTTGCTTCCTCTAGACTACTTGCTTCCCTTGTAGTCAGGAGATGTAAAAACTGGTGTGGCTGACACCATGGCCATACTACATTTTGCTCATAAAATAAGTATGAAATCCCCAATCCTTATTCGTGCATGATGTTCTCAATGACTTTTAGCATTTTGTAGAGAGGCTTCTGTTTTAGACAACATGTAATAACAAACCTGCAGTGTTGCTAAGCAACTGGAGATTAGGAGCATTCCTCACCCTGTATCAGCTACAGAGATGATACATTGAAAAAATACAAATGAAATACATCCTAGCTAAAGTATATTACAAGAGATTTGGCATTCACTGCTGTAAGTGCAAGTGTGACTGATCTGTCCAAAACAAAACTGACATCTTTGAGAGATTTTAAGTATGTCAGTAATGTAAGCAGTGTTGTAGAAAGTAACAGAGTGTGATATCCTCAATAAGTCAATTAGTAATCACAGATATATAGTAGAGTATGTGGAAAATTGTCTAAAAGGTCTAAAATGGCAATTATTTCACTCTGTAGTGCAAAAAAAAGAAAATGATATGTATTAGGGCAATCTCAAATTAGCTTTTTTCATCAAATTCTTCAAATATTAAAAAAGAATGTCCTGCAAATTTAGATTAATAAATAATTTGCATTTTCAGGTGGTCTTCACTTAAATGTAATGGTTATTGAATCAATTACTCATCAATTCACTTGTTATCAAAAATTGACCCACAATGTCTATTAAAATAATCACAGTGCTTGTATTTTGCATTCTGAATCAATTCTGGTACTCATAGTCTGAATTTATAAATGGCTTCCCAACCAGGAAGAAGTGTTAAGTTGATCCATTTAAAATTTAACTTGATCAAACTATTCTTTTCTATTAATATTAACAGAGAGATTTACCGAGATCTAATAGAAAGCTTGCTGGATCCAGATGAAGATGGAGATGGAAACCTCACGATGTTGAATTTATTGAGAAATGTATGTTAGTCAAGCTTGTTTTACAAAATAGCCTTATTTTACATACATTTATGTATGATGGAAAGGATGCATCACATATTCCCCTTTATAATCTCAAAATTATTAATTTTGCAAGTTCTTTATTTTCCAACTTGAACAGACTAAAATGGCAGAAATCTACTTGATTACAGCTGATGATCCACAAGATGGAAATGAGCCTAAAAAACAGATATGTAATCAATCTTCTTGACAGCAAAGAATGTTTTACCACATTGTGGATTAGATATTGATCAAATAAGATGACAATTTTAGGATGGCACTTTGGTCCTTCAAGGCCAGATGTCAAACATACCTAAACAAATCAAATATGCTAATCTATAGGCTGTTTCAGTTCAGCATATGAATCACAGTGTCAATCTCATTTTGCAGGAAACTGAGAGTAAACATTCCAGTATTAAAAGTGCTTTTAGGTATTTGATCTGTGTGAAATTATATATTAAATTTAAAAAAAGGAGTTCAGGATTTTAAGGATATTCAAGTTAACTACTCTAAAAGTACATGTTTTTAGCCACATGTATCTGTGAACCACTTAAAGAACAGTAAGAAGTTAGGCAATTGAATCAGCAAGGGGACTTTTCTAAACCTGTAAATTAATCATAAAGATATCCCAAAGGCTGTTAATTCTGCTATTAATGTGCTACACACTCTTCTATCTACAAAACACTCAGTTAGTTACTCCTGAGGAATATTGGAATCCAGTTTGACTTGCTGACAACTGAAGTAAACCACAGATTTGAAAAGCCCTCACAAACATTGTCAATGTATTCATCACTGCTATCAATTGTCTGTCATGTAGTCAGATACCTTGAAAGATCAAGGACTTATACTGTAGTGATACTGCATTTGACATTTTTATTATAGGTTCACAATGTGTCAGAGTGGAATTATTTTGAATTTATTTAGATCTTTTGGAAATACTTAAAATTTAAAATGACATCACAAGTGTGGCAAATATTGACACCATACTAGAAACAAAAAGTCTTTGTTTAAATATCATTTTATTTTTTTCTGTGTGATGTTATTTCCAAACTTCTAAACGGCACTGTATATGATCAACTTTTGTTAAATCTTTACTAAAGAGAGAAAACCTCCCCAAGAGTCCTACAAACATCTGCTTTTAAGTTATTCTCATCAAGCTTATTCCAGCAAAGATCTTAATTTAATCTTGTGGGATGCTTTCTTCTTGGACATTTCTTCTCTTGGGACCTATTACCATATTTCTTTTGTCCAGCAAAGGTCCATTCTTCAAACAATGAGTTCTTTCTTATCGCTCCTTTCTTTTTTCATTATTGACAGTTCAATTTTGTAGCTCTGGTAAAGATATAAAAAATGTTTGTTTATGACCTAACCAATTCAGTCACAATTTTTCTGCCTCTTTTGTTGTACTCTTTTATGTGCTTTTTTTGTATTCAGGTTCCATATTATACATCTAAGTGAAAATACACTACAAGTAGAATGCATTGATCAAAGACATTCCTATTATGGCATAAATGTAATTATTGTATTAGAATTGGGTATCATTTCCCAAGTTTACGCAAACCCATTCTGACTCTATTTGACATATTTTCGGCATCTGGTATGCACCTGATTTTGACCTTTTTTTCCTGTGGCTTGAAGAAATTTATTTATATTTGGATTCCATAAGCATGCGTTGAAAATCAGTCAAATGCAATCAAATTGATACTAGCAATACAGATGTGTGGGTTTGTTCTTCTTTATATACTGTAAAACTTGTGTGTTGTCTGCGTGTGTTTTTATCTCTGTGTTATGTTTATTTTGTTTAGAAAACAGGATTTTCAGTCATGGTAATTTTTTTCATGATTGTTTTCACTTTACTGTTGTTGTAACTGAAGAAATAAGGTTCTTGATCCCGAGATGAAGTAAAACAGATGAGTTTATTGCATGCAAGGAACAATAAAGCCGAAGTCTTGTTTCCCGCAAGAAACAACAAAACCAAAGTATTGTTCGCCGTACTGTTACAAACTTTTGGGTTATATAGTGTTTTCTTCTCCGTTTCTGACGTCACTCGGTCTGATGGTAAAGAGGGGGGTTCATGGTATTTGGCCAGTTTACGATGTTCTGGACAAATGGTCAGTTTAACATTACACCCAGGGGGGTTCCTAGCTTGCATCTGCAATCCTTATCAGTTAACCCCCTTTCCTGCCATAAACCCCAGCTTGTGACTTAGAAGTCTAAACCCCCTACAGAAAGGATTAAATTCAAACCCCCGTCTTCACATCTTTCTTCATTCCCCCCTTATAAAATATGGCATACGTCAGTGTAGCCTATTTTTATACATACAATGTCAGGGCAGATCTTTCCTTTCTTGGCGAACAGGTATGTATTGCCATGACATTGTACGTTCCACGGTTATAGCAAGATGTGATACATGTTTTTGTGCACGTGATGATTACAATTATACATATAAACAATACTATTCCTACAAATAAACACTGTAAAAAGGTTCCACCCCAGGCTCCAAACACAGACTTAACCCAAGACCCAATTCCCCAATTTTCAGTATAATAGTCCTGATATTTCTGTCCCTCATTGTAAATGTGTTGGGCCAGATCTGAGATGTGCTCAGAATTATCAGGAATATATGTGCAGCATTCAGTGCCAATTACTGCACAAGTTCCTCCTTGGGCCGCCAGTACATAATCTAAAGCTAGTCGGTTCTGAATGGCCACTGTTCTGAGGGCTTCCATCTCATCATTAACAGCCTTCAGACTAGATTAAGTAGAATTTGCGAATTCTTCTAAAGTCAAGGCCATTTGAATTAACTCTCGACTCAGAAAGTTCATGCCGGCTTGTGGAAATATTATACTTAAATAATATTCCCAATCAGCCAATTTTCTTTGTGGTCTGTGGTTAGGTCTGAAGGGGCTGTGGGTTTGAACACGGATATGAGGAACCACATATCCTAAATAACATGAGCCAGACCACTGGGCTGGCAACCATGGGTAGGCTCGTTTTCCACAAATGAAATATGTTCCGTTTGGCGCTCCCCATGCCTCTGAAAATAAGAAATTTATACCGAATTGTGGGGTGTGCCGATCCCATCCTGGAA
The DNA here is from genome assembly GCF_040954835.1 of Lepisosteus oculatus. Taxonomy (NCBI): domain Eukaryota; kingdom Metazoa; phylum Chordata; class Actinopteri; order Semionotiformes; family Lepisosteidae; genus Lepisosteus; species Lepisosteus oculatus. The sequence goes on from NC_090710.1 coordinate 8,541,418, forward strand.
TTTGGAAGGTAGAGGTGGATATATTTGCAGCGATGGTAAGGTTGCAACGACTCCATCCAACCAAGTGCAGACCATTAGTGTGCTGAAACATATGTTTCCCTCACGTTCCTTATTTAGAGTCAGGTATGGTGGTGTATGGCTTCTGTTATATTTAGGAGCGTAAGAGCCTGTGAAACTCGTGGGCTCTAAGCCTCGCTCCTGTAGATATTGTAATGTTGTGCAGGTTAAAGTTGTGTTATGGCAACCCCCATAGTTTGTCATATTAAAATCTCCTAAATTATCCCTCCAAATGATCATGCCTATGACTTCCTCGAGACGCCAAGGAATGGCCCCCATAGGAAGTCCTCCCTGTACATATTTGGGTAATGCGGCACACACCCAGCAGGCACTTTGGTTGGTTTTCTTAGCTGTCAGATAGGAGAGGCCTAAAAAGGAATTAATTCCATGTTCTCCTTTGTGGGAGAGATGGTCATTAATCCCTGCGGAACATAGTCCTACAGCAACAATTATTGACAGAAATGATTTCATTCTGAGTCTGTAAATGGGGATGAGGCTCGTCAGAAGTGTGACGCGTGGATCCAGCGATCTTTTCCTTCCACTCGAACCGCAGACTCGGTTGTCAACAGGATCTGGTAGGGTCCGTCCCACCTGGGCTGGAGAACCTGTGAAGGAAATTTCCTGATCCACACCCACTCTCCTGGGATGAGGTTGTGCCCTCCTTCAGGTGGTGGTCCCACGCCTCCAGGACCTGCTCGCGGGCTCCTTGGGTGGCCTCTGTCAGCAACTTGCAATAATACAAAGGAATGGTTGATCCATCTGAGGAAACCCCAGTCTCAGCTCCTGTAAGAGAGCTTGTTTCAAATTATTACAAGTGGCTTTTGCTGCAGGAAGCAAGGCAATCTTGTCCTTGTACTGCACTCCCCCCTTAAGCAGATCTGTTAAGAGTTGTGCTCACCCTGTAAAAACATTGCACCCAGGCCCTGTTAAAATTTCACAATGCTAGACACAAAAGGGCCTTATAATAACTGCTTCTATTAGACACTCTAAAGCTGAAGCAACTCAGACTTGTGGGTTTCCTCGTCAGGGGAAGCACTCAGAATACCATCAACATACTGAGTGATCACAGCCAGTTGAAGCCACGTGATACCCTGTTCTGGATAGTCATTCTTTGTAATGCATAATATTCCAACCCAATAGATCTGGAATAAAACCACCCATTAAAATCTGGTACTCGGCAAGTAAAACTTGCTGTCCCAATACTCCTGTGGCCTCCTGCCGTCTTCCCATATACATTAATCTATAGCACACTGTCGAACAGAGGAGTGAAACAAGCATGACAGTAGTGCTCCAGTATCCCCTAACAGAGAAACCAACACTCCATTAACAGTACATTTTTAACCACTGGACTGGGACGGACTTAGGGAGCCTACAAGGGATTTACAGGAGGTAAACAGATTTTCTCACAAGACGTTATTCTCCCCAGTCTCGATTCTAAACCTACAGCGTTTCAGCATGTCTGGTTTCGAGACATTCGAATAAAACCAAATTGTTTCCATTATTGTAACTAATTGTATAAAAATACAAAAACTGTTTAACTACTTTTACGTCCACCTGTACTGTACTTATACGTTTCAGATGCTCTTATATTTTCCAATCTCCTTAAGTTGATTTTCGTCAAGTCTCTTTAGTTACGTCTCTAGCCAGTCCTGCTGGCTAAACACACTCGCATCGTCATTTAGTAGACCAAAACTCACAGTTACACACATACATGCCGGCACACAAATTCATAAAACACACATACACATCGAGAATATATTTTTCTCTTCGTACCACAATGTGCTGTATTCTTGTTTTACTTCTACATTAATCCTTTTAATTCCTGAAGCGCACTCCACGTTCGCTGCATTTCTAATTTCGGGTGCGGTACTTTACCCCACCGGTCAATATCTTCCGGTTTTGGATTTGATCGTATGGGGGAATCAGGGAAGGTAGGTGCGAGTGCAGACCCCCTCGACGGGGTGCGAGACAGTGTTAGAGTGGCGCTGTCATCAACGGCGCCAGCCCCTGCTACATCAAGTCCTTTCCCACTTCAAGTGAGAGTACAGATCTGCAGCGCCCTCCCTCTAACAGGGAAGACCATGATCCGTCTTTATCACACTCATACCAAGTGTTATCCCAATCAGACCCCCCTTCTCCATATGGCCACTGTGGGAATTGATCCCAATTATTTTCGTTTCCTGCCTGTTTGTTCCCCTGTGGGAGAGCAGGATATAACTTAGTCGCCGGCTGTAGCACATTAACCAGTGCAGCGTGACCAGGAGTTAATTCCTTCTTTAGTTTCTCATTCTCCTGTACTGCCTCTTTTAGCTTTTTTTCTATACTCTTTAGTAGCGAGTAAAGTATCTTTTCTTCCGGGTTTTTGTTTTCCCCGTAAACACATTTTTAAATCACAATTTCTTTCTTTTTCCTCATGTATCTGCCACCACTGGTGCCGGCCGTGCACCAGGGTGGGAGCTACATGCTTGTGCTTTTGCCAATCAATACTCATATGCTTTCTTTACAGGCGTCTTCGCCCCAGACTCCCTCTGACAAACTCAACTTTTCGCATATTTTTCTCTTTTTTTTTTGTCAACTTACACTTTTCCGATATATAAACGGACCCTTCCACCACTTTCTCAAACCATCAGTTAGCACACATGTTCGGTCTCTTTTACTTTTGTCGTGTGTGAGGTAACAGCTCATACAGTAAGGGGATGCGTTCACTTGAAAAACCTGTGCATTCCTGCACTCATTCAGCCAAGGGCATCTGTTACCTCCAGATCTAAATGCCTCTCAGAGACTTTAGAGGACTTACACCACACTGTTCACAGGTAAGAAACGAGACCTCGAAAACCCCCTTTCTTGATCAGTAATTCACCATCCCCAGAACGCCAGCATCGCTGCTTTTGCCCCGGGGTGGACTGAGCTCAATCAGGGCGATTCTCGGGTCTCAACGTCCTTTAAATCCTGCTACTTAATGCTTTGCTCTTTTATATGGTGTGTTTATGTTAGTGTCGTGCGTGCGTATATGTAGTTCACAAACAAGGAAAACACCAAAAACATACATACATATATATCTATCTCTTCTACTCCTGTTTCCTTTAAAACAAAAAACCACTCCACGCCAATCCGTGCACGATCAAGGCGTAGCTAATCTCAGGACCCCGGGAGCAATTAAGGCCCACACCAATCCTGGATTATACGTGCATTTAATGCACCACTCAGCTCCAGAACCCCGGGCGCAATTAAGGCCCACACCAGTTCTGACCTTCAGAACTCCAGGCGCTATTAAGGCCCACACCAGTCCTGAACTACGTGCATTTAATGCACCACTTGCTCTAGAACCCCGGGCGCAATTAAGGCCCACACCGATTCTGAGCCTCAGAACTCTGGGCGAAATTAAGGCCCAAACCAGTTCTGACCTTCAGAACTCCGGGCGCAATTAAGGCCCACACCAGTCCTGAACTTCACGGTAAGGGTCCAAAACCCGTTCAAAAACTCCACGCGCAATTAAGGCATACACCAGTTTCGAACGCCTGTACACAATACCGCGGAACCCCTGCCAGACCAAATTCTGGGCTTACAGCAAACAACCCATTACATACACCGGTGTCTTCCCCGGGCCAGAGGAATTCAGAAACTCACGTTTACTCCGTCATCTCAGGCGATTCTCGCAAGGAGCAGAGATTTCCCAATCGGTCAGAGAGAGTCGGGACTTTTTTTTTAAAAAGAGGAGTCCTTACCTCTTAGTAATGTGAGCGCTGACCGTCTCTCCTGCCGATGGGAAGTTCTGCGCCTTCTGGAGCATCCTGCCGACTACGCCAAATTTGTTGTAACTGAAGAAATAAGGTTCTTGATCCCGAGATGAAGTAAAACAGATGAGTTTATTGCATGCAAGGAACAATAAAGCCGAAGTCTTGTTTCCCGCAAGAAACAACAAAACCAAAGTATTGTTCGCCGTACTGTTACAAACTTTTGGGTTATATAGTGTTTTCTTCTCCGTTTCTGACGTCACTCGGTCTGATGGTAAAGAGGGGGGTTCATGGTATTTGGCCAGTTTACGATGTTCTGGACAAATGGTCAGTTTAACATTACACCCAGGGGGGTTCCTAGCTTGCATCTGCAATCCTTATCAGTTAACCCCCTTTCCTGCCATAAACCCCAGCTTGTGACTTAGAAGTCTAAACCCCCTACAGAAAGGATTACATTCAAACCCCCGTCTTCACATCTTTCTCCACTGTATTCTTGCAGTCAGGGATGTTGTGGGCTATTAAAATATCAAGTCCACTTGCCAGATGAGTGGAGAGATCTTCATGTATTTGAAAACAATGGATTTAGTAAACAGTTTAGTAGAGAAATTAGTGATTTTGTTCTGTGTCTTCACTTGAGTGGTGCCTCTCACAGCCTGCTGACAACAGAGCTGCCTTAGTATAGTGTAGTAGATCAGGTGTTGGGAATATGGCTGAATCACCAAGAGGCTGGGTCATTTCATTTAGGTTAGCCACATTCTTCAATTTCTCATGAGGAAATCACTGAATTGGCTACACCTGGAATCTCTAGATTCCTATGAAAGTAGCACCTTAGGGTGTCAGAGGTTGTCTTTACACAGATGGTTGAGAAGAACAGTGAGCATTTGAAAGAAGATACAGAGGTTAGAGAGATCTTCTTGCACATCTAATCTTCAAGGTTGGAATGCAGTTAATTAATGCACCTGTCCAACCGGACTTTACTGAGTAAGTGTCTTGCCACTGCTATCCAGGGAATTTCACAGTTTAGGTTCATGTGGAAAACCCCATGCCACACTATTAGAAAAGTGGGATCCTTCACATATAGTTAATAAGTAAAAATAATTGTAAGTGATTTCTTCAGATTATACTTGAGTGGCACATAAATTCTTTGTTCTTTGTCACAGCTTTGGTGAACAGAGTAATAATTAATGCTCACTTGGTTAAACATGTATTGTCATAGTTAATAAACAAACACTACACTGCACACAACCTATAGTATAACACAGAGGTTACTGTATTTTACTGTATGTACAGACAAGGTATGTCCTCATAATCATAACATCTGCATCACCTAGAAACCTCAGACTGCTACTAAGTATTGAACTCTTTACTAATGCCTACAGAGGCCAAAATAAGAGATAAGCTTACTTTTTTTTAATAAATGTGTAGCGGCAAGGCTTATTAAAATACAGGAATTAAGTTTTCTGCTCCCTTGCCAGTCCCTCTCTGCAATGGTGCTTGATACAGAGAGGCCATTCCATTTGGTTCACAATTAAGGTGTTTTTCTAGCTGATAGAGTGTCCTGATAAGGAACAGCTCCCCAATTCCTGAGTTTCTCCAGCAACCTTAATAAATGTTCATCTCTGGCACCTTAAAGTCTGAGATTCCAAGGGAAAGTGTTATTCAAAGTTGGTTTACAACCCTAAGGTCAGAGTGCATGGTTACTCATCATCAGCCAATCAGGAACTGGTAGGGCAGATTAACCCCATGTGGGTCTCTGATGCCCATGAAACTTTCAACCAATGAACGACCTGCAGTTCCTCCAGGCAAAACAGGCAACAGAGCCCCTGTAGAACAGTTCCCAAGCGCAGGACATTCTCGCAGCACGCCTGCTGGACATTCAGCCTCAGGGCTCCCCCTGAACATCCTCAGACTCAGCCCGGAGCACCACGTAACGGCCAGTGTGTCCGAGTGCAGGACTTTCCTTTGTTCTAAGAGTCGAGAACGGAGGTAGCCAGCGCGTAACCAGAGGATCCATCCGAGGATTTAAAGCTAAGGATTCAGGACTAGCGCTTCGTCAGGAACGAACCGGTCTTCTTCCTGAGCTGCTTGGACCCGCAGTCACTTTTCTCTTGTGCACAAACTTTGTTTGTTTCAGCCAACACTAACTAGCTGGTAATCAGCAGCGCACTGCATCGCAGGAATCTCTCCCACCATGTCCCAAGCCAACAGCACTGCCTGACACCGAGCCAGAGAGCACCGATTGGACAGCAACAAGCCTGACTTTACTTCTTTGTATTCAACATTCTGCATTCTGCATTACTGCTCCAGAGTTGATATCAATTTAATTCCTAAGAGTGATGTACTTGTTTGTGAGTATCTAGTGTAGAAGTTGTTACCAAGTTCATTTACGAAACAGTCTAAATGAATGAAATACTGAACGTATGTCCCTCTTGGTATTTGTAAGTCTTTGTGATTGAATATATCCCTTTTGTATTCTGCTAACCCTCATGATAAGATCTGTTATGTTTATATGCACATTTTATGTATTAATAAATGCATTTAGTGTATTATTACCTGTGTGTGTGCGCTGTTTGAGTTATCCCGCAAGGTTGGATTCTGATAGCCATCAGAAGAATCATTTTTGTGACTTGCTGCTACAATTAATAAATGTCCCAGTTAAGCACAACCCCTACATTTACTGGTGCCTCGTGAGAGGATACTAAAAATGCAATACAACCTGCTGTTAAATCTCTATTTCTGCAAACCCAGATGCACAAAAATAAATGGGAGCCTATCTCCCTATTCTAAAAATACATCCACAAGCAGGAAAGCCTGTCTTTAACTGAATCTTTTACTCAGGAAACCCAAGTTTCCTAAAAACACAGAATAGCAAGCTCTCTCTAGCAAGGTTCAAATATTTAGCTCCAATCAGGATTTATCTGGATGTTCATGAAGTAGGGGCTCTCGCCTAGCGCAAGCTTCAAGTTTCAACTCCTGACTCCTTTCTTGTAGTCTGACCAGCTTTCTTCTCTTTTCCTCTCTTTTTTCCTGACTCATCTCTTTCTTGGGGTCTTAATGTGATCTTGTATGGTGTGTTTCTGGACTGCTCCTTGACAATAATTTACCCACAATGTAATTAGTTGGGTACACCAAGGTAAACTTTGCAATTATTTCTAATCAGAAGACCCCTACATTTCAGCAAACATCCCCTCTGCCAGGTGTTACACACTTTATCTAAACTCCTAGAAATACTTCCTAGAAACCTGTAACAATATTATTGAGGATCTCATTTGTTATTTTTTTTAATGTCTTCAAAATCCATGAAATGCAGCAGCAAGGGGCATGTAGTAAGGAATTACACAAAGAAGAAGGATACTTAAAAAAATGATTTCAGCAAAGGTCAAATGGGCAAAAAAGTAGTACCTTGCCCTTGAGAAAGGGAGTGATTCTGGTCATTTAATCTTGCGGGAGTGGCTTATCTGGATGAGGACAGAAATACATGGCGGTGATTCTAGGAGATGAAAGAAAAACTGTGAGGGAGTGCTCCAGCAGGTGAGAGATAAGTAAAGCTCAAAATCCCTTCCCTGGCCTACTCATGTCTACTGTATCCAATGCATTTAGTCTCCATCTTGTGGGACCTTTAGTTGAGCCCTTGTCTTAGAGGAACAGCCTTTGACAAATGATAAGGGTAAAGTTCTGTACAGGTTGTACATTAGAGTACAAGGTTCAGCTGTCCCTTCTCCTTGATACTCCATGGAGAGCTCGCTTGCCAGTATAGGAGGAAGCAAAGTATGTATAACAGGGTACGATCACCATAAGAGCTGGGGAATTGCAGTTTAGAGTCCTGTACTCTATCCTGGTTGTTAATTTGTTCAGATCAGTTTTAGATCCACCTGTCTCTGTTCTCTCTTTGCTCAGAGGGAGAAACTCTTGCAATGCTGTAGTGCCAGTTCCCACCCGATGACAATATTTCGTCAATTAATTGTGTGGTGTGGGGTTATTTTATGCCCTTAATTTTAGTTGTGCCATAGCAAAGTATTAAGTATAATACTTATACTTAATACTTACAGTCATTACTTTTCAAATGTTCTTTCATATTAATTATCTATTGTTTCGTTTTGCTTTTTACGTTAACGTAGGTTGTGTGAATTAGGTTATACACAGTATATAACAGATATTAATTGTTAATTCACAGTGTCATGCCTGTAAGTTTTAAAGCAAAAACATGAAAACTGTGAAAGGTTCTGCCTACGTTTTCAAGCTTCTCCATAGTAGTTAATAAGGACAGCGTTATTGTTACAGTCCCAACATCCTGCCCCTAAGGGCACCTCAACCTCTAGTGCCTATTTCATCTGTGCAGCAGAGGCATAGATCAAGCAGATGGCATTAGCCAATCCCTGCTTGCCCAGTGTCCCTATATCACCATGCCTCCCCTCCTCACACCTATTTAAACCCTACTCTTTGTTCAAGCTGTGCCCTGTATTGTTTCACCTTGAGGTCTTGACCTATCCTTTGCTGTTTTCTCCTTGGACTCCTGGCCTGACTCCTGGATTTTGGCCTGTTTCCTGACCTTCGCTTTCAGATTGTGTCTCTGGTGCTTGATACTGAATTTGTCTTCTGGTTTTGGACTTTCGCCCCCCTCTTGACCCTGGCCTTGGACTTCCCTAATTTACTGGTTTAGGATTTATGTGATCTTGAAACCCGCATAGGGTCCTCTCTTTGCTTCCTGAGCTGTGGACCAGCTTAACAGTTATTACGCTGGGCAAACGTTCCGAGGTCAAATTCTTCCAGCACGGGGGTACCTTTAAAGCGGAGACGATGGCACTGAAATTTTTTGGCATGCCTTCTCTTTAAAGCCCTGGCCAAATATGAAGACAGTACGTACAGTTTTAATTCAAACGGAATTAAAAACTACACATCCCAGTTACCATGGTGGTGCTTGTGATCATTGCGTTTAACCAACGAAACAGGGCGAAAAATCAGTCACATGACTTTGGGGCAGAGTTTCGAAAGCTTAACCTATCAGCAACAAAGCGAAATTTACACGATAGGCTACCTCAAACTGTCAGTTACACGACTGTGTATGTCGCTTAAGCCACTCCTATTTGGCATTTTAGTTATGGAGGTGAGAAGACGCCCCCCCCCCCCCATGGGTGCCTGATTTGCCGCCATCTTTAACAGCTTCGTGTCCAAATCGCAGTAGCTACGCGTACGAAATAAAGTTGATCCCAACTACAAAACATATATTTTTGTGGTAAGAGGGCGCAAAACATCAGTATTTACAGCTATTAATTAGTGTACGATTTATAGTTGAAATCTGAGCCTAAATATAAAGATAAAATCTCGACAAAGCAATGTAGGAAATACACAGAAAATAAATCCTTTCTGACATCTAAAATCAGTTTCGATCAAGGTCTCTAAAACTTCGGCTTTATTGTTCCTTGCATGCAATAAACTCATCTGTTTTACTTCATCTCGGGATCAAGAACCTTATTCCTTCTGTTACAACACAGGCAAATGACTGTCTCAGGGGCCCATTCCTCATTGTCAGACACATGTATGCAATACTTTCACTGTGCATTGAGCAATAGGGATTAAAGATGCCACAGGTAAGGTTAGAAGTCATGTTCTATGATCATTTCTTTCAGCATTAGGGACTAACTATATTTCTTAATTTCTCTAGTTCTTAGTTTCTCTAGTTCCCTTTAAAATAAACTATTATCCCACAATGCAGAGTATTAAATGGCCAGTTTTTACACATGATATTTGTGATTTAAAGAAATTAACACAAGCAGTTTTTGGGGATTTAAGTGTTGGCTGAGTTATTGCAGGATAAAAGACTAGAGATGTTGGTAAGAAGATAATTTTGGGAAAGCTAAGGAATACACTGATAACAAGAACACTTCCTAATGGGGTTAGGCATACTTTTGATGAAGATGATGAAGTTAACAGACTGTATGTTAACATAGATACTGAAATGAGGATTGTATTTTAGATTTTGTGCAGTTACTAGCATTGAACTGGGTGTTGGATGCACATGAATTGAAGGAATGGGCAAACATAGCTGATGCGGATCCACAGAGCCAGCATATTAAGAGGTTTATAATTAGAGGCAATTTGTTTAAATAACTAGGTATGGATACTGATGTGCAAGAGAAGTGGAAAGGCCAGCACTATAAAATATTTTATTCTCAGTGAGATGCTGCCATTTCATAATGGGTTTCTAACACTGTGTATAGTTCCATCTATTTCTAATCTCTTTATCCAGTACAGAGGATTTGGAGCCTATCCCAGTAAGCAACGGACACAAGGCAGAATACACCCTGGACATAGCGCCAGTCCATCACAGGACAGACAGACAAAAACACAGACACACCAGGGCCAGTTTTCCCATAAACCAATTAACTTACCAGTATGTTTTGGAGTGCGAGAGGGAGTCATATCACACATATGGAGAAAAACCATGTAACCCAGAGAGAACATGCAAACCCCACACACACAGGATGGCAGGAATTGAACCTAGGACCCCAGTGCTCCAAGATAGCAATGCTAACCACTTTGCCACCATTAGAAATGGATGGATATCTTAGTTATCTTTCTAGTTCACAGGTTTGCATGCATAATTTAATTTTGAAAGGCACTGAGACATCAGGTACTACTGTTGTATTTATGAAAAAGAAACAAAACAAAAAGCATACTAACAACTGTGCCATCCTACTCTTTAGTTAATACAATTTATTATTTATAAACAGTTAACATTGTTACCAAAATATTTTGAATTATATTTAACCCTATTTCTTCTTTAGTTTTGTATTTAACTTATTATATGATAGTCAGATTTAATGTATATTTGAACAATGAAAATATATTTTTACATGATGCGGGGGAAAGTGCAACAACTTATTACAGTGCTAAATTTAATATTGATTGCTAATAGTTTATGCTAACACCTAACTTTCTTAATTAGGTGTAATTAAAACAGTGAACTAAGTGTAACATACCATTCAGAAATACAATCGAGAATAGTTTTGTGGTGTTTGTATGGATGAAACGTTTCTAAAATGTATAACGTAACAAAATTAAAGACGATTAAATTCTGTAATCTTTCCACTTGTAATGTCATTAGACAGAACAACAAGTTTCTGCTTTGTCTAAGGATGGTATCAAAAAGTAGTCTAAGTGGTGAGAAAGTTGTGCTTAATGATAATTAAGTGACTTAAAAGTAAAAAGAGATGCTTCATATTGCTTGATTAATTTTAAAAACTAAGTTATAAATGCAGACGCGATCGCTGCCATAAGCGCTCCAGGCAGTAGAACGTTCGTTCTGTACTGCTGAGCTCCGCGCCTCCTCCCTCTCTCGGTGCCGCGCCCCTCTCTGACGGAGCGCAGTGGGCGGTACGCTATTTTCAGAGCCTCTGATTGGGAAAAAAAGACCTGCTGATCAGTTTCACACACCAGGAAGAGAAAAGAATGGGATTTTTTCTCTTCGAAACGTGTGTTGTTTTAATGAAATTCGTGTATTTTAAACGTTTAATTAAGAAGTAAAAACCTTACAGCGTACACAAAGATTCTGAGCTGATCACGAGGAAGACAAATCACCCATTTTTCGCGCATAAAAAGTGGTTTTTAACTCTCGAAACCTGTTTTTATATGTTTTAAAGTCGTGCAATGTCTAAGTTAAGCAGGAACACATCATTATATCTCATTTTTTATTTATTTTTTAAAAAAATTAAAAATCGTTTGCCCAGCCTACTTATTGCACTTATAATGTCACAGGATATTCTTAGAGCAAACATGATACGTTAAAAGTTACAGATCCGGTTTTAATGAACACAATGATTATTAATTGTATTAACAAGCATTTTACTAAGTTGTGTAGTTAAATTAGCCTCTGGGCAAAACCTGCTACTAGTGGAATACACATAGAATAGAAGAATAAAATGCAATAACCACTAAAAAATAAAATAAAAATGAAACTGCTCAGTATGGTTTCAAAATTAAATTCAAAAGATAAGTATTCAGTTTTGCTTTGCTACTTTATTTACTGTTAATAAAATATTATTAAAATAAAATATAATACAAAACAAGAGCATATCACAGTGTAAATATGAATACAACACATTTATAAAGTTGATACAGTTGATATTAAAAAAAAATGTTAATTTCCTTAAACCATCATGACTACCAATAAATAGAACACCTAGCGAAGTTCTATAATTTACTAAACAAAAGAGTAGAAGGAGAAGATTTCAACATGTAAGCCTTAAGTAAGGTCTGTAAAGGCCAATAGAACAACAGAGGCATACCTTCAAAGCTGATTATTCCTGATACTTGCTATAGAGCTGTCATTTTGATATATTGTTTTTCAGTGAATCTTTGCTTTATTCTATACTTTATGTTAATTAAATTCAGAACTAACAAATGACCACATATATCAAAAGGACAGAATTAGGTGTGACAGAGCTAGTCTTTAATGTTTCCTAACAATAAAACAAGTATAAAGCTAGGTCAAGAAAAAAGAAAATGTTCATTTTGGGGGGAACTTGACTTATTTCTCAATATGAATGGTACAGAAAAATGACATTTATTTTAAATGTTCTGACATATAAGGTTGTACTGATTTTCCATTTGTAGACACTGTTGGCATAATGAACTCTGCAGTGACTTGCAATTTTAATTATGAAAAGTTAACAAAATAAAATTGTACAGTATATACTGTACTGTACATATTAATTAAATATATATATATAAAAAACAAATGGTAATCTATATCACTTTATTGCTGTAAAAAGCTTTGAAACCTGTATTGGTCTTCCAAAATAAAGCAATTTCAAATTTAATTGTATTCTGTTTTAATAATAGACTATCAGTTAACCTCCTAAAACTCTTTGCTGATTTGTCATAATTATACATAAGAAAATAAATAATGGAAAATTAACGCAGAAAAAGACTTTCTATTTTTTTTAAAGCTGTTTGTTTTTCAAGGGAAATAAAGTGAACATACCTGCAAAATCCAAAACCTTGATGTATGTGTGGTACTTCTTATACAAAATGTACAAGACTAAAGAGAAACACAATCTCTTTTGATTTTTTCTTTACTCATTCCCCTCTTTTGAAGACTACACTCACAAGGGACAGATGGCTGTTTGGATTCTACATGCAGTGCATACTACTCTCCTAATGTTGCTGGTAACTATTTCTATGAGATGTAAGACAACAGATTTAATTAATGATCCTCTTTTAAGTTATTTGTTAGAACTCATAATCAGAAAGATAATTATTGAAATGAAAGTGAGTATTGTTACACATTGCAAGTAGCAAACACTGGGTGTTGTTTTTGATATCATGGACTAATGTACTATTTTCAGACATTATTACATTTTAACTTTTAAATATCTTATCATCAATTTGAAGCCACAAACAATGGAAATAAAGGAAATGTTGAAATAAGAATGTATTTTTTTTACAAATCCAGTACATTTATGACTAATACACACTAATTTGCCAGTTCACTATTCTTTATTGTAAAAAGACAGCAAATCATGACAGCTAGTGACAGAAAACATTAAAATCTGATTCCTTGCAAATGCTTAAATTAGACATACTCAAAGTATTGCTCATTCAGTGAGATAATGGTATTCATCATCACTACCAGATTATGATGGAAGACAGAGACATAATGTTTATTGTTTTTGGTTAAGATTTTAAAAAGAAACACCACCTTTAAAGAACAAATATGCAACCAAAAATAACGACACACAAATTGAAACATGATACTAGATTAGATTAGATTATTCTTAATTCTCACATTCAGTAATGAGGCTGAATTATCGGTCCATTCATTTTCTGTTTTATCCAGTATTGGGCCACAGGGGACACCAGGGCCTAACCCAGCAAACAACGGGAGCAAGGCAGGATACATACTAGGTAGGATGACAGACCATTGCAAGGCTTGAAATAGTCCTCAGGAAATCTGGTTTGTATAATACTCAACGTTAAATCATAATATATCTTATGTTGTCATTGAGAAAAGTCAATAATATTTTTTTTTCTTCTTTGCAAAAGATTAAGCAATATAATTGAACCAAATAAAGGAATGAACATAGATTGTCAAAGATTTTTTTCAAACAAACTTACTGTGGTTCAATATGAAAGATTTATTCACAGCATCATGACTATGCCTATAGGGATTAAGAATTGGTCAATGTGAACATGGATTTATATTCAGATGGAATTTAGTAATTTGAAGAGATATGTGGTAGAGTACCTAAGATTTATTCTATACTTTATGTTAATTAAATTCAGAACTAACAAATGTACCAATCAGGGACCATATACTGCAAGAGTAAAGCAAGCACTGTACTGGACAAAACAAAACAGTATGCAGAATTCAGCTATTGGGGACGTACCAACAAAGGCAAGTTCATGTTCAGAGCTCAGAGACTACAGGTGCTTTCTACACTGCCCACACAGCATCCACCACCACTAGGAAAACAGCTTCAACAGTACAAATGGGTAAAGTAAGAGAAATAAAAATGCAGTACACTGTATATACTATGTATATACTCACTAAGTTATGTATGTACTCATTAGGTTTTGATTACTGCACTGGCATGATAGGTTACTCATATTGCCTCTTCTGGATAACTTTTGTGTTTCTTTATCTATGTTAATGTGACAATGGGTGGTTAGGGTAATGAGTTCAGGATTCCTTGTAGGTGGATCAGAGACATCCATCTTGGTGAGGTCATCCATCAACAGAGGGGCAACTGAGTGATTTCCAGCGGGTGAGTTTCAAGCTAGCACAGTAACTGAGCTCAAGATTTGTCATGGCATTACAGAAATTTAGAACTGACTCTTTGTCAACACTTGCTTGCTGAGAACTATAGATGGAGCCATTTAAAATGTGCAAGGTGTCAGGTGGTATACTGTAACAAGTGTCATGGCATGACAAACAGCACTGTGTCTTGCCGTTTTTATTTTTTCAGATAATCTAATGTAGAACTGCACTACACTGTGAAAATGGTTTAGTAAATCCTTAAAGTACTGCACATGTGTATGGGTGTCACAATGCTATATAACACTGACAGAATTATCATTTTTAATTACATATGAATACTTGCATATACTGTAATTGTGGAATAGTAATTAGAAAACAGATATTTTTATTTCAGAGTTTGATTATAAATATATATATTATAAACAGTGGCTTTTAAAATGTCATATTTAAAAGAAAAATAGAGGCCAGTACAGATATAAGTGACTTTCATGGAATAATGTATAGTTGTGTACTGTAGGTTGCATTGTGGATTATTTAATTCTGCACTATGTAGCGGCGGGGCTTATTAATAAGAAAGAATTAAGTGTTCTGAGCCTTCCCAAATGAGGCCCCATTTCTCTGTTCATCTCTGTGGTGCAGCCACAGAGAGACTATTCATGCAGGGTGATTTAAAATGTTTTCTCCTGATAAGGACAGCTCCCAAAGGGGGATGCACTTAGCTAAGCCTGGCTATCATGATCAATGGTCATCCATTGGCGCCTATCTGTCTAGGGAGTGCCAGATGGACATCTGGACTGCATTACTAAGTGTCAGGAGTAAGTGACTCATATCTCACCTTCAACCAATCAGGGACTGGTAGGGCCGAGTAACCCACGTGGGACTCTGATGCCCATGGAACTTTCAGCCAATCAACGAGCTGAAGTTCCTCCAGGTAAAAACAGGCAACACAGAGAGCCTGGGAGATTCAGTGAGATTCAGAGTAAGATCCAGGAGAATTCTGTGGACAATTCTAAAGGGAATTCAAAGGAGAATTCCAGGGCAGGACGGCCCAGGAGCAGAAGGCTTCCAAGGGCAAGACATTCTCGCAGCGCCTCCTGACCATCCTGAGACTCAGCCCGGACAACCACGGAACGGCCAGTGTGTCCGAGTGCCAGAACTTTCCTTTGTTCTAAGAGTCTAGAGTGGAGGTTGCCAGAGAGTAACCAGCAGCAGGCCTCGTGAACAGGTCGGAACTGTGGACAGCTGAATCACTATTCAGAACTAGCTCTTCATCAGGAACAAACCGGTCCTCTTCCTGACTTGCTGGGACCCACAGTCATCTTTTCTCCTGTGCACAAACTTTGCTAGTTAAAGCCAACAGTGAGCATCAGCAGCGCACCGTCGCAAGCCGCACAGCACAGCCTGGCACCGAGCCAGAGAGCGCGGATTGGACAGCAACAGCTTGCAACTGTTTCTTTGTGCCCGCAGGAAATCTGAATCCCCAGAAATTGGATGAGTATTCAACTTCAATGCATTACAGCTCGAGAATTCAATTGTTATCCCAACCAGTTGATATCAATTTAATTCCTAAGAGTTATGTACTTGTTTTGAGTATCTAATGTAGAAGTTATAACCAAGTTCATTTATGAAACGGTCTAAATGAATGATATACTGAATGTATGTCCTCTTGATATGTGTAACACTTTGTAACTGATTGAATATATACCTTTTGTATTCTGATAACCCTCTCGATAAGATCTGTTAGGTTTATATGCATATTCTATGTATTAATAAATGTATCCTCGTGTATTAGTACCTGTGTGTGTGCGTTGTTTGAGTTATGTTGCATGGTTGGATTCTAAAGCCATCAAAAGAATCAACTTTGTGATTTACTGCTACAATTAATAATTGTCTCAGTAAATGCCCAAGCCCTACAGAACTGGTGCCTTCAGAGAGCCACTATGATTACATATTTGGCGTCCCTGAGCCATTTTTTTTTCTACCAACTATATAAAGGATTTTTTTTAAGAAGCAGAAAACACATTTTCACCACAATGATGCCACAATAGTTATAACATGCTGTTTTTAGTGTGTTTCTCAGTAATTTCTTGTAAATTTTCATTCAGCAGTTTTTATTTTGAAACATTTCTTATTCTCTCGATTGTATTTCCTGAAGTCCTGCAAACAATCGTTACATGACTAATTCTAATTTTTTTTTATAAACAGTTATATAGAGATTTAATAAATAATGTTTCCTTGCAGTGTAATGGAAAATTGCCTCTTGCAGAAAATAGACTCTTTCTCCAATAATTAAATATACTAAATATTATGCATACTATATTGACATTGTATTAATTTCACATATCATGGTCTGTTTAATATTAAATGAATATTAATAATCAAGTATACGTTATTAATACATGGAATCACAATTTCAATCAGAATTGTAACTGGTTTGAATAATTTAATACAATTTACCAGACCTGCATTTAAGCTAATATAATATCTGATTCAAAGTCAGTTGTGCCAAACAAAACATACAGGATTGCCCTGTTTGTGGGAACAAACAATATTTTTCAAATAAAAATTATCAGCAAATGATTTGTGCAAACCCTAAGCTTTATTTCTTTCTGCAAAACTATCCTGACAAATCCTTCAATGTCAGATAGTCCCTGAAGAAAGGTGATGTAATTTGTTGCTGATTGGTCTGTGAGTTGGGCTCTTAAGCCAAGCTCTTGCCAGCAGCCATATCACCAGTAAGTGTGATATGGCTGGTCAGTACCTGGATGGGAGATCTCCTGGGAAAAATTAAGGAAAAATTAAGGTTTCTGCTGGAAGAGGAGATAGGGGGGCCAGTAGGGGGTGCTCACCCGGCAGCTTATGTGGGTCCTAATGCCCCAGTATAGTGATGGTGGGACAGTATACTGTTAAAAGATCCTGCCCTTTGGATGATATGTAAAACTGAGATCCTAGCTCTCTGTGGTCATTAAAAATCCCAGAAAATCTTGAAAAAAGTAGTGGTGCTGCACTGACATCCTGGCTAAATTTTCCATACACCTTTACAAATCATGGCCTCCCAATAACCCCCATCTATGAATTGGCCTCATCACTCTTCTTCACTTCTCCCCACTGATTGCTGATGTGTGTAGGTGCACTATAGCTACTGTCTCATCATCCAGGTGGGTGGTGGAGGGGAGTCCCCAGACTTTTGTCAACATATTTACTAAAGTTATCTGGTTAATTAAATAATCTTGCTTTGTGAAACAACCCCCCGATGCTCATTAAACCTTTACACCCTTAATAATCTAAACACAATTCCCACAAGGCACACTGATGTCTCACATAGAAACTGTGAGATATAATAGAAACTCTTAAGTTCTGATTTAAAAGTTGTTTTAGAATTTGTATAACTCTTTATACAACGGCAAATATAATTGTACTCTTTATCTCGTAATATTGCAAGCCGTACACATGTTGTACCAGTGATGTGGTTGGGTGTACAGTATCACTAAAGGTTCAGTCTTACCATTTCCAATGTAAAAAATATGCAGCTGCTGTGTTGCTTTAGGTTACAGTATGTTTCATCACATTGATTTCTGTGCAAACCCAAAGAGAAAAATATATATTTATAATGTGTTTGTTGGCTATGATTTTATAAATTTTGATATTAATTACCACCTCATAATACATACTACAAATATCAGAATCCCCTAATATCAGGGAATATTTGTAAAGACAAAAGGAGTGTGAAAAACACTTCTTGTAACATTTTGAGTGTGGGGCAGGGAAATGATGAGATTCATTTACGTTCGAATATCTAATCTAATAACCAAAGTGGCAACAAAATACAAAAAACTTTAGTGATGGAATGAAACCAAACTGTCACGAAAGCCGGTTTTGACTCCCGTGGAGTGCTTTATTAAAGACCCTATGCAGACGGTATAATCCGTAAAAGACAAAGGAGGAAGGTACAACAGGATTTGGCTGGGTTGACAAGACAGGGGGCGGTGACTGTAGTGAGCAGGTGCACGGGGGATATGAGGAAGCAACCAAGTCCAAGGAAATCCAAAAGAAAAGTCGGGGCACAGTCCATAATCCAAGAGCCAGGAGATCCATCCAAGATAAATGGTTAAAAGGGGGAACCGGGTAGGAACCGGCACAGGAACAGGAACTAAAAACATAACGGAACCACTTACTCTGCATCCCGGACCCAGGCGGTCAGGACGCCAGGGAAAAGACCTGCCTTCGAAGAACCCGGAAAATAAGCAAGCCTTGTGGCGTCCATCTTCCAATACTGAGTCCAGAACTGCAGAGCCACTAGGCTTTTAACCAAAAAGCAAACAAGACGCACCAGGAAATAATAGAAATTAATCATAACCAAAAGGGGTAGGAGCGCCCTCTAGAGGAGGGATGTGGAACATAACACCAAACCACAAATTGTTTACCTCTCCCTTGAATCACCTCACCCCCATCCCCCTTTCTATACCCTCTTTGAGGCTGGGACCCCCTGCAGAGTGAAAAGTGTCCAAAGGGAAATTGCAAAGGTGGAGAGGTAATGCTGTAGTATGAGCCGCCTGTTATGTTCTTAAGAATGAATATACATTTGCAGATTTAATATAGTTAAACACTTAAGAACAGGGTTAGCACAAAATGTTTTTCTTTGAAACTGTAATGGCACACATTGTTAAGGACACCTTTTTTATCCAATTTGCCAGAGCACCTACAAAAGAAAATGAGGTAAGTAGAGGTGAGAGAAGTATTATCTATAATGATAATATGATGTGCTTTTTTCTTTATTTTAGATTGACCTCAAAGCAAATGTTCACTGCTTTGGGAAGACAGACTGTGAAGGAATTGCACATTTTAAAAGGAGTGGAATGCAACAGGGTAGAAAATGTGTCCCAAAAGTCAGTAAATCAAATGCTAATAACCAATATCCCAAATTGTTCAATAAATAAAACAGTGGGATCTGGCAGTAAATTAATTATTGCTTTTTTGGTTTGTAGTTCCATGATAAATGGGGTGTGGAGAAGGTTTTTCTGGACTATGAGTTTACATGTTAATGTAAACTCCAGAGGTTTATCCTAGCAAAACAAATGTGAGCCCTGTTTTTCACTCTAACATAAACATGCTTGAACTTAAATGGTGTTTAACCAACATGTTAGCTCTGTGCTTGTACTGCCTGCCCATGCTCAAGAGCCAGTATTTTCTTGCCTCTCTTCTCGGTTTTGTAGTGCTAAGTACAGTAATATGGGACTACGTTTCCTTTTTCCAATTTCAAATTATGCAGAAATTATTTCAGGAAAAGAAAGAAGAAACCTTTTTTTTGTGTTTCCTTCTACCATTCTGATTCTAAAATTGGCATTAAGACAAAATATGAATTATTTTAATGGATAGGTAAAGTTGAAAACAACACATTGTGTTCACAACAGTATTAATAATGCATATTAATAATATTAATAATTATTAAAATAATATTTTATTATTTTAAGACAAATGTTACATTTCTAAAATAATTGTTTTTTTAAGGGTCTGTTTGACTCAGAAACAGAAATCCCAAGAAAAGAATGTACTGTAATTTTTAATTCACCATGTGAGACAACTGAACACCAAAAACAGTTATCTGTACTATACATTAACTGCAGTATTACCTCCATTAATGCACACTACCTACAGATGCAGCCATTCAAAGTGTGCAGTACAGACACGTACCGGAGGTAATTGGCTACGGCGTCGCGCATCGTGATGCGCGGTACCGCGGTACGTGATTCGTTGACTGACAGGGGCACTCGTGGTCCGTTGGTCGGAAGTAGAAAGATTTACAGTAAATATCTTTACTGTGCCCATTTTAGCATTAAATATTCATATGGAATTTTACCACTGAAGGGAAATCTTAGTACCTGAGCATAAAAAGAATAGGAGCATACTGTAACGCGTGTGAAGGCCATAAACGATATTGATTTTGGAACTTAAACATACAGAATTTGGCTGGTCTCGGAACTTTAAAGAAAACATACACACCAGTATTCCAATTCTCCCTAAACATTTTAAGCATCGAAGTCTTTAACTAACGTGATACCGGAGTCAACGAGCATACTTTTAGAATTTGATTAAAAGGGAATATAATATGGAATCGCGTATCTAAAAAAATTAATAACTATATAATTATATTCATGTACCGCAACACAAGAATAGTATACGCTGTACATTGTCTGTTGATAATGTTTCTGTGGTGCTTTTTCAACACCCTGCATGTGACCTCGCCGGTGGTGCTGTGGGTTAGGTTCCTGACTCCTGCGTCACATGGTGAGTGTTTGAATCCAGCTGAAGCCATGACTTTTTTTTAACAAACATTTCTTTGAAAAAATAAAACGTTTCCTCGGGTCAGAGATTAAATAAAACCTTACTCGCACCAAACAGATTTATATTTCTAAATATCACAACATGATTAAATTTAAGTCATTTTAATAACAATGAATAGTCATTTAAATCATCAATGATTTAAATCGCAAACGCAGGTTTAAATATATGTGTTTTTTGATTCACAGTCAGACAAATGCAACATAAATTGATATCTTTAACTTCTAAGTATCTTAATAAATTTTCAGCATAGCTTTCTCCCCGTTTAGATTTATTTTTCTTGGGATCTTGGGATCAAACGTGGAAATATTAGATTGTAATTGTTTTTATTTTTTAAATACATTTTAGAAAAGTGTAATCTATACTAAAAAGCTGTACATCACCTGCTATAAAAATATATATTGTAATACTTTCGGGTTCGGATAGGACCTTATTAAAATGACTTAAATTCTATCATGCTGTGATATTTAAAAATATAAAAGTCAATTAATTGTCCATAATATTGCTATTCTATTTTTTCAAAGAAATGTCGCAGTTCACGAATATAATCATATAGTTATTAATTTCTTTAGATACGCGATTCCATATTGTATTAACAGAAAAGCTTAAAACTACCACTTATTTCATGCTATTTCACATGTTAGTTAAAGACTTCGATGCTTAAAATGTTAAGGGAGAAATGGAATACCAGTGTGTATTTTTTCTTTAAGGTACCGATTCCTGGAATCTGACTGGCTGACACCCTTCTGAAATGGTTCCATAATATCTGGTATATGGAAAAGAAAGCGTTGATAAAAAAGCCTGGATTCTCATGTATCTGATACAAGTATCTTTTAATACAGTCTTTGCTGTGCTCTTGAGGGTTCTTGTGATATTTTGAGCTCTGGTTGAATGATAAGTGTCGCAGTTTAAATAATTTTCGTAGTTAGAAATTATGAAACGCTCTGTTAAAGGCAAGGGAGTTTTTATGTCCATTGCAGTAAAAGAAAATGCCTGACAAAGTGGGTGTAACAAAACAGTTCTTTCCGGACCCTTTGCGTTGACACAATCCGAAGAAATGGGAAACACTAGGAAAAGGTCATGCAGGGATACGGGGCTGAAAACAGGGGGGCCTGTCCAAAGTGCGCTGGTGCACGGGGAAGGTGTGGCCGAGGCAAACAATCCAGAAGTAATCCATAGAGGGAATCCAAAAACACAAAAATAAATCCATAGCCAGGTGATCCATCCAAACAAGGAATTAAAACCATGAACCGGGTCGGAACCGGCGGACAGGGAACGGGAACAGAGATTAAAACCTTAATGGGACCAGGCGCTTCCAGGTCCCGGACTCGCACGGTGCGGAAACCAGATGCAGAGCCAGGATGAACGTCAGCGCCTGGCTTTTAAGGTGGGCTGGGAAAAGAGGTCAGGTGCACAGAATTAAGTCTAAAGTGAAAGGGCTGGAGCACCCTTAAGAAGGGGGGGACTATAATCGTGACAGTGGGGCTTGGACAGATTCCAAGTGCTTGTACAAATGTGCTAAAGAAATTATACTTTGAGTTTACATCTTGTCCAAAGTGGCTCATTATTAATACTATTAGTAATATCTTCGGCAAAGGCTTTGATGCATAAATATTTCTGATAAAGGTAGGTTGTGTACTTTTGTCCAACTGAGCAATCTTGCTTTCATAAAATTTACCAACTTTTTAATGACTGATGATTAACATGCTGTAATACACAGTTTAAATTTAAAAGCTTAAATGCTGTACATGAGAGGTTAAGCTTCATTGGGTCCTCCTGGTGGTTTTACAAGGTGATGCCGGATACTTTCCGGCATGACGTCAAATGACGCGATTAACCCCGTGATACTGCGTGATACTGCGACATGCCCACCGGCGTATACCGCGAAATACCCCACCCGTTTTGAATGGCTGCATCTGTAGATCATCTAGATGCAATCATTTACACCAGTTTTGCAAATTAAATTTTGATCAAAATAAAGTCTAAATGCTTCAGCAGTGCATACCTCTATACTATAATGGCAAATTTCAATATTGACAATTTCAGTTCTATTAATTTGTTTATAGTCAGTCCTTGAAATTCCATTTTCTTAGGATTTCCATGAAAACAGACACATAAAAATATAGTGATCCAATCCAAGCTCTATTCATGGCATGTAATCCCCTTTTCAGAAAATAATACTAAAAAGATCAAATGAATCTGCCTTTTAAGTAACATCTAATGCAACACAAGTGCCAACACTGCAGTGTACTGCTATATGCTTGCTGATAACACAAGATTTGGCATTCATTATAGATGCCTGTATCTGTAAATGCAGAGCCATGAGCAGCCAACTCAGAGGAGAAATCAGCAGGTCTGTGTAAAAGTAGGCCCTGGATCAGCAGGATACCCTACGTCCGTCTCCTGAGGGCATAGACCTCATCCCCGACACCTCCCGTGTTCTGAGCCCGGGGTCTGGAGGACCTCGCCCCGTTA
The DNA here is from genome assembly GCF_040954835.1 of Lepisosteus oculatus. Classification (NCBI taxonomy): domain Eukaryota; kingdom Metazoa; phylum Chordata; class Actinopteri; order Semionotiformes; family Lepisosteidae; genus Lepisosteus; species Lepisosteus oculatus. The sequence continues at coordinate 8,564,782 of NC_090710.1, forward strand.
TCCCAGGATCTCCATGTTGGTCATTTCGTGTTTTCCTAGTTCCCGGGGATTTTAACCTTGTCACATCTCAGGATGGATCTATTGCTAATGGATTCTTGGACTGTGCCCTGACCCTCATTCGGACCTGCTCGGATTTGGACATTACTCTGTGTCTCCGCTTCTCACCATCTCACGGACTGTCACTGTTATTTTGTGCACCATTAAACCCCTGTGTATTTTCCCATATCACGCCTTCTGTTTCCTCCAGCTCTTACCACATCGCATAGGGTCTACTACAAAACCGGACACAGATTGCAGACCCTGCCCGTAACAGTGTGCTTCATGTTAATGATTTTTAATATTCCCTTCTTTTTAAAACTTTCTATTTGTATTTCAATGCAGTGAAAAAAAAAGTATTATACTGATTTGAAAAATGTTACATTAATGTTACATACGATGTGATGTAATAATGAATATTATTAATACATTTAGTTAATGAATATTATAAATTTAATAATTATTTAAGAGGACTCAATATTTAAAAAGTCTAATTTTTATTTGTTTTTTTTAATTTATATATATTTTTCTGTTTTTGTTGTAATCATTATAATCATTATAATAGCTATTTTTGTTGCTATATCTGGGTTTGTAACCCCTTTCCAAGAATTGCACACAAATAATACAGATTTATACAAAAATTGTAGTACATCTACCTAATAGTAATATTATAGTGAGGGATCTTAGAAATGCATGTTAAGACTTTTACTTGACCATGCTCATTGTTTTCATTAACAGGTAAAACGAACTGAAAAAAAAACAGCTATTTCAGCTGCCAGATACTAACCTAGATTTGTATATTGCATGGCAAAACTTAGACATTTTGTTTTCTTGTCATATCTCTTGTAACTAAATAGGAAATAGAAACAAATGGCCTAACAATCAAAACAAGATCATAGTTAATACATATTAAATCAGTGCCACCTTAATTCTTAATGACAAAACTGCTATCCTAAAACATACATTCTTCTTGGAAATATAATGATTGATACACAAAACACAGTGAAATTATTTTCCATTATTATTCTGTGACCATGTTAGAATTCCATTTAAGAAAAATCTTTAAGTCTTCACAATGTTGAGAGCAGGAGTTTTGATTGTTAAATTGGAAAGCCAGTTTCTCAGTAGGACATTCATTTTATTTGAAAAGATTCATACTTCAGAACAAAAGTGACCACATACCACTAAAATTTAGAGAAATCATGCTAGAACTACCATTGTGTTATTATCTGTTTTTAAATTGGGGTTCACAAGATTTGAGTGGTATTCTGAGTGCTAAAGAAGTAAAACCTGCTAATGAAATGACTCTTTATGTCTGTTCCAGTTGTCATATCCCAAGAGAGACCTTCCTCTGACAGCAGTGATACCACTTTCTAAGCTGATTTCATCAGATCTTAGAAGGTAAGCCTGGTCAATACTGTGATGGGAGACCTCTAAGGAAAATCATTTTGCTGCTGTGAGTGGAGCTGAGGAACCAGTAAATTAGGAATTATTATTAATTAGTGGTCAAAGGTGGAAGCCCCTCCTGTGATTTCAGGAGGTACTGTAAGTTTTTTGTATAGAAATTTAAAAACAATGTTACATATGTCTGATACATGTCTGATATATCATTTGTATTTTACATTTTTTGCCAGTTGCTTCCTCTCACCATACAAGAATTTAATACTTTTTGTAATGTGATATTAATGTGGTATTCATCTGTTTTTGGGCAGAATAAAACAAGATTATATTTTGTCAGACTAAGTATATCACATGTTTCATTAAAATGATAAAAATATAAATATATAATGTTCCATAAGTTTATTTTACTCTCACAAAATAGCAGCAGCACTCTGACAGTGACATGCCACTGTTAGAGATGAAAAGTGTCCCCTGAAGGCAATGCAAGGTAGTGATTACATGGCTGCTTGCTTCTTGAAAAGAACTAACATTTTTTGCATGGATGACAGAATCAGTTTTTGGAGAAGAAGTTGACATAAAATACTTTATTTAACTGGATAAGTTGAAAACTAAACATCATTTATTTTTAGACCACATGGCCATGAGGAATACACCATTGTAGCACAAATATCAAACTCAAGAAAAAAGAAACTATTAATGTATTATTACTAATTAATAATAATTATTAACAGAATATAATAGTGTAAGAAATACAAGTATAAGGTGTAAAAAATTTAATCATACAACTGAAAATACCTGCAGATGCAGTGGTAGACAGCTTAATCTTACTCTACATATTATTCCAGTCATTGCTAGTGGTAGCTTCTCTTGGGAGGTTCAATTTGATAATGAAATTTGATAAGTACTGCATCTTAAACTTTAAGATGTCAGGGAACTGCAATAAATTATAAAGATAGGAAGGTATTCTTTCAATTAAAGATAAGTAAATTAAACCACTGAAACATTTGTGTAGGATGCAGGCAGCCAATCAATCAAATAAAAAAGATCACAATGGTGAGTGTGATAGAGGGTGTCAGTGATATATTCATGCCATTCAATGCCAGAACAGCTTAAGACATCAAGATACCCAAGAGACAATCTGTAAACCATTTCACCAGAGTCAAATGTGGCACATATGGATCTTTTAACATACCTAAAGGAACATGTAAAATAAAACGTGATAATAGAAACCAAGTCAAAATTTTACTTTTGCTTATAATTTATTGATCTGAGCTTTGAATAATCAAAAGCACAATTCATCTAGTGCCCTAGATGGTTCTAAAACATTTATTTAATATAGATAAAGAAAAAAAGTAGAGCCTGAAATAGAACTCTGTGGGTCTCCTTCAGGAAACAGAAGAGGTTGTGAAATAAATCCATGAGATTTGTATACAATTTTGTACGGAATTCTGTAATTGTGCAAGGGAGTTTATATCAATACCAATTCTAATTGTTGGAATACATAATTCAGTGTTATCGGAAGAACCAAATTATTTACAATATAAAAAACTTAATTTTTTAAGGACAGCTGTTGTAAGTTTTGTGAAGATCAAATATTATATATATTATTTAACTAGATAAATCAACTAAGAACGGTCATTTACAATGATTACCTAGAGAGTATCTGTGAGGTTGTTTGAGGTGGCTTTGATGTAACTGGTCACTCCCCTGGACTAATGGGAAGGTCTATAAGAGCAGACAGGAGAAAAATTGTTTTCAGTTTGTGCTAGGCACTAGCATATAAAGAAGGAGAGTTAGAGTGGTGGTGGTAGGGTAATCTCTGGGACACTGGATTGATATGACAAACAAGCTTCTGGGACTTAGTGAGCATAAGAGGCTTTTAAAAATATAGTTTATTTTGCTTAGTTTGCCAGGCTTAACGAGGTTGAAGTGCACTGCCGAGGAACAGGGCTAGCCAGCTGAAAACAGGATTGATAGGAATATTTCTTGTAGAAGTTAGGACAGCATCTGGCAAGGGAGCAGTATGGCTTAGTTCCTTAAGTGTGGAAGGAGTTCAGATAGCATAGATGTAGACCTGAATACCCCAGTAGCAGATGGATGTGTGGCCTTAGTGTTTGTGAGAGATAACTGGCTGCTGCTCTGTCAGGGGTACAGGTGGTTTGATTAAGAGAGCTGCATACCTGGCCAAACAGGATCACTAATTAGAACAAATGAATGTTGACACTGGGAAGTGTCACACAAAAGACAACAGTTGAAAGAAAGAAAGCAAACAAAGAAGCAACAGGGCCCCATGACTCCTGGAAATCTGCATACTCACAATTCTCAAACAACTCATGCTTCCTCCTGATAATCAACTGGAGACACTTGGCCCTGATGAAGACAGTTGAAAAACTGAGAGGGTCTGGCTAAAGAAACCATATTAAAGATCTGAGCCTGAACTGATGAAAGCTATCTCTTCCTCCAAGGGTCCCTCTGCAAAAGATGGACAGAGCTAAGGAGGCTGCATTCTGGAAGACCACAGGAGAGAGGAACAATTGGTCCAAGAACCACAGACCAAAAGAGTCATTGGCAACAGATCTGAAGTACTGTGCCGGGACTTAGATCTCCTGGGGGAGAGGAACAAAGAAACAGAAAGAGAGCAAATACTGACCAAACAAAGTTGAATGGAGTGCAGCCTGCAGCAGGACTTTTTTTTGTGTATATTGATGTAATCATACAATATAGGGCAACAAAGACTTTCTAGTGCCTTTTCCCTATTACTTATTAGATTGCTGATCCTTAGTAGAGGCTGTGAAACAAATCCGTGAGATGAATCCTCTGAAATCATATGTGCCTTTTAGAAATAATTTTTATGTCATGGATGCTTTGTTTTTGGGTAGTGATGAATTTTGATATATTGTTGTTATGTCCCAGTGTGTGGTCTGTGTGTGTTTTTTTTATGTTCCACACTGCTGACCCTTGATTGTTCTCCCTCCCCCATTGGCCCACCATCACACCACTGTTTCAGTATGATGAATCATCAATTAGCTCTCAGCCAATCAGAGTGCATCTTATTCAGCATATAACATGGAGGTTTTCTGAAAAAAGGCCTTTCGTTTGACTTTGGTCCCAGTTGGTTTTGGTTATCGCTTCGCTTCGCTTTTGATTATTGCTTCGGCTTCGTTGGTTTGTTTTGTTTTGCTTTGTCTGTGTGTGTATTTTCATATAGCTTTGGCTTTGATGTTTTGTTGGTTTTTGTTCGTTTGTTTGTGTTTATCCTTGTTTTGCCATTACCTTGCCCTAACGTGTTAGATGTTCAACTTTTGTGTTCTTTTGTACCCTGTTCCTGTTGATTACTTTTGTTCTCCCTTATTTGTATTCCTGGTTCACTTGTGTTTGGTGTGTGAACTTTTGTGTATAAAGGTTAGTTTAGGTTGTTGGGTACACTTTACACACTTAGTTGATTTTGTATTGGTAGCACTAGTTTAGTACAGGTGAGTGCCATTTGTCTTGTATGGTTTTGGGTAGTCAAGGAAGGTTAGTTAGGGTGTTGAAGACACCGAAGACCGTGTGTTTCGGGTTTTCTTTTGTAGTTAGGTTAGCGTTCCCTCACTGTCTTAGCCAGCTCCATTTTGTTTGTTATTTTCTTTCCTTTGGCACCACTCTAGTTCCTTACCTTTGTTATCACGCTTCCTAGTCCCTCACCAAAACCCACCTGCTTCCAAAAGAATTATCTTAAATGTAACATCGCTTTACCCCTAGACACTTGGGGTTGTAACAATTGTTTTAGAAATGTTAACAATATTAGTGTCTGTTGCTGGTCTGTGCATGCACTTGTGATTCTAGGAGATAAACACAACCTATGGCAGGGTAACAAGGGTCCTAGCATCCTTTACAGAATAATAATTTTTGTTTGAGGAGTCACCTTACCATGACACACATGCCTATGAAGACTGAGTAAAAAGTTGAAAAAGTAAAGCTAATGATATAACTAGTTCATTGAAAGAAGATTAGTAACAATACTGAGGGTGAGTGATGCAGAGTGAGGTGGATTCACTCCACTTCTTAATTAGAAGACTAAGTTGTCTTAATTAGTTGAGTGAAATATGATTAGTGATGATCAGAGTGAGTGAAACCCTGAGAGAAGAACAAAGACTATAAAGACTGTACAGACTATGAAAGGGGACAAATGTAACAGCTACAGTAGCACCCTGGAAAGGTAAACACCCTGGAAACAGTTGATCACTTAAAATGTGAAAAACATAAGGTGAAATGTTGGCATTGCTTTGGTTAGTGTGCTAAAGTTTCACAGTAACTATTTATACAACTGGACATTTGAGTAGTAACGCTTTACTACTGTACTTTACAAAGGTAAAACTGCAGCATACCACCCAAGATGTTAATCTATGATCTGGTGCAGAGCCCTAAGCACTATGCCAGATCATCATTGAGAACTTTCAAGATAGCTGTAACACACACATGCCCAGAATATGTAAATAAACCCATTTATATATGGAGCAAAAGCATCTTTGTCTCCATGAGATTAGTAAGATTACAGTTATATGTGTAAAAGACATTTTAGAAGACTAGGAATCAGAACTGACTATTTTCACTATCAGTGCTGGTTTTCAGCTAGGAAAGTATTTGATTTTATCATACTGAAAGAATCTGTGCAAATCACTGAAAATAAGCAATTCACCTATGGTGTTCACAATGTGGAAATATCAAGAAACGTGCTCAGGGACATTTTCATATGTGAAAAGTTATTAAAACTAAAGCACTACATAGTGGAAAATCCTGAATATATACAGTATGTATAATTAACATTAAGCAACTTGATATTAATGGTCGAATAATTATGAATATTAAGTACTACTCTGCTCTTCTTTTACAAAAAGCAATAATTAAATATCCAGAATAATTCCCGAAACAAAGGTCAGCTAGACCTGGTAAAAGAATGAAATATTAAATTAAAAGGGGGTACTGACAATACTCTCTCTATGGACTGCTTAATACTCTAGAATGAAGCATTCTTAGTTTTATTTTAAATTTTCAATTTTTATTAGCTTTTTAATATATCTATACACAACCAAATTAAAATGTAATAATTAATTATAGAAATAATATCTCTTAAGAGGTTATCTGACTTTTGGGGGCTACATAAAGCATGTGAAGTATGATTACATTAATTCATAATGTCAATGAAGGAAACATTTCTTTAAATAATTTTAAGGTAAATTTCATTTGAGGTATCTATTCAATATTGATTCCTAAAACTTAATTTAGCAAAATAAAAACCTAAGATATAAAACATGTTTACATCTATTTTTTCAATTTAATCACTCTCTCTGTGGTTGACAGCAATATATTAAATGCTGCACATACTGCCATGAGAGAGCTTCAGAAATTATTTATCTAATTACTGATTTATCAGACCTCAACCATTAATGATTTCTCAGTACACAAAATGGCATTATCTTTCCTGATGTATTTATGATGGGGTCTGTTCATTAGCAGCAATCGCTGAGGCTTGTCAAAATCAAGTTAAAATGATTCTGGTAATGACACCATGGATGAATCAGTAAGATAGATGAGCATCTTAAAAGAATACATAATAATGGTAGCATAGTAAAGACAACCATACATTATTTATTAACACTTTATGCTCTTGTCAATAGTTGATCATTTCAGGATAATTTTAAATATTTAACTGTATGTAATATGTCTTATATACAGTGCCCTCAAAAAATACTAGGAAATGTATTGAACATTTTGTCATGATAAGATTAAGATTCATACATACAGTATAAGCGCAATATTTTTATTTTTCAGTTATTTAATGTATACATATAATAATATTAAAACAAACATTCTTTGTGTTCAACCCTGTGATTTTAAGTGACCACAAGAATGGAGATGCATGCGCTTAAAGTACATATTAGAATGTAAACATATTTGGGTGCATATCCCTTTGAGTCAAAAACTGAATTCAGTGCACAACTCTCCAAACTTTTTCTACAATTATTCTCTGCACTCTGAAGCTTTTTGGTGATTTCATTGATGGTTATGCTAGGTTTTTCCTTGACAGGTCTGATCAGTTATCTGTCATCAACTGCAGACATTTTTCTGACACAGTTTGATTGATTGGCAATTGTACATGTGGTTTCTTTTTCAGTCAAATTCAAGCTGATTAGACCAAGTTGGTTTTAGTAAATCTAGTTTCTATGCTATTGGTCTTATTGAGGTTTTATTTCTTTTAGCCTAATAAAAGTATGTTTTCCTTTTGTAGAAAATTCTTTTGTTTCCATTTTGCCTTTTAATTACAGGCTCTGATAAACTAAAGCAAAAGCAAAAGATTAATAGACTGGTCATAACTCAGTTATGAACGCCTAATTAGCCAACAACAAACACCTGATCAACAACAAACTCCTGTAAACCTATTGCTCAAGTACATTTTATCAAAATATAGTGTTTCAACACTTTGGGTCAATTGTAACAAACTGAATGGAGCGTACTAATTGGAGTTCAACCCACAGGCAACATGCAGCTCCATGCTAAACTAGTGTACTACTTATTAATAATGAAGTTACATGTCTATATTTACTAGTAGCTATATTACAGCTAATGCATGTAGAACCTTAAGTAGGTGATAGTGAATTTTCAGATATCCTGCGGAGTGAAGACAACAGAAATTAAGGAAATAATTTTTTAAATGGGGTGTAAGTCTTAAATACGTTCTGTCAGATCTGAGTGTCAATTGCATGGTTTTGTTGGAATTTTTATTGTAATTGGACTTTACAGTTGTAGTTCTCATGGGAAAGCAGGGACATTGAGGAACTAGGGGTACAGAGAATAAGAAGAAATGCAAGGGTAATGTTTTGTTTTTATTCTGGGCTTGATTTATAACAATCCACACGATTTGAAAAGTAATAATAACTTTACTGGAAAATATGTCGTGTTACTTTCACGGCTTGCATACACTCCCATATTCCTGTGCGAATGCTCCAACTAATAATATCCTTATATATATAATACATGTCACTTACAGATACATTAAAGAAAACAATCTTGTAATTTTGGGATAGATTGCTTATTTGCAGTCTTGTTTTATAATTGTAAAATGCATTTCTCAAAAGTTGAATGGCATTTTTTGATTTGATGTATTTATTATTGTCTTCACTGTTGAAGGAATGTTGTAAGGTGAGGGAAAAGCAAAGGGCCTATAATTACTTGAGCTGTCATGCTCACCACATTTTGTAGCCTAATAGTATTTCTTCTATCTCATTCAATGAGGATTATACATTTAAACAATGTTAAGTGTTAGATATTTGTTAATGTTTGAGCATTGGGATTTTATATGACAATTATTCTCAAGAAAATGGTATTCTGAGACATTTTCTTTAGTTTTCGACCAGGAATATGTTTTTTTTTAAAGATTAACTTGCACAGATTGGTTTCTTTGACATTGAAAATAGAAAGAGGAGTGGTAATAAAACTGAAATATTTAGTTATATTGTTCATTTTTTAATTTAATTTTGAAATAAAGAGCCTTGGGTGAGGTATATGTGTGGAAATAATTGATGCATGCATGCTTCAATATAATTGCACACTCATAATTTCATTACATAAGCAATCATTATAAAGTTGATGGCATGTGCGCGAACTTAGATCTAACCGATTACATAAATTAAAACCACCGCATATAGCTTAACTCAAGTTGATTAACTAATCGTAGCTGATTCTTATCATTGTGTTTGTGCATGATTATCCTGATTTGATTTGGGATTTTTCATGGTTTGTTTAATGATTGATTTTTTTTCAGCTTTAGATCATTAGTTCATACTGTATTTAGTCATGATGTAGACATTTCTTAATACAATCTATAATGTTTCATTTTTAGAAATTCTGAATCATACTGATGTTATCAGTAGTTCAAGTGGGTATCTGCATCAGCATGTGTAGACTGCAAAAGAACAAGTAAAGGTTTATGCAATGCTGAAAAGAAGACTTCACAACTGAAACATCATGTTTTCTTTCACCATGGAATAACTTGTTATCAGGGTAACTTTGCTCATGTAATAGTGGTGTGTCCTGCTAGTTAATAAAACCAATTTAGTTATCTAGAAACATGTTTGAGATATTTACAGCTTTTATACAAAACAAAGGAAGATCAGGGATTTAGTTGTACAGTCAGGCAGTCATGCAGTGGTAGTGGAGCTATGGGCATGGCACAGTGGTGAAGATTAGTAAAAACACAGAAGGTAAACAAAGTGGGAGGATTGGGCAGTCATGAAGTTATCGCACTGGGGAAAGGAAAACAAAGCCAGGGGAAGATCGGGAAATCGAGGTCTAGAGAACAAAGTGAGGTCAGGTTTCCAAAGTAAGGTACAGGAGTAAAAACTAAGGAAAGAATAGGGAATCAAAAGCTCAAGAGTCAGAGACAGAACTGTAGAACAGAGCCCAGATCAGAGTCTGAATAATCCCAGATCACCTGGACTGGTGAGATGGTAATTGCGACCAGGTGATCCAGATCTATTGTCATATTGTTGATATCCATGGCAACCAATGTTGAGATACAGGTGGATGGAGCAGAGGAAGGCTGCCATACCATGCTGTTCTGTTGGGTGAGCCTGATACTGTAACCTTTACAGTATATCTACAGATGCAGCCATTCAAAATGGGTGGGGTATTTCGCGGTAGGCGTGGGCGTGTCCCGGTATACCGGTGGGCGTGTCGCGGTATCATGCAGTATCACGGGGTTAATCGCGTCATTTGACGTCATGCCAGAAAGTATCCGGCATCAACTTGTAAAACCGCCAGGAAGAGCCAATAAAGCTTAACCTCTCATGTACAGCATTTGAGCTTTTAAATTTGAACTGTGTATTACAGCATGTTAATCATCAGTCATTAAAATGTTGGTATATTTTATGAAAGCAAGATTGCTCAGTTGGACAAAAGTACACAACCTACCTTTATCAGAAATATTTATGCATCAAAGCTTTTACTGAAGATATTACTTTATTAGTAGTATTAATAATGAATGACTTTGGACAAGCTGTATACTCAAAGTATAATTTCTTTAGCACATTTGTACAAGCACTTGGAATCTGTCCAAGCCCTACTTTGTCAGGCATTTTCTTTTACTTCAATGGACATAAAAACTCCCTTGATTTTAACAGGGCGTTTCATAATTTCTAACTACGAAAATTATTTAAAATGCGACACATCATTCAACTAGATATCACAAGGATCCTCAAGAGCACAGCAAAGACTATATTAAAAGATACTTGTATCAGATACATGAGAATCCAGGCTTTTTTATCAACGCTTTCTTTTCCATATACCAGATATTATGGAACCACTTCAGAAGGGTGTCAGCCAGTCAGATTCCAGGAATCGGTACTTTAAAGAAAAAATACACACCGGTATTCCATTTCTCCCTAAACATTTTAAGCATCGAAGTATTTAACTAACATGTGAAATAGAGTGTGAAAAAGTGGTAGTTTTAAGCTTTTCTGCTAATATAATATGGAATCGCGTATCTAAAGAAATTTAAAAAAATCGCGTATCTAAAAAAAAAACGATATGATTATATTCATGTACTGCGACAGGGCTGTGTAGGGCTGTTTCGCCTCTCTCTTCATGCAACTTCCCTTGTAGCCCACTGGTCTACGTGCCTGATTACCAACTTATGGGTTGTGTGTTCAAATCCAGGTGGCGCTGTGACTTTTCTTTTAACAAACATTTCTTTGAAAAAATAGAATAGCAATATTATGGACAATCAATTGACTTTTATATTTCAAAATATCACAACATGATCCAATCTAAGTCATTTTTGATAACAATGAATAGTCACCTTCTTCCCTTCTGACAACGGCCCCAGCTTCTGCTTCCTGCTTCTATTGTGTGTGTGTGTGTGGGGGGGGATCCCTTCAGATCTCCCTTCAGATTTAAAAGGTTATTAATCATATCTTCGGTGTCGCATCTTACCAGTGCAGCTGATCTTTTGCTGCCTGGGTGGGTCAACTATCACAAAGCTTTAGAGAACCTAACATTTCTATCATCAACAAATTGTAAATTTGTAATAGAATTTTTATAGAGGCTGGACAGTATGCATTACAATATAAACATTTATATTGATTTAAATCGTGTTTTGATTTTAAATCGCAAATGCGTGTTTAATTATATGTGTTTTTTTAATCAGAATCAGACAAATGCAACATAAATTGATACAGTATATTTGTCTTCTAAGTATCTTAATAAACTTTCAGCATAGCTTTCTCCCCGTTTAGATTTATTTTTCTTGTGATTTTGGGATCAAACGTGGAAGGATTAGATTGTAATTGTTTTTATTTTTCAAATACATTTTAGAAAAGTGTAATCTATACCTGCCCAGACTGTACGCCTTCCTAAACCCCACCCTGACCACTTTCACTCCTGTCCTGCTCTTACCCGCGCACCCCAGCCAGGCGCTCTTCGGCCTCTGCCCGGGACGAATGTATATTTAGATATCTACACCCGGAGCAGCACCGAGGGAGCGTCTGCATTTATAACTTAGTTTTTAAAATTAGTCAAGCAATATGAACCATCTTCTTTTACTTTTAAGTCCCTTAAATACATTGAGCACAGCTTTCTCACCACTTAGATTACTTTTTGATACCATCCTTACACAAAGAAGAAACTTCTTGTATTTTCCGATGACATACAGTACAAGTGGAAAGATTACAGATTTTAATCACCTTTAATTTTGTTACGTTATACGTTTTAGGAACATTTCATCTATACAAACACCACAAAACTATTCTCGATTGTATTTCTGAATGTTATGTTACACCTACAGTAGTTCACTGCTTTAAATACATCGAATTAAGAAAGTTAAGTGTAGCACTTTAGATCTTTTTTTCTGAACCAGGGAAAATCTGATCATGTTTCTCTATAACAATAATAAAATACTTTATTTTACATATCACCTTTAAAAGTGGCATCTCAAAGCAATACAGTAGATGGAAAAACAGTTAAAAGGGACCAAAGTAAATACCAGACAAATGCAAACGCGTTTTTAATAAAATGCTTTTATTCATTCAGCAGAGAGAGAGAGACATCCAGCAGAGAGAGACACACACACAGGTTACACACACACAGGTTTTCACTGACAAAAAGTAATTGTTTTTTTACATTACTCTTGTCTAACGGGAATGTTTTGTTTGTGGACAGACTGTCCACAAACGTGAGACTGTCTTTCTCAGACTCACATATCCGAATGTCCCCCGCCCCGGTCAACAATCCTAGGAAGAACACGAAACAGCCTGTTAATAAAATTGTTACAATTTTGTTCGGTCAGTTCTTCCTCCCAGAATTTATAGATCGCATCGATCAGTTCCTGCTTTGCGACGGGCTTAGCAGTTTTCCGAACGTAGTCTTTCAACGAATGCTAAACCATCTCTATTGGATTTAGATCTGGGGATTCGGCTGGAGTTTTCACCCAGTTCACTACTTCTGCTACAAGCCTCGCCCTTGCTGCTGTGTGTTTCGGATCGTTGTCTTGAAAGAGACGGTGCCTTGATCCAAACTGCTCCCTGATATATGGGGCGGCATGCTGTGTGACCACGGCTTCCTCGAAGAATTCACGGTCCATAATTCCTTCAAAAATAAGAAGTGGTCCCGGGCCTCTTCTAGATATGCCCCCCCCAGACGTAAACCTTCAGTGGATGTTTGGGCTTTTGCTTGTCCACATATCTCCGGTTCAGAAAAAAATATTTAAAGTATACTAGTTTGTCACTACTATACTTTTAATACAGTCTTTGCTGTGCTCTTGGGGATCCTTGTGATATTTCGAGCTCTGGTTGGATGATAAGTGTCGCAGTTTAAATAATTTTCGGTGTTGGAAATTATGAAACGCTCTGTTAAAAGCAAGGGAGTTTTTGTGTCCGTTACAGTAAAAGAAAATGCCTGACAGAGTAGGGCTTGGACAGATTCCAAGTGCATTTTTGCAATCGGCCTTATTTATGGGTTGCAATTTACAAAAAGTCAAAAACCACGCTCAAAATGCAATTTAGAGCTTTTTGGCAAGAGGAGACACCCAAATTAATAATGTAACATGCCACTGTTTGTGCATGAACAGGTTTATACTGCTATTCCCTTAGATACCTGATTAAAAAAAAAAAATTGAATCCCTGGCGGAACCAGGCATCCATATGAATCAAGTAACAGGTTTATTCCATGCTGAAAAAAAGAAGAAAGAAAACACATTCCATAAGAATTGACTGAGCTCAGCTCTGTACCACGCAATGAGCCCCCCAGAGTCTCTGCCCCGGGTTATTTGGGTTTTTTGACAGAGGGTAAAAAACTCTCTCTCTTGCTTGCCCTCCCCCTCCCTGTGTATTGTCTGTTTTTTTGTGCTGTCCTTTGACACAACAAGGCTCGCCAGCTAATGTGAATCGAAACCTGTTTTTCTAGCTTTTAAAGTCGTGAGATGTGTAAGCGGGAACACATCATTATATCTTACATATGAAAAATACATAATATAGCTCCCGAACAAACGCAAACGTGTTTTTAATAAGATGCTTTTATTCACTCATGATCCGACAATTTCAGGAAGACTAAGGAAGGACTAAGAGAATTGTCATCTGTTGTTGAAGCTCTGTGAGCTCGGTGACTTTGAGACCACTTGTTCTCCCGGGTTGTTTGAATCGCCACAATTCAAATAGAGAAAAAAGAGCTGACTGACAACATTTAAGATGTGGCTGTCAATGTTGGATTAAAAAAAAACACATTGCCCGACGTTTGTTGCATTGCTTGAAAAATAACTTTATTTCGAGAGACTGGATAAGTAATTCAAGTGTTTTTTTTTAACTTCCTGAAAAACAACTAACAATTTAACTATATGTGCAAACGTTTTATGATATGTCGCTGTTGTGAATGTCTGTGGACATGTGCTGGCTGGACAGGAGGCTCTACTGTACACAGAGAGGGGCGGGAGGAGGGGACAAGCCGATACATACTCTTAGAGTTTGATTAATAGGGAATATAATACAAAAATATAGTACTAAAAATAAGATACACTCTACAGACATTCACAACGGCGACTGTCAGAAGATAGGACACAGTGGCTCAGGCACCCGCTGAATGGAAAAGGGGCACTTTAATGTTCTGTATGGCTAATACTAAAGCCAATACTAATATTCAATACTTTAATATTCTTTTCTGTATGTTTAACAATAGTGGGTACTGGCCTAATTCGCCCCTGCTCCCGTTGCTAGGTGTTAATGTGTTGTTAAGTGTGAATTTGTACCTGTTTCCCTGAGGTCTGGCTTTTTTTCTGGAAAACCATAACTCTTGTTCAGATTGACTGTCAGCGCCCAGGTCTGACAGTGCTGCTCCAGCAGTGCCAGGTTCTGGTGCAGCCTCTGTTCTGTGGGCGACAGCAGGACCAGGTCGTCTGCAAAGAGCAGGAACTCGATTTCCATAATTAATGCAGATCAGTAAATCAAGGGACAAAACAATTATTGCGCCCCACTCCTCAATGGGCTTTGACGTGCTAATGCTTTGGTTTAACAGTCCGGGCGTGGCAAGCCTCTAATGTCTCCCGACTTCGGCAAAAGGAACCCGCCTTTCATTGGAAGACAATGAACACATTCTAGCTGTACATGTGAATATAGCATAAATACACCAAGGGATTGGGTGAGCTCCCATCACAAAAAAAAACTGCGAACCTGCACTACAGCGACCACAGTACAGTATGGAGACCAAGACCTTTTACGGGAAGAGACGGGGTGCTTCTGCCGCCCCAGCTTCCAAAGAGTGAAGGGTAAGCAAATACCGCAGACTTCATCTGAAATATGCTATTACAGCACATATTACAAGGTATTATTGCCGTTTTGAATTTTAAATTCAATTATAATTATTTTTTCGTAGCCTGTTCTTCAAGAAAACACAGCACAGGCGAAACGATCTTCGAAATCTACCACCAAGACAGTAAAAATGAAAGCGGTCAGATGGAAAAAAGAAAAGTTTATTTTGAAGTCTGTTTCGCGACTGATGAATACTACTGTGTGACTTTATTTCTTACATGAATTATGTTATTTTGCCACAGGCCGTGGGTCTCTGCTCTCGGCCACTGGCCAGGGTGCCAACCTGTAGAAGCACCACCTGTGTGGAGACTTTTCGGCAGCAGCGGGAGCAGAACCACACATTACTGGGGAGGATTGGGAGGCTAGAGACACTCCTGAAAATGCAGAGGAAGGCGACAGTGTGTTCCAGCAGTCAAACAGTTGAGCAGCTGTCTCCCGATAAGTGCCTCTCCCCGCCGCGCAGCTTGCAATGCCTGGCGGAAGCTCTGCCCCCCGCAGAGCACACATCGCCTCAGGACACTCCATCCCGGCCTCTCCGCTCACCACCGCGCAGGAATTTGTCTCCCCCCAGGAAGCACAGCGGAATTCACAGATGCCAGTGGGACGAATAATTCTCCCTGATGTCCAACTGCTACCCATCACTCAGGAGATGGAGGGGGGCTTGTACTTGCAGTGCATCGGCATAGACGGGAAAGCAAGAGCCGACTGCAACGCCGCCCTCGTGTTTCGGAATCTTGTGACTTTTGAAATTTACTGGGGGTGGACCACGTCTGTAAATTTCGATGGTCCAGAGGCAAAAGTGCCTTGCCTTGCAATCTCCGGGAAACCATTAGTAGCATGATGAAACGGAGATTCTCAACCCTTACTGCGTGCGACTGGAAAAGAATTCGTGATCGGATCAACAAAATGCTTCGTAGAAGGAGGCGCTCTTTTCCTCTAGTCTAACAGTCTGTCCACAAACAAAACATTCCTGTTAGACAAGAGGAATTGAAAAAAAACAATTTTGTCAATGGAAACCGGTGTGTGTGTCTCTCTCTGCTGGATGTCCCTCTCACTCTCTGCTGAATGAATACAAGCATTTTATTAAAAACACATTTCCTTTTGTCTGGTATTTTGGTCCCTTTTAACTGTTTTTCCATCTACTTTATTGCTTTGAGATGCCACTTTTAAAGGTGATATGTAAAAAAAATAATTTTGAATAGAGTCACATGAAGAGAGAGGTGAAACAGCCCTACACAGCCCTGTCGCAGTACACGCAGATATAATAATATCTTATTAATTTCTTTAGATACGCGATTCTTTTAATACAGTCTTTGCTGTGCTCTTGAGGGTCCTTCTGATATTCCGAGCTCTGGTTGAATGATAAGTGTCGCAGTTTAAAGTGTCGCAGTTTATTCATGGGTTGCAATTTAGAAAACGTCAAAAAACGCACTCAAAATGCAATTTAGAGCTTTCTGGCAAGAGGAAACACCCAAATTAATAATGTAACATGCCACTGTTTGTGCATGAACAAAGTTATACTGAGATTTCCTTAGATACGTGATTAAAAAAAATGTGAATCCCCGGCGGAACACATTCCATAAGAATCAGCGCTTTTATATATTGCCTTTAAAGGTGGCTTCTCAAAATGCTTTACAGGATAAAAACAACAATAACAGCAACAACAACAATATTGTATTTCATTGCACTTTGAAAACCAAGTAATAACTTAACTATATGTGCAAACATTTTATGATATGTCACTGTTGTGAATGTCTGTGGAGTGTATCTTATTTGCCTGTCTGTCCTAGCTCTCTCGCTCGCCCTCCCCCCCTCTCTCCCTCAATTCAATTCAATTCAAGGTGCTTTATTAGCATGGCAGATGGGTACATTCGGTGTTGGGTATTTACTTTGCTTTGAGATTCCACTTTTAAAGGTGATATACACAATTTTTACTAAAATAAATTGATATATTTGTCTTCTAAGTATCTTAATAAACTTTCAGCATAGCTTTCTCCCCAGTTAGATTTATTTTTCTTAACTAGTATACTTTAGATCTTTTTTTCTGAACCGGGGAAAATCTGATCATGTTTCTCTATAACAATAATAAAAAAAACATTATTTGACATATCACCTTTATGTGATATCACCTTAAGGACAGCATATACAAGGGTTAATTGCACAATGGACCGTGCAAAGAAATTTAAAATTGTCTTCTTTAGGTGTGAGGGTAGGAGTGGATCGCACAAGGCATAATTGGCAAATTAAGAAAACAAAGAACAGGACAGGCGAGAGACATTTATCCAGAGAGGGAGTGATCAGAAAAAGGAACAGCTGTTACGCCCAGGTTTTACGCTCTCTCTCTGCTGAATGAATAAAAACATTTTATTAAAAACGCGTTTGCGTTTGTCTGGGTATTTACTTTGTAATCTGTGGTTTACATTTACTGTATTGTTTTGAGATGCCACTTTTAAAGGTGATATGTAAAATAAAGTTTTTTATTATTGTTATAGAGTAACATGATCAGATTTTCCCTGGTTCAGAAAAAAGACGATTAAAATCTGTAATCTTTCTACTTGTATGTCATCGGAAAATACAAGAAGTTTCTGCTTTGTGTAAGGATGGTATCAAAAAGTAATCTAAGTGGTGAGAAAGCTGTGCTCCTCAAAGCGCTTTACAGGATAAAAACAATAACAACAATAGTGGCTGGGCAAACAATTTTTTTTTTTATAGAAATACAAAATGAGATATAATGATGTGTTCCGGCTAAGACATTAACGAGTACAACCGCCCTCTCTGCGGGAGTGCTGGCTGTGGCGAATTAAACCGGTTTCACAGGTATTTTCAAAGTAGAAGGGGGCGAGATTTCCAGCTTAATTTTCGTGTTAAATATTTTTTTTAATTAAAATTAATTCTATACAGCAATCGCATATTTGGGTATTTTGTAACGCATAGGTGACTATTCATTGTTATTAAAATGACTTAAATTTGATCATGTTGTGATATTTAGAAATATAAATTTGTTTGGTGCGAGTGAGGTTTTATTTAATCTCTGACCAAGGGGAACGTTTCATTTTTTCAAAGAAATGTTTGTTAAAAAAAAGTCATGGTTCCAGTGGGATTCAATCACAGACCGTGTGATATGGGAGTCAGGAACCTAACTCACAGCGCCACCGGCAAGGTCACATGCAGAGTGCTGAAAAAGCACTACAGAAACATTATCAACAGACAATGTACAGCGTGTACTATTCTTGTGTTGCGGTACATGAATATAATTATATCGTTATTAATTTCTTTAGATACGCGATTCCATATTATATTCCCTTTTAATCAAATTCTAAAAGAATGCTTGTTGACTCTGGTATCTCGTTAGTTAAAGACTTTGATGCTTAAAATGTTTAGGGAGAAATGGAATACTGGTGTGTATTTTTTCTTTAAAGTACCAAGACCAGCCATATACTGTATGTTTATGTTCCAAAATTAATATCGTTAATGGCCTTCACATGCGTTACAATATGCTCTGTAGGGAAAACCGGTTCAGGGACGCCAAATATGTAATCATAGTGGCTCTCTGAAGGCACCAGTTCTGTAGGGTTTGGGCATTTACTGAGACAATTATTAATTGTAGCAGTAAATCACAAAGTTGATTCTTTTGGTGGCTTTAGAATCCAACCATGCGACATAACTCAAACAACGCGCACACACAGGTACTAATACACGAGGATACATTTATTAAAACATAGAATATGCATATAAACCTAACAGATCTTATCGAGAGGGTTATCAGAATACAAAAGGTATATTCAGTCAGTTACAAAGAGTTACACATCAAGAGGACATACGTTCAGTATATCATTCATTAGGACCGTTTCGTAAATGAACTTGGTTATAACTTCTACATTAGATACTCAAACAAGTACATAACTATTAGGGATTAAATTGATATCAACTGGTTGGGATAACAATTGAATTCTCGAGCTGTAATGCATTGAAGTTGAATACTCATCCAATCTTTGGGGATTCAGATCTCCTGCGGGCACAAAGAAACAGTTGCAGGCTTGTTGCTGTCCAATCCGCGCTCTCTGGCTCCGTGCCAGGCTGTGCCGTGCGGCTTGCAATGGTGCGCTGCTCATGCTCACTGTTGGCTTTAACTAGCAAAGTTTGTGCACAGGAGAAAAGATGACTGTGGGTCCCAGCAAGTCAGGAAGAGGACCGGTTCGTTCCTGATGAAGAGCTAGTTATGAATAGTAATTCAGCTGTCCACAGTTCCGACCTGTTCACGAGGCCTGCTGCTGGTTACTCTCTGGCAACCTCCGCTCTCGACTCTTAGAACAAAGGAAAGTTCTGGCACTCGGACACACTGGCCGTTCCGTGGTTGTCCGGGCTGAGTCTCAGGATGGTCAGGAGGCGCACTGCGAGAATGTCCTGCCCTTGGGATTCTCCTTTGAATTCCCTTTAGAATTGTTGAATCTGAATCTGAATCTGAATCTGAATCTGAATCTCCCAGGCTCTCTGTGTTGCCTGTTTTTACCTGGAGGAACTTCAGCTCATTGATTGGCTGAAAGTTCCATGGGCATCAGAGTCCCACGTGGGTTACTCGGCCCTACCAGTCCCTGATTGGTTGATCAAGGTGAGATATGAGTCACTTAGTCCTGACACTTAGTAATGCAGTCCAGATGTCCAACTGGCACTCCCTAGACAGATAGGCGCCAATGGATGACCATTGATCATGATAGCCAGGCTTAGCTAAGTGCATCCCCCTTTGGGAGCTGTCCTTATCAAAAGAAAACATCTTGCATGAATGGTTTCTCTGTGGCTGCACCACAGAGATGAACAGAGAAATGGGGCCTCATTTGGGAAGCTCAGAAACACTTAATTCTGCCTTATTAATAAGCCTCGCCGCTACAGCTCCTATTCTTTTTATGCTCAGCTACTAAGATTTCCCTTCAGTGG
Source organism: Lepisosteus oculatus (assembly GCF_040954835.1). Classification (NCBI taxonomy): domain Eukaryota; kingdom Metazoa; phylum Chordata; class Actinopteri; order Semionotiformes; family Lepisosteidae; genus Lepisosteus; species Lepisosteus oculatus. Next base: position 8,584,980 of record NC_090710.1, read on the forward strand.
TAAAATTCCATATGAATATTCAATACTACAACGGGCACAGTAAAGACGTTTACTGTAAATCTTTCTACGACAGACCAACGGACCACAAGTGCCCTTGTCGGTCAACCAATCACATACCGCAGTACCGCGTGTCATCGTGCGTCACAATGCGCGACACCGTAGCCAATTACCTCCGGTACGTGTCTATACCGCGCACTTTGAATGGCTGCATCTGTATCTCTGTATTTGAAGGACACACTGCAATATATATGGGAACTATAAAGACATAATTAATGTTTAAAAATGTTGTAAAAATTTGGACAAAAAGCAATGACCTGAAAAATCCAGTACTCAAAAATGAACAATTTATTTACAGCTGTATAAGGAATTGAAGTTATAATAGCAAAGGCAGTTTAAAGTAATGGTTCTAATTAATGGCTGTCTTCAATGTATGTGATGTAATGGGAAATATTAAGCTGGAGTTTTACAGACAAAAATTCTATCATCTCATAGTGTTATTCTAAGTTGTAAAATACATGTCATATACAAACCCATACAAAATCCATATTGTGCACATGTCAATCTGCTTTGGTCTTGTCAGTGTGTGACACCCAGGAGGGAAAAAACGAATGAGGTTACCAATAAAATTTGAACAAAACCAGCGTGTTTGTATGGTTTATTTTTTAAAAAAGCAATAGTGAACAGTTTTCAATATTTAAACATTAATTCTGATTATGATTCTGTGCATAAAGTACAGGTATAAAGAAGTGTCCAGAATTACTTTTGATCATTATAGTTGAAAATGCATAAGATGATAATCCTGATTACTAATAGCAATTAATGTATTTAAGGATTACATTAAGTTAATGGAATTTTACTTGTATAGGTTTATTTGTTTAAAAAAATGGTGTATTATAATTATCATTTATTACTACTGTATTTTCATAAAAGAAAAAAACAAAATAAATTAAAATATTTATACAAATTGATATTTACAGATATTTATACTGTGGCATTACGCAGGGGCATGCCCAGTGTGTAAGCGGAGCCCTGGAGGAAGGGTGATGCCTCACTTTTGTAGTCACAGCTGGACACCCCCCGATGGGACGAACAGGGCCTTTTTTACACCGACAGTCCCTGGAGAGGATTGCATCTGCGTAAGGCATTCCTTTTCTTTTTCTCTTTTGCCTGTCCCATCACGTATTTTCACTGGGGCAGACACACCATTTTCACACTAAGTTTTTGTTTTGTTTTTGTTTTACCCACTTAATACGGTAAGCTCAGTCTGGTCAACACTGTGCTAGTGGTACTTCTTCTTTCCAAAGATGGAGCCCATTAAATAGGGTAAGCCAAGCCTGGAGGTCACGATGCACAGTGGTACAGCTTTCTTTTTGCCTTTTTGTTCCATTTTCACCCCTTTTTGTGTTTTATTTTGGTCCTTGCTAACCTCACTCCAGTGCTTCCATCCCTCAGTTAGGGGCATTGACTTTTTACTAGTGGCTTCTCCCACTCCGCATTGTCACAATACTTATTTTATAGCATTTTGTAAATAGAGTTTTACAAACAGAAGTAAAAAAGCAAATGGAAAGAAAAACAAAAGTGTGGTAGGCACATTTAAGTAGTGCAATGCCTGTGCAACACAGAGGAGAGTGAAACCAATGTCTATTGAAAGATAGAGAACATATAAGTAATCATTGATTACAATAAATAAGGAATTTCCTTGAGAAGAGAATAGTTTTTGTTGGTAGAAAATGTCCATGTGATCACAGATCATGTTTAAACATGAGTATGGAGGAGTCTTCGAATGGTGGTCAGAGGGTAGTGAGTGGTTCTGATTTCAAGGGGTAGTTCATTCCACCACTGTGAATCTAGAGATGACAAATATAAAGGCCCTAAAGGAGTGGACCAAAGTTCTACAGCCATTTTGGATCTTTATGTGATCATAATAATTACAAATGTGTGTTAAGAGATCTTAATATATTCATACATTCCTAGGCTTCCCACATCTAATATTACCTTGCAAATGTGTTATTGATGTGTTTTATTCAAATTATTATTGATGTGTTTTCATTCTTCCAATAATACCAATTGGGAGAAATGTTGTGACAAACAGATTTTCACCCTTATATAGTAGAAAACATTTTTAAGATCGAAAGACACAATCTCACAAGAGGGTGAGATAAACAAATGACAAGTGCTTGATACCAGATTTGATTTGCACACTCTTATTCCAAAAAAGGTAAAAGGCATAGTCTACCCTGACTCATGAATAACCTAAGAATAATTTTAAGTAGATTGCAGCATGTTAAAAATACATTAGCTGACATCACAAATTTTAATAGAACTTAGCACCGCAGTGATTAAAATAAACTTTCCAGAAATAGAATGGATTCAGTTACATTTAGCCAATATTGTTTAGCTCAGCTAAGACATGTAAACGCATACCTACAATATATGACAACTTTAGTATTACTACTAAAATTGTTACAGTTTTCCCTAATTGTTTTTTTGCCCACGCAATTAATTTATTATAGATTAGGCAGTTTACCTACAGTCTGCCTAAGGGGATAATAAGGATACGTATGCTAAGAACATTACATTAAAACAACCCTGACTGCATATGCCAGGTGTAAACAACTTTGAAGGTCAAAATAATAAAAAAAAGTCCTTGTTTTTGTAGTGTTTAATCAGAAAGGATTGTTTTGCTTATAGAAGGATATCCATTTCATCCAACACTGAAATGCAGCACTCACCTGGGTGAGATGTAGCAACCACAAGGTACTGTAGCAACTTCCCCATTGCATAGCAGATCAGGTGGTAAAGTAAAAATTGTTACTAAATGGTTTAAGGTGGAAAATCAAATTCTTCTAGAATAATGTAGTTCCAGTCACCATACTAAAAAAAATATTGGGATTGTTATTCCGACCACAAGTCCTCAAACACAATTTACAGCAGCAACAGCAGCAACCAAATTTTCCTTAGAGGTCCTGTATCTGACTGCTGACTGGACTATCTGGTGAAATCAGACTACAGAAGGTAAGCTTAGGTCAAGTCAGTAATTTAATATTGCTTTATGGTTTTGAGAGAGCCCTAGATGTGTGTGTGCCCTGCAAAGGGTGTACCCTGCCTTGTGCCCCTTGCTTGCTGAGATAGGCTTCAGATCCCGAGACCATGAATTAGAAAAATCGGTTAGAAAAAAGATGGATGGGTGTGAGAGGGTGAACTGACTTTATATTCCCCAAAATATTGCACAGTGCAATTAATTTAATGCTAAATGCTAAATTTTGTTTAAATGAGCTGGGTTGCCTGTATTAAAAATTCTTTCCAGATTTAGCTAAGAATAAAAACAGTTTAAAACCCTCATTTGTAATTTCCCCCTCTCAATCAAGAAGAAATTATACTATCTTAAAAAGTATATTAATGTAAAAATATATATGTTGATGTATTGGTCAGAATTAAGCTCTAGAGAATGGAGACCTTGAGATTAGATGTTAGCTCACTGAGTGCTGTTTGCAAACCATTTGTTATTCTTGTATTCCATCATTACAGTCTGTAATAATGTAATAATCTATTTATTAGAATTTTACACACAGGAAGGCTATTTATTCATAATTCTACCTTTTAATGTTTGAGGCAAATAACTATGATATTGCTATAGAGCACACAGTATGTTATCATTATTAACAAACCTTTTGGTTTTAAATATTTTAATACAGTATTATAAAAACCTGTAATTCAATCTTTTGGCTTGATTTCTTTTCTTGAATGGCAAAATTAAATCTTTGTGCACATCACCTACTGTATTTTCTGTAGTTGAGCATTCTGGTAATTTATTAAATATCATTACATTTGCTTTTTAAATAAAATACAGCAACATGGTACAGCAATATCTGGCTCCACACATTCAGGAGTGCATAACACAGGTATAGGTAGTATTCCACATTTTAGTGAATTGTACATTTACAAGATACACATGAAGTTCTCTGGATGATTTTTTTTAAGCTGTCGGAAGAGTTATATACAGTATAGGCTTGATACTGCATTCATTTTTACATTTGATGCAGCAGCTTCTGTTATAGTGAAAGATGCCTGGAGTGGTTGGTAGCTCTGGGCTGTTTTTGGCTCAGGTGAGGAACATGTCATTATAGCATACAGGATAAGCCCTGTCAATTAAAAAGTGCATAATAAGAGCTTGATTTGTGAAGAATTGCATAATCAACAAAGTCTCAGGAATTGTGAAGATAGAAAGTTAATAGTGACTTTTGGATGGGATCAGTTGAAAAGAAGATAGTTTTGTGAATCATTGGATTTATAATACAGGAGGTGCTACTGTAATTCTGGGTAGCTGATGGAGAGGTTCATGCCAGAAAAAAAAAACATCGGTGGAAGATACATCAACAGTGAATGCTAGAAATAGATGAAGATTGGTGAAATGATGCTGGAATTGCTGTAGTTGACTATAGGAACAGGTAATGGCACTGACACAATCATTGATGTATCACATATAGAGGTTCAGGTGAGCAGCTGCGTCAGAATGCGTAGCCTTCAAAGGAACAAGTAATAGGTTTATTCCATGCTGAAAAAAAGAAGAAAGAAAAAACCTGCGTCAGCGTGCTTAGTCTGCAAAGGAACAAGTAATAGGTTTATTCCATGCTGAAAAAAAGAAGAAAGAAAAAGCCTCACATACTGTATAGAGGTCAGGGACAAAGCTGTTATAGTAGAAGAAGCATTCTTCAGCCTGTCTGACAAAAATGTTCTCATAACGTGGTACACATGAAAACCATACTGAATTGGCAGTAGAAATGTTTATCGAAAGAAGATGCATTCAGTAAGAATGCAATCAACTAATCATAGAAGGGAATGGGTAGGGGGGGTACAGCACTGCAAGTTTGTTGAGTATATGCTTGAGACCTGTGAGATCATTGTCATGGGGAATGACAGCATATAGAGTTGTAATGTCCATGTTGAATATTAAAAAAAAATCTGGACCCTGAAAATAAAAATTGGAGAGCATGGTTGGTGTCCTTAATACAGAAAATGAAGCATGTAAATGGAGAGACAGTTGCATGCCAAAGCAACTGGGCATCCTAGGGTATCAGGCTGATGGTTCTTTGCAATGTGATAGAATTGAAATTCTTGTGAATTTGAGGTAATTCTTTACTGCTGATAAAAAGTGAGATTGGAGATGCAACTTGATCCTCAGGAAGTGGGCAGTAGACAGAAGTGTTACTTATCTAGGGGTTTAAACAGTATGTAGATCCATTTACCACAGTGCAACAGAACTATCTTTGTGCTTTGCTTAGATGACTGTGATCTCTCTTGCAGAGATATTGGAGTGGCTGAAGTTCTCCTTGAGTAGGTAGGAAGGTTAGAGGATATGGTAACAACAAAATTAGTATAGGTGAAGGGACTAGATCGTTTCTTTACTTTATTCAGCAGTAGATCAGTTGTTTTGCTGTCCTTATTTATAATGTGGAACTGAAACAGGTTTTAATTTAGGCAACTGAAAAGGCTGGTAAAAGATACTGTGGTCCTGTTTGATGAAAACTTTTCAGCATGGAAGTAACCAATATGTGTTCCTTTGCAGCTACTCAAGCAGATACAGCTTCCCATTGAAGCTTATTTACAATAACATTTTGATTTGAATTCATGTCCATTTGTATTTGTTGCACTGAAAATGTCTGCTTCAGTCTTTGAAAAACTAAATGTATTTTTCTTGTCTGTTGAGATGCTTTTTGATACAGTCATCAGCCAGTGAACCAATATTATTCACAACCCAGCCTCTCATTCTGGCCTTAAACTCCCTGAAGATTAAATATCTTGTGTTCATTAAAGAGTTGAAAGCAAATTCATCAATAAAGTGTGAAAGTTGGGTTGACAGCAGTTACATTTCCTACCCTGTCTGAGACTATCTGGGGACTTTGATACTATTCAAAAACTAGTTAAATGTTCAGAAACTGTACATCATTACACCGTAATCTCAATTGAAGCCAATCCTTCTAAAACATCATCTAAAATCTAGGTGCAAATATTTCATAACCTTATATAATAGCAAGAATAAGTCATTCTTACTATTATAATTACAAACATTTATTCAAAAAAGGTAAAACTTGTAAAGAAAAAAATAAGTGTTTGTTGGTTAATAATTTGGAATGAAGTTAGAGAAAAATATCTGGATACATTCTGTCAGTATGGCTCACTTAAATTTGACATGGAATAAACAGATTTAACTATTCTTCTACATCCTTTAAATTTGAGATTAACAGTTGCTTTGATAGAGGCATTCTTGCAGTGGAACGTTTTCAGCTGATAAAGTGTATGAAATGTTTTGTTTACTCAAAGCACTTGCACTTTACATCAAAGTGGTTTTAATCTGTGCTTGTAGGGTATGCTACTTTTAGATTATAAACTCATTAAAGCACAGCACAAGTTCTGAAAGGTTATAGTTTTGCTCAAGGCCTGCATTAGCTTTAAAGGTAGGTTAACTAAAATTACATGATATTTTTAATACTATTTTATATTGTGATAGTTATTGGAAGTTGCTTTTCGTAAGAATTTAGAGGCAATAGTTAATACCTAGCTATTATCAACATTTGACATTCTCGGGAGCTTCAAAGCAAGAAAGGAACTTCTTGAGAAAAATTAATCAAAGATTGTATGGTTTACCTTGGTTCAATAAGTTCTGGGTAAATTATTAAGGGCCATCAACAGTTTAGGAACAGGATATAAAACAGGTGTATAGAGAAAGAGAAAGAGAGGGAAAGGATATGGAAAGAGAGAGAGGGACACAAGGAGCGAGAAGAGATAGTACCAGACAGGAGCAGTCTTGATTCAATCATCGTCTAAGACCAGATTTAACTTAAGTATTTGAACCTTGTTAAGAGAGTTTGCTATTCTCTTGTGAATGCATATAACATATAAATATTTAAACTCCTGAATTTTTTAATTACTTTAACCCTGACTTGCTTTGAAACCTCCTCAGTCTTCATGGTTGCATATTTGCTTACAAATTCATTACTTGACCAAGGAACTTCAGAGAAACCGGTATTTTTATCATGTAATTATGTGAACCACTAGTATCATATAGAGACCAAGCACAATAAATTGTGTCACATAAAAATAATTTTGTGCAACTAAAATAATTAAGATTTGCCACAGCAAATGGATCGAATACTTTTGGAGTCATACATTTTCTATTAATTATTTATTTATTTTTCTTTCTACTTTGTGTGGAGTATGTTTTGTATATATAACAAAATTAATTTATACTTCAAAGTGTTTTAACTTTTAGCTATAAAACAACTAAATGTCAGAACTTTGAAAAGGTTTGAATACTTTTTTTAAGTTAGACTCTTAGAATAGCTCCAGTTCTTTCTTAATCTGACTCAACTGCACTTCATAACTGTAAACTAAAACTTTAACAAATCAACACAATCAAGGAAGATGAACAAACAATTACTATGCTTTAGCAATTTAAATGCACGGTTATTTTCCTGTTTCTGGTATATAATTCAATGGATGATTATTGGATTAATAGAAGACATTTTTGTAGAAGAATGAAATAAATGCTTATTGTCAGTAACTGACATTTTAAATTACTAAATTAAAACATACTGTAGATAGGGAAACATGGTAGGATGAGTTTGAGAGCTGCAACATTATTAATATTGTAACGTTGCCATAGCCAAAATGTAACTGTAGTGGCTCTCTGAAGGCACCAGTTCTGTAGGGTTTGGACATTTACTGAGACAATTATTAATTGTAGCAGTAAATCACAAAGTTGATTATTTTGATGGCTTTAGAATCCAACCATGCGACATAACTCAAACAACGCGCACACACAGGTACTAATACATGAGGATACATTTATTAATACATAGAATATGCATGTAAACCTAACAGATCTTATCGAGAGGGTTATGAGAATACAAAAGGTATATATTCAATCAGTTACAAAGTGTTATACATATCAAGAAGACATATGTTCAGTATATCATTCATTTAGACCGTTTCGTAAATGAACTTGGTTATAACTTCTACATTAGATACTCAAAACAAGTACATAACTCTTAGGAATTAAATTGATATCAACTGGTTGGGATAACAATTGAATTCTCGAGCTGTAATGCATTGAAGTTGAATACTCATCCAATTTCTGGGGATTCAGATCTCCTGCGGGCAGAAAGAAACAGTTGCAGGCTGTTGCTGTCCAATCCGCACTCTCTGGCTCCGTGCCAGGCTGTGCTGTGCGGCTTGCGACGGTGCGCTGCTGATGCTCACTGGCTGGCTAGTTAGTGTTGGCTTTAACTAGCAAAGTTTGTGCATAGGAGAAAAGATGACTGTGGGTCCCAGCAAGTCAGGAAGAGGACCGGTTCATTCCTGATGAAGCGCTAGTTCTGAATAGTGATTCAGCTGTCCACAGTTCCAACCTGTTCACGAGGCTTGCTGCTGGTGCTAACCTCGGGTGGATCCTCTGGTTACTCTCTGGCAACCTCCGCTCTAGACTCTTAGAACAGAGGAAAGTTCTGCACTCGGACACATTGGCCGTTCCGTGGTTGTCCGGGCTGAGTCTCAGGATGGTCAGGAGGTGTGCTGCGAGAATGTCCTGCCCTTGGGAGCCTTCTGCTCCTGGGCCGTTCTGCCCTGGAATTCTCCTTTGAATTCCCTTTAGGAAAGTCCACAGAATTCTCCTGAATCTTATTGAATCTCCCTTCTGAATCTTACTGAATCTCTCAGGCTCTCTGTGTTGCCTGTTTTTACCTGGAGGAACTTCAGCTCGTTGATTGGCTGAAAGTTCCATGGGCATCAGAGTCCCACGTGGGTTACACGGCCCTACCAGTCCCTGATTGGTTGATCAAGGTGAGATATGAGTCACTTACTCCTGACATTTAGGAATGCAGTCCAGATGTCAATCTGGCACTCCCTAGACAGATAGGCGCCAATGGTTGACCATTGATCATGATAGCCAGGCTTAGCTAAGTGCATCCCCCTTTGGGAGCTGTCCTTATCAAAGGAACCTTAAATCAGCCTGCATGAATAGTTTCTCTGTGGCTGCACCACAGAGATGAACAGAGAAATGGGGCCTCATTTGAGAAGGCTCAGAACACTTAATTCTTTCTTATTAATTAACCTCGCCACTACAAGATCAACCAGCTGAGCTACATGAGCTACAATGAATGATAAATATCCTTTTTAATCTGGTAAAGTATTTTTTTTTCAATAAAGAACAACCTATTTAAGCAAAAGCAAAAACTAAACATCTCAGTGCTTCAATACATAACACTCCTAGTTTTAATCCTCCAATCTCAGTAGGTAGAAAGCAAAGAAAAAAATTGTAGGAAATTAATTTCTGAATACGTCCTGCCCAACAAATTACCCAACAAATTACCACATATTTACATGATAAATGTTACTACATAATATTGACTTTAACATTATTATAACATAACATTATTATTCCCATAAAGAGTGCTTTAAAGAAGTACCAAAGTTCTACACCTTATAGTATAGTATATTTAACAAATCTCATCCAAATATACGGTCTAATTCTTATAACCAGTCATATAGCAGGTGAAAATTATATATCTAGATTGTGAGGTGGTGAAGGGGTGCTCTGGCACATTCTTACATGGGTGTAATTAGGCTTGTTTTTGTTATATGAAGGCTCTGCACAGGAAGGAGAGCACTGTTTTAATACTGTATGTGAACCTGAAGTTAGAGTAAAGAACAAAAGGTACTGTATGTTGTTGGCCATTGTGTGTATTTATGCACACAGACTCTTGAAACCACCCTGGATGAGGGTAGGGTCTGTCAATTATATTTTCACTTGTTTACAAATTGATTTTTGATTTCCTTTTTACATTTTTAAGGTATGGTGTTTTGGTTAAAAACCCAAGCCTGTTTTACATGTTATACATATACTACATTTTATTGTAACACTGAATCAATTTGATATGAATCACTTTATAAAGAGGTATTTTTCTAATACTTGATTAGATGCTCTTTTTGACATAATTTTGTTACAACAGACAGTGTGTCCCAAGATTGTTTTCTGATGTCAACATTTTGATTACTTTCATAGATTGTAAGAGTAGACCATAAATTACTTTGGAATTTGAAGAACAAGCTGTGGTGCTGTCAAAGTATAATGAGCAAAAACCTTAGGGAAAGCATTTGTGATCAAATGGAATGAAAATTGCTTTCACAGCTAAAGAACTGAAATACGGTTTAGATGACAGCTACTGTTTATCTAGAAGACTGGATTCTCCCAGGCTTTCCTTAGAGTAGAAAAAGTGGATAACAGCATGGGTTACTCTGGTAAATAATAAAGCCCAGAAAACTTCAATGAAAAAAATAGGTTAGATCATTGAGACTGTGTCAGATCTAGAAAAAGGCAGTTTAAAGATGTACACAGTCATCTATATCAGTGTAAGACAATTTTCTTTAGCCAAACAAATAGTGAAATATGATGAAATCGGCAATATACAACATGATTTGCTATGAGGAAATGGACATTGGAATGTTTATTTCTGCTTGGAACCTGTATATCAGTCAGACTGAGTCATACAAAAATCATTCGAGTTCTAAAAGCGAGCCAGAATCTTTGATTTAAATGTACATTGACCATTGCTGCCTTGACTATATTATATTAACCTTTATATCAAAAGGTTTCAGGATGATAACACCCTGTTAAGTGTAACATCCAGTGATTTGATTAATATCTCATATACTGTAGCAGTGTTAGGGCTTCTCTGTGGTGGTCAGGATCTCAATACAAATGAAGTCTTAAAGCACATTTAACAGGGAGTCAGTTAAATTTAAATAAAAGTTTATGATTATGCTCAATTCTGTTATTCAAATTATTTAAAATGGTTGCTTGATCCTCAAATGACAAAAACTACTGAAAATGATGAAAAGTATATCACCTACAATCAGGGACGTAGTAATGCATGGGCTTACCGGGGCTCAAGCAAAATACATCATAACATTTCTAACCAATAAGAAAATGAAACAAATAAAATGGGGAAGTCAATGTGATATAATTGGCTAAGTCGCTATCAAATTCTTGACGTTGGAGAAAAACAAAAAAATCCTGCCAGTTTTGGTGCAACATCTAGTAAGCTACTCCGTACGAGCTTGCCAAAGTTAGCATGGAAACCAAATGTCATTTAAAAAAGCACATTTGGACAGTTCAAATTCTGGACAATTATCATATTCAATGCCAACCCCCGCCGTATTCGCTTCGTGATGTAGACCAAACATTGCACGGCAACTCAAAATATAGTACATCAAAGGTAGGGCATCTCTGTTCGACCTCTGTAAAGTTTTCTAACTTAATTGTTCTTGCTATAATTTCGTTCTGATGATGTGTTGGTTAGCACCAGCATGCCTTTGTTCATTAGTCTGTAGCTAGCTGTTTTTCCATAGACGGTTTTCACATAGTTTTTTTTTTCTTCATGTTCCATTTTGCTTTCGTAGGCTATGTGCTGTGTGCTTTATTGCACATATGGGTGCATTCGTTAATTCACCCAGAATGCACAGCACTGCATCAGTTCATCTTTGATTGGATTCGATTTAAGAAGTGTACCAAGTTGTGTGCCGATTCCTCATGTCCCTAATGTAAGAGTAACAGGCCTCAGAAATGGACTGTTCAGAGACTGCTGTCAGAACACCACAAAAGCATTTAAGCAATGCCTGCAGTAGCCTATTCATAACATTTAAACTGGCCTTAGTATGCAGTGTTTCAACACAAAAACTCATTCTCCACATTCAAAGCTGTTTTCCGACCACAGTTCTTAAAAGTTCAGTTCAGGTCATGTGTGTTGCTTTCAGCTTTACTGATGGTAACTAAGATGTTTTCTTCTCACTGAACATGAGCCTCTACCGTTATTTGTAGTCATCACTGGTCAAAATCACTGGTTCACTGTTTTTTTTGACAGCGAGGCTACCAGCCATGGTCCTGAATGTCACTCCCACCGACAAGGGGTAAAACATCTATTTGCATTTTAAATGATTTTGTGCAATTTGCATTATTTAACTGCATTCTTTGTAATGGCATGTGTGTTTTTGAGTTGGCAGTGGTTGAGTCTGTTCTTCTGGGAATAACATAGGAATGCTCTTTGTGTATGTTGAGAAGACCGTCTGTGGCGGTGTTAAGTGTTTTTGATGTGGCCGAAATGTGTTTGTCAGTCAGTATGCAGGAAGACTTCACTTATAGTAGCCTATAATATTGTGCTATTTAATGATTCTAACTCATCTTAAGTTCTGTTTCTATACAATGTTTTGAACAAGATTTGAGCTTTAAATGTAATGACATGTAGGGCACAGTTGTGTTTGTTGGTCGGGAGTGATGTGTGTTAGGGGGGCTCCCTGAAAATCTATAGGCCTGGGGCCTGTGATAGTCTTAATGTGGCCCTGTCTACAATAGTTTTTTTTTTCCTTTTATTGTAAACACAAATATCTTTTAGCAATCAGCCTTCTTCAGCATGCAAATTCAATTCAATTCAATTCAACTTTATTGTCATTAAACTGTAATAAATGTAATAAAGGTATTTTTCCCCCGTTACGTTCTGTTTTTTTTTTACTGCCCTCCCATGCAGAGGTCCATTTTTTGAGGTGGGCATGTCCCTAAATTGGGCGTATCTCTGGATTGGTTAAAGAGAGCGGTCCAGTTTTAAATGCCGGTATGGGAAGTCTGGAGAGAGTGTGTGGAAGAGAGGTGTAAGAGGAAGAAACAGCAAAAATGTGAGACGTATCAGATTTGTTTTGTTAGCTGAGGTGTAGGGTTGGGATTGTTGTGACTTCCGTGTTTTTTTTCCCATTATAGCTTAGTTTAGATAGAGTAGACAGATAGCTTGCGGAAAACTTTGATGTGGCTTTGCCACCCCGTTCTCAGGAGACAGATTTAGAGGGTTTTGAGTTGTAGAATAGTATAATTAGTGTTTTTTTGTTTGTGTATTTCTGTCTGTTAAACCCTGGCTCATGTTTTAGTCCCCATTCGCCTCTAGACTGAGCCATATTGGGAATGTAACACTCCATATAAACTTACAAATAACATGATCTTCCTAACAAAATCAATTATGGAACCAACTACAGATGCAGCCATTCAAAATGTGCGGTAAAAACCCGCGGTACAGTAACCTACCCACAAGCCACCGCAGGGCACCGGAGGGCACCGCGGTAAGTGATTGGCTGGCCAAAATGACCGACAGGGGCACTCGTGGTGCATTGGTTGGTAGTGAAAAGATTTAATCATTTAATGTCTTTACTGTGCACATTTTAATCCGCTTAGTTTTGAATATTTATATGGAATTTTACCACTAAAGGGAAATTTTAGTAGCTGAGCATAAAAAGAAGAGGAGCATAACGCATCTGAAGGTCATAAACGATATTAATTTAGGAACATAAACATTACTGTATGTATGTAAACTGTACTGTGTATGGCTGGTCTTGGTAGTTTAAAGAAAAAATACACACCAGTCTTCCATTTCTCCCTAAACATTTGAAGCATGAAAGTTTTATGAAACGGTACCAAAATATGCGATTGCTGTATAGAATGAATTTTAATTTAAAAAAATTATTTAACACGAACATTAAGCTGTTTACATCTTCCGCCTGAGAACAGTCACCCGTTGCTACCCAACGCAGAAACACAGCCACTAACTAGCAAAGAGAGGACATTAGCTAGCCAATATGATAAAGAAATAAATGATTATTTTGTTTATTTCTTTTGCACATTTATTTGAACATTTCCATCAATTGTACAAGCACTTGGAAACTGTCCAATCCCTAGTTCATCAGGCATTTTACCGGTCTTGCGCCGGTCTGTGTCTTCTAGGATAAAATGCCAGGAAACTCTTGTTTTTATGTCTACTATAACAGACAATCTCCTTTGCTTTTAACCGAGCGTTTAATAATTTCCTAAAATGAAAATGATTTACTTTATTTCCCTCACGGGATCAATAAAAGTATCTATCATCTGTCTAAACTATGGGACAGAATTCTGGGGTCTCCCCATACCAGAGATTATGGTAGGGCTTCAGAATGGTGATTGGCTGACACCATCTGACACTCCTCTGATTGGAGAAAAAAGATGTGCTGGTTTGCTATACATACAGTACTGTACCAGGAAGAGGATTTATTTATATTCGAAACGTGTATTTTAAGAGTTTAAGAAGTAAAAACCTTACAGCGTACACAGATTTCTAAACTGATCAGGATCGTTATCTTTGTCTTATGCATAATAATGTTCACCGCTCTGTCCAGTAAATTAATAATAAACTTTATTTTATATAGCGTTTTAAACAAATAAGTAATTAGATTGCTCATAAACCTAATCACTTGCTTTTTCTTTTTATTTAGGCTCAGATTTCAACTATAGATCGTATTATTAATAACCATAATAACAACCAACCAACAAAAACAACCATATAAACATAATACCAACCAAAAACATAGATAACAACCACAATACTAAATCAAATATATCAAACCATTATACTCTCGCAAATTCCGCTAATTATCATAACCCCTTATGCAAAACCAAACCCTCCTCCCATCCCAGTTTATCCTCTTTATCATAAACAAAATCCGCCTCAACATAAAGCATTACACAAAATCAATACCTCAACACTCCATACTCAACAACAATAATTCACAAACAGCCAGAACATGTAACTCCACATTCCCAAAAAGACTTCATTTCCATTGCCCCGCCCCTTATGCAAAACCAACACCCCTCCCCTGTTCTCTCTCTCCCCTGGCGTTTGTAATCGTTTTTATTTTCAAATAAATGTTTGCAAAGTCATGTATTTTAAAAATCTTAAGATTTTTATATTTATGTCTTTATTTAGTGGTTTCATTAGTGACAAAGGCTAAACTTTCTTGGAAAAATGTCTTTTATGAAAACCATGTTTGCTATTAATTCATTCACGGCTAAAATATGTTAATTGTCTTCAAATGAAAGAAGGGTTCCTTTCGCCGTAGTTGGGTTGAAATTAGAAGCTTGCCAGGCCCAGATTGTTACACCAACGCATTAGCATGTTAAAGCAATTTCATTGAGGAGCCTAGCCTTTAACTAGTAAGTACTGTACTTACTGGGTTTTTGAGGGGGGGAGGTGTCTTTCGCTGGAAATCTCGCCTGCATCTACTTTGAAAATACTTGTGAAACCGGTTTAATTAGTCACAGCTAGCACTCCTGCAGAGAGGGGGTTGTACTTGCAGTGTATACAGTAGATGGGAAAGCCAGAGCCGACCTCTACGCCGCCCACGTGTTATGCTCTTCGTTAATGTCTAAGCCAGAACACATCATTATATCTCATTTTGTATTTCTTAAAAAACGCGATTTAAATCAATATAAATGTTAATATTGTAATGCCTAGGTGACTTTTCATTGTTATTAAAATGACTTAAATTTGATCATGTTGTGATATTTAGAAATATAAATTTGTTTGGTGCGAGTGAGGTTTTAATTAATCTCTGACTAAGGAAACGTTTCATTTTTTCAAAGAAATGTTTGTTAAAAAAAAATCCAGTAGGATTTGATCACAGACCGTGTGACGTGGGAGTCAGGAACCTAACCCACAGCGCCACCGGCAAAGTCACGTGGAGAGTGCTGAAAAAGCACTACAGAAACATTATCAACAGACAATGTACAGCGTGTACTATTCTTGTGTTGCGGTACATGAATATAATTATATCATTATTAATTTCTTTAGATGCGCGATTCCATATTATATTCCCTTTTAATCAAATTCTAAAAGTATGCTTGTTGACTCCGGTATCACGTTAGTTAAAGACTTCGATGCTTAATGTTTAGGGAGAAATGGAATACTGGTGTGTATGTTTTCTTTAAAGTACCGAGACCAGCCATATACTGTATGTTTAAGTTCCAAAATTAATATTGTTTATGGCCTTCACACGCATTGCAGTATGCTCCTATTCTTTTTATGCTCAGCTACTAAGATTTCCCTTCAGTGGTAAAATTCCATATAAATATTCAATACTTAAACGGGCACAGTTAAGACATTAAATATACATATACATACTGTATACAGTACAGTTTGCATACAGTAATATGTTTATATTCCTAAATCAATCTCTTTTATGAGCATGTGAAAGGCATGGTGAATCAGTTCTCAAAAATTACTGTACTTTGAATAATTGGAAAGAAATGCGTGATTGCGAAATGCTGTGGTGTTACTTTTACAAAGACGGTCAATGAAAAAAAGAACGTGGACAAAGGCAATACTTTGTTTTCAGCTTGTCCAAGGTCATTCATTATTAATACTATTAGTAATATCTTCGTTAAAGACTTTGATGGCGACAGCTCAAACATGAGAAGTTGAGCTTTACTAGCTCCACCTTGCGGAAATTCCCCCGCATTTTGAATGGCTGCATCTGTATATAGAGTATCATTGAATCACCCAATGCACACTACTTGCAATAATATACAGTATCATGATCCTACAGAAAACCAGACAAAGAAACAAAAGCACTCAGGCCTGCTGCGGCCATAGTATTAAAAATGTATCCACTGGGCTTCTCTTTGTAAAAGTAATGTATCCTGATCTCTGCCCCTACATTCCCATAAGGTTATTAAGACTGTACAGTATGTGTTTTCATATTGACTACTGGAAACTGATTGTTGTATCCTAGCAGCAATGAAAACATAATAGATATGGTACAATAAGAATTTCAGTGCTTCAAGAATTGCATGTGGACCTGTAATCATTTACTCTTGGTTAATTTGCATCACTAAAAGTATTGGTTCATCAAATTAGAAAACTTCAGAACATTTTGATTAAGATTAATGTTACCATGAAAATGGATCCAAAATATAGTCCTATTTGGTTCCATGTGTAACCTATCTTTATTATTTACATAATCAGTAGGCTAAGTATTAAAACAAATATAGTGACTAAAGTGCCTTAGTTTTCTTGACAAATATGGTCAGTTGTTCATAAAGCCTCGATTTTTAGAAGTCTGTAAAAGATTTAATGAGGAATAACTTGTGCCCATTTAGCACTTTTCCAGATTAAGCTAAATTAAATGTTATCAAACTCTTCTGCCACATGACTTTAAATCCTGGCTTTACAAATTTCAACTCATTAACGAAAACTGTACCAGCTATGAAAAATCAGACCAAGTGTTGGATATGACATTAAAATAAAAGTTAAAAGAATCTTCATACCTTTAAAAAAATTAATGACTTTTAAGGCTAGTGTTTCAAAGTTAACTAAGAGATTGTGATTCAAGTAACTAAATGTGTAGACATTTGGGCTGGAGTCAAGGGCAAAAGCGATTTTAAAATGCATTAGTTGGCTTCTGTTTTTAATATATTAAGTGTGAGGCTAAATATTAAACTGTGAGATCTCCAGTGCCTGTACACAAGTCAAAATAGAAATGTATACATCAAAACATATATCTACTTCAACTCAGTGCCACAGAAATGTGAGCTATTAAAATGTGTATACTGTAGGTACCTTCCATTCATCAAAAGTGTGAAGATGCAGGTGCTGCTGAAAGTGTCTGGCTGGCCGTGCACCAGAGGCTGGCTTATATGAAGTCAAAGCCCAGAAATAAAGTTAGCCGCAGAGAAGCTGAGTGATAAAAGCCATCAAAAAAGACTACTGAGGCTGCAGAAAGGTAAATGAAAAAAAATGTAAAAAGAGCACATTTTATCAAAATAAAATCAATCTAATTGGGTATGGAGGGGATATTTGTAGTAATAGTGGACAGTTAGCTAAAAGTTACTTGGAAACAAGAGCTTCAATAACCTGTACATACTGATAGAAAATGTGATACTAAAAAAAGACTAATCTTATAGTATTCGTATTAGGAATAATACTAAAATGCTTTGAACTGAATTATTTTCTACTGTATTAATGGCATCACTGAAAATACCTAGACATCTGTATTGTGATAAATATATCACTTTGTGTTCATTACATACCCTTAGGGTACACTAAATCTAATTCATTTTGGTCTAAATACAAATGTAACTTTATGGAGGGTTATAGATGTACACGTTCTTAAATACCAAACTTGCATATCTATGATACCCCAAACAATTGTTGCTATTGAAAACTGAAAGATTTTTTTCATGAAAAGCAAATATTCACCTTTACATTGTAGCTCTTGCATTGTACTTTTAAAAACAAAGTTTAGAAGTTACTGGAAAGTAGTTGAGAAATGTTCTTTTATCCCACATCTTTTTAGGTAATGTCTTAACATAGATAAGTATTTTTATTTAACACTTAGTTTAATATAAGTACAAAAATTATATGAAACACTTGATATCCTCCTTGTCATAAGTAAAACAAAGGAAAATCTGAGTACTTTCATTAAAAGTGAAAATAGAGTGAAATGTTTTAACAGAAATCATTCAAAACGTTGCTGATTGAAGAGCATGCGGTGCTTTTAAATTCATTCTGACTAGTCAGTGCTTACATTGACTGGATCTTAAAAATTCTAAAATGGCAATGGCAAAATTACACAGAATCTGAGAAAATTTGAGATGGCATTTGGATTTGTTACAAATAATACTTATTGCACTGTATTAACTACATAGAACAAAAAATGGAAATGAATGATGATTCTGTGATAATTTATAATCTTCAGAAAATGTGCTTTGGATGTTTAAGACAAAGTCAATTGGAAAACTTTGATTGGGCACTTATGACAAAGACCAATATCACAATAACCTCAATATTTACAGAACACCTTGAATTGATATTTTTTTTCTATTAAAATAAACTTTTATTCTCACAAAAACATCTTCCAATAAGAACACATTCTAACATAATATTAATCTGTCATCAATTAAAAACCTCAATTGGGTGATTGTCCTTTATCAATCAGTGCAAGTGAATGTTGAGGTTGGATTTGCACAATTAAAGAGTCCCTCCAAGCCCTAACATTTGCTTTTGTCCATTCCTTTTCCCTGTCCCAGCTCTGAAACTGCAGTTGTCCAGTCCTCCACAGGAGCTCAATGAACAGGGGTTTCCTCTTTACTCCCTGTACAGAGCCCAATGTCCCTTCTCACGCTCCTTCACCATTGAGAAGCCCCATTTGGTGATGTCGTGCTTCATCCTCCCTCTAAAGTTTGCAAGGATCCTCTCCTCCAGCTCCCATGCTCCCCACTCTGTGTTGTGCTGGATGAGAGTGTTCCTCGTATTTCACAGACCTTGTTTTGTTAGGGACACTAGTAGCCAAAGCAACTATTGTGTCACCTTGTCCAGTCAGTGCCAGCCCCAGAAGGATGCACTGGTGGCTGAGCACCGCTCCCACTCCCAGGAGTTGTATAGTGTTGTCCATTCTGCTCCACACCGCTTTGATGAAGGGACAGCTCCAGAACACGTGCTCCTGTGTCTCCTCAACAAAACATGAGTCCCGGGGGCAATGCAGATTCGTGGTGAGCATGTGTCTGTAGAGGACCTCTCTGGTTGCCAGCCTCTGGTGCACGGCCATCCAGTTGAAGTCCTTTAGCTTGTTGTCCAATTCATTTGGCATCATCCTTTCCCAGACTTGTCTAGGAACCCACAGCCTTTCTCTGGTGATGAGTTGCCCCCTCACCTCCTTGTATAGTGACCTGTAGTTGGTGCAGAGCTCTGGCTGTCTCATTGCCTCGTACCTCCTGCTCCACTTGACAGCGTAGGTGTAGGTCTCCGGTCACTTTTCTGCTTTGGGTCTGGTGTTTGTCCACTGGACCAGGTGCCTCATTGGGATGGAGAGCCACAGCCTGGCAAAGTACTGGTACTTGTCGCCGATGTTTGTTGGGTGCTGTGGAAAGAAGATGCAGTCGAGTTCAGGGGGAAATGGGGCACATCTCTCCCCCTTTCCTCAAACAGCTTACACATCCTTGTGATGTACTCGTACCTTCCTCTCCAACTTGAAGACCATCCCTTGTAGTGCTCGTCTGAGTCTGGCCAGCAATTGGTACATCACAGCCAAGTAAACCAAAGCCGGCAGGATGTCTGTTTTCAACACCAATCACTTTCGTTGTGAGGGATGGCGACTGCGTCTTCCACAGAGTCAGCTTTGCATTCACCATGGCGTTCACATGATGGTCTCATTGTCCTGACTCTGGAATGAAATCCCCATATCTTGAGGGGCTCTGTGCAGGGCTCGAGACCTTCCAGTGCCATCATCTTTTCCTTCCAGGGTCCGAAGAACTTGGGTTTAATCTTTTAGTGGTTGATCTTTGGTTCCGAGGCCCTGGAGTATTGTTCCATGACCTGCAGGACCCCCTTCAACTCCCTGTCCGAGCTCAGTAACTCCCAGTATGCAGATGATACAATGCAGATCTTGAGTGTTTCCCGTGCACCTCCCAGTATCACCAGGCCGTAGATGACTAGGTCCTGACCCACCGCTTCTGTTAATGGTTCTGTGAAGAGAACATAGAGAAGAGGTGAAAGAGGTCACCCTTGTCATAATCCAGACTCCTGGGGATCTAATCCCTTAAGTGCTCATTCACATTGATTCTGCTGCCTATTATACAGTATCTTCATCCAGCATCTGAAACTCTCTCCAAAACCAAAGCGTTCCTGCACTCTGAACAGATAGCTGTAGTTTACTCTTTGAAGGCTTTCTCAACCATCGTGGTTTTGTTTTAGTCCTTGGCCCAGGTGATTGCGTCCCTGGTAAGCTGGAGGTGATGATTTGCCCTTCCACCCCACACATCTGGTCGCTGTTGATTATGCAGGACAGAATGGTCCTCAGTCTGCTGGCCAGTAGCATGGACAGAATTTTGACATCCACACAAAGCATCATTATTGGCCTCCAGTTCTTGAAGTCTGTGGTGTCCCCCATCTTGAAGAGCAGGGAGATGTTTTCTAGTTTCCCCTGGTGACATTTCTTGCACCATCTCCAACAGGTCTGCCATTAGGGTGTCACAGAAGCAGGTGTAGAATTCCTTGGGGAATCCATCCAGCCCCGGCACTTTGCCATTCTCCATGGACCGAGGCACTGCCCTCAGCTCCTCTACTGTTATTGGTCCCTCCAATTCCTCCCTCACATCCTCCCGCACTCTCACTTTCAGGCTTTCCAGAAAAACATTGCCTGCTTCCATCTTTATCTGCCTTTTTGAGAAGAGCTCTCAATAGAATGTGGTCACTGGTTTTACTTTGTCGCCCTCATTCAAGCACTTCCTCTCCATCTACTCATCTGAGGCTGTGGATGACCCTCCTTTTCTGGGCTCCCTGGACCTGAATAAAGAAATAAGAGGAACAGGTTTAATTATTTTCATAATGTTCCCTTTGTGCTTTGAAAAGGAAAGCCATGGCTTTCTCAGTGTACAGGTTGCAGAACTTTTCCTTCAGGTCCTTTGCCTGGGCTGAATTGAAGGCTCCTCCCCCTTTTGCTGAGCTGTACTCCTCCTGTCTCTGGTGTCACACAGTTTCCTTTCCTTGGCTGCCTTCCAACTGCAGTAGGCCTGTGCCAGGGCTCTGGTCCTCTCCTTCACTGCTCCCCACCATTCCACTACCGTGCTGTAACCGCAGTTCATATCTGCCTAGCTCTCACAGTGTTGCATGAATAGTGTTCTGAAGCAAGTTTTACTCCTGAAAGTTTTACTTCTTTCTCTTATATCTTACCCTGACAGGAGTTATACAGTAAATCTTAAGGTACTGTATTGCCTAAATGTACCTCCTGTCTTTAGGACAGAGCAGATGTCCCTCAGTGCCGCATACATTGCAATTCCTGGCAGCTTGGCAGTCCTTAGCCTTGCGCCCATCCTTTCCAAAATTGTGACACCTAATGTTGTCACAGCTCTTCTCCTTGTGGCCGGACATCCTGCATTTCTTGCAGAAATCTAGCTTTCCGGGGTAGAAGAGGTACTCTGTGTTTGCTGCAATGGTGAACCGACCTGTTGAGTGCTGGAATCAGTCCAGATGCCAAATTCATCCTTCACGTTCTGGGGCTGGACCATCACATTCACACATATCTTCCCCAAAAAAGCTGTTACCAGCTCCGTTAGTACATAGATGTTGTATATATGTACTGTGATGGTGTTCTGGTTCATTTTTCTCATCGGTTCCACCCTGAAATGAAAGAAACCAGGTTTGTTACATAGTTTTCTGTGTGTCTTTGTTTGTCTTTTGGTAGCACGCATTGGAGGCCATGTAAACCTCTGTGTTCTTTTTTGCCCAGTTTTCCTGGATGCAGAAGATGTCTCCAGCTGCAAGTTGCAGTAGTCCCTGTAGGAAGGTGATGAAGAAATGACAGTGTGTTGGCATTTCCTCTCCTGCCTTCCTCCAGTAGAAATGGATCAGATTCCTCTTGTCCCCCATCTCTGCACTAGAAACAAGGGGAGAGAACAAAGAGAAATCAAGTGAGGGGATAATAGGGGTGGTAGCTCCTTTTCTTGTCATCTGGCAGTAAGTCTTCTGTGCAACACTGAGCCCAGATGCAGCCCTCCTCTGTGGAAAGGCAGAAGAGAGCCCTGGCCTTTTTCCATGTGGGCTTAACCTAACAAAGTGCAGGCAAACATAGGCCCAGCCAGTAGGCTGGAGAGCCAGAGAAAAAAGGGAGTGGATAAAGCTTCTGAGCCTCAGGGAGACAGCAAGTGTTGTGGGTAGGGCGTGAGCACTTACTTCCAGCCTAGAGGCCAAGGAGGCAGAGACAGAGAAAGGAGAGAAAAGGAAGAGGAAAATGCTGGTTCCCACCCAGCTCAGCTGCTGCTTGGCCTTAAATTGATACTGGCTCAAGCACTCTTCAGGGTCTTCAATCACCTTCAGGACCTTTGGAAAATCAATGCTGCAGTCAAGCCACAAACACTTGATCTCAGCCAAAAGGGGGAGAAGCCATAGTGGTGGCCATAATGGATTTTATCTATCTACCATAACTTCTTAATTATTGGACATTTACAGTAAAATTGGAGCTTAATGTATGCACAGGGTGAGATTACACCTTGGATGGGACAGCAGAGAGATGCATACACACCCACAGAGGGAAATGGCAATTAACCTACAATCCAGATTTGGAAACAAATCTGGATTGTAGGGAGAAACCAGAATATATGACGAGAACCCAAGTGGACAATGTGAGAACATACAAACTCCCCATATAAGGAAATACAGACCAGAAATGGACCTGAGGCCCAAGAACTTTGCAATAAAAACATGATTTTTCCAACACAAGACAATATTAGGTGCGGTATTTTTTAAAATTTGCTAAGGTTAAAAAAATAGCTTTTGAAGATAAGTGAAGTTAAAACATAATTGAATAATTGCTTTTTTGGATCAGTTGTTTTCTAATTTATACAACAACCTGCACCTAATTAAACTTGAATGCATCAAATTACTTTCAAGGTTCCCCAAGCTTTAAATTTAGGCTACATGAATTAGCTATGTTCACGGACATCCGTGAGTTAGGAAAAGCTTGCTTTTAAACTGAATAAAGAACAGACAAAAGTCATGGAACAGACTTTGAATAAATTAAATTGCTAACACCACCGTCTGGTCATGTAATACGGAGGCTTAACAAGCAAGCTACTAATACTCAGATATATGAAACAAAATTGCATGTGCAAATATTATTGCTACCAATTTATTTGGTTAATGTATTTATTCAAAGCAACTTACATTTGTGACAATTTATACAGATGGATCACCTGAATCAATTAAGATGATGTTCCTTAGTAGAAGAGAAAGTGTAGAACAGCAATACCCCTGAACCCAGTATTTGGGTTCTGAACCATAGCCTTCAAGTTCCAGTAATGTAACCATCCTTGTGTAATCTGATGTTTGTTATTAAACATGTAATTAATCATAATGTGAGATTTTTTACTACCAGATTATTCACACTTTATTAATACTATTTGTATAAATTAGAATTTCTGAAGAAAAGTTGTAAATGAAATTTGCAACCCCTAATTTAACCCCTCTTACTACTTAATTATAAAAAGACATTGGGGATAATGATCACTAGATGTTTTTGTTCTTATCAACTGTTTGCTTGAAATTAAAACCTAATTACTGGTAGGGGTACAAATGATACAACATGTTGCAAATACATTGTACTTAAAATATAGTGAAACTAATTTGGTGTCAGAAAACAACAGAATGAGAGAAATCATTAATAGAATTGACATTACTCACTGCATATTTTTCAGAACCACTGGCACCACAATGGCAAAAGTTAGAGGCATGAGATACAGAAATATGAAGAAATTACTTATGGACTAGTGCTTTTTTTTCCAACAATCAAAGGACAAAATGTCCAGCATTGGTTAGAAGATTGCATTATTGAATATTGTCACATATTATACATGTTTAAAATACTATTGCTTTATTTTTAACTTTTTAAAACTTTCTAGTATTTAACATTATGTTTCACCACTTATACTCTTTAGTGAGACAAGAACAACAAAACATCATGACAGTTATTAGAGGTGGCAGGGTGATAACCTAAACTGATTTATATTGATTCTAAAGGCAAGATAGCTTTCCAAAACTGTATTAGTAATAACCTATGAGCCATACTTTAGACAGTATTTCAATACTTAGAAATTAGGCCTTTAACCCACATGTATTTGACAGTTTCATTTGATAAGCCTTGTTAAACATGACATTTTTATCTTATTCTCTTTCTCATTTTAATGCCCGACTTCAAGTAAATGCTAGAAGAAACTATTAACAGAGACATACAAAGAGGCTGTCAAGGAGTATGAGGCAGGAAATGGAGTGGTATAACAAGTGGAAATGGATAAAATGTGAAGGTGTGTGGAAAACTGTGCTAGAATGCATAAAAATTAGATTCCACCTAGAAAGCTGCAAAAGAAAAGGCAATAGGCACACTATTGAGGAGAATTACATTTATTTATATTACTTAAAGTTATTCATACCTATGCTATGCTGATGAAACTCAGATTTATATGCCGACCACATCACTTGAGGTTCTGCACTTTAGAGGTGTCTGTCTTATATTACAGTTTTTTACAATTGCTAACAATTGCTAACGAGTTCACTTTTTCAAGACTCTTCACACAGTTAACACAACAGGCCTCTATGTGGACCAAACCATGAATGATTTTTTCATTGCTTAGACACAAAATTATTTCGGTGAACATACTTTTTTCAAAATTCTTCAATTCACATCTCACTCAAGCTCCACTACCAGCAAAACAGTGTGTTGTAACAGTCCAATTTGCAAATGCTTCCATATTCTGTCTCAAAACTGATAACACTTGTAGGGTTTGGGCATTAATTGTAGCAGTAAATCACAAAATTGATTCTTTTGATGGCTTTAGAATCCAACCATGCGATATAACTCAAACAACGCACACACACAGGTACTAATACACGATGATACATTTATTAATACATAGAATATGCATATAAACCTAACAGATCTTATCGTGAGGGTTATCAGAATACAAAAGGTATATATTCAGTCAGTTACAAGGAGTTACATATATCAAGAGGACATACGTTCAGTATATCATTCATTTAGACCATTTCGTAAATGAACTTGGTTATAACTTCTACATTAGATACTCAAAACAAGTACATAACTCTTAGGAATTAAATTGATATCAACTGGTTGGGATAACAATTGAATTCTCGAGCTGTAATGCATTGAAGTTGAATACTCATTCAATCTCTGGGGATTCAGATCTCCTGCGGGCACAAAGAAAGAGTTGCAGGCTGTTGCTGTCCAATCCATGCTCTCTGGCTGCATGCCAGGCTGTGCTGTGCGGCTTGCAACGGTGCGCTGCTAATGCTCACTGACCGTCTAGTTAGTGTTGGCTTTAACTAGCAAAGTTTGCACACAGGAGAAAAGATGACTGTGGGTCCCAGCAAGTCAGGAAGAGGACCGGTTAGTTCCTGATGAAGCGCTAGTTCTGAATAGTGATTCAGGTGTCCACAGTTCTGACCTGTTCACGAGGCCTGCTGCTGGTGCTAACCTCGGGTGGATCCTCTGGTTACTCTCTGGCAACCTCTGCTCTAGACTCTTAGAACAGAGGAAAGTTCTGGCACTCAGACACACTGGCCGTTCCGTGGTTGTCCGGGCTGAGTCTCAGGATGGTCAGGAGGCACGCTGCGAGAATGTCCTGCCCTTGGGAGCCTTCTGCTCCTGGGCCGTCCTGCCCTGGAATTCTCCTTTGAATTCCTTTTAGAAAAGTCCACGGAATCCACAGAATTCTCTTGGAGCTAGGTGTTGCCTGTTTTTACCTGGAGGAACTTCAGCTCATTCATTGGCTGAAAGTTCCATGGGCATCAGAGTCCCACGTGGGTTACTCGGCCCTACCAGTCCCTGATTGGTTGATCAAGGTGAGATATGAGTCACTTACTCCTGACACTTAGGAATGCAGGCCAGATGTCCATCTGGCACTCCCTAGACAGATAGGCGCCAATGGATGACCATTGATCATGATAGCCAGGCTTAGCTAAGTGCATCCCCCTTTGGGAGCTGTCCCTTATCAAAGAAAACCTTAAATCAGCCTGCATGAATAGTTTTCTGTGGCTGCACCAGAGAGATGAACAGAGATGGGGCCTCATTTGGGAAAGCTCAGAACACTTCATTCTTTCTTATTAATAAGCCTTGCCGCTACACACTAAATTTCAAAACTTTACACTTACAGTAAAATCCAAGGGGATAGCAATTTGCTAAGTTGCAAAATATATTTAAACGCATTCGAAGTCCACAACAAAGTTTTTGATAAGGGTTACTGAGACCAACTGCTGATTGAAGTTATGTAAATAGACCAAGACCATTTGATTCCCATCTCAGTTGAAAACCTACCCAGGTGCTGAGAGATTTTCAATTCCACGGCTATCTTATAAAAAGAGGAAATCTTTGGAATAGTTTTGCTCAACGTGGACCCAGGAAGAGAAGGAGGAGTGGGTGAAAGACAAATGGCTGGATGATGGAGAGGAAGAGGGAGAGGAGTTTGAATGCGTGGTGGCCTTTGCCACAGAGGAAGACCACGAGCTATTGTGTCTGATAAGATAAAAGCTACCATAATAGACCATGTCATAAATCATGGTCTGTCACTGAAAGAGACTGGTCTAAGAGTTCAGCCACATTTCAACTGTTCAACTGTCGCATCTACAGTATAGCAAGAACTTTCCAGCAAACCAACAGGTAAGTTATGCATTTTACAAAGGCTTTAACTGAAATGCATACAATAAGTAGTATCCTCTAGAACCACTGCTAATGTATAATTTTATTTGTTCTATAGGACCCAATGACTGCCTCCCTCAGGGGGAAGAGGAAAGAAGTTCAATGTTGAGCTGGACAGGGCCATTGTGAACATGGTCATTGCTGAAAATGCAATCAAACTTCAAGAAATTTAGGCAATATTTAGGCCAGTGCTGGCAGACACTGTTTTTCAAAATGTTCAAAGTGTCAGTGTCATAACAATAGCTCATACCCTGACAAAACATAACATCAGCATGAAGCAGTTGTACACTGTTCCTTTTGAGAGGAGCAGTGATTGTATCAAGTTGCAAAGGCACCAGTATGTGCAGGTAAGGTGTCTGTTCAACAGTAATGGTTTTGAAAAAAACTTAGGGCCCTGTAGGACACACCACCCACTGCCTTATTGTTTTTACTGTAGATGCACAATAATCCTTTTACTGTATAGCCTTATCTGTTTGATTTCTGCTAGAGAGTCATGGAGCTGGAGGCCAGTCCGACACCCCATGAAATCATTTATATTGATGAGGCTGGCTCCAATTTAGCAAAAAGGTACCGGCGGGGACGGAATTTAATAGGACAGAGGGCCACAGAGGATGTTCTGGGTCATAGGAGTGGCAATATCGCTATGTGTGTGGCTATGTCATCCAATGGGTCCCAAATCGGGCCATACAATGCAGAGCGCCTCATTTCATTCCTGGATGAATTATATGGAAGGCTTGTGTCTGAGGAGGAAAGGGGACAGGTGAGGACAAACATGCATACATTTGTGATTACGTGGGACAATGTAGACTTTCACCATTCCCATGCAGACACAGACTGGTTTGCATCCCATCCAAAGATGGTTTCCCTTTTCCATCCACCTTATTCACCATTCTTCAACCCTATAGAGGAATTCCTTTCCTCATGGAGGTGGAACGTGTACGATCATTGTCCTCATGATCCGATGTCCCTCCTGGAAGCAATGAATGCTGGATGCCTGGACATAACAACTGGAGACTGCCAGGGATGGATAAGCCATACAAAAAGATTATTTCCCCAGTGTATAGCAAGAGAGGACATAAGGTGTGATGTACAGTAGATGAGAACATGCGGCCAAATGCAGAAGAATGGGTAGACTAAAGCTTTTTTCAGCACTACAGTACAATATTTTTATTACTATAAAGTATGTCAATATTGCTGTATTACTGTTTTGGCAATTTTGGCACTTTTCATTTGTCTTTGATTTTTTCTGTTACATGTACTGTGGTGGTTCATTGTATAGAATAGTGCATGTGCAATCCTATTTTGTTATGGAAAGTTTGTAAAAAAATGTACACAAAGAACAAATAAAAACCTATAACTACAATAAAAAGAAACTAGAGAACACAACATTATTTGCTACATGGAAGCCTGACTTAAAATAAACCATCTACTGTAATGTCACCTGTGTTTAGTGTTTTTCAGGTCATTGTGTTTTGATGAACAAAGTATTCTTGTTGGAAAAAAAAAGGTGCCGGTATTTTGACAGGATTGTTTTATTTTGAGACAAGTTTGCAAATGTTTTGATAGCTTTAGTGCATTTTGGGCATGAAATGAGCAGTTGTGCCAAGCTCTGTGTTGGTGTAGAGTTATATGAAGAATTTTGAAAAAGTGAACTTGAAAAAGTGAACGTGAAAGTGAAAAACACTTGTTAGCAATTGTAAAAAACTCTAAGATACACTTACAAAAGAAGCTAAACAATGACAAAACTGAGGTTACTATCATAGGTTCCCAATATCCACTTTGCAAGAATGGACTTGAATATTGTTCACGGTTCTGAAATCCAAACAAATCTCTTGAAAGGTGTATTAAGAATTTCACAACAGTATCCTCCACTTGAACCTGCACCATTGCTCATTTAAGAACTCAGCTTTGCTTTTCTAATGCTAAAATATTGATACACCTGTAGCAGCAATGCTTGTTAATAAGACAGAATTAAGTGTTGCTGTGCTTTCCCAAATGAGGCCCCATCTCTCTCTTCATCTCTGTGGTGCAGCCACAGAGAAACTATTCTTGCAGGCTGATTTAAAGATGTTTCCTTTGATAAGGGAGAGCTCCCAAAGGGGGGTGCACTTAGCTAAGCCTGGCTATCATGATCAATGGTCATCCATTTGCGCCTATCTGTCTAGGGAGTGCCAGATGGACATCTGGACTGCATTCCTAATTGTCAGGAGTAAGTGACTCATATCTCACCTTGATCAACCAATCAGGAACTGGTAGGGCCGAGTAACCCACGTGGGTCTTCCTCCAGGTAAAAACAGGCAACACAGAGAGCCTGGAGTAGGAGAAATTCGAAGGAGAATTCCACGGGTGCGAGACTATTCTAAACAATTCCAGGGCAGGACAGCCCAGGAGCAGAAAGGCTCTCAAGGGCAGGACATTCTCACAGTGTGCCTCCTGACCATCCTGAGACTCAGCCCGGACAACCACGGAACGGCCAGTGTGTCCGAGTGCCAGAACTTTCCTCTGTTCTAAGAGTCTAGAGCGGAGGTTGCCAGAGAGTAACTAGAGGATCCACCCGAGGTTAGCGTCAGCAGCAAGCCTCGTGAACAGGTCGGAACTCTGGACAGCTGAATCAGTATTCAGAACTAGCTTCATCAGGAACGAACCGGTCCTCTTCCTGACCTGCTGGGACCCACAGTCACCTTTTATCCTGTACACTAACTCTTGCTAGTTTCAGCCAAAACTAACTAGCGAGTCTTCAGAGAGCAGAGCAGAGCATCAGCAGCGCACTGTCGCAAGCCACACAGCACAGCCTGGCACGGAGCCAGAGAGCGCGGATTGGACAGCAACAAGCCTGCAACTACTTCTTTGTGCCTGCAGGAGATCTGAATCCCCAGAGATTGGATGAGTATTCAACTTCACTGCATTATAGCTCGAGAATTCAATTGTTATCCCAACCAGTTGATATCAATTTAATTCCTAATAGTTATGTACTTGTTTTGAGTATCTAATGTAGAAGTTGTAACCAAGTTCAATTACGAAACGGTCTAAATGAATGATATACTGAACGTATGTCCTCTTGATATGTGTAACTCTTTGTAACTGAATGAATATATACCTTTTGTATTCTGATAACCCTCTCGATAAGATCTGTTAGGTTTACATGCATATTCTGTGTATTAATAAATGTATCCTCGTGTATTAGTACCTGTGTGTGTGCGTTGTTTGAGTTATATCGCATGGTTGGATTCTAAGGCCATTAAAGGATAATTTTGTGATTTACTGCTACAATTAATAATTGTCCCAGTAAATGCCCAAACCCCTACAGAACTAGTGCCTAGTGAGAGCACACTACACACCTTAATTGAGATCAGATTACAGTAGTTAAGTGCACAGGTAGGTGTATTATCTGCTGGGCATTATTGCCTGTCGCACTTCTGCCATTGCCTTCGGGCAAGCTACAGGGTCATCAGCTGGGAGCCACTCCTCATTGATGTTTCGCCCCTTTAATCCCAGAACATCTCCTGGTGATGGCAGTAACAGGGACGTCTCCCTGCCACCCCCTGAAGCAGAGAAGTTATCTCTTCTCCGCTACCAGAACAAAAGTCTTCCTTTAACTCTGCTTGTGAGATCCTGCGTTCCCCAGCTTTTATCTTTCCTTCTTAGCCACAACCAGAAGCTTCCCTTTTCTGCCTCCTTGGTCAGCTCCTTCAGTATCTTCCTCAGCTTTGTTCCTGTCACTCCAACGTCCCTCAGTAGACACTGAATGAATGTTCCCACAAAGCCTCTATATCCCACCTCCACCGTGTAGATGACTGCCCTCCATCCATTTCCCTGCACTCCACTGCAAGCTCTGATTTTCCACCTGTTGCTCTCATGGGCTGCCTCCAAACCTTCCTCCCTTCCTCAGGATAGTCAGCTCGATCATTATGACCGTTCTGGCTGCTACAAAGCATACCACAATGTCTGGTGTTAATGTAGTTGTAGTGATTTCAGTGGGGAACCAGAGGTGCCGATTTAAGGTCTAATCTCATACTCCAGTCTTTCCCAGGAGCAAGGATCGTTTCATTTTCCCTACACATGATACCCTGTGCTACCCATCCTTGTTGGACAAAGTGGATAAGCCGTTTTTGTGGGAGAGGATGACCTTTGTTTACTTTCACTCTGCATGTCCTCTGCTAGCTTCTGCAGAACTTGATCGTGCCGCCGCACCTTGGCTGGCCTTGTGACAGTGCAGTCCAACAGCTAGATGGGATGTGCTGGAGGCTTGCATTCAGGGTATCGCAGAGGGAACACTTCCCTTCCGAGCCATAACAATGGCACAGGTTGCTAGGACTTGGGAGGGTGTCATATGTGGACCTAATGAGAAAGCTCAGGAAGTCGGAATTTCCTGATGTGTACTGACTTCCCAAGGCTTTGGATGGGTTGTTCTGCCAGCAAGGGGATTCTTTCACCATCCACAATGAAGGAGGTCTGATCATTTCTGATTGCTTTCCGAATTGAGAGGCTGAGAGACTTTGCCCGTTTGAGCCATATAGCTCTGCAATGCCGGTAATCTCTGTCCCGACCATGTCCGGCCTCCACGGACCATCTGCCTTGCACCTATCAGAATGATTTCAAAAGCAGCTATGAAAAGAATGGGAGAAACTGCCCAACCCATCCTTGTTCCCTTTTCTAGGTGCTGCCAGTCGGTCAAAATAGCTGTTTATTAAACTCCTGATGCTAGTTGGTATGCAGAAGAAGTTGAGGGCAAGGCTAATGAACTGGTGGTATTTGCCAGGTCCAGCCAGACTAGATGAAGGTCTGACTTCTCTCACTTGGCAGTCTGAATTTGTTCCCAGATCATAGTTGAGTGATCTACACACCCAGGGAAACCTGGGACACGTGCCTTCTGACAGCTCGTATCTACATATGTAGCCATTCTCCAGGAGATAGTTGGTCATTCTCCTTGTCACCACCGAAAAGAAGATATTCCCCGCCACATTCAGTAAAGCAATGCTTCTGAACTGATCGATGTTATAGGACTCCTGTTCTTTGGGAATGAAGATGGCCACTGCTCTTTGCCACACTGATGGAGTACGTTGGTTCTTCCGGACAACTCTCATCAGGTTCCATAGCAGCTTTAGCACCCTAGGAAGTTCTTGTATAACTTATATGGTGTTCCATTTGGGCCTGGAGCTGAGTCAGATCTAGCGTTTTTTTACAACCTGCTTGATCTCACTCAGCTTGGGAGGCACAATGTTAAACTGGGAAGTTGGCTGGGCTGGATGTGGTACATACCCTGGTGAGCCAAGTGAAATGTTCTTTCAGGGATCGCCGAGTTGATGCTTCACGTACTCCTTGAGTTCTTCTTTGGTGATTTCCAGGATCTCCTTCTCTTTTCTTCCCATCTCCCTGAGGTGCTTTTCTGTGGTGCTTCAGTATAATACAATATATGCTATTATGATCTACTTACTATCCCCTAAGATAATATATAGTATCAAGCCCAGAACTCTGTTGCTTGTGTTTTAACTTAAAGTATTCCATATCAACCCTTAACCCCCATCCAATGTAAATTGTCCAGCCTCCCATTAGAGTGAATTTTAAAGTTCTATTCAGGTACATTGGATATAAAAAATCTACACACCCTTATTGAAATTGCAGGCTTTTGTGATGAAAAGCCAGAAATCAAGACAAATCATGCCAGACATTTTTCCATCTTTATTGTGACCTTGCAACCAACAAAATTAAAGAGAAAAACAGATAATTATTAGTAAAAACAATTGAAATGAAAAAAAAAACATACAACACCCTGGTTGCATAAGTGTGCACACCCTTTTATAATTGGGGCTGTAGCTGTGTTCAGAGCTAACCAATCACATTCAAAATCAATGAAAGTGATTCTGATTAACCCCAAACAAAAATCAGTTGTTCCTGTAGGATTTCCTTGGTTGCATCCTACTGGGATAGCCTTGGTCCGCAAGGAGGTGACAAAACATCTACAGGATCTTATTGTTGAAAAATACTAATCAGGAAATATCGAAAGAATATCAAAGGCATTGGATGTACCATGGAGCACTGTGAAGACTATCATCAATAAATGGAGGAAATGTGGCACTATAGGGCAGGGGCATTGCCAAGATCAGGACGACCCTCATACGTTGTTGACAGGTCAAGGAGAAAGCTTGGCTACCAAGAGGCCTACAGAAACATTAAAGGAGCTGCAGGAATTTTTGGCAGGTACTGGTCACTCCTTGCATATGACAACAATCTCCCATATTCTGCACACATCTGGGCTATGGGGCAGGGTGGCAAGACAGAAGCCAATTCTCACAAAATAAGAACATCCAAACCCATCTAAATTTTGCAAAAAAAAATTAAATCACCCTAAAACATGTGGGGAAATGTCTTATGGTCTGATAAGACAAAGGGTGAAGTTTTTGGCCTTAATTCTAAAAGATATGTTTGGTGCAAAGACAAAAGAGCTCAACATCCAAAGAACACCATACCTACTGTGAATCATGGTGGTTGAAGCATCATGCTTTGGGGCTGCTTCTCTTCAGCTTAAACAGGGACTCTAGTCAAGATAGATGGGATAATGACTAGCTCCAAATATCAAGATATGTTGGCACAGAACCTGCTGGCCTGTGTCAGAAAGCTGAAGATGAAGAGGAATTTCACCTTCCAACATGATAACGACCCAAAGCACACATCCAAGTCAGACTTTTCTGAAGTCAACCAAGGAATGGCTTCAGAAAAGGAAGATCAAGGTCTTGGAATGGCCCAGTCAGAGCCCAGACCTCAATCCCATAGAAAACCTGTGGAATGACCTAAAGAGGGCTGTGCACAGGAGATCCCCTGGCAATATGAAGGAGCTTGAACTTTTTTGCAAGGAAAAGTGGTATAAAATTGCAAAGTCCAGGTGTGCAAAGTTGACAGAGACTTATTTACAAAGACTTTCTGCTGTAATAAATGCAAAAGGTTCTTCCACAAAATAGTAGTTGCGGGAGGGGGTGGGGTGGGACTTATCATCACAAAAACCTGCAATTTAAATAAGGATGTGTAGACGTTTTATATCCACTGTATGTAGCATTGAATGCTTGAAATCCATTTTTTGTTAAGGAATTTTTGGTGAGAATAGTCCATCTTAATATACTTGTATACAATGGTTGAGAGCCTTCTTGAGTGAAGCACCACATCTATTGTATAGAATTAATTGCACAGATTCAATACAGACTCTGCAATTGCTGGTATTTTAAAGGTGACCTAAAGACCTGTCTTTCCACTAAATTGTTCATCTATAATTCAGTTTTTATGAGGTAAGTGAGTCAACTCAATTTCCTCTCCCTACGACCCCTTGTATCTTCTCATTTTATTTTACACAGAACTCTTAAATAAAAAAAAATACTAAAAATGTATATATACATATTTCATAAATACTCCCACACTAGAACTCTGTCCAGTCCACAAACTCTGTTTCCAACTTGATTAATAAGCTTTTGCTCCCCTAGACCTGTGTAATATTACCTATTGATGAGTATATTACCATACTTCCAAATATCTAGTCATTTAAAATATGGCTTATACTACATAATAAATTGTAATAAAAAATTGATTGTTTTCTACAATATGGTAACTCATTTTTAATACACACCAGACACATATCAGTATCACAGTTATGGTCTAATGAAAATGTAGGTTTAGGGCAGGTCTGTGTGCAGTGCAGTATGTAGCCATGTGATTATTGTATATGCTTGAGACTTTGTCCTATATATTCTATATATTCTTATGTATTTACTTAAAATTATGTTAATTGTCTTTAGTTTGTGCTGTATTAATTACATTTGGCAATGTAAATGTAATATAGACCCGTAAAAATAAGAATTTTTTAAACTATGCATTGCAGATAAAATATGTATTGAAGGATTGGATTTTATGTTTTCTATAACATAATTGTAACCACAGGGTATGTAACAAGTCCAGCCCAGCCAATTTCTCAGTTTAACATCGTACCTACAAAAATTGTTAAACAAGCAAGCTAGCAAGCTTCGATAAAAACATGTTTGAGGCATTTGTTAGAAATAATATGCAGATAGGTGACAGAGACAAAGAATCTAATCAACAACCTTTGTACCATTTAATAAAAACAGAGGAGCAAACTTTAGATTATTATAAACAGCATAATGAACTTTAAATAACAGACAGAGGAGAAGGTTTGCCCCTAACTATAGGAAAAGGTAATTTGTCAATTTAACCAGCAAGAGGAAGTGGCTAAGTTTTGGAACAAATGTTTGTTACAGGATATAAAAAAGACCTTTCGGAGAAAGTGACTGAGCTCTCTTGTTCTCGTGTACTGCTGCTACCGTGCCTTGAGTCTGATACTGAAATAAAGAACTGTTGATTACTTGACCTCTTTAGCCTGGTCTCCTCAAGAGGGTTGACCTCAGCTGTCTGGCTTCATTATGAAAACAATTTTATTAGTTAATTTCTGGAATTGTACTTCAAATTATCTCACACATCTGAAAGATTATCACTAGAATATGTTAATGTTTCTTTATTAGCCCTTTATTTCTTTATTAAAAAACTGCTGGGTACCCAGAATATATGTGATCCTTCAAGATTGGATAAAAGCAGGAAAGGTTCTCCAGAACCTCAATTTGTGCATGCTTAGCTATTTTATTTTCTTTGATTTTTACATATATTTATTAAATGTTAAACAATTTTCTCAATAGATAATGTTTTTTTAAAAAAAACTGCTGGGTACCCAGAGTCTCCTCTTTGTATGTGTGTATGCAGGTTTTCTAGGTCTTGTTAAAGCTGATGTTGTACATACCTATCCATTTGGCAGTTTGCACAGCTTTAATTTTTTTAGTAGTTAAACTATTTCCTCACTTTTAAGATTAATTTAATACAATTTAAGCACCCATAATTGTTTAAAATCTAGTGTATTGTGAAGATTTTTGATGGAGCTCAAGGCTACATTGTGGAAAGGTTTAGTCTGTTAAAATTGTTGATGTCTTTGAAATGTTTAATTACAGACACTGCTTGCATGTATCTAGAAACCACCCAAGATGGAAGATTACTATATGACCGTTTTTAAATTATATGCACAAATGTTAGTTCTGCGTGTGGTTTTCAATTGAGATACAACAGCATGTACCCAAGATAAGTCCTGGCTTCAGGTAACGTTAGGGGCTCTTTTAACAGGCTTGAAGTTCAGAAAATTAAATGAGATAAATTAATTTATTCAAGAAATTGAATAAAAGAGTAATTTCTTCTTCTTTATCCTTTGGCATTTTAATTTATTAGCATTGTCCTATAGTATTTAGTTGCATAGGTAAAAAACAAGTTTTTATTGGTTTTACTGTGGTAATTATTGGATCTACATGAGTAGATATATTTTTTTATTTATTTTGTTTTACTAATTAAAGCACATAACATCTAAAATAATCTTGTCATAGCTAGCATTTTATTAAATTAAATAATGGTAATAATGAGCTAAATACAACTTTAGCAAGTTGTAACAAGTCCGTGCATGACTATGATCCAATATGGTCACTCTTTTAAATCACCGATTAGATTATAGGATATTGAAATTCCACTAAAGGAGATTACTGGTGGTCTAGCCATGCCTAAAATTCTCTAGTGGAGTCAAACATCTGACTGTTATTCCTGGAGAGGATGTGTTGGAAGTGGTTGTATAACATCATTACTTACACGTAACTAGGATTATGAAAGGAGGCATTTGACAGGTTCCATTTGGCATGCAAAAGAACTATTCATATGTTCATATGTTCTGCATTATTCTGTAATTTAACTTCTCACTCAAACTAGATCCTATTGTAAGCATTTCTTTTTTATTGATCCTGTGTAGATTGTTATTACCCAATGTATGATTGATGGACAATAATACTTTGGACAAATTGTCTGTTGTTAATTTATTCTCCCTATACCCTATATTGCTGACTGCCCTATCTTTCTTATTCCCGAAGAAGGCTCCACAGCCGAAACATTGTGTTTTCTTTCTTCTCTTTTGAGCATGGAAAAAACCTATTACTTGCTCCTTTGCACCCTACGCATGCTGATGCAGCTACCCACCTGAACTAAATGAAACCTTGATTTGCCAGTTTAAAGCATCTTTGTTCACAGTTCTATCAGATAAGATCACTTTATTGGCCATATACAATTTCTTGCATTAGGAATTAATCATTGTGCATACTCCAACTTGCTCTCCATGAGAATCACAGACAGACGGGAAGAGAGAAGCTTGGGGACAGAGCGTAGCGTCAGCCATTTATACAGCGCCCCTGGAGAAGTTGGGGTTAAGGGCCTCGCTCAGGGATACGGAGTAGGATTCCTCTGCTGGCCATGGGATTTAAAACCGGCAACCTTCCACCCACTGGCACAGATCCTTAGCCACAGAGCCGCCGCTCCGCCCTAGTCCAATTTCTGTGTTCTGGAGCCTAGTTTAAGTCTTTAAGTCTATTTCCCTTGTCAGATTTTTATAGTGCAAAACATCCTAGTTTCTGATTTCAAAAGTGTCCGTCAACCTGTTGATGATGTTGGTGGATGAACAACATCCAAATATTCTATCAGTTCTGTTGTCAATTCAGCACATTCGTCTTTTAATTACATAATTTTACATTCCAATATTTTCTGTCAAACAAATATGACTTATGTGTCTTCACGTGCTGTTTCTGAATTACACAAGACTGCTAGTATAATTATCCTGTTTGACAGAAATGACTTTTTGTGTATCCAGTAACTAGAATCATTCACATTGAGAAGTCAAATAAAAAAAATGGAAGTGTTGGCCACTATGAAAATCTCACAAAGAAGTAATATAGACAGCACTTAATTTTAATAGAATAGTATGAGAATGATGGTGCTGATGTGAAAGAAAATATCTGTTGGTGTTTAGGCAGGCTTTTCTATTACATTAGAATGTTCTGATAGATGAAAATGGAACTTTCATGACCTAGAAAAAAAGGAGAGAACCTTCAAATGTATGTATCAAATAATTCTATTCAAAATATCTTAACAGTGCCTATGGTTGTATTTCAATGTTTTTAGTTAGCTTTAAAAATGTGTAACTTCACTCTAGGAAACACCTTTATTCATCTGTGGCTATGACAGTTACAAGACTCTCCTTTTGTGATGATAATTTTCTTTACTGCTTATATATAGTAAATGCACAGTTTTTTAGGTCTAAGAAAATGCAGATGATTATTACTTTGTTTTGTTGTTATTGTAGCTATATGGTTATGTTTGTTTAATAATTTTATGTAAACATGAAATGAATTTGATGGATATTTATATTGCTATTCTCTTAATATAAATAAATGTTTATTTGAAAATGCATTGCTGCCTGGTTTGCTATCCATAACACTAAATATACAGTAGCATTTTAACAGCTAACAAAAAACTAACAAAACCTAAAAAAACAAACCTACAGTGCCATGCAAAAGTATTCAATCGCTGCCAATTATATCACATTTGAATAATTTTGAAGTAATATGAATTTTATTTTTTTTTAAGTTTTTATTCGTATCTGTAATAATCAAATTAAATATTTGTTCTCTGATATGTGGATGATGTTAAATGTTGAAAGCTGCAGATAAGATATAAAAAGTTAATTTGACTGATTGCATAAGTATTCATCCTCCTACAGATGCAGCCATTCAAAGATCACGGTACAAACCTGTACCGTGGGCAACTACCCACAAGCCACCGCAGTCTACCGGAGTAAGTGATTGGCTGGCCAAAATGACCGACAGGGACACTCGTGGTGCATTGGTCGGTAGTGAAAAGATTTAATCATTTAATCTCTTTACTGTGCACATTTTAATCCGCTTAGTATTGAATATTTAAATGGAATTTTACCACTAAAGGGAAATTTTAGTAGCTGAGCATAAAAAGAAGAGGAGCATAACGTATCTGAAGTTTATAAACAATATTAATTTAGGAATATAAACATATTTTGTAAACTGTACTGTATATGGCTGGTCTTGGTAGTTTAAAGAAAAAATACACACCAGTCTTCAATTTCTCCCTAAACATTTTAAGCATAAAAGTTTTATGAAACGGTCCCCAAATATGTGATTGCTGTATAGAATGAATTTTAATTTAAAAAATATATTTAACACGAAAATTAAGCTTTTTACGTTCCTCCGCCTGAGAATATAGTCACTCGTTGCTACGCAACACAGAAACACAACCCTGGCAGGCTAAGTAGGCCACGTCTGCGGCGACTGGACCCAGTGGCTTTCCCTCTAGGCAGCAGCGTTGGGCCAACCTTGCCCGCAGCAGTCCGGGTGCCTCCCCTCTCCTGCCAAAACGCCTCCAGAGGGGCTACACTGGCGTGTAGTTGTACCTCTGGTGCCTAGCAGGCCTTCCCCTCCAGGACGGCTGCAAGATGGCCCACCATCTCCACCTGAGACCTGCCGTTTGCCCAGGCCACCATCTGGAACTGGGCCTCAAACATTTGCCATGGGATCTCCCCATTATAACGGCTCGGTCTCACCGGCGCAGGCTGGAGCAGGGGTGGCGGGCTGGACCCCGCTGGTCTGGCATCTCCTTCCTGCCACACGGCCTGAAGGGACCCGGGAAAGGTCCCCCCTTCCGCTGAGTAGGTCACCGTGGGGTAGCCCTGATAAGGGCTGTGGCCACTGGCGGTGCTGAAAGGTCGTCCCGGCCCCTGGCGGCTGCTGCTCACCCCCAAAAGGTGCTTTAGGGGGTCACTTGGCTGCTGGGGGATCCGGCACTTATCTGAGTCCGACATCATCGGCCGTTAACTGTTGTAATGTGCTCTCTGAAGGCACCAGTTCTGTAGGGTTTGGGCATTTACTGGGACAATTATTAATTGTAGCAGTAAATCACAAAATTGATTCTTTTGTTGGCCTTAGAATCCAACCATGCGATATAACTCAAACAACGCACACACACGGGTACTAATACACGAGGATACATTTATTAATACATAGAATATTCATATAAACCTAACAGATCTTATCGAGAGGGTTATCAGAATACAAAAGGTAAATATTCAGTCAGTTACGAAGTGTTACACATATCAAGAGGACATAAGTTCGGTATATCATTCATTTAGACAGTTTCGTAAATGCACTTGGTTATAACTTCTACATTAGATACTCAAAACAAGTACATAACTCTTAGGAATTAAATTGATATCAACTGGTTGGGATAACAATTGAATTCTCGAGCTGTAATGCGTTGAAGTTGAATACTCATCCAATTTCTGGGGATTCAGATCTCCTGCGGGCAGAAAGAAACAGTTGCAGGCTGTTGCTGTCCAATCCGCACTCTCTGGCTCCGTGCCAGGCCGTGCTGTGTGGCTTGCGACGGTGCGCTGCTGATGCTCACTGACCGACTAGTTAGTGTTGGCTTTAACTAGCACAGTTTGTGCACAGGAAAAAAGATGACTGTGGGTCCCAGCAAGTCGGGAAGAGGACCGGTTCGTTCCTGATGAAGAGCTAGTTCTGAATAGTGATTCAGCTGTCCACAGTTCCAACCTGTTCACGAGGCTTGCTAACCTCGGGTGGATCCTCTGGTTACTCTCTGGCAACCTCCGCTCTCGACTCTTAGAACAAAGGAAAGTTCTGGCACTCCGACACCCTGGCCGTTCCGTGGTTGTCTGGACTGAGTCTCAGGATGGTCAGGAGGCATGCTGTGAGAATGTCCTGCCCTTGGGAGCCTTCTGCTCCTGTGCCGTCCTGCCCTGGAATTCTCCTTAGAATTCCCTTTAGAATTGTCTCAGAATAGTCTTGGAGCTCTGTATTGCCTGTTTTTACCTGGAGGAACTTCAGCTCATTCATTGGCTGAAAGTTCCATGGGCATCAGAGTCCCACGTGGGTTACTCGACCCTACCAGTCCCTGATTGGTTGATCAAGGTGAGATATGAGTCATTTACTCCTGACACCTAGGAATGCAGTCCAGATGACCACTCCCTAGACAGATAGGCACCAATGGATGACCATTGATCATGATAGCCAGGCTTAGCTAAGTGCATCCCCCTTTGGGAGCTGTCCCTTATCAAAAGAAAACATCATCAAATCAGCCTACATTAATAATAATAATAATAATTGCTTACACTTATATAGCGCTTTTCTGGACACTCCACTCAAAGCGCTTTACAGGTAATGGGGACTCCCCTCCACCACCACCAAATGTGCAGCATCCACCTGGATGATGCGACGGCAGCCATAGTGCACCAGAACGCTCACCACACATCAGCTATCAGTGGGGAGGAGAGCAGAGAAATGAAGCCAATTTATAGAGGGGGATTGTTAGGAGGCCATGATTGATAAAGGCAGATGGGAAATTTGGCCAGGATGCCGGGGTTACACCCCTACTCTTTTCGAGAAACACCCTGGGATTTTTAATGACCACAGAGAGTCAGGACCTCGGTTTTATGTCTCATCCGAAGGACGGCGCCTGTTTACACTATAGTGTCCCCGTCACTACACTGGGGCATTAGGACCCACATGAGCCGCAGGGTGAGCGCCCCCTAACACCTCTTTCAGCAGCAACCTTAGTTTTTCCCAGGAGGTCTCCCATCCAGGTACTGACCAGGCTCACACCTGCTTAGCTTTAGTGGGTTGCCAGTTGTGAGTTGCAGGGTGATATGGCTGCAGGGTGATATGGCTGCACCACAGAGATGAAGGGAGAGATGAGGCCTCATTTGGGAAAGCACTGCAACACTTAATTCTGTCTTATTAACAAGCATTGCCGCTACACTGTCCATCCTCCCGCTTCTGACACCAATGTAATGAATTTGAGTTTGTTGAGGACGAACACAGAGACTCAAACTTGTGGAGTTAAAAACTGCGCTTTATTTCTTCTCTGTCACCACCCGCCAGCAGCACTCCCGCACCTAGACGAGAGAGAAACACAAGACAAGCCCGCCAAGAGCACGGGCCCGAGAGAGAGAGAGAGAGAGAATAGATACCGATACCAAGGGGTGCGGAACCAGGGAACTATTTACATGGAAAATAGGCGATCTCCCCAGACTGTATGCCCGTTTCACTGTTACCTACATACCTCTTAGGGGATATCCTCTATATCCTCTTGGGGGATATTCTAACAACAAGTGATTATAAGACGATCTGTCAAAGTGCAATGAAATACAATATGCTGGACAGTATGCTTTTCAAAGCGCTTTACAGTATAACAACAATAACAACAACAATTTTACAAGTCCTGGGAGGAAGAATATCATCAATATTAATAATAATAATAAACTTTATTTTATATAGCGCTTTTAAAGGTGGCTTTTTTAAAAAAAAAAACTAAAAATAAATAAAAACTTTTTTTAAATGCATTTGCATTTGCACGGAGAGCTGTGTTTACTTGAACATGGAGATGCCATACTGAATAATTCCTGCACACAACCATTGTAGCGGAATTTGCATTGTTTTGCAGGGCTATGATTCATACAAGTGGTGGTGGATTTGGAGACAAAATGTATTTACATTGATTTGCTGTAAGTGGAGCACTAATAAGCCCAAAGCTCTACTTATTAATTTACAAGAGAATGCACCTGACAAGCTGGACAGTATGCTTCTCAAAGCGTTTTACAGGATAACAACAACAATAACAACAACAATTTACAAGTTCTGGGAGGAAAAATATTATCAATATTCATAATAATAATAATAAACTTTATTTTATGTAGTGCCTTTAAAAGTGGATCCTGTAAAACGCTTTAAAAGCATTTTACAGGATAACAACCAATTAAACAACAGTGGCTGGGGATTGAAAGTACCCGTGAAACTGGTTGGTTCACAAAGAATGTACTGTAGACACAGAGACTCAGTAGCAATAGCAATTAGCAATATCAAAATAGCAATATTATGGACACACAATTGACTTTAAAAAAAAACGTTTTTTGACAGCTGGTATTTGTTGACAGCTTGACACAAGTTTATCAGTGAAAAAACCACGGGCATTCTTCCTCCCCCCTACATTCTCAGAGTAGAATAGAATTTATTATTAGCACAATTTATTACAGTGCTAAATTTAATATTATTGATTACTAATAGTTTATGCTTACACCTAGCTTTCTTAACGTGAGAAGTACTATCGTAAGTAAGTACTGTACAGTAAGTACTTACTGTACTTACTGTACTGTACTTAAGTACTACTACTGTAAGCAAAAAAAAGGGGTTTTGGGGGTGGGGGGTGCCTTGCCCCCTTCTACTTTGAAAATACCTGTGAAACCAGTTTAATTTGTCACAGCCAGCACTCCCGCAGAGATTGATGAAAACCGCACAGCACCAGGCGAATGCACATTAATATGTGGGCTTTTGGGCTCGGGTGGATTTGCG
The DNA here is from genome assembly GCF_040954835.1 of Lepisosteus oculatus. Taxonomy (NCBI): domain Eukaryota; kingdom Metazoa; phylum Chordata; class Actinopteri; order Semionotiformes; family Lepisosteidae; genus Lepisosteus; species Lepisosteus oculatus. The sequence goes on from NC_090710.1 coordinate 8,628,389, forward strand.
CCCTACAGTTCAACCTGCGGTACCGCTGAGTACTGTACATACAGTACAAACGTGTTATTTTGAAATATAAAAATGTCAATATACTTTAGGAGAAATTGAGTATTTGTGTGTATTTTTTCTTTAAAATACCAATAACAGCAACATACAGTTTACATAATATGTTTATGTTCCTAAATTAATATCGTTTATGACCTTTGTTATGCTCCTCTGCGTTTTATGCTTAGCTACTAAGACTTCTCTTTAGTGGTAAAATTCCATATAAATATTCAATACTTAGTGGATTAAAATGTGCACAGTAAAGAGATTAAATGATTAAATCTTTTCACTAACGACCAATACACCACATTATCTTCCATGTCGCATTAACATTGGAATGTTTTTTTACAAGTGTCAAAAGAAGTGATACACATCCTGTCTCCTCTTTAACTCTTCAGTTTACAAAGAAATTCCACCAGAGCCTCACAACATTGTCCAATAATACTCTTCTCGTGTCTAATTTTTAGTTAAGCAGGATTTGAGCTACAGACCATAAACCAAAAACAGAATCCACCTGCGATACAGGTGTTAACAAAATGTGTTTATAAAGAAAGTGAAATACAGTAGTACTACCAGCTATATAGATACATAGATTTAGAAATTTAAATCCTTAAATTAATATCATTATTAATTTATTTAGATACGTGCTTACTTATTCTTAATTATAAAACAGATAATTCCGGTCCTGGAATCTGACTGGCTGACACCCTTCTGAAGCGGTACCATAATCTCTGGTATACAGACGCCCCTGAAATTTGACTTGTTACTGTGTGATAAATTTTAAAGAGTACTTTATAATATAAAAAAGCTTGGCATACTCATGTATCTGGTACAAGTATCTTTTAAAACAGTCTTTGTTGTGCTCTTGTGATATTTTGAGCTCTGGTTGAATGATAAGTGTCACAGTTTAAATAATTTTCGTTGTTAGAAGTTATGAAACGCTCTGTTAAAAGCAAGGGAGTTTTTATGTCTGTTATACTAAAAGAAAATGCCCGACGAACTAGGTATTGGACAGTTTTTCAGTGCTTGTACAATCGATGGAAATGTTCAAATAAATGTGCTAAAGAAATAAACAAGAAAAGTAATTTATTTCTATATCCTATTGGCTAGCTAATGTCCTGTCCTTCTTAGTTAGATCAATGAAATGCTGTGGTGTCGATGAAAAAATAAAGTCTTTTCATTTAAAATGACAGTTACAAATAATGTGGACCAGCGTACTACTTTGATTTTACAGCTTGTCCAAGGTCATTCATTATTAATAATATGAGTAATATCTTCGGTAAAGGCTTTGATGCATAAAATATTTCTGCATAATTCAAATATTTACGATAAAGGTAGGTTGTGTACTTTTGCCCAACTGAGCAATCTTACTTTCATAAAATATACCAGCTTTTTAATGACTGATGATTAACATGCTGTAATACACAGTTTAAATTTAAAAGCTCAAATGCTGTACATGAGAGGTTAAGCTTTATTGGCTCCTCCTGGCGGTTTTGCAAGGTGATTCCGGATACTTTCCGGTATGACGTCAAATGATGCGATACACCGCGTGATACTGCGTGATACTGCGTGATACTGTGTGAAACTGCGTTTTGATGCGACACCCTGACCGGGGTATACCGTGAAATACCCCACCCGTTTTGAATGGCTGCAACTGTAAGTCAAAACCTGGGTACTTCTTTGGCAGCTCTTAGTCTTTTTGAATCAGTGTCTACCACTTTGGTTCTTCGGGATATATTTAGACAGGACACCAGTTCATTGCAAGGCACACACAAACACACACACTCACACCAGGGCCATTTGTTAACAGAAGCATGTTAACCTATGCCTTTGGACTATAGGAAACCAGAGCATCCAGAGGAAACCCACGTGAACTGCAGATAGCAGCCATGTTTGCTGGGGATTGTTGATGGAGACAATCTTCAAGTCTCGCCATGAGCTGTCTAATGCATTTGAGTCAGGACATTGACTGCATTACTTTAAGACATGAACTCTCTTCTTGTCAAACAACTAAAGCTAGGCTTTAGTCTTTCAATATTTGTTTTTACATATTTATATTAACCAGGTTTAGATTCTTGGGTGACTCAAATAGCTTTTCTTCTAGGATGTCCCTATATTTTCAACTTTAAGATGCTTTACTAAAAAAAATTCTGATACTATGTTTGGCAGGTGGACTGAAAGGTAGGATGGTGCTGGGTTATGTATTGTGTTAGACTTGCATTTAAACTTTTGTCTCATCTGACCATAAAATATTTTCTTGTATTTCTGCAGCACATTTCTTGCAAGATATAAGATAAGTCTTTTCCAGTAATGGTGAAAATCCTAGACCAGACTGTCCTTCCAAATTGAACAGCTGGACAAGAATGACACTAGTTTGGAATGTTACCTTGCAGCAAATGGTTGATTTGATGGGGTAACAGAGTTCAGTGACTGAGGTGGGAAAAATGCCCATGGTTCAATAGAATCCCAGTCGTGTTTAAAAAGGGCTCATATGAAAATGAAAAATAAAAACATCTCAGTTCCAGAAAGGAGTTATCAACAAAGTACCATCAAGTGCTAATGCAACCGTTGTGGTCAAATGAGAAGACAAATTTGGAATTTTTAGGTTTCTATGCAAAGTGTTATATCTGATACAAATCCTGCATAGTATATCACTCAATCAACACCATCCCTACTGTCACGGATGGTGTTGGCAACATTGTTACTATTTTCCTTCTCATCAGCAGGGACAGGGAAGACTAAAAGGAATATACTGTAGATGAAGGAAGGTACTGGCAAATGTTAGAGGAATACCTGCTTCATACTTAAATCTTGCACGAAAAGCAACTGTAACAAACAGTTCTTTCTGGACCCTATGCGGACGACACAATCCAGAATAGTGAGGAAGGAATACACTAGGGAAAAGTCATGCAGGAACAGGGATGAACAGGGGGGCGTGTCCATACGGTGCTGGTGATTCGGGGAGGTGCGGCCAAGATGAACAGTCCAGAATAAATCCAAAAGGGGGAATCCAAAAACGAAAGTAAAAGGTCCAAGGCTGGGAAATCCGTCCAAACAGGAGATTAAAATCAGGTGCCGGGTCGGGACCGGCAGGGGGAACAAGGACAGGAGCAGGAGCAGGAAGTTAAAAACAAAACGGAGCCAGGCGCAACCAGATCCCGGGCTCGCACGATGCGGGGATCAAATGCAGGGCCCCGGATGAAGTGAGCGCCTGGCAAACAGAAACAGGGAAGAAACAAGGAACACGTGGCCGGAATGATACAAATGAGGAAGGGCTGGAGCGCCCTTAAGAGGAGGGGTTGCGATTGTGACAGCAACTTTTAGCAGGGAAATGTCCCAAAGTACATAGTCAAAGCTACACTGGAATGGATTTAGAATAAGAAAGTGAATGTGCTTGAGTGGCAGAATCAATGATGGGACTTGAAATCTGTTGAGAATTTGTGTTGGGACTTGAAAACTGCTGTCCACAAGCGATCTCCAACCAACTTGAGTGAGTTTGAACAAATCTGCCAAGAAGAAAATACACAAAGCCAGTGTGCAAAGTTGGCAGACACACCACAAAAAACTTGCATATTTAATTGCTGCCAAAGGTACTTTCATCAGATATTGAGTTCAAGGGTCTGAATTATTTTGCTATTAACATATTCGATTGAAATTTACTGTAACTTATCTTACCCTTAGAAGTCTTAAGTTTCAGCATTCAGATTCTCAATAAATATTAACTGAAACAATCTGTGGGTAATTTTGTGGTTTCATAAAATGTGGCACCATGGGGCAGTGTCTGAATACTTTTGCAAGGCACCATATGTGATGTGTTTTAAACTGCACACCACAACATCTTTATTGCAAACCTTTGATGGCACATTTAAGATGTTTTAAGTAAAAACAGTACAACAATTTAGTGATGTTATTAAGTATATCATTTATACTGAAATAAACCACGTGTTTCCATTTATGCTGTGCAGTATCAAGAGCAGTTAACTAGAGAATGAAGACATTAGGAGTCAATTGAACTTGCTGATTTAGTACGGATTTAGTACGGAGCTGCATACCTCATTCACTCAGTTTATTGCACTTCAGGTGAGAGTGTTTTCTAAATTGTCTTGTAAATTGACTATCTGGGATAGCACTACAGTTTTGATAATCTCCCTGATTTTCTAAAGAATGAAATCCAAGGGATCTTTATTTTAAATTATATTATATTTGTTATCTTGTATACATTGTTATATTACATTATATACTCTTACATTAAACTACATTAAAATACCCACAGTACCCCTGTTCCTCAATATCCCTGCTGCCTTCAAGAACAACCAGTGTGGTGACAATAAATAGCAGGACAGGAGTGTTACTATTAAAGTAACACTCAAATATAACTGAACACACTTAAGAATCACCTCCAATATACTTACATGTATTTGACTAGATTTCAGTGTGCTTCCCTCCACATAATATTTATCTCAGTATTTAAGTAAAGCTGTTATTTTGGGTTGAAACTGAGAATATTTATAGTATGGAGCTGGGAAATAGTTTCAGCAGCTAAGTTCATTACAATTGGTATTAACCTACAGTAGCATATGGAGCTGCGTATTAACCATGGAATCACCTCCAGTTGGTACTCTGCTTTCAATTCATTGCAATTGATCCTAGGACACTAAATGAAATAGTATTTTCATTTCAACATAAAACTCAATCCACATAAATGTGCATTAATTTGTTAAGGTAATACGTTAAGGTTAACAAAAAAAGCAGATTACTAAGAATGTGTCATAGAGAGCTGCAAGCTTCACTCATGATCATTTCAGAATATTGTAATGACCGCGCGTTTCGGTATGAAATGGAGCAGGCACAGGACTCAGGGAATGGGGTTGAACAACACATTTATTAACTCGAACTGGGAAAGGTACACACACAGGGACAGAGGCTGCACCTTCACTTAAACACACACATGAATGGAAGAGCCTGTCTCCCAGCCTCTGCCCCACTATATACAGTCTAAGTCTATACACTATATACACTATATACATATTGCGTGCGCATGGCTAAAGCGCCCTACGTGGCGCCACAATATAAAGACTATAAATACAAAAAAGGTAGCTACAAGCTTTTTCTTCTTTACTACATAAATTTACAGTTGTAAATAGTTAAGAAATAACTTAATTTCTATTCACTCAAGCTGGCACAATGCCAGTTACAAAAGATGACATCATCACGAGGGATCCTGGATAGCACCTGGAAGCCCTACCTTTATGCATAGCAGAAATGCCCACTGTTTGGGTAAAGTCAGTATGTGGCTCTGAAGTGGTTTGTGAGTGAACAAATTTTCCCTTGTCAAAATACTTATAAAAACCTAAACTTGAAAAAACATATCCAATATCAGTAGTTAACTCTGCAAATATAAAATTTATCATTTCCATAACATGGTTTAAAAAACAATTTTGTTTACATTTTATACTACAAATCAGTATGTTCTTGCCATAAGTTTGAAGTGATGGCAATAATTACTTCCAAGTATTTTTATAACTAAAAGGAACTAGATGAAGAACATCTTGAAACACCTCAGGCAGAAAAAGGGAGATAAGCAGGCATGCTTCATTGGCTTCTATTGTGATGGCAGAGGAACACAGGAATTTAAACAAGAAATCCAATATAGTCCTTAATTTAGTTGACTGGATAAGGAACAATTTCTTATCTTAATCAACTGTGAAGTGATTGGACACAGCTGCGTATCAGCTACCACAAGTAATTCCTTTAACATTCAGTCAAAAGGCATTGATTGGTGTAAGATCTGTTAGAACATGACCACTTGATGTTGACATTAGTGAGTAATTGTTGAGTCTTCTTTTAAAACAACCTGCCCAGGAGATTTGGTTTTCTCCACCAAGAATCACTGGACAGATAAGTTAATTAATAAATAAGAGTGTTTTAGTTATATATTTAGAAGTGATGTGATGAGAACTCTTTATTTCAGTTTATGATCTTAAGGAAGGCCTGACACTTTTGCTTTAAATGTCCTAAACACAATGTCAAATTACAGCTGGGATAATGGCAATAAAATGTAAAAATAGTTTCAGAAAGTCAACTATCTGAGCACAGTGTGTCCTCAAATAACCTTGGGTAAGAGTATAAATGTGCTGGAAAGCTACCAAATTACAGGGAACAACTGAAAGGTGATGTAGTCTACACACTATTTTCTAATGAGAATTAACAAAAAATGGCATATCTGACCTATACTACTTGTTACCTTTGGTTTTTGCTCATCCTTGCATACCACAAAAAGGAAATTTAGATTTTTTAACTGGTAATATATTGCTATGCATATGTGTTGGTAAATATAGCCTAAATATTGCCTTTCACCTGCAATATTTGCAGCTCATAATCAGTGTGGGAAATATAGATTGGTGAATAACATTTCAGTGCCTGAAGAAGTCTCATCAACCAAAAATTGTTTCTCCTTCATGTTTTTCAGCATAGAATTAACCTTCATTTGCTCAATCAGTGAATGACATTGATCTTTAACAAAATGTAACATTGGATGGCAGAAAATAAGTCTAAAATTATGTTTTGTATTTTCTGATTTAATGGTAATGATTACTGTGCAGGCTTAATGATAAAAGTGGGCTTTGACTTTTGTAAAATAATACAGCCTTATAAATGTGTGAATAGGATGGGAGAAGTATAGTTGTGTGCTTGCAAGTTTGGTTCTTGATTTAAACATAGAACTATATTGATATTTACCATATGCTGCTAGAATAAACTGTGGGGAATCATGGGGACATTTCTCAGTCCCCACACTTACACAGAGCTTCCTTTCTCCAGTATGCTTTTCAAGAGTTATCCCTTAATCAGCTCTGGTTTCCCAAGAGTACTCCCTGGTTATGCCTCAGTGGACATTAGCATCACCAAGTTCTATTCTATTCTAAGTGCGATTACTTCCTCTTTAACCAGTGGACTTGTGCTTTATAGATGTACAGTATTAGCTCTTCACTTTGCCAAAAATAAGGTCTTAAGGCCATGTAATTTGTAAAACTTGAACCCCCCTTTTCCAAGGGAGAGTAAACTCTTCTCCGGTCTCTACTTACTGTTCTCACTTTTGTTCTTCCTTACACAATTTGTCTAAACCTGTCCAGCTGATCCTGTTTGGACAGGGATACTTCTCAATAACTACCACCGGAGACCCTGAGACAGCAGCAGTTGAATTTTCTATTACCTATAGATGTGGCTATCTAGAATGTCCATCAATTCACAATTTAATGGTAAGCATAATGTGTTATATCGCAATTGTGGTCAGAATGCTGCAATCAGACATTCATTGCTAAAAACAGATCAGGTGGCATTTATGTTGTGTTAGATGTTACTGAAATGCCAGCTTCATTTAATCAGTGTTTTTCTTAGTCTAATAACCATATGTCTATCAAGCCTATGTGTGAGATAAGATTGTGCCCAGCAGGTATTGTATTTATATTACTGAAGGTGTTCAATGAGCACCAGGGTACAGTGTCACAAAGCGAGTTTACTCATTTAACAAGATAAATTCAGTTAACATGTTGACAAAAGTCTGGATTTTCAGTCTCACAATGCAGGATTGAATTGTATCTAGGTAAGTAACTATAGTAATATATGCTCTATTCTTAACCTGCTCCAGGTTAGCTCAGCTCAGCGATTAAAGAAACTCAACTGTTCATATGGCTGAAATTCCTTACTGGTGCAGTATTATACTATGTTGGCAACTCTGAGCACATCTGTAACCAACAGTGTATCTTGCGGTGTTTACCTTAAAACAGTTTTTATTTATTCATAATGTTTCATGGCCATACATTAGTTATAACCATCCAACAGTGGTTTCATGAAGTATCTGGTAATATTATACATATAACATAAATATTAGTATATCCTTATATAATAAGTGCTCTGGACAGCAAAGAGATCCTCTTTAAAGCTGGCCCCCAAAGGGCCAAACACAACTGATTTTTTTAACACAAAATCAGTTAACAGCATATTTGCCTAAAACCACAGCATGTATGCCTAAAAATGTGAACATTGATTACACAAAAGACACCAAAACTATCAATCATTTTCATCTACAGAAGTTTTGAAACCTGTTCCTACCATGGGTATTAGCTAGACTTGGTGTTCATATGTACAGTTTCCATCCTCTCATTGTTTTCGATGTTATGAAATGATTTATGATGCAGTGTCACATTTACAACATATACTCTGCCTTAGAGTGTTCCCAGACAAGGCATGTGACATCATTGTCACATGTGCTGTGCTGCATAACACTGCAGCCCTTAGGAAGGAGAGAGTTTCTCCCCTCCATCCTTACCCTCAGATGACCTTTCTCCCTTTTAATCTGAATCAGCAGGGTAGCAGAGCAGTGAGAGACATCACAGCTGAACATCATATGTAATTAAGATACATATTTTCATTTAGGTTATTTTTTTCCAAATATAATAAGATCACATTTTCTGCAACCTGGTGGTGGGGGGACCCTAACCTGTACTATATGATTCACATCAAACAATGTTGGGGAAAAGACAATATCCCAGTAAAGGAATATATTCTTTATTGTGTTGATGATGAAGCTTCCTCTTCCTCCAGTCTTACTTTGCTCACATTTCTTCTTGTTTGCTAATTTATTAAACATTTCTATTCAGAGTATTGTACTAAACTGTATTGGTCAACAATGCCAGTACATGCATTCTTGTGCAATTTCTGTAGTTCTGACTTGAAATGTTTAATTACATTTTCTAAATAACTTCTGCATTAAATCCATCAGTAATCAAGCAGCTACAGTAAACCTCCTCACTATTACAACAGATTTTATCCTGACAGATTTACATAAAGAGCCATAATTTGAGGTTATAATAATAATAATAATAATAATAATAAACTTTATTTTATATAGCGCCTTTAAAGGTGGCTTCTCAAAGCGCTTTACAGGATGACAATAACAATAAATAAGAAGACTACAACAATAAATAAGAAAATTTCACAAGACAGGACACAATTTTAATTACAGCAATACAACAATAACAATAGAGGAGACCGTGGAAGATGGTATTAAGAAGAGCAGAGGGGTGAAGAATGGAACCAGTTAAGTAAAGGCTTTTCTGAAAAGGAGGGTTTTGAGTCTGGATTTGAAGGAGTTTAGAGAAGGTGACTCTCTAATATCCTTGGGCAAGGAGTTCCAGAGCTTGGGGGCATAGCAGGAGAAGGCCCTGTCGCCCATACAATGTAGACGGGCTTGGGGGACAGTAAGGAGGGCAGAATTTGAAGAGCGGAGGTTGCGAGGTGGGGAGTAGGGCGATAAAAGTTCAGACAGGTATTGAGGTGCCAAGCCATGTAAAGCCTTGTAGGTGAGCATGAGGATTTTAAAGTCTACGCGGAATTTGACCGGAAGCCAGTGCAAGGACTCCAGGATAGGAGTAATGTGAACACTTGCACTAGATCTGGTCAGGATTCTGGCTGCTGAATTTTGGACATACTGCAGCTTGTTCAGAGTAGATTTAGATACCCCAGGGAGCAGAGCATTGCAGTAGTCAATTCGAGAGAATACAAATATGTTGATCAGCTTTTCAGCCACAGTTAATGATAGCATAGGGCGTAGTCTTGCGATATTTCTAAGGTGAAAAAAAGATGTTTTGACAGTATGCTGTACATGTGGGTCGAATGTTAAGCCAGAATCGAATATAACCCCAAGGTTTTTCAATTTTGATTGGAGCTCAAGTACAGAGCCATCTACAGACAGGGTTACAGGACTGGCTTTACGAAGTTGATGGGGGGTACCAATAAGCATGACTTCAGTCTTGTCACAGTTAAGATGAAGGAAGTTTTGAGTCATCCAAATTTTTATGTCAGAGATGTAATTAGATAGAATAGAGACAGCCACATCAGTGTCGGGTTTGGTATGGATGTATATTTGAGTATCGTCAGCGTAAAAATGAAAGCTGAGGCCATGTGATCTTAAAAGCTGACCAAGTGGGAACATGTAAATGCTGAAGAGCAAGGGGCCCAGTATTGAGCCCTGAGGGACACCAGACTTGACAAGACCAATTTCAGACCTGTACCCATTGAGAGAGACAAAGTGACAGCGATCAGTGAGGTAAGACTTAAACCATTTGAGGGCAGTGTCAGAGACTCCAAACACAGTCTCGAGACGAGAAAGCAAGATGTTATGGTCAACAGTGTCAAAGGCAGCACTGAGATCAAGAAGGATGAGTATGGAAAGAGAACCAGAATCAGAAGCTATTAGGAGATCGTTGGTGACTTTGACTAGGGCGGTTTCTGTGCTGTGAAGTTGACGGAAGCCAGATTGGAGGGGTTCGAAAAGGTTGTTTGTCATGAGGTGGTTATTTAACTGAAGTGTGACAGCACGTTCTAGAATTTTAGAGAGAAAGGGTAAGTTGGAGATGGGGCGAAAGTTGTTAAGATTGTCGAGAGCCATGTTAGGCTTCTTTGGCACTGGGGTAATAGCAGCAGTTTTGAGGACCGTTGGTACAATGCCGGTGCTCAAGGATTCATGTATTATATTGAGGACAATGGGACAGAGAGAAGAGAAACAGGACTGGAATAAAGTGGTGGGAATGGGATCTAAAATAGATGTGGTGGGTTTCATGCGCGTAACTAGTTTGTTTAGGGATGCTGAGTCAAGAAAAGAGAAGCTGGAGAGACGGGAACCAGAGAAGTTGGATGAGGAGGAAGGAGGTATGGAAATTATATCCATAGTGGAGAGAATGTGATGCCGGATGTTGTCAATCTTAGAACTAAAGAAATCTAAGAATGTGTTGCAAAGTTGTGATGAGGCAGGTAATGTGGTGGGGCAGTTTGGCTTGAGCAGTCTGTTGATGGTGGAGAAAAGATGTCTGGGATTGTTTTGGTGATTTTCAATGATGTGAGAGAAGTAGGTTGATCTAGCAGACTCTATAGTAACCTTATAATCAGATAAGTAATCTCTCCAGGCCTGATAATGTACATTTAGGCCGGAAAGACGCCACCTACGCTCAAGTTTGCGAGAGGCTGCCTTCATGAAACGCAGATGGTCATTGTACCAGGGGGCAGGGCGAGAGAAGGAGATGGTTCGAGTTTTTAAAGGAGCAAAGGTGTCGAGGGTAGATAAAAGAGCATTGTCAAGTAACTGTATTTTGTCCTCTAGAGGGTCAGAGGAAGAGAAACAGGATAAGGAGGACAGAACAGAATTTGCAAACCTTGGGTGATCAATTGATCGCCAGTTGCGGAAATTTACAGAGCGTGAGGGGGAAGTGTTAGAAACAGGAAATTCCAGATTGAAGAGAATGGCTAAGTGGTCAGAGAGGCCTAGATCAAGGGGGGAGCAGTGGGAGACAAAGGAGTCATTTGCAATAATTAGATCTAAGGTGTGTCCTTTGTTATGTGTAGGGGTACAAACAAGCTGAGCAAGGTCAAAGCATCCCAAAAGAGAAAGGAAGTCTTTAGCCAGACTGGAGGAAGTTGAATCAATGTGTATATTAAAGTCCCCTAGAATAAGGATCCTTTTAAATGTAAGGGATAAGAATGAGAGAAAATCAGCAAACTCACCTAAGAAGACTCCACTGGGTTTGGGTGGTCTGTAAACTGTGGCAATAATAGTAGATTGGGGGATAGAAACATTTAAAACAAGACACTCAAAAGAAGAGGGAGGAGGTATAGCTATAGGACTTAGACTGTAAAAAAGGTTGTAAATAACAATGATGCCCCCGCCTCTGCCTGAAAGACGCGGAAGGTCAAAGAAACCATATCCAGGAGGAACTAGTTGGTTGAACAGGAGTCCATCGTTTTGTTTGTGCCATGTTTCGGTTAAGCACAGAAGGTCCAGTTGTTTTTCTTTGATAATGTCACATAAAAGAAGAGCCTTGCTGTTAACGGAGCGGGTGTTGAGTAGCGCTGATCTGGCCAGTCTCGGGGATGCGGGGGGAAGCGGAGTGCGGTCCAGGTGCGGTAGTGAGAGGAGATTTTTTAGAACGGCGCCGGTACGTGATGGACTTACAGACGTGCGGCGAAAGGCAGGGATAGAGACTCCGCAGGCAGACGAACGTAGAGAACGGCGTCCTGTGCTGCGATGGATGTAGCGAGTCGGTCGTAAAATCCCAGTAGAACGGCAGTAATCGAAAGTGTCTTTGACCAGGAAGTAGCTTTGTTTTAGTTGAAGAAATTGCAGTGCAGTGTACCTCAGAGACATGATTGATGAAACGAGACGGGAAGGAAATCCAGAGAAGGCGGTAGCAAGAGGTGAAGGTCTTCAGTTGAGTAAGTTCACAATGCAGTGGAAGTCGCACCCGTGAACTTGTAACGTGAAGCGGATGAAAATAGATAAACTAGAAATCAGTGCAATCGAGGAGAAAAAGGGGAAAAAAAAACATAAATAAGTAGGTAGAAATGAAAAACTGGTGAGAGGAGCGGCAGCCAAATGCGCCAGCGTTCCCTCTCGACCGGAACCTATTCAAAGTGTGGATTAAGGCACACAATCTCTTTCCATAGTTTTGCTGGTGTAGATGAAGGTTATTTTTGGATGGTTATTTTTTTTGCAAGGATGAACCACCAGAGTGTAAAGCTAGAAGACATGAGAATCCTGCCATAGGGGAGTAAAGAAAAAAGGCTAAAAAGGCAACTGTGGTTACAATAAGATATCGAAGATAGATTTAATATGTTTTTCTCACACATCCACACAAAAACTGTTATTCAAATGAAAATCAAGTGCAAAGCATCCACCCTACTCCACACAAAGCTGCAATAATTTAAGGATTTACGGCATCACCTGGCAGTTTTACAGAATAGCGCAGTCCTGCATCAGATTATTTGAGAAAAAAAAATCATATTGTGCTAATGTTCCGGATACTGCAGTGCCTACCGCAGAATATCAACTGGAACCTTCTGCATTCTAGATGGCTACATCTGTGCCTTCTAATGTGTATACCTTGCTTCTTTCGTGGTTCCCTTTTTATCTAAATCATAACTGTCACATCCTCCACCTGTCGAAATCAGGCTAAACAGATTCAGCAGCCACCTAATTACACCAGGCACCACCACACACGTTAACTAATCATCTCCTGCTGTTTTCCATCAACTCATCATCAACTCACAGCTTACTTAAACTCACACCTTAGGTTGTCTTTTGCTCAGTATTAGTTTCTCCTCACAGAGTTCCTACCTCACCTTTTATTCTCTCAACTCCTGTGGCTAGATCTTTTGGATTTTGGACTTTGGATATCTCTTTGACCTCGACTTTGTCTTACATTTAGGATTGTTTATTTTCGTAAGAAACTCAGCTCCGCATCGGATCCTTCTTACTTGCCTGGTTCGCCATTACAATAACAGAAAACCTTCTGCCAAAGCCAAAAGTTGGCAGACACTACCCGAACCCAAGAGCTTCCACTGCTTTCCCAATGGAGCAACCCAGCTCCTCCTTGGGGCACTCAGTACGGATCACTACAAGTAACCACAGAGAGAGCTAACCTTGGTTTTCCCCCTCATATGACTAATGCCCAACCAATACCAATGTCTAAAGCTTGTCCCTTCTAACCCCCAGAAAAAAATACTAAAACTGCTTAACCTGTAATTAATTAATTGGATAGACTACTGTAACTGTACTTCTCCCACCTAGATTTCTCTTCAATAATATACAAAAACTGCATTTCAGAGGCTGGTCCAGCCAAGTAATTTAATGTACAGATGCAGCCATTCAAAACAAGCGGGGTATGCTGCAGTATAACACGGTAGGCGTGTTGCAGAACACTGCATCATACCATATGCAAATTAGATTATGTTAATAGTATCCGGAATCACCTTGTAAAACAGCCAGGTGGAACTAATAAAGGTTAACCTCTCCTATAAAGCATTTGAGCTGTCACCAGAAAACGTCGGTTTCGAATCCCGATCACTGCTGAGGGACAATCTTTATTCAATTAAGAATTTAAGTTGTATACTCTCTAGACTTTTATATTTAAACAGTGTATTACAGCATGTTAATTATTAAACATTAAAAAGGCGGTATATTTTATAAAAGCAAGATTGTTCTGTTGGACAAAAGTACACAACCTACCACCTTTATCATAAATATTTTAATTATGCAGGAATATTTTATGCATCAAAGTCTTTACCAAAGATATTACTAATAGTATTAATAATGAATGACCTTGGACAAGCTGTAAGCTCAAAGTATTACCCTGGTCAACATTCTTTGTAACCGTCTTTGTAAATGAAAAGAGTTTATTTTTTCATTGACAAAAAGTAACACCACAGCATTTAGTTGATCCGATCACGCATTTGTTTCCAATCATACAAAGTAATTCTTGAGAATCTCCGATTCACCATGCCTTTCACATGCTCATAAACTACATTAATTTAGGAACATAAAAATATTACTGTATGTAAACTGTACTGTATATTGCTGGTCTTGGTAGTTTAAAGAAAAAATACACACCAGTATTCCATTTCTCCCTAAACATTTTAAGCATCAAAGTCTTACATGTTGTTATTTGGGAAACGTTTTTACGTGCTCCTTCTGACCATATTAGGATTATATACTTTGTGAAAAGTGATAGTCTTTTAACCTTTTCTGTGAATTCGCTTGTTATCTAACAAATGCATACTTCTAGAATTTGATTAACGGGGAATATAATATGGAATTGGGTATCTAAACAAATTAATAACGATATAATTATATTCATGAACTGTCTGGCGGAATAAACTGAAGAGATTAGTTAATGCGACACAGAATTATTAAGAATTATCACCTCTTTTACACTTGAGAACAAATGAGAACATTCCACTCAGTGGGCGGTGCATTGTTATCTCAATCACCTGCTAATTCCTTTTACACCACTGGACGACAGGAGAATGTGACTGTACTGTATCTGTACAGAATGTGTGTTTCAATCAATACAGTAATTGATTAAAATCACAATCGCATGTTTAATTACCTTTTTTGATTCACAATCTGAAAATGAAAACTGTGGTAAAGTCACCTTGAATTAAAAAAAAATGATTTTGGCATGACTAGCATTTTCACGAAACCTCCTAGTGTTGTGAGAACACTTGCTTTGTGTATAAAGTACATTGTGAATGTTTTCACAGCCTTCACTTTGTCGTTTTATGCCATTTTTTTGACCACGCACGAATATTCCTTTGTCCGTATCTTCGCAAGGGAATCAGTGCAAATTTTAATACTGATTAAATGACCGCAGGCACTTTCCACCCCCTCTACATTCTCAGAGTAAAACAGACTAACCTTCTAATGAAAGACGGTCCACCCCCCCCACACACACACACAGGAAAATTGCCCACAGGCACTTAAACTTAATATGGTCAGAAGGAGCACGTACAAATGTTTCCGAAATAACCACATGTAAGACTCTGATGCTTAAAATGTTTAGGGAGAAAGTGGAATACTGGTGTGTATTTTTTCTATAAACTACCAATACCAGCCATATACAGTCTGTAACGTAGGGATTTCTATATGTCTTTATTTAGTGGTTAAATTAGTGACAAAGGCTAAACTTTTAGCTTCAGTAACGCGTACACCATATGGTATACATGTTTGTTTTAGGTTTTGCTTGTTCACATATCTATCCTTTTTATAAAACGACATGGTTGAAACCTGTTCCAGAGCCACTGTTGTTTCATCAGTGAAAAGTACATCATGAAATGCCTCTCCCTGTTCAATCCACTGGAAAAAAGAAAAGGAGCATAAAGAGTCTGATGGTCATAAACGATATTCATTTAGGAACAGCATCAGAGATATGTTTTTAACTGCACTGCATCGGAGAGAATACCATAGTACTCCCTGGCAGAAACTGGCTTCCATAAGAATCAGTATGGCTCAGAGATTAAATAAAACTTCACTCGCACCAAACAAATGTATATTTCTAAATATCACAACATGATTGAATTTAAGTCATTTTAATAACAATGAATAGTCACCTATGCATTACAATATAAACATTTATATTGATTTAAATCACGTTTAAATCTCCTTTATTTAAAACCCATAAATAAAGCTGATACTGTTTAGATTTTTAATTATTTAAAACTGCATTACAGCAGCACAATGCACAATGCAACGTAAATCACTATCTTTGTCTTCTGTGTAATCATGTTCACCTCTCTGTCCAGCAAATTAACAATAGTAATAATAATGAACTTTATTGTATATGGCGCCTTTAAAGGTGGCTCCTCAAAGCGCTTTACAGGTTAAAAACAATAACAACAATACTGTTAGGCTGGTCAAACGATTTTTTGAAATACAAAAGATAAAAGAAATACAAAATGAGATATAATGATGTGTTCCGGCTTAGACATTAACAAAGAGCATAACATGTGGTGGCGTAGCGGTCGGCTCTGGCTTTCCCATCTACTGTATTACTGATGCACTGCAAATACAACCCCCCTCTCTGCAGGAGTGCTGGCTGTGATTAAACCGGGTTCACCGGTATTTTCAAAGTAGAAGGGGGCGAGATTTCCAGCGAAAGACACCTCCCCCCTTCAAATACCCAGTAAGTACAGTACTTACTAGTTAAGAAAGCTAGGCTCCTCAATGAAATCACTTTAACATGCTAATGCGTTGGTGTAACAGTCCGGGCCTGGCAAGCTTCTAATGTCAACTCGACTATGGCGAAAATAACCCTTCTTCATTGGAAGACAATGAACATATTCTAGCCCTAAATGAATTAATAGCAAACATGGTTTACATAAAATACATTTTTTCCAAGAAAGTTTAGCCTTTGTCACTAATGAAACCACTAAATAAAGACATAAATATAGAAATCTTCAAAATACATAGCTTTGCTAAAATTTATTTAAAAATAAAAACGATTACAAACGCCAGCGGAGAGAGAGAACAGGGGAGGGATGTTGGTTTTGCATAAGGGGCGGGGCTATGGAAATTAGGTATATTTGGAAATGTGGAGTTACATGTTCTGGTTGTTTGTGAATTATCGTTGTTGAGTATGGAGTGTTGAGGTATTGATTTTGTGTAATGCTTTATGTTGAAAATTGAGGAGGATTTTGTTTATAATAAAGTGGATAAACTGGGATGGGAGGAGGGTTGGTTTTGCATAAGGGGCGATTTATGATAATTGGAGGAATTGAGAAAGTTTAATGGTTTGATATATTTGATTTTGTATTGTGGTTGTTATCTATGTTTTTGGTTGGTATTATATTTATATGGTTGTTTTTGTTGGTTGGTCGTTATTATGGTTATTAATAATGTAATCTATAGTTGAAATCTGAGCCTAAATAAAAAGAAAAAGCATTTTCAGAGAGCAATTAAGCTGTGTTTATGTAGAATACATGATTAGCTTTATGAGCAATCTAATTACTTATTCGTTTAAAACGCTATATAAAATAAAGTTTATTATTAATTTGCTGGACAGAGTGGTGAACCTTATTATGCATAAGACAAAGATAACGATCCTGATCAGTTTAAAAATCTGTGTACGCTGTAAGGTTTTTACTTCTTAAACTTTTAAAATACACGTTTTGAATAGAAAGAAATCATCTTCCTGGTACAGTCGCATGAAGAGAGAGGCAAAACAGCCCTACACAGCCCTGTCGCAGTACACGAATATAATCATATCGTTATTAAATTCTTTAGATACGCGATTCCATATTATATTAGCAGAAAAGCTTAAAACTACCACTTTTTCACACGCTATTTCACGTTAGTTAAATTTAATTTATTTATATATTATATATTTATATATCTGACCAAGGGAAACGTCTCATTTTTTCAAAGAAATGTTTGTTTGTTGATTGTTATCCTGATCAGTTTAGAAATCTGTGTATGCTGTAAGGTTTTTACTTCTTAAACTTTTAAAATACACGTTTCGAATAGAAAGAAATCCTCTTCCTGGTACAGTCGCATGAAGAGAGAGGCGAAACAGCCCTACGCAGCCCCTGTCGCAGTACACGAATATAATCATATCGTTATTAAATTCTTTAGATACGCGATTCCATATTATATTAGCAGAAAAGCTTAAAACTACCACTTTTTCACACGCTATTTCACGTTAGTTAAATTTAATTTATTTATATATTATATATTTATATATCTGACCAAGGGAAACATCTCATTTTTTCAAAGAAATGTTTGTTTGTTGATTGTTATCAAAAATGACTTAGAATCGATCATGTTGTGATATTTTGAAATATAAAAGTCAATTGATTGTCCATAATATCGCTATTCTATTTTTTCGAAGAAATGTTTGTTAAAAGTGGATTTAAACACACAACCTGTGAGTTGTAGACCAGTAGGCTACAAGGGAAGTCGCATGAAGAGGGAGGCGAAACAGCCCTACACAGCCCTGTCGCAGTACATGAATATAATCATATCGTTATTAAATTCTTTAGATACGCGATTCCATATTATATTCCCTATTAATCAATTTCTAAAAGTATGCTTGTTGACTCCGGTATCTCTTTAGTTAAAGACTTCGATGCTTAAAATGTTTAGGGAGAAATGGAATACTGGTGTGTATTTTTTACTTTAAAGTACCAAGACCAGCCATATACTGTATGTTTAAGTTCCAAAATTAATATAGTTTATGGCCTTCACACGCGTTGCAGTATGCTCCTATTCTTTTTATGCTCAGGCACTAAGATTTCCCTTCAGTAGTAAAATTCCATATAAATATTAAATACTACAACGGGCACAGTAAAGATTACTGTAAATCTTTCTACGACAGACCAACCTGTCGGTCAACCAATCACGTACCGCGGTACCCCACGTCATCTTGCGTCACGATGCGCGACCCCGTAGCCAATTACCTCCGGTACGTGTCTGTACCGCGCACTTTGAATGGCTGCATCTGTATGTTCCTAATATCGTTTATGACCTTCAGATGCGTTATGCTCCTCTTCTTTTTATGCTCAGCTACTAAAATTGCCCTTTAGTGGTAAAATTCCATATAAATATTCAAAACTAAGCGGATTAAAATGTGCACAGTAAAGAGATTAAATGATTAAATCTTTTCACTACCAACCAATTCACCACAAGTGCCCCTGTCGGTCATTTTGGCCAGCCAATCACAGGGCGGTGCCCTGCGGTGGCTTGTGGGTAGTTTACCGTACCGCGGGTTTGTACCGTTCATTTTGAATGGCTGCATCTGTACAAAACAACCAGTCCTAATTGAAAGGATTGACCTAACCAAATAAAAAAACAATTCTTACCAAGAAACTCCTCCTCCCATGGTCTTTCGTTATTTAAGTAAAAATCAAAATGGAATTAGCTGCAGCAAAAAAAAATGTTGCAACCTCATGCAAATTCCTGCACCTATTTCTCTTTAAATCTTCCTTCCTTTCTAAGCCACTCTCATCTAGGATTAAACCAACAAAGGACCACTCAGAGCGACAGCTATTCTCTTACAGTCCCTTGTGCCCTTTAGATCAAATATCAGTATTCTAATACCAAATATATAGAATACAAAATATAGTAGTATATTTTTGATTATATACAACTTAAAGCAGGGGTAAAACACAACTAAGAAACAAACAACAAGTATGCATTATATACTGTTCTTAAGTTTTTCTCATTAATTTATTATAACATAAACTATAAAGGTTTAGGAAACCCCAAACAGCACACAAATATAGTGTAATTATGTTTTGCATCTCCATACGTTATACATGCTAAAGGTATATTTCTACACATCATACAGTAACACATATAGATTAACTTTTTCAAAATGAAAATTAAAACTCATAAAGCATGTCTGAAAGCTAAAATGAGGATATCAGCATTTTGAATGTGTGAAAAATTTATCAAATCTGTAATTTACCTTCACCATTAAATCATTATTCTTATATGTATTTAGTCACTTTACAATTTCAAAATACCCAAAATATTAGAGGTGATAAAAGCTTATTTCAATTCACAGTGCAGTTTTGTGATCTCAGTTGTAATAGTAAATCTTTTGGTAAAATTTAATGGGGGTAATTTTTTTTTTTCATATGAAATGTGGTTGCTGGGTCAACATTTAAACCTGCAGAACTGCATTTTTCATTCCCAAATGAAGAAATGTCTGACGTCTTATTATTCTTTCTCTTTTTAAACTCTTTGCCCAATGACCCTAATTCATGTTAACCAGTCTGAGCAAGCAGTACAGAGTCAAATATTTAACTGGATTCTTCTAAGCCAATGGCTTGAAACATAAGTTCATATTAGCAAAAGAAAAATTATATCAACATAGTTTTTTTTTCCTATTTAAATAATATAAAGTACAGGAAAAATGAGAAATAAAGTAATGTATAGTTTGTTGGATCTGCAATGATCTGGTTTGTGAATATAAAATAAAAAAACTCATTTGTTTCCTTCTTTATATACAGAAAAGGGTTTTTTTGGAGTTGTGTTTGACCGATTAACTTTTATCCCTTTGTTTGTCCTGTTTCTTTGTTTATGTCTTTGTTTCTCATTTAATAGTTCACATTTATATCTTCACTCATGACAAGTTTTTAAATATTGTTTATTCATAGTGCACACACTTGGCCTGCCCTTCTAATCCACCTTAGTGTAGAAATGATCATTTTTGAACACATACATATGAATGAGAAACTAATCAATAGAATATGTGAGATGGTACAGCATGTTGTTTTAAGTAACCTAGTCTGTTCTTAATGGCTAAGTACAAATTATTTTTTAAGATTCTTTCAGATATAAATTATATTATATATGAGTATGGTAAATGTTCAAAACTCTGAATCTAGACTGCTAAAGAATGCAAGTTTAATCACACCTCTTGGTTGCAATAAACTGAACTAAACATCAGATCTACCAGGATTCTAAATTGCTATGAGTTATATACTTCAGATAATTAAACCACCAGTAATTGTTTATTTATTTAAGGCATGCTATGTTTAGTATGCTGTTAGTATTCTACTGCCCCAAAACATATAAATCATTCAGATTATTGATTTCTCAAGACCTTGACAGCAGGGAATGTATTTTTCCTGACAAATTCATAAAACAATTTTAATAAGTACCTTCATTTTAAATGATTGTGCACTAAAACTACAATACTGAAAGATGTTTCTAACAAATATTGTTTTTATGTGTTAACGTAAAAATATTTTTTTATGTTAACACATTAATACAAAAATAGCATTCTTAAATAACTAAATTGGAATTGTGGTAAATGCAGCTGCACATAATATGTATTATTTATTCAGACATATTTTAGTGTTTTTATTCCTCCTGTGGGAACTAAAATAGAAAAGAGTAACAATCATCTGCCATAAGATTACAAATTGGTTTGATAAATTATTCCTTCAGGGTGTATTCTTGTTATTACAAACAACAATTAAAATCTATATGTTTGTGTGAGATAAGCTTGGCACAAGCATTCCTTGATGATTATCTACAAGAAATGACATTTCAGACAAGGCATTTCATATAGAGTATTTTATGTTTACTTGCTTCATCTGGATGAATAATAGGAATTACAAATTAAAATAAGTGTGCCTCATTCTTCATACCTAACAGTATTAAACATTTGTTCAATGACAGTCCTCATTTACACTCTTCTTCATGTTGTACTAAATAAATATTTTCTTCACAATTTTTTGGAAATATATACACACATTCACATTCAAAACGAATATCTTTGTCAAGTGCAAGCTATACAAATCATGCATATCCAGATTTGAATCTGTCTTCTGGCTTTCACTATCTCTACATTATTCATCTTTTGCTTTGAGCTATTTCAATGTGATCAACTAACTTCTTTTAAATGTAAACGTACATGTAGATCTGACTTAAACAATGTGTTCACTATAGTCTGTATATAAACAAGTAATAGCAAATTCTGCATAAAAATAAAGTTAAACACACAACCTTGAAATCTTCTGGTGTGTACAACTTAGGTATTTACTTTCATCATAGTTTTGTTGTTTACTGATAAATTGATCTTAGCAACACACAGCACAGGGATAACTCTTTATATTACTCAACAATGTTATTCCAAGCTTTTATTACTGATTCCCTATTGTTTTATTTACCAAATCTTGAAAACTACTGTTAAAACATTATCATCTATTATATTTTTAGAATGATTTCAGAAGCTTTTTAATCAGACACAAGCATTTCTACACATGCAAAAGTGTAATTTTAACAGAATAAGGAAATCTATGAAGACAAGGACACCCACGGGTATGTGATATGACAGTAATAAAGCTTTTGTGATTTCTGTTCTCATTCTCTTTAAGACATCTTCCTCTAATTATAAAGTGTAAAAATACAAAAAAATCATATTTCTTTTGATACATTTATTACTTCACTTGCCATCTGTCTCCATAATTCCTACAACCTTGCAAAGTGCTCGTTCATTTTACTACCCTAAAGGCAATTTTTACTAAGCATAGCTTCACTATATTGTATCATACAGTGTCAGTCATTATTTTCATGCAGACATTGATATCTATCTGGAAAATAAGTGTACTAGATTCTGTCAGAAGCTAAATCTGCCCTGTTTAAATACTTTTTACATCTAAAATAGGAATAGAGATTAGCACTAAATAAATCAG
Source organism: Lepisosteus oculatus (assembly GCF_040954835.1). NCBI lineage: Eukaryota > Metazoa > Chordata > Actinopteri > Semionotiformes > Lepisosteidae > Lepisosteus > Lepisosteus oculatus. The sequence goes on from NC_090710.1 coordinate 8,650,955, forward strand.
CTCATTATCTTATGTATTGCTTTAGATTTGCAGCTGAGCTGAGTTCAAGAATTTAAAGACACAATTCCATTTCCTATAAACCTTGAAACCATTAGGAGGTATTATGTTAACATTATAGTAAAAGGAAATACACAATAGCAATATATATTCTTTACATATAATGGTATAATATAGTAATTATGAATTATGAAATAGAAAAATAAAGAAAAAACATCAAATCATTGTATTTGTCAGAAAAAAAAGAAGAAAAATTGAAAGTACTGTATAAAAGGTGTTCTTAAATCATATGGTTTCCTACTGGATTATGCTACTCTAGTAGACTCAGTTGAGCCCAGGTACAGTTGCACTGTTTACAATTTCATTTATGCTATCTTACAATTGAGAATATTTTTGTGATTATTCACAGTACTTCATTTCAAGATTGATAATGGTTGAATCACTTGTTTGACAATTGTGATTAACCTCCTGACTTTCTATTTGCTCCATACAGAAAAGGGCTTTCTGTTAAACTGTTTAATATTATTATAGTAAATAAGGTGATTTATTAATTAAAATTATTATGTATTGTTACACAAAACCCTGTTGTTTTATATAATGTTATAGTTTATGTAATAATGGATCATAAAAAAAATCTAAGTATTGATAATGGAACATGTTTAAGCTATATTACACATACAAGTCAATACACAACTATTTAGGAATTATCTATTCAGAACAGTGATTTTTCTGTGGCTGACATTAAAGGGTCTATGAAGCATCAGTAGTCATATTATAGTTTCCCACAACTGATGAATGTTTAATCATTGCAAAAAGCAACACTTTTGTAGGTGGATGGATTTTAGAATATTTATAATAATATGAATAATATTTAGGATGTAGAATAGAATATAATACATTCCTTGATGATGAGTTTGATTTATTTTTTATTTTACCTAACACATAACTTTATTTTTTTCAGTCACATTGATTGATGAACATTTCAAAGTGTTACCAAGGTGTGTTTGCAACACCTTTTTCCCAAATCCTTTTTGCAAATAATCTAACATCACGATGATCAGTTCCTTTTGATGATACATGTCAAGGTCTGTTCTGGGAACAAAAAGATAACTTATTTTTCTGCTTATGATTTTAATCTCATAAATTCATAATTTTTGCCACAGTTATTTGTGTAAAAAAATGTGGACAAGCATGCTTGTCTCATGCTGACTTTAAGCTTAATATGTTCATTGTCTTGTCATCTTGCATTGGTGTTTGAAGTGTTCCTGGTTAACTTTAAGAACTCATTCCCTTTCCTCAGTATTGACTTTTTGATCTCTGCGAAAGACAGTCAGTGTCACTTTTCATTTTTTAGTGCTGTTGTTAAAACTGTTTTAATTGTTACAGCATTATTCACAAATCTATTTACCATTCAATTACTTTTGTAACAATATGTTTAAGGGCAAGATGGGAGGTCTATTTTTGGGGATTTTTTTAAAAATGTGCACCCTCTGCAAAAAAGGAAGTATTGCCTTAAACTGATGCTTAGATATATTGGAATTTACTTTTAAAATTTGTTTTGCTGCTTTAATTAAAAATAGGAGATATTTAATGCAAAAAGTAAAGATTGATTAGACACCAAAAAGTAAAAAAATAAAATAAAATAATAGTTTTGTATTTGGAGTTAATTCAGGTGTTTAAGAGAAAGAATAAATATGAGACAGTGGTGAAATAGGAAAGATGAGAGAAAATAAATGTGAGAATAACAACGGGTGTGAAAAGAGATGGAATGTGGGCAGTGATCTCCACAGGAATAAAAAGGCAGCAATCTGTAAGTGAAATGAGAGATATAAATGAGATTAGTCAATTGTTTAGTGTTAGGGTAATGTGAACCAACTTCAAGCAGGTATAGAATCTTTGAAAAACTAACTCATCCTCACTCTCCAAATACCTCTCCAAATTGTTCCCCATTTTTCTCTTCCAGTCATAATTACACTTTTTCTCTGTATCTCCACTAATTTCAGATTATTGCCCTGTCACTGGAATTCTTCAATGGAATTTGGAAGAGTTCCACACTCATACGCATTAGCAGGCCCCATTTCTTCCTTCTTCATAACCAAATCTTTTATCTCAAATTTGTGTCTTGTTCATTTCTCCACACGTTTGAAGAAAAAGAGCAAAGAGACAAAAAAAACATTTTCTTTTCCAAATTCCAAAGCACTTTACACACACCAAGGGATCCACTATATCCAGCACTGAAGTGCAGGACCCTCCTGGGTTACACATAGTATTCCCCCTACACAGCAGAGCAATTTCTTCAAACTAAATAAATAAAGCATGTATGCTATCCACAACATAAATTAAATAAGGTCCATAGCCTTCATTACATAATCCAAAAAACTTTTCTATCTTTATCTTCTTACAGGATGTTGATGAAGAGATATGTGACTGACTGGCCTAGAGAAAAATACATTCCTGAAAGGCTCTTACCAATTAATTGGTCTTTCCAGTCACCTTTTCTGGCCTCTTTCTCATTGAAGAAAGTTTTTTCCAGTTTCATGTTTGAGCTTTTTTTTCAAGTCTTGTCAAGATTAACTGTTTTAATCTAAAAGGACAATGTTTTCATTATACAAATGTAGCTATTCAGAATGCGCGTTAAAGCCCTGAAATGCATTACAGGAGCTGCACTTTACTGCAGCATGTGATTTGCTGGCCAAAGATGATTGACAGGTGTTAGTAAAATGATTGCTTCATTTAATCTCTCTACTGTTCATGTTTAAATCCACTTAACATGGAATATTAATATGGGATTTCACAACAAAAGGGAAAGTTTGGAAGCTGAGCATAAAAATAACAGGAGCATAATGTCTCTTAACATCATAAACAGTATTAATACATTTTGTTTATGACTGGTAAGGGTAGCTTTCTTCATAAATTTTATGAACCAAAGTCTTTAACTCAGTTTTGAGGTGCTAGTTCTGACAAAAGGTTATACCTGGTTGCATTTTTAGAAACATTAGTTTGAATAAAGTGAATCCCAGGTGTAAGCGAGTTCACAACGTGAGAATGCATTATGCTACATTTTTTATGCATTGGTCACAGCGTTCTGAAGCCTCTCAAAAACATAAAAATGCTATATAATACTGTATGGCATGATGGACTACTGATTCTTTTAATGTTTTAAAAATGAATAAATAAAAAGTAACAATAACATGTCCCTCCCTAAATTAGACATTGCATGGCTTTAAAAGCTATTAAAAATGGGTTTAGATAGTTGAAAAACACTTTCTAGGCATGAAAAACAGGTGATTCTTCTTCCTCGTGATCAGCTTAGAATCTTTGTGTAAGTTGTAAGTTTTATTTTTTACTTTTTAATTAGTCATTTAAAACACTTCAATTTTGTAAACACAACATGCATTTCGTATAGAAAAAATCACTCCTATACTATAATAATTTTAATATATATAAATTATAATATATAATATTCTGTTTTAATATAATTTTATATATCACAGTATATGTACTTGACATTCATGATCAAATGTACAGAGGAGTATCAAATGTCAAGGAAACGGCCCCATCACCTCCCTGGACAGACTGAAATAGAAATTTGTAAGTGTCAATTATCCAGCAACTGCAGCAGACAGAAATAAATAACAAACGTTTTTTTTCTCCTGATCATAACTAACAAATTGTCGCATTTCACTTTCATGTGTAACAATCATGAGGTTTAAGAAATAGGAAGCTTCTTAATTTTTGAAGAATTCACTACCAATACAATTCTGAGCATCATAAACAATATGATATTGATATAGATATATGTATTTAGCTGGTAGTATCAGGGTATTTATTTTATTTATCACAGTATTTACATATTCAATTTATGTTCATGTTTTCCTAGAGGGGTACTGGTACTGAGGGGTAGGGGTCCAGTGTCGCAGAGCTCAGCACGTTTGTAAATGAATAAGAGGCTATGAACAGCAGCAACACCTCTGTAGATTTTAGGGGTTTGCAATAATAAAATACATTCCATAAAGATTATATACAGATTATTATTTTCTTATTCTGTCTCAGCTAAATGAGACAAATAAAAAGTAAAGAAAATCAGGATCTCAGAAACTCAGAAACATTTTGCATAACAAAGCCATGAAATAAGATGTAGTAAAGTCAGACAGATTTATATTTTTCAGGCAAAATTGGCTCTTTAAAGTTTGTCAAAATCAGCTACTTTGCAAGCAATACACAAATTCTCAAAAGGTACCCATTACTCTAATCCAAACAAAGTTTTGATTTTTTAAATAATTTTGAAACCTTGGAAGGTATACGTCATAGACTCATTCCTAGTATAATCCAAACAAAACACCCGTTGGGCACACAGTGATCTTGACATGCAGGTGTGAAGTAGGGTTAATAGCTTCTATTTTAAATGGTTTTGGATTTGTGTTGAGATTTGTATCTGTTGAAACTGTTAATACAATGGTGAATATAATTGCAGTACTACTATTTATTGCCTAATATTGTGATTAAATGAGATTAAGGAAAAAAAAACTCTGCTTTTGTATCATTAGTATACAAAATCACTACCTTACTGAATGACGACCCCAGGATTCCAGATAAACTCAAGCAGTTTTATGTTCGCTTTGAAAAACTTGATGTAAAGGCCTCCTCATTACCTTCACTGTAATCTACCCCACTTCCTCTTCCATTCTTCATCCATACTGACAAAGTAAGAGCAATCTTAAAAAAAAACAGGTCTAGACAATTTGTCAGCTGCAGCCCTCAGCTATTGTGCTGATCAACTGGCTCTTCTGTTTACCAACATTTATAATATTTCAGTTTTTCAGCAGAAAGTCCCTCCCTGTTTTAAAATATCCTCTATTATGCCTGTTTCTAAATCACCAAAAATATCTTGCCTCAATGATTACAGACCAGTTGCTTTGATTTCGGTTGCTATGAAGGCTTTTGAGCAGCTAGTGCTTAATCACCTCAAGCACTGCACATCTCCTCTGTTGGATCCTCACTAGTTTGCCTACAGGGCCAACAGGTCTGTTGAAAATGCTGTTAATCTGGTTCTCCATTGTATACTCCAGTATTTGGAGAAGCCAAATTCTTATGGCCACATCCTTTATTTGAATTTCAGATCAGCATTTAATACCATTAATCCACATAAATTATACAGTAAACTGATGGACTCGAACATCAACCCTGCTACAGTATGTGTTGTTGGATTCTGGACTTTTTAACACATCTTCAACAGACTGTCAAGGTGAATAGCAGGACGTCTTGCCCTCTAAGCATAGGAGCTCCCCAAGGCTGAGTCCTATCTCCATTTCCCTTTTCACAATCAGCCTTTCATCTCAGGATGACTCTGTCAAGATTTTTAAATATGCAGATGACACTACCATTGTTGGTTTCATCTCAAATAACGATGAGACTTGTTACTGAAAGCAGATTGACTTGGGAACATCCTAGTGTTTGGACAATAATCTCCTACTCAACGCTTCTAAAACCAGTGAAATCATCACTGACATTAGAAGACAATCTTCATACAGATGCAGCCATTCAAAATGGGTGAGGTATTTCACAGCATACCCCGGTGGGCGTGTCGCGATATCACGCAGTTCACGTGTGTCACGTGGCTAACTATCCGGCGTCGCCTTGTAAAACCGCCAGGGGGAGCTTAATCTCTCATGTACAGCATTTGAGCCTTTAATTTTGAACTGTGTATTTCAGCATGTTAATCATCAGTCATTAAAATGTTGATATATTTTATGAAAGCAAGATTGCTCAGTTGGACAAAAGTACACAACCTACCTTTATCAGAAATATTTATGTATCAAAGCCTTTACTGAAGATATTACTAATAGTATTAATAATGGATGACTTTGGACAAGCTGTATACTCAAAGTATAATTTCTTTAGCACATTTGTACAAGCACTTGGAATCTGTCCAAGCCATACTTTGTCTGGCATTTTGTTTTACTTCAACGGGCATAAAAACTTCCTTGCTTTTAACAGGGCGTTTCATAATTTCTAACTATGAAAATGATTTAAAATGCGACACCTATCATTCAACTAGAGCTTAAAATATCACAAGGATCCTCAAGAGCACAGCAAAGAGTGTATTAAAAGACATTTGTATTTATCAACGCTTTCTTTTCCGTATACCAGATTTTATGGAACCACTTCAGAGGGGTGTCAGCCAGTCAGATTCCAGGAATCGGCACTTTAAAGGAAAAATACACACCGGTATTCCATTTCTCCCTAACGATTTTAAGCATCGAAGTATTTAACTAGCATGTGAAATAGCGTGTGAAAAAGTGGTAGTTTTAAGCTTTTCTGCTAATATAATATGGAATCGCGTATCTAAAGAATTTGTGTGCTGCGACAGGGCTGTGTAGGGCTGTTTCGCCTGCCTGTTCATGCGAGCTGTCTTGTAGCCTACCGGTCTAGGTGCGTGACTACCAACTGGCAGGTTGTGTGTTCAAATCCAGCTGGTGCTGGACTTTTCATTTCATTTTATTTATTTTTTAATCGCGTAACATAAACATATTACCGTATGCAAACTGTACTGTATACAGTATGTATATGTATATTTAATGTCTTAACTGTGCCCGTTTAAGTATTGAATATTCATATCTAATTTTACCACTGAAGGGAAATCTTTGTAGCTGAGCATAAAAAGAATAGGAGCATACTGCAACGCGTGTGAAGGCCATAAATGATATTAATTTTGGAACATAAACATACAGTATATGGCTGGTCTCGGTACTTTAAAGAAAACATACACGAAACATGGTTTCATTATGACCAGAATCGGTCTTGAGATATTTTTAACTTGATTTACAGTATTTGAGAGGTATGTCTTAACACCGATACTACAGTGCTTAAGTACTGCTCACGTATATGTTTCTAGGTTTATATTATGCATTTCATACGGTCAAATTACTTTTGAGCAACTAATAAGAAGTGCGAAACGGTATGCGTTTTAGTTTCGTTTTGTGCTGGGACCCGTGGATTGATTAGAGATATCAAGTACATACAAGTCATTTTTTAAATGTTGTAGTTCGTCTTGAAAAAATGTTACGAGTACATCATCTATCAACAATTACACAGGTTCTGTTTCCATATTGCGGATTTTGGTTACGTTATATTATTTTCTAGATTTCACGTTGTGAATATATGATTTGGGCAAACAGAGCCGCAAAGAAGTACATTATTGGTTGTTTTTTTTGCAGTTTAATCTAGAACAAGCGATGCTTAAACCTTTGTCTGATTCTTGTGAAACTATCCACACGACAGTTACAGTACCTAGGAGTTGACTTCAGTGATGTCATTGATGGGATGTTTCTAAAAATCCATCCTCTGTAAAACGTCTTCTCTAGTTGTCCTGCATATGTATTCGCTAATGAAGCTGTGTGTTCTGAGCCTGGATCTCTACATTTCTGTATGAACCAGCTTAGAGGGCTAAAGACAGCTTGTGTTTAAATTGAGTGTAAGGCAATTTATGCTTCTAAAGTCATGGTCAGCATTTATTATTGTACTTTGCTGTAAACTTTTTCTGTGCCAAGTCACATTATTTTATAGCGTTTTTATAGCGTTATCAAATCCGGTGGTGCTGTGTGTTAGTTTCCTGACTCCCATGTCACATGGTCTGTGATTGAAACCTGTAAAACCGGTTTAATTCGTCACAGCCAGCACTCCGGTTATAAAGTAGAAGCAGGCAAGATTTCCAGCGAAAAATACCTCCCCCTTCTACAGGTGAGAGGGTCTTCTGCCCAGAATGAAACAATAATATGTGATGTAGGCTCTGAATGGGTTCAATTATGATTTAGGCTTGATTAAGGTCGCTGCCTTTCATCTAAAACCCTACTTGAATCCTTCTAAACTAAAAACCAGTGTTAGTGAGTTCTAAATAAAGAGGTATCCAGGTAACAGTGAAACGGGCGGACAGTCTGGGGAGATCGCCCGTTTTCCATGTAAATAGTTCCCTGGTTCCGCACCCCTTGGTGTTTCTCTCGCTCTCTCTCGGGTCACCTGATCATAAGCTCGAAAGATTTGAGTGCTTTATGTATATTCTAATGGTAGTGGGGGCAGGGTGTGTGGGAACAGGTTTGGTTGAAATTGCATTGGAGATCTATGTTCTTCACACCTGAAACATTTTCTCTGAAAGCATTTTCTTCGCAGTTTAACCGATCTTGTTACAGAATGTTACAGTTTACTATTATTAACCATATTAATTTTAAGTGCTTAATGTAAAATCTTGTAAAAATATATTTTCATTGTTCAAATATACATTAAGTCTGACTATCATATAATAAGTTAAATACAAAACTAAAGAAAAAAGAGGGTTAAATATAATTCAAAATATTTTGCTAACAATGTTAGATGTTTATGAATAATAAAATGTATTAACTAAGGAGTAGGATGGCAAAGTTGTTAGTATGTTTTTTGTTTTGTTTCTTTTTCATAAATACAACAGTAGTACCTGATGTCTCAGTGGCTTTCAAAATTAAATTATGCATGCAAACCTGTGAACTAGAAAGATAACTAAGATATCCATCCATTTATAATGGTGACAAAGTGGTTAGCAATGCTATCTTGCAGCACTGGGGTCCTAGGTTCAATTCCTGCCATCCTGTGTGTGTGGGGTTTACATGTTCTCTCTGGGTTACATGGTTTTTCTCCATATGTGTGATATGACTCCGTCTCGCACTCCAAAACATACTGGTAAGTTAATTGGTTTATGGGAAAACTGGCCCTGGTGTGTGTGTGTTTGTGTCTGTCTGTCCTGTGATGGACTGGCGCTATGTCCAGGGTGTATTCTGCCTTGTGTCCGTCGCTTACTGGGATAGGCTCCAAATCCTCTGTACTGGATAAAGAGATTAGAAATGGAAGTAAAGGCACTGTGTGGATGGAACTATACACAGTGTTAGAAACCCACTATGAAATGGCAGCATCTCACTAAGAATAAAATATTTTATAGTGCTGGCTTAAGGAAACAACCTTTCCACCTCTCTTGCACATCAGTATCCATACCTAGTTATTTAAACAAATTGCCTCTAATTATAAACATCTTAATATGCTGGCTCTGTGGATCCACATCAGCTATGTTTGCCCATTCCTTCAATTCATGTGCATCCAACACATAGTTCAATGCCAGCAACTACACATAATCTAAAACACAATCCTTATTTCAGTATCTATGTAAACATATAGTCTGTTAACTTCATCATCTTCATCAAAAGTATGCCTAACCCCATTAGGAAGTGTTCTTGTTATAAGTGTATTCCTCAGCTTTCCGCAAATTATCTTCTTCTTGCCAAAATCTCTAGTCTTTTATCCTGCAATAACTCAGCCGACACTTAAATCTCCAAAAGCTGCTTGTGTTCATTTCTTTAAATCACAAATATCATGTGTAAATACTGGCCATGTAATACTCTGCATTGTGGAATAATAGTTTATTTTAAAGGGAACTAGAGAAACTAAGAACTAGAGAAATCAAGAAAGGCTTTTTTTCTAGAATTAATAAATGCACATCCTGTTCACTGGGGAAATTAAATCCACACTGAGCAATCTTCAATATATTCAGAATATGACAGCAAGAATCCTATCAGGGATGCATTACACCTGTTTTCAAGTCCTTGCACTGGTTACCTATCAGATTTCGAGTCAACTTCAAAATCCTTATCCTCCTTATATACTGTCCTACAACTGTTATTATTGATCTCCGAATTATTGTACTTGACATGACTTCATTCAGCCTTTCCTGAACGTCTATGACAGGCAGAGAGAGTGCTGTTTCTGGTGCGATCTTTTGCAGCTGACATTTCACTTTTTTAAACAAACAAGAAATTAGATTGCTCATAAATCACTTATTCTATATAAACACAGCGTAATTGCCCTCCGAAAATCCTCTTTTTCTTGTTCGTTTTAGAGACCTTGATCGAAACTGATTTTAGATGTCAGAAAGGATTTATTTTCTCTGTATTTCCTACATTGCTTTGTCGAGATTTTAACTTTATATCTAACTTTATATCTAGGCTCAGATTTCAACTATAAATCGTACAGTAATTAATAGCAGTAAATACTGATGTTTATACAGATGCAGCCATTCAAAATGCGCGGGCGATACCGCATTATTTTGCGGTGCGCTTTACGCGGTCTACCGCGAGTTACCGTAAATTCTCCTATAATACCGCAATTAAAATAATAGTATCCGGAATTTCCGCAAGGTGGAGCTAGTAAAGCTCAACCTTTCATGTTTGAACTGTCGCCATCAAAGTCTTTAACGAACATATTACTAATAGTATTAATAATGAATGACCTTGGACAAGCTGTAAACAAAGTATTGCCTTTGTCCACGATCTTTTTTTCATTGACCGTCTTTGTAAAAGTAACACCACAGCATTTCGCAATCACGCATTTGTTTCCAATCATGCAAAGTATAGTAATTTTTGAGAACTGATTCACCATGCCTTTCACATGCTCACAAAAAAGATTGATTTAGGAACATAAACATATTACTGTATGCAAACTGTACTGTATACAGTATGTATATGTATATTTAATGTCTTAACTGTGCCCGTTTAAGTATTGAACATTTATATGGAATTTTACCACTGAAGGGAAATCTTAGTAGCTGAGCATAAAAAGAATAGGAGCATACTGCAACGCATGTGAAGGCCATAAACGATATTAATTTTGGAACTTAAACATACAGTATATGGCTGGTCTCGGTACTTTAAAGAAAACATACACAACAGTATTCCATTTCTCCCTAAACATTAAGCATCGAAGTCTTTAACTAACGTGATACCGAAGTCAACAAGCATACTTTTAGAATTTGATTAAAAGGGAATATAATATGGAATCGCGTATCTAAAGAAATTAATAACGATATAATTATATTCATGTACCGCAACACAAGAATAGTACACGCTGTACATTGTCTGTTGATAATGTTACTGTTGTGCTTTTTCAGCAGTCTGCACGTGACTTTGCCGGTGGCGCTGTGGGTTAGATTCCTGACTCCCATGTCACATGGTCTGAGATCAAATCCTACTGTTTTTTTTTTAACAAACATTTCTTTGAAAAAATTAAACATTTCCTTAGTCAGAGATTAATTAAAACCTCACTCGCACCAAACAAATTTATATTTCTAAATATCACAACATGATCAAATTTAAGTCATTTTAATAACAATGAATAGTCACCTAGGCGTTACAATATTAACGTGATTTACGTGATTTAAATCACGTTTAAATCGCCTTTATTTAAAACCCATAAATAAAGCTGATACTGTTTAGACTATTAATTATTTCAAACTGTATTACAGCAGCACAATGCACAATGCAACGTAAATCGCTATCTTTGTCTTCTGTGTAATAATGTTCACCTCTCTGTCCAGCAAATTAACAATAGTAATAATAATGAACTTTATTGTATATGGCGCCTTTAAAGGTGGCTCCTCAAAGCGCTTTACAGGTTAAAAACAATAACAATAATGCTATTGTTAGGCTGGGCAAACGATTTTTTTTTTAAGAAATACAAAATGAGATATAATGATGTGTTCCGGCTTAGACATTAACGAAGAGCATAACACGTGCGCGGCGTAGAGGTCGGCTCTGGCTTTCCCATCTACTGTATACACTGCAAGTACAACCCCCCTCTCTGCGGGAGTGCTGGCTGTGACTAATTAAACCGGTTTCACAAGTATTTTCAAAGTAGAAGCAGGCGACATTTCCAAAAAAAGACACCCCCCCCCCTCAAAAACCCAGTAAGTACAGTACTTACTAGTTAAAGGCTAGGCTCCTCAATGAAATCGCTTTAACATGCTAATGCGTTGGTGTAACAATCCGGGCCTGGCAAGCTTCTAATTTCAACCCAACTACGGCGAAAGGAACCCTTCTTTCATTAGAAGACTATGAACATATTTTAGCCGTGAATGAATTAATAGCAAACATGGTTTACATAAAAGACATTTTTCCAAGAAAGTTTAGCCTTTGTCACTAATGAAACCACTAAATAAAGACATAAATATAAAAATCTTAAGATTTTTAAAATACATGACTTTGCAAACATTTATTTGAAAATAAAAACACTTACAAACGCCAGGGGAGAGAGAGAACAGGGGAGGGATGTTGGTTTTGCATAAGGGGCGGGGCTATGGAAATAAGGTCTGTTTGGGAATGTAGAGTTACATGTTCTGGCTGTTTGTGAATTATCGTTGTTGAGTATGGAGTGTTGAGGTATTGATTTTGTGTAATGCTTTATGTTGAAAATTGAGGTGGATTTCGTTTATGATAAAGAGGATAAACTGGGAAGGGAGGAGGGTTTGGTTTTGCATAAGGGGCGGGATTATGATAATTAAAGGAAGTTGCGAGAGTATAATGGTTTGATATATTTGATTTTGTATTGTGGTTGTTATCTATGTTTTTGGTTGGTATTATGTTTATATGGTTGTTTTTGTTGGTTGGTTGTTATTATGGTTATTAATAATACGATCTATAGTTGAAATCTGAGCCTAAATAAAAAGAAAAAGCAAGTGATTAGGTTTATGAGCAATCTAATTACATATTCGTTTAAAATGCTATATAAAATAAAGTTTATTATTAATTTGCTGGACAGAGCGGTGAACATTATTATGCATAAGACAAAGATCACGATCCTGATCAGTTTAGAAATCTGTGTACGCTGTAAGGTTTTTACTTCTTAAACTTTTAAAATACAAGTTTCGAATAGAAATAGATCCTCTTCCTGGTACAGTACTGTATAGCAAACCAGCACGTCTTTTTTCCCCAATCAGAGGGGTGTCAGATGGTGTCAGCCAATCACCATTCTGAAGCCCTACCATAATCTCTGGTATGGGGAGACCCCAGAATTCTGTCCCATAGTTCAGACATATGATAGATACTTTTATTGATCCCGTGAGGGAAATAAAGTAAATCATTTTCATTTCAGGAAATTATTAAACGCTTGGTTAAAAGCAAAGGAGATTGTCTGTTATAGTGGACATAAAAACAAGAGTTCGCTGGCATTTTATCCTAGAAGACACAGACCGGCGCAAGACCGGTAAAATGCCTGATGAACTAGGGATTGGACAGTTTCCAAGTGCTTGTACAATCGATGGAAATGTTCAAATAAATGTGCAAAAGAAATAAACAAAATAATCATTTATTTCTTTATCATATTGGCTAGCTAATGTCCTCTATTTGCTAGTTAGTGGCTGTGTTTCTGCGTTGGGTAGCAACGGGTGACTGTTCTCAGGCGGAAGATGTAAACAGCTTAATTTTCGTGTTAAATAATTTTTTTAAATTTAAATTCATTCTATACAGCAATCGCATATTTGGGTACCGTTTCATAAAACTTTCATGCTTAAAATGTTTTGGGAGAAATGGAAGACTGGTGTGTATTTTTTCTTTAAACTATCAAGACCAGCCATACACAGTACAGTTTATATACGTACAGTAATGTTTATGTTCCTAAATTAATATCGTTTATGACCTTCAGATGCGTTATGCTCCCCTTCTTTTTATGCTCAGCTACTAAAATTTCCCTTTAGTGGTAAAATTCCATATAAATATTCAAAACTAAGTGGATTAAAATGTGCACAGTAAAGACATTAAATGATTAAATCTTTTCACTACCAACCAATGCACCACGAGTGCCCCTGTCGGTCATTTTGGCCAGCCAATCACTTACCGCGGTGCCCTCCGGTGCCCTGCGGTGGCTTGTGGGTAGGTTACTGTACCGCGGGTTTTTACTGCGCATTTTGAATGGCTGCATCTGTACATAAAAAAGTCATGCCTTGGAGTATAGACCCCCAAAGGAATGCCATAGACTCAAACTGCAAAATAAACACATACAGAAAGAAAGTATTTGTATTGTAATTGCAAATCCTGGTACTGTATGAGTGATTGGTATGACTTTCCTCATTACAAATCTCTTTTTAGAATTTAAATTTCTCTGTAACTACGGGTCAGAACAGAGAAAATGTAACTGCCATAAGGAGTTTATGATTATGAAAAATAGAAGGATAAGCATGATACGTATGTCTTCTGTCATTTTCTAAGTCATGTTACTGAGCACCAAATCTTATTGAGAATATGAATCCATTTAAGATTTATACCATTAAAGTAACGGTTTATTCCATGCTGAAAATGTTTGTACCAGACTTTTTTGAGGCCTGTTTAATTGTGTCTGAAGTCTGATGTTGTAAATTTTATTGTTAAAAAGATCCATGAAAATGTCACTACTAAAGTTAACTAGTACTGTTGGTATTGTAAGTGGCAAGTAGAGCTCATATTTTAGATTTTGTGTAGTTGCTAGCGTTGAACTGTGTGTTGGATGCACATGAATTGAAGGAATGGGCAAACATAGCTGATGCGGATCCACACAGCCAGCATATTAAGATGTTTATAATTAGAGGCAATTGTTTAAATAACTAGGTATGGATACTGATGTGCAAGAGAGGTGGAAAGGCTGTTTCCTTAAGCCAGCACTATAACATGTTTTATTCTCAGTGAGATGCTGCCATTTCATATTGGGTTTCTAACACTGTGTATAGTTCCATCCACACAGTGCCTTTACTTCCATCCATTTCTAATCTCTTTATCCAGTACAGAGGATTTGGAGCCTATCCCAGTAAGCGACGGACACAAGGCAGAATACACCCTGGACATAGCGCCAGTCCATCACAGGACAGACAGACACAAACACACACACACCAGGGCCAGTTTATATCTAACCTCAGAACCTTTCTTTTCAGAAGACTTAGTGTCTGTATCTGCTTCATTTTCTAATTTTGGTAGCACCTCTAACTGCTTGTCTTTCTTATTTGCATTTACTTTGTAATCTGTGGTCCTTTTATCTGTTTGTACATCTACTGTATTGCTTTGAGATGCCACCTTTAATGGTGATATATCAAATAAAGTTTTTTATTATTGTTATAGGGAAACATGATCAGATTTTCCCTGGTTCAGAAAAAAAGATCTAAAGTATACTAGTTTGTCACTCTTCTCATTCCCTTTGCTAAATGACTTTTCATACTAATCTGATCAATCTAACTGCCAGTTTTCTGTGCTTTCTCTATCCTGCTAGATTTGCAATTATTCTGAAAATTTTCATCTTGAAATAACTCATTTCTAAATACCTTTTTCACTGATAACATCTTGCAGCAACTCTGCAACAAAATATACACTCTGACAGTTCATCCTGCTACCAACATTAAATAAAACAAATCTTAAGATTTCTATATTTATGTCTTTATTTAGTGGTTTCATTAGTGACAAAGGCTAAACTTTCTTGGGAAAATGTCTTTTATGTGTTGCGGAAAAAACTGACTTGCTTTAACAAAATATGTTTACAAATCCTTTCACCTGGCATTTTCGTAGTTAGAAATTATGGAAAGCTCTGTTAAAAGCAAGGGAGTTTTTATGTCCGTTGCAGTTCTTTTGCAACATGAATATAATTATATCGTTATTAATTTCTTGAGATACGCGATTCCATATTATATTCCCTTCTAATCAAATTCTAAAAGTATGCTTGTTGACTCCGGTATCGCGTTAGTTAAAGACTTCGATGCTTAAAATGTTTAGGGAGAAATGGAATACTGGTGTGTATGTTTTCTTTAAAGTACCGAGACCAGCCATATACTGTATGTTTAAATTCCAAAATTAATATTGTTTATGGACTTCACACGCGTTGCAGTATGCTCCTATTCTTTTTATGCTCAGGCACTAAGTAAAAGGAGATGCTTCATATTGCTTGACTAATTTTAAAAACTAAGTTATAAATGCAGACGCTCCCTTTGTGCGCTGCTCTGGTGCGCCGGCTCTTACACAGTGCCTGTCTGCCGTAAGCGTTACAATATACATACCCAACACTGCTTGTACCCATCTGTCATGCAAATAAAACACCTTGAATTGAATTGAATTGAGGGGAGAGGGGGGGAATACAAAAGCCAATACTGGCTCAATACCCTCAATGGGCTTTGACGTGAACTCGACTCGATTGGAAGACAATGAACATATTTTGTGATATTTAGAAATATAAATTTGTTTGGTGCGAGTGAGGTTTTAATTTATTCAGCTACACAAATTCATGCCAGAGCTTTAATCTCTGACCAAGGGAAACGTTTCATTTTTTCAAAGAAATGTTTATTAAAAAATAAAGTCATAGTTCCATTGGATTCAATCACAGACCATGTGACATGGGAGTCAGGAAACTAACACACAGCGCCACCGGATATAATAACGCAATAAAAACGCTATAAAATAATGTGACTATGCACAGAACAAGTTTACAGCACAGTACAATAATAAATGCTGACCATGACTTTAGAAGCATAAATTACCTTACACTCAATTTAAACACACGCTGTCTTTCTGTATGAACCTCTAAGCTGGTTCATACAGGAAATGTAGAAATGCATTAGCCTGATTATGATTAAAAAACACATAATTAACACGCGTTTGCGATTAAAATCAGAACACGATTTAAATCAATATAAATGTTTATATTGTAACGCATACTGTCCAGCCTCCATTTCTCTATAAAAACTTACTCTGTTGCACACACACACACACTAGAAGCAGGAACCGCTGTCAGAAGGGAAGATATGTTCAAAATATCGCAAATATCGATCATGTTGCGATATTTTGAAATATAAAAGTCAATTGATTGTCCATAATATCGCTATTCTATTTTTTTGAAGAAATGTTTGTTAAAAGAAAAGTCCAGCACCAGCTGGATTCGAACACACAACCTGCCAGTTGGTAGTCACGCACCTAGACCAGTAGGCTACAAGACAGCTCGCATGAACAGGCAGGCGAAACAGCCCTACACAGCCCTGTCGCAGTACACGGATATAATCATACCGTTATTAAATTCTTTAGATACGCGATTCCATATTATATTCCCTTTTAATCAAATTCTAAAAGTATGCTTGTTGACTCCGGTATCACGTTAGTTAAAGACTTCGAAGCTTACAATGTTTAGGGAGAAATGGAATACTGGTGTGTATTTTTGTTTCTTTAAAGGACCAAGACCAGCTATATACTGTATGTTTATGTTCCAAAATTAATATTGTTTATGGCCTTCACACGCGTTACAGTATGCTCCTATTCTTTTTATGCTCAGCTACTAAGATTTCCCTTCAGTGGTAAAATTCAATATCTACAACGGGCACAGTAAAGATGTTTACAGTAAGTCTTTCTACGACAGACCAACGGACCACGAGTGCCCCTGTCGGTCAACCAATCAGGCACCGCGGTATTTTGCGTCATTGCGCATCACGATGCACGACGCCGTAGCCAATTACCTCCGGTACGTGTCTGTACCGCGCACTTTGAATGGCTGCATCTGTATATGATGTTCCTAAAGAGACCACAAACTCCTTTAAATTTTGGGTACATAAATAAACAGTGATCTTAAATGGGGCACAAACACTGACCATATAGTCAAGAAAGCACAGCAGAGGATGTTTTTTCATGGGTAACTCAAAAAGTACAGAGTGAACTGGCAACTTCTCCTTCAATTCAACACAGCCATAATCCAAAATGTTCTGACAACCTCTACTATAGTCTGGTATGTGAGCTTCGATAACTACTCAACTACTTGTACTGTAAACGTTGAATGTATGTCTCATCTGTGTTCTTTGCTGTACCGAAAGCAAATTCCACCAACTACTGTTGTGTGGCAATAAAGAATAAAGTAAAGTAATTTAAATATGTATTATGTGATGTGGTTTTGGGGATTCCAATAAATTGAACTCACATTTTTATTTATTTGTGAAATAGCTTGTATTGCTAATTGTTAAATCACACTGTTAGGCTATATATTGCAATGAGGGGAAAATTTATCCCAATCAGGATTTTTTAACCAGTGCTTTCTCGTCTCCCAACATGCTACACACACGAATCGCATTAAGTCATATCCACAGATACAGTATACAGAAACAGTAGTGTAGACAAGTCAATGAACTGTAATGTGATCATATACTATATAAATGTACGGTGTATACAGTATGATATGCATGGTTTTAAAGACACTACAATAAAATGTGAAATATATTTTTATAATCATAATTTACTTGTTGCTGAAGGGAAAATATAAATTATCTAAATGTAGAACTAATCCTCTAAGTAGCACATTGTGTCCATAACAAGCCACAATATAATAATAAACTGTTTTATACAGATCCATCCATTCAAAATGAGTGAGGTACGCTGCGTTAAAACACGGTGCATGTGGCGCAATATACTGCATCCTACCACATTTTTATTAAAATAAGATAATAGTATCCGGAAGCAAATTGTAAAACCGTCAAGTGGTGCTAATTAAGCTTAACGTCTCATGTACAGCATTTGAGCTATCGCCAGAAAACGCCTGGTTTCGGTTCTCGGTCACTGGTGAAGGACAATCTTATTTCAATTGTGAATTTAAATTGTATATTCTTTAGACGTTTAATAATGTTAAACTCTGTATTTTTACATGTTAATCATTAAACATTAATATGTCAGTATATTTTATAAAAACAGGATTGCTAAGATGGACAAAAGTACACAGCCTTCCACCTTTATCTTAAATAATTTAATCACACATAAACATTTTATGCATCAAAGTCTTTAACTTGGTAACTTACAGTGGGTTCTGGTTTTAACATGCTTATTCTAACATTATTATATTCTGTATTCATAAAAAAGTAATAACATTTTTATCCTTTTCTAAGAATACATAGTAAGAACACCACTTGCTGTTATTGCTGTTGATAAATGTTGTTGTGATTTAACATCACTTGATAGTTATATGAATATGGAATCATGTAACTAAGCAGCTAAAATGTCACAGGTGGACATTTCGGAAACATTTTGACATCCGTTTCTTTTTAAAAACTTTTATTGTCCTTGTAGTGGTGATGGACAAATGCACCCAATGGTTCAAAGTGCGATCAGAGTTTTATCGGTTTGTTTCTTATATAGGGAATACATAAAAATAGTCAACAATTATAGCTTGTTGTTGGCTCTGGCATGAATTTGTGTAGCTGAATAAATTAAAAGTAATGGTATTGTGATCAGGGGTTTATTCGTAAAATTCTTTAAGTTAAACAAAGGAGGGAAGAAGGGTTATTTTTACAATTACGACTAATAAAAATGCCAATGTAAACATCATATTTACAATTTGTTGAAAATAAAAATGGTTATAAAGTTCTCTAAAGCTTTCTAGGTCAAGAATGAGAATTCACTTAGGGAGCTGTGTAAGCATGCATAGGCTGGAAAAGATCAGCTAAAGAGGGAAGAAAACGCTTTCAGAGAAACAATGTTTCAGGGGTGAAGAATACAGAGCCCCAGTTCAATTGCAGCCAAAACATTTCTCCACACACCCTGCCCCTGCTGCAATCGGAATATACAGTGGTGTGAAAAAGTGTTTGCCCCCATCCTGATTTCTTATTTTTTTGCATGTTTGTCACACTGAAATGTTTCAGATCATCAAACAAATTGAAATATTAGACAAATATAACACAAGTAAACACAAAATGCAGTTTTTAAATGAAAAAATCCAAACCTACATGGCCCTGTGTGAAAAAGTGAAAAAGTTAGAACACCTGTAGAAAACATTATTTTATTTCTGTATGCGTGTTGAGTTTACAAAATTTAAGTGTTTAAAATGTTTAATCAAGAAGTAAAAATAACTTACAGCTTACACAAAGACTCTAAGCTGATCGTGCGGAAGAAAAAACACCCGTTTTACATGCATAAAAAGTGTTTTTAACTGATTCTTATATATAAAGTCTTTTTGTGTTGATTTAAGTGACCTTCTTTCAGTTGGATTGCATGATTAGCATGAAACAACTCAGGGTTCTTGTTATGATGTCTCTATTATTATTGAATCCCTCAACTCGTCCACATGGGATTATTTAGGAAATATTTTGACATGTTCCTTTTAACTCAGAATTTGTAATGTCGGGGACTCTGAAGTTAAGCTCTGATGCAGTACAAATAAATATATTTCCCACAAGCTATACTGTAGTGGCTTTAAAACTATACAACATCACAGTTTGCATGTGGCACATCTTTGTTCAAATTTCAAAACTACAGTATGGAGTGTTAAGAGTGTTAAAAAAAGGACATTTGATTGCTGGTTGCCTTATGTTAAACAGCAACAATGACAACAGAGCAAATTCCTTCCCATCCCCCAAGCAGAATTTTCTATTCTACATAAACACAGCGGGGTGTAACACTCCTAGCCTTTGTGAGAAGTACGGACCTGCGTTACATAAAGTGGCTGTAATGGAATATACTAGTAGGTAAAAGTTAATTCCAAGCTGGAAAGAAAAGACAAAACATGTATCCTCTATAAATCTTCAGTTTAAAGACCGTCCAAGGTCACTTATTATTTATAATATCTTCCATATCACATTAAAATTGGAACATTTTTTACAAGTGTAAATCCACCTATTTTTTTAGCACTTTATCAAGGACAGGTAACAGTTTCACCCCTCTGCCTACCTGACCTGTTCCAATTTTTAACATTCTGTGTCCGAATCGCAGCGGGTAAGAGAGTAGGGAGAGAGAAAAAAAGTGAACCCTGGTTTTTTGATAGTCAGATTTAATGTATGTTTGAACACAGTTTTGCAAATAAATGTTTTTACATAGATGTGGAAGTGCAACAATTTATCACAGTGCAAATGTAAATAATAATTTTTGATTATTAATAGTTTATGCACCTGACACCTGACTTTATTTAGATTTATATACAATATTGAACTGTGACATAACATTCAGAAATCGAAAATATTTGAAATCGATATTTGAAATATTTGAATATTAGAAATCGATATTTGTGTAGATGAAGCTTTTCTAAAATTATTTTTTAAAAATTAAAAACTATTGAAATGTATAATCTTTCCTTGTGTAATGTCATTAGAAAGTGCAATAAGCCCCTGTTTGTTTAAAAATGGTTTCAAATATAAAACTAACTGGTGAGAAAGCTATGTTTAATGATAATTAATGATTTCAAGTTAAAATAAATTATTTACATTCCATTATTAAGTTTTAAAGGCGGGCGTGCTCAATGCTATAAACACTGCAAGCTGCAGAACGGTCTCCTTACGGCGCCGCCTCTTCTCTGATGGACTGAGCTCAGTGGGCAGTGTGCTATTTTCTCAACCACTTGCTAATTTACTTCACATCACGGGAAGACAGAAGAAAGTTATATAGCTTACACAGAGATTCTAAGCTGATCACAAAGAAGAATAATCACCCATTTTTCTTGTTTTTAACTAAACACCTTTTTATTGGTTTTAAAACCATGCAATGTCTAATTTAGGCACACACTTCATTGTTTCCTATTTTTGATTTTCTTTCAAATTAAAATAATCAGTTGCCCATTGTGCCACACAATATTATGTTATGTCAGAAGGCTTCAACTGATGCATAAAAAATATAGCATAACGCCTTCACACATTATGAAGTAAATTGTACCTGTGATCTGCTTTATTCAAACTAAGGTTTCTAAAAATGCAACCAGGTACTAGATATTGTTTAAATAAAAGCTGTTAAATGTTTCACAAATCACGAACTTTAAATCTGTAGGTTGCAGGCTCTGTGTCATTCACGTTCTTATTTCATTATTAATATCACTTAACATTCAATATGTTATAATTTATGAAAAAAACATGTAAATAAAGTGTACATAATATTTACTATTTTATTTTTTTTTAAGTCTTTGTAAGAAGAAACACTTGTGCCAGAAGCGGGCAGTGAACTTGGATCGCCTACAAAGAAACCCTATTATCAAACCTACTTTACCAACAGGCTGCTCGGAAACACAGCTGAGATGAATCGCTTAAAAATGTTTCTAAAGTAATCATACATGAATGAGTCAAATTAAAAATAAAACGTATTTACAAAGAAAGTGGATTACAGTAATACTATCAGCTGTATAAATACATATATTTAGATTCTTAAATTAATATAATTATTAATTTCTTTAGATAAGCAATTCCATATCCCTATTTAGCGGATTCTAAAAAGTATGAGGATTTTTACTGTGATAACGAGCGCAAGTATTCATAGAAAAGGTTAAAACATGGAATACAGAGGGAGTTTCAGAAGTTAAACAGAAGTCTGGAACACCCTGCCTCAAAAATAGAAGTTTAATAAATTGAAGTTGTGAAGTGACAAATCACCGTGAACAAAATACAATTTTAAAATACAAGCAGTTTGAAATTATTAGTTGTTATTAATAAATCACTTAACTTTGTACTTTGTGATATTTAAAAATACCAACAAATTCAATATAGTATCGATAATATTTACTATTTTAGTTTTTCAAAGAAATGTTTGTTAAAAGAAAACCTCATGGCGACAGCTGGGTTTGAACCCCAAACTTCCAGGATGCAAGGCACACGCCTAAGCCATTATACCAACGTGCCACTTAAGTTAAGCTGTAGCTGAAAAAAATAGGTAAAATGTCTTCACATAATCACAGGTGAATGAGTCAAATTGATGCAGATGTTTACAAAGAAAGTGTAGTACTGTAATAATTTGAGTTAGATAAATTATATTGTTACTAATTTCTTCAGATACATGATTCCATATTATATTCCCTATTAATCAAATTCTAAAAAGTATGCATTTTACTGTGATAGGAAAGCTTAAAACATTATAACTTTTTATGAAGCATATAAACTTAATATAGTCAGAAGCACGTAAAAACTTTTCCAAAATAACCACAGTATGTAACCAAATGAAAGATTTGATGCTTAAAATGTTTATGAAGAAAGTGGAATACAAGTGTGTATTGTTTATTTAAACTACCAATACCAGCCATATACAGCTTACATAATATGTTCATATTCCTAAATCAATATAGTTTATGACCTTCAGACACGTTATGCTCCTCTTCTTTTTATGCTCAGCTACTAAAATTTCCCTTTAGTTGTAAAATTCCATATTAATGTTCAATATTAATCGGATTTAAACATGCACAGTAACACTAAACTGTAGATAATTTCTCTCAGTACAGGTTTTACTGTGCATTTTGAATGGCTGCATCAAACAAATATATATATGAGTCATTTTGTTTTTGTAAATAAAAACAATATTAATGTCATATTTTACATATTGCAATACACAGTTCATAATTAATAAAAGTCTAAACAGTTTCCAACTTATATTCTATAATTGGAAAATAAGATTGTCCCTCAGCATCAATGGGGATTCAAAACCAGTCGATTTCTGGTGACAGCCCAAATGCTCCACATGCCACGTTAAGCATTCACAGATCAACAGATTTTAAAAAATGGAGTGTTATGTCATGAGCACCACAACCTGCTGCTGTATCCTGCACACATTTCAAATGACTGGATCTGTATATGGTAAATTCTACTAATTTTTCAATGTTGTTCTCCATCAAAATGATTCTCTATTTCATCTTCTGCTGGATCACACTTTCTGCACATTTTCTTTCAGTTCTTGGGTGCCTTACATAAATAAATTAATAACCTTTTTCATTTGTGTAACTTTCTAGAATATATTTCTGGATCAAATTTGGGACTGCTATAGAAATTCTGTCAAAACATTCAAACTCCTTAAGACTAAAAAATGCAAACACAAAATTGAACATCAAAGCAGAACATTACTGTTTATGTCATGCAGTGTAATAATTACCTCCTTTGTGGTCCTTTTATTAACATTAATATAACTCAATGAGTAAAAGATCAAAAGAATGTTGGGGTAAAGTCAAATGATTGTCTGTACACTGTGATATAAAATAACTATATACTGTACAGTACATGGTCCTCACCTCAAGTAGATTTAATATTATTTTAAGAAAAAGTATATTGTTACAAATATGGGGGGGGGGTAAGAAAATAGAATATGAGTGGGATATTCAATAATTAAAAAAAAACTCCCACATTATTAAAGATATGGCAAGAACATACATAAGTGGTTGGTTCTGAGTTTTGGCAAAAGAGTAATAAATTAGATGCAAACTGAAATAAAAACATTTAGTAATAATGACAATAACTAGATGATAACAGAATGTTACACACACAAAAAATAAAACATAACACTATTTACAGACAGGGTAACTCAGATGCCTATGCCCTGACGAACCAAAAAGTCAAACCAGAAGAACACGACCATTAACCCAGATGTATTTTCATAAATGGTGGAGTGTGTTAATCAATAAAAAGGTTGTCCTGTTGGTTTTGCAAATGATAAATAATAAATATGTGATCATCTGGCAATATTAATTCCATAAAATTAATTCCATGAATATATCAAAGACAATAGAATATTTAAGAATCAACCTTAAAATAAAATGAACCTACTTACTCTCATTCCTACCATAATTTTTTTTAAATGCATTAACACCATCCTTTACCTCATCATTCACTCAGATGTATCATTTTCAGTTAACCCACAGCTGGAACCCTCATAACAAGTTTGTCAGAGCAATTGCTTATGTTACAGCCTGGTGAATTTCTTCACTTCAGGCTACTGCACATATTTTATTTCGGCACTAGAACTGCAAACTAATCTGCTGAAATAATGACTTTAAATTGCAGTTTCACAAATGAAATGAAATGAAAAGCTTCATATTTCTGAACAGAATATTTTGGAGTTGAAGTAAACTTCCCAAAAAATGATCCCTTATTTTAGAGAAAGCAAATATTTTGATCAAAATGGCAATAGCACAGTTCTGTTCCAACTACAATTCTAAGCATCCATAAATAAGGAAATTGAAATAAATAGGTGAAAGAATGGATTGATGGACAAAAAGTGCCCTGCTGGTACAGGTTAAATGTGATCATCAATATTATTATATGTTTTCAACAACTCAATGAAAAAAGGCTTAAAACAAAGGCATAATAGCCTCATCTTCCAAATGATTTCAACTGAAAATAACCCCCAAGGTGTCTATGTAAGTGCTTAACTGTATGCATTTTCCTTTTTGATTAAAAAAGAATACACACATATCCCTGGAATCAATAAAAGTTAAATAAACATAATCACCATAAAGAACAAATAAGGGTTTATTCTATGCTGAAAAGAAAAGAGAAACAACATGTCAGCTGTGGAGCTTTCTTCAGGTGTGAGGGAGAGAGGAAAACTGGTAGTTAATAAAACACGGGAGAACAAAAGATGGGAGCAGGAGAAAAGGAGTATCGACACTCCAATCTCTCCAAACCCACAATTTCCCATTTCACCTCTAACAGCCATTATCATACTGATCTCTCCAACTGTGTCCTCACAGAGGTGTTTCGAAACTCCTATTGCAGAAGAACATACAAAACCAAAATTATCCTAAAAATAGGATCACATGTTCCCCATCTCTCAATGACAGACTAATTTCCTTCCTGTTTATCCATTTGCAGGTTTTGACTTTATACCTCTCTTCACCTATCTTGGCTTCAGACCACCTGAGTGTCAATACTCATTCTCTCCTGCAAAACTAACAAAACTCTTGTTGTGTAAGTCTAGCTTAACTCTCACTATCATTTAAATACATTTATCAGTAAAAGAAGAAAAACTGGTTGGTCTATAGTTTCCTTTGGTTAGTCTATCCCCCTTTTTAAGAACTGTTTGTTCTTCACTTGCAACTCATCTGTAGTCCTGATCCCAGGCTACATGTCTGTCAATATCCTAGCTTGTGGATTATAAATAACATCCCTCATTTGCTTAAGTATGAATGGGAACATATTATCAGGCCATTGTAATTTTAGTCTTGTAGAATCTCAATGTCATTTATGCTACTGTATAATTTCCCAATACCGATGGAAGAAAATAAAATAAAAGCATTTCAAAACATAAGGTGTTCTTTAAGGATAGGATTCCATTGTGTCTTTCCTCTAAATCCTTATTATTGAAACACATAAAACATATAAGTGCTTTAAATGATAGCATAAACTACTAAGGAGAAGCCCATACAGATCCAGAATGCATGTGGGACAATTCAGCACACTGTGCCGTGCACACCACAGTGTGCTGCATGTTTTGAAAAGTATTTTGTTGTGGAACTGCACTACTTTGTAAAACCAAGTGGAGCAGTGAATGCTTAATGTGGTGTGCAGAAGCATTAGTTGCCAGAAAATGCCTGGTTTCAAATCCTGGTCACTGCTGGATTAAATTATTTTATATATAAAACAACATTACTCAGTTAGAAAAATAAAAATAGTTTAAATAGTGTAGCTTGTTGGAAATGTGATGTGCTTCTTTCAGGTTTACATCCGCAATGAGAATTTATATTTTGCCTTAATGCAAATTTCAGCAACAAGTAATCAGGAAACAATTTTACTTTAGATTTCGAATATGAAAAAATATATTTCACACATACTGTACTATAGTGACATTTTGAAGCCATATGGTCTCATACTAAATATATACCTTGTTAAATTAATGTTGATGTTAAATTGAGGCCACAGCCCCATCCCGGGACAGACAAAGGTGATATAAATTCAGTCAAAAGGGTGTAGTGTGTTAACACAAACTCATCTGCTAACACATCTGCTTGTTAGAGCAAGGTGACTTTCTGTTCAATGAAATTAAAAAAAAACAGGACAGCCATGCAGACAGAATTTAAATTCTTCAAGTGAAATTAGCTGTTTAGGTTTGTCAAAATCAGATATTTTGCAAGCCGTACATGACTTCTCAAAAGGTGTCCCTTTATCTTGTGCAAACTCAACAACGTTTTGATTTTTTATAATTTTGAAACCTTGGACAGTATGCCTCAAGAAGTAATTAATTGTATAATCAAAACAAAACACCCGCTGGATCTCATCTTCCAATGTTCCACACATGAATCACATTAAGTTATATCTATAGATATACTGCAACAGTAACATACACATCAATGAGTTGTAGCGTGATCGTCTACATTATAAATATACTGTATGTACAGTATGATACCATATTTTTGATGATTACTCATTGCTGAAATTTGTAGTAAGACAAAATATAGATTTTCTTAATGCAGATGTAAATCTGAAAGACACACATCACATTGACAGCAAGCTATAATAAACTATTTTTTTATGTTTCTGGCTATGTAAAAACCAAACCAAACAAACCTCCGAGAAGCAAGGTTAAAACCATTGTGCTAAACTGCCGCTTCAGTGCAATGCACTATTACAGTCAATACATGTTTCATTGTTCATTTCCACTATAAGGGCAATAAAAGTTTATAAAAAATGAATGTCAAAATTTCCAGAATAGTTTCCAAAATATCCACAGGTGATATTTTTTAGCTGTCAGATTTTTTTATTTACTTGATTCCCTATAAAGTGGTATTACATTTTTAAAGTAACAACAGCAACCTTATTGTAAAGTGCTACCTATTTTTCATAATTGAAATTTTAAGTTAAATTGTTTGCTGGTTATTGTTGCTGAAATTTGTGTAATTTTGTGTTACATTAGTTACAATAGGTACTGTACATATACAGTATAATTCTGTTTTATTTTCAGCTACTAAATGTTCCTTTTAGCTGTTAAATTACATATTAGTGTTCCATACTAAGCAGATTTAAACATGCACATTAGATAAGCATGATTAAATGAATGAATCATTTCACTTACATCTAACTCACCACAAATGCCACCTATTGCTTATCTTTGACTAGTAAATTACTGTACATAATGTAACACAAAAATACTTTTGAGGTATTTGGAGGAAAAACCGCACGTGTGAGTGGAATTTCTTGCAGGTTTGATCTGCTGCAGGTTTTCAAAAGAGCATCACTACTTAATCTTTACAGAGGCAGAAATGAAGCCCAATCAGCATAACATCAAACCTATTTTGATTGTACACTACCTGGCAACACAGCACTTGGGATTGCATACACAGTCTTAATCACTCGGATGTGTGTTTTTATCACTTTACTCTATATGTTTGTGGAAGCTGCAGATTGTAACAGCAAAGAAATATTTTTATGACTGCTTCAACTATTCCAGTCCTTTAAAATAAATGTCTATGGTTTTGCTTCAATATCTATTCCTGCAAAGGTTATATGTTCAATTTTTTATTGCCCCATTTAATAAGTTAATGTTAATAATTCTTTGCAAGGTTGCAAAGAGTGGTTGTCAATATGAACATCAGTAAGCTATTGAGCAGACCTATTCTTGAATCAAATCAAGTGAATTTAAAGGCATGCATACTGTACATGAGTGCATTATTCTTTGAAAACTCAAATTATTGTTTGAAGGTGTACTTTATTGTGGGGTTTCAATTTAATAAAGGCTTAAAATTCTGTTTAGAAGGATCACTCTTCTTGTCCTGTAAATACAGTATGTCATTAAAAATTAAATTAAAATAAAATATTAATATCATCCATTAATATCTTGTTGGGATTTGGCAGTGATACATTTTGTTTAACATCTGAAATTTTTACATGTTTAATGTAAATTTAATAATTATTATTCACTTTTCATGTTCATTCTTTTAAATTAATCCACTTAAATTAGTGCACAATTGACTTCTACAAAAACAGAAGAATTAAATGATAAAAAACTTAAATATACAGTATATAATTACAATAAAATATTCCAGGCTGAAAAGGGAAGAGGCTCCACAGCTGAAACATTGTGTTTCAACATGGAATAAACCTTTGCTTGCTCCTTTGCACCCTACAGTATGTACACTGACACAACTACTTACTTGAACTATATTTAAAATATATATTTTGATTATATAAATATTTATTTGTGACGCTTGGCCTCCACTACTACTTTACATTCAGTTGCCCACAGAATATACAATGAAAACCCATGTTACTCAAACCATTTATTTCTTACAGATTAATACCTTGTTCTTATCAACAGATTAGAATTATCCTAGTCTCTGACATACAGATGCAGCCATTCAAAATGAGCGGTAAAAACCTGCGGTGCAGTAACCAACCCGCAGGGCACCGTAGGGCACCGCAGGGCAAGTGATTGGCTGGCCAAAATGACCGACAGGGGCACTCGTGGTGCATTGGTTGGTAGTGAAAAGATTTAATCATTTAATGTCTTTACTGTGCACATTTCAATCCGCTTAGTTTTGAATATTTATATGGAATATTACCACTAAAGGGAAATTTTAGTAGCTGAGCATAAAAAGAAGAGGAGCATAACGCATCTGAAGGTCATAAACGATATTAATTTTGGAACATAAACATACAGTATATAGCTGGTCTTGGTACTTTAAAGAAAAAAATGCACACCAGTATTCCATTTCTCCCTAAACATTGTAAGCTTCGAAGTCTTTAACTAACGTGATACCGGAGTCAACAAGCATACTTTTAGAATTTGATTAAAAGGGAATATAATATGGAATCGCGTATCTAAAGAATTTAATAACGGTATGATTATATCCGTGTACTGCGACAGGGCTGTGTAGGGCTGTTTCGCCTGCCTGTTCATGCGAGCTGTCTTGTAGCCTACTGGTCTAGGTGCGTGACTACCAACTGGCAGGTTGTGTGTTTGAATCCAGCTGGTGCTGGACTTTTCTTCTAACAAACATTTCTTCAAAAAAATAGAATAGCGATATTATGGACAATCAATTGACTTTTATATTTCAAAATATCGCAACATGATCGATATTTGCGATATTTTGAACATATCTTCCCTTCTGACAGCGGTTCCTGCTTCTAGTGTGTGTGTGTGTGCAACAGAGTAAGTTTTTATACAGAAATGGAGGCTGGACAGTATGCGTTACAATATAAACATTTATATTGATTTAAATCGTGTTCTGATTTTAATCGCAAACGCGTGTTAATTATGTGTTTTTTAATGATAATCAGGCTAATGCATTTCTACATTTTCTGTATGAACCAGCTTAGAGGTTCATACAGAAAGACAGCGTGTGTTTAAATTGAGTGTAAGGTAATTTATGCTTCTAAAGTCATGGTCAGCATTTATTATTGTACTGTGCTGTAAACTTGTTCTGTGCCTAGTCACATTATTTTATAGCATTTTTATTGCGTTATTAAATCGGGTGGCGCTGTGTGTTAGTTTCCTGACTCCCATGTCACATGGTCTGTGATTGAATCCAATGGAACTATGACTTTATTTTTTAACAAACATTTCTTTGAAAAAATGAAACGTTTCCCTTGGTCAGAGATTAAATAAAACCTCACTCGCACCAAACCAATTTATATTTCTAAATATCACAAAATACGTTCATTGTCTTCCAATCGAGTCGAGTTGACATTGGAAGCCTGCCACACCCGGACTGTTAAACCAACGCATTAGCACGTCAAAGCCCATTGAGGGTATTGAGCCAGTACTGGCTTTAGTATTCCCCCCCTCTCCCCTCAATTCAATTCAATTCATGCTGTTTTATTTGCATGACAGATGGGTACAAGCAGTGTTGGGTATGTATATTGTAACGCTTACGGCAGACAGGCACTGTGTAAGAGCCGGCGCACCAGAGCAGCGCACTGAGGGAGCGTCTGCATTTATAACTTAGTTTTTAAAATTAGTCAAGCAATATGAAGCATCTCCTTTTACTTAGTGCCTGAGCATAAAAAGAATAGGAGCATACTGCAACGCGTGTGAAGTCCATAAACAATATTAATTTTGGAACTTAAACATACAGTATATGGCTGGTCTCGGTACTTTAAAGAAAACATACACACCAGTATTCCATTTCTCCCTAAACATTTTAAGCATCGAAGTCTTTAACTAATGCGATACCGGAGTCAACAAGCATACTTTTAGAATTTGATTAAAAGGGAATATAATATGGAATCGCGTATCTCAAGAAATTAATAACGATATAATTATATTCATGTTGCAAAAGAACTGCAACAGACATAAAAACTCCCTTGCTTTTAACAGAGCTTTCCATAATTTCTAACTACGAAAATGCCAGGTGAAAGGATTTGTAAACATATTTTGTTAAAGCAAGTCAGTTTTTTCCGCAACACATAAAAGACATTTTTCCAAGAAAGTTTAGCCTTTGTCACTAATGAAACCACTAAATAAAGACATAAATATAGAAATCTTAAGATTTGTTTTATTTAATGTTGGTAGCAGGATGAACTGTCAGAGTGTTTATTTTGTTGCAGAGTTGCTGCAAGATGTTAACAGTGAAAAAGGTATTTAGAAATGAGTTATTTCAAGATGAAAATTTTCAGAATAATTGCAAATCTAGCAGGATAGAGAAAGCACAGAAAACTGGCAGTTAGATTGATCAGATTAGTATGAAAAGTCATTTAGCAAAGGGAATGAGAAGAGTGACAAACTAGTATACTTTAGATCTTTTTTTCTGAACCAGGGAAAATCTGATCATGTTTCCCTATAACAATAATAAAAAACTTTATTTGATATATCACCATTAAAGGTGGCATCTC
Organism: Lepisosteus oculatus; assembly: GCF_040954835.1. NCBI lineage: Eukaryota > Metazoa > Chordata > Actinopteri > Semionotiformes > Lepisosteidae > Lepisosteus > Lepisosteus oculatus. The sequence goes on from NC_090710.1 coordinate 8,682,276, forward strand.
AAAGCAATACAGTAGATGTAAAAACAGATAAAAGGACCACAGATTACAAAGTAAATGCATATAAGAATGACAAGCAGTTAGAGGTGCTACCAAAATTAGAAAATGAAGCAGATACAGACACTAAGTCTTCTGAAAAGAAAGGTTCTGAGGTTAGATATAAACTGGCCCTGGTGTGTGTGTGTTTGTGTCTGTCTGTCCTGTGATGGACTGGCGCTATGTCCAGGGTGTATTCTGCCTTGTGTCCGTCGCTTACTGGGATAGGCTCCAAATCCTCTGTACTGGATAAAGAGATTAGAAATGGATGGAAGTAAAGGCACTGTGTGGATGGAACTATACACAGTGTTAGAAACCCACTATGAAATGGCAGCATCTCACTGAGAATAAAACATTTTATGGTGCTGGCTTAAGGAAACAGCCTTTCCACCTCTCTTGCACATCAGTATCCATACCTAGTTATTTAAACAAATTGCCTCTAATTAAAAACATCTTAATATGCAGGCTCCGTTGATCCGCATCAGCTATGTTTGCCCATTCCTTCAATTCATGTGCATCCAACACACAGTTCAACGCTAGCAACAACACATAATCTAAAATACAATCCTTATTTCAGTATCTATTTAAACATATAGTCTGTTAACTTATCTATTGTACTACTTCCATTAATATGGAATCATGTAACTAAAGGAATATTTTAATAGCTGAGAAAGTACACGGCATTGCCCCTTTTTCATATACATTTTGTGCATTGTGCAAATTGATCATTTGTTGTGGTTATTTTGGGAAGAAAAATAATGTGTCCATTTTAACTAAATTTTCAACACTGAATATTTACAAGGTTTAAATTAAAAACAATAACCAAATTATACAAAAACAAACATAAGTTATATAACTATTCATGTACCACGAAGTCTGTTTTGGACTTGGAGGACACAAGGAAGCAGATTTCTGGGTGATAATGTCTATTGTCTTTCTCCCATGTTATTTTGGAATGATATGTTCCTTCTCTGATCGATTAGCTTTTTAATTACATATCTCCCCAAATACGAAAATGTGTTTTTCCTCAAAAAGCATATTTTAGAATTCATTTATAATAATTAATTTAGGCTGCTTCTAAGTTAAGTCTCTGAAGTTCTATTGCTCTTATTTTTACATTAAAAAATGTTTGGTTTATTGATATGGAAGCGTCCTGGTACCATGAGGAAAAATAAAACTCATGCATAGGATTTTTTTTTACTAATTCCCCTTCTCTCTGCTTTGTAGTGGCAAACTACTCAACCAGCAGTTTATATAGTGACCAAGGCTCAGCTGCAAGTGTGTAGATGAGGTGGGGAAGAGGTGTAGACATCTTCATGCTTCCAGGACCACAAATTTAAATCCCATCTCCAGCTATGCCTAATTAATTGCATTTGAGACAAAGAGACCAAGTGAACCAGGGAGTGAGTGAGTGACAGAGAAAGAGAACTTTTACAGTATAAAAAGAATTTTGCATTTGAACCCAACAAAACCAAGAGACCTTCCCATTATGAATACATAATTTCATGAAAAGAAGGAACAAACTATCAACTATAACAAACTATCATTTCATATTTATTTCAGTTTCCTTCTATCATTTAGGTTGTAAAATTAACATTAAGACAAAAATAAATGTATTTATTTTTTATGTAATCCTTATGCACCATGTTCACAATAATAAAGTGTACAATAAACTATTGTCTTAAATACCTGGCTAACTGAAGTAATTTTTCTTTGTGAAACTGCTCCAGGGTAGCTAGTTTGGAGGTTCATCCATGTCATTGTGGTTGTTATTTTTAGTATTGATTTAATATTTAACATACTGTGATAGATACAATTAATAAAAATGTCAGTATATTATACATATTATTTGCTGTACTTTATTATCAATTAAATAATCTATTATCCTGAAGTGGCAATTTGTCAAAACTCATGTCTTGACCAGAAATCGAACTAGGATCTTTCATGTGGCAGAAAAGAATTCTACTGCTAAACCATCAACACTTCACTCTGATTGGGATGAGCTAAATTCAAAACCTTTTTTGATTGTTTCCCCATTACACCACAAAGAAGCATTATATATTATATATAGGTAAATATATAAACAAATATTTAAAATCACTGATGTTATAATTGCTTGCAGACGGAATGGAATGAAATTAAATGTATTTTTTATAAATTTAAATTTATAGGGACACTGCATAAAACTTGCACAAAATATTATGTGCTGTTTTTCTTTTAAATATTATACATTTTAATGTTATCTTGTATATTTTATTTTTACAATAAGAATAAAAAAAACATTACATTTTATATTTTATAATTACTACTTATACACAATTACTAAATATTATGTATACTGTATTTAATTAAAGAAAATTAAAAGTTCTGTTAGTGTTACTATACAGTATACACAAGAAAGCACTAATGGCTTACTAAACAATTTTATTGTTAAGATAAGATTTGTGTGACAGCCACATGCAGTGTCGGTACATTAAGGATTCATTGTGGCACCTGGCAGTTTCTCAGAGTAGTGCATTCCTGTAGCAGATTATTTGGAAAACATAAAGATGGTATTGTATTGTTTATCATACCACAGCATTTTTTGCAATATGCCACTTGACATCTTGTGCATTTTAAATGTCTGCATCTGTATATGGATGTTTTCCTATTGTTTGTGATATTGTTTCTTCAAAGTAGATTTGATTATATGTTGCATGTGGACATGACACATCTACATAATAAAAGAAACATCCTTTACAATAAAAATACATACTATTACAATTTATCCTTAAAAGAAAGTCATCAAAATATTGTGACAGATCTGAATTATCATTTTGCAATTGGCAAAGTGGACCAGAGTAATACTTAGAGTTAACACAGTGTTGTACCGCAGCTCTCTTCGAAGTATCTTAACCCTCCCTTTAAGACTCAACCAAAACAATCATAATAGTAATCACAATAATAATGTAATATTTGTACTTAGAGTCCTTTGCAGAAATTTTATGACCCTTCCATAGGTGGCCCGATTGGAGAATTTCCAAAATTATGCATATGTCTTTTTTTAACTTAATTCATTCAAAACCAGAATGTTTAAACTGAAGAATTTGAAGAATATGTTACAATAAATGTATACAAAAATTAGAAAGAACACAATTGAAATCTGGTGATTGAATAAGTATTTAGACCCATGAACTCAATTTTTGGTGGAAACAGCTTTGACTACATTAACAGTTGCAAGTTTTTTTTAAGTTTCTACCACATTTGTACACCTGGATGGAGAAGATTTTAACCATTTTGCTAAGCAGATTTAAGTTCTCAGGTAACTTGGGGATAACAAATAATTGCAAAACTTCCAGACTGCAGACAGACACAGAAAAACAGACACTTTTAAAAAGGAAAATATCTTCTTGTAACTATTCAGGGAGCTTGCTATTCTGTGGTTTTAAGGGAACTCTTCTTTCTTTTCTATAAAATCTCTTGGTTAGAAAAGTGCCTCTTTTGGTTAGTGGGTGCATTTTTAGAATAGGGAAATAGGTTCCCATTCATTTTACTGCACACAGATTTCCAGAGATACTGTCACGCCCCACACTCTTACTTGGAAACGCCATTCTGTCCCTGTCACATTCCACACTCTCCCTCGCAAACGACGTTATATTCCCGGAACCTCTGCTTCCCAATCTCATCCCTGATTGAACCCATCACATTCTCACATGCATCAGATTCCTCAAATTCTCACTCCTAAACCAATCATCCAATCACACCCCTTTCCTTTCAGTATTTAAACCCCCTTCGCACACCTTCCCATGCTCACTATTGAGAAGCCTTTCATAGTATTCTCCAGTGCGTGTTTCCAAACCTTTTGACTGATCTCCCGTTACGAATCTTCTGCTTCTGCTTCTGCTTCTGCTTCTTGACCTCGCCTTCTGGATTTTGTCTTTTGAATTGTTTTTGAATATCTCTCGTTACCGGACCCTCTGCCTCCCTTATCGACCCAGCCTTTGGATTTTGTCTTTTGGATTGTCCCTTTGCTACTCTGTGTCCTGTGGGATTCCGGTCACGCATAAGGATCCTCCTATTCCACGTATAGGTTCCGTGACAGAATAGTGAGCCATATTAAAATGGATCAAGCGGACCAGAGTCAACTTTCTATTCTCCTCGAACACTCCCGGAACCTGGACCTGCTAACTATGGCAGTCCAGCAACTAGCTGACCACTTTGCACTTCCACCGTCTCCCCCACCTGCAGCTCCTGCCCCTGCACCCCCGCTTCAAACAAATTAATCTTCTACCCCCTCCCCTCCCGGAAAAATTTGATGGCGACCCCTCCAGCTGTCAGGGCTTTCTGACTCAATGTCAGATGGCTTTCCACATCTGCCCAGACTGCTTCCCCACCGATGGAGAAAGAATTGCTTTTATGGTATCTTGCCTCTCTGGACAAGCTCTGGAATGGGCTGGACATCTCTCTCGAAACGCTCCTGAGACTGCCAACTTCCACCTTTTTCAGACAGCTCTACAATCTGCCTTTGGGCAGTTGCACTCTTGCCTCCTCATTGTTGCACGCCTCACTTCCCTTACTCAAGGATCTCGCTCTTTTCAGGACTACTCTTCCGAATTCCATTTTCTGGCTGCTCAACTCCCTTGGGATCACAATGCCCAGATTCACTACTTCCGCCTCGGATTATCTGATGAACTCAAGTATCGCGTTGTGCACCTGCCCCTGGACTTCCCATCACTTGACTTTTTGAACTAGAGGTCAGGCTTCAACAGCAAAGGTCGGACATTCGAACCCCTCCCAACTGCCTTCCTTCCATAGACTGACCTCTGAGAAGAGAGATTGCCGACTTTGTGAGGGGCGATGCCTTTACTGCTGTTCCCCTGATCACCTCCGAGCCGCCTGCCCCGGTCGCCCTCCTCGCTCCTATCCACCCGCCGTTATGGCCAGTGTCACTTCTTCCTCTCCCAGATCTGGACTCTTTCTCCCAGCCACCCTGTCATGGACTACTGGACAGACCTCTCTCTCTGCTTTTGTTGATTCGGGCTCGGAAGAGAACATCTTAGACTCTGGACTCGCTTCGTCCTGGAATATTCCCCGGTTGCCAGTCACCCAGCCCATTCGGCTCCTCACCCTTGATGGCTCCCCCTCTCCCCTGGTCTGGTGAAGTGGCAGACCCCTCCCCTCACTCTTCGCATTGGCGCCACCCACCAGGAAGTCATTCAGTTCTTTCTCATTCAATCCCCTTCTCACCCATTGGTTCTTGGTTTCCCTTGATTACAGATTCACAACCCACACATTTCCTGGTCACAAAAGGAACTCACAGCCTGGGGTTCCCATTGCCTTTCGCATTGCCAGCTTCCTCAGAAAGTTTCTGTCTCCTGTATATCTCAAGATAACCTCCCCAATATTCCTTCCCAGTACTCGGATCTACACCTAGCCTTCAGTAAACAGAAGGCCCTATCCCTCCCGCCTCATTGCCCATCTGACTGTCCTATAGACCTAATTCCAGGGTTTCTACCCCCTAAGGCCCATGTCTATTCACTCTCTAACAAGGAGACTCAGGCTATGGAAGATTATATCCAGGAGTCCTTGGAATCTGGTTTCATCCACCCCTCTTCCTCACCTGCCTGCACCGGTTTTTTCTTTGTTAAAAAGAAAGACGGCTCTCTCAGACCCTGCATTGATTATCGCGATCTGAACAACATAACTATCAAGAACAGTTATCCCCTTCCTCTGATTTCATCGGCTTTGGAATCACTCCGGGGCGCCACTATTTTTTCTAAATTGGATCTCCGCGGTGCTTATAATTTGATCCGCATTCGGGAGGGTGACGAATGGAAGACGGCATTCATTTCTACCCATGGTCATTATGAATACAAAGTAATGCCGTTTGGACTGGTTAATGCTCCTGCTGTCTTTCAAGGGTTCATGAATGACATCTTTAGGGACATCTTGCACAAATATGTCCTGGTATACCTGGATGATATTCTAATCTTTTCCCGTAGTCCCCAGGAGCATATCTCTCATGTGCGTGAGGTTCTTCATCGTTTGATTCAGAACAAACTCTACGCCAAATTGGAAAAGTGTACTTTCCATGTTACCAGAATCCACTTCCTTGGCTACATCCTCTCACCCCTGGGCATTGAAATTGACCCTGCCAAGACTGAATCCATACAGAACTGGCCAACCCCCCAGAATTTAAAACAAATTCAACGCTTCCTGGGATTTTCCAATTTTTACCGCCGTTTTATTAGGAATTTCAGCTCTGTCGTCTCCCCCATTACAGCCCTGAACCAAAAAGGTCCTGATCAAGGGAAATGGACTCCTTAGGCAGACCAAGCTTTCCTTCATCTCAAGAGACTGTTCACCACAGCCCCCCTCCTCCGTCACCTAGAACCCAACCTTCCATTCATTCTCGAGGTGGATGCCTCAGCCAACGGAGTCGGTGCCATATTATCTCAACGTCATGGAGAGAAGGGTATCCTCCACCCCTGCGCCTTTTTCTCCAAAAAATTGTCCCAGGCTGAGACTAATTATGATGTTGGAGACCGAGAACTACTGGCTATCAAACTTGCCCTGGAGGAATGGAGACACTGGTTGGAGGGGGCCCTACACCCTTTTACTATTCTTATGGATCATAAAAATCTCTCTTGCCTACAAACTGCCAAACATTTGAATCCACGCCAGGCCCGCTGGTCACTCTTCTTTTCTAGGTTCCATTTTTTCATTACTTATACACCAGGATCCAAGAACATAAAGGCTGACGCCCTATCTCGCCTCCATGATCCTCCTGGCTTTTTGGACCCTCCTGAACCTATTATACCCCCTGAGAGAATCGTGGCTGCTATTAGATGGGACCTGGAGAACCAAATCAAACGTGCACTTCATAACCAAAACGTTCCTCCCCAATTTCCTCCAGACAGACTCTTTGTTCCTGATACCATACGCTCCACTGTTCTTCGCTGGGGTCATGACTCACTATTTGCAGGTCACCCTGGTGTCAAACGTACCTTGGAATTCATCTCTAGACCTTTCTGGTGGCCTTCTATGAGGACTGATGTTACTGGGTACGTGCAGGCCTGTCCCATCTGTGCCATGTCCAAATCCACCCGTCTTAAGAAGCCCGGCTTACTCCAACCACTCCCAACCCCTAGAAGACCCTGGTCCCACATCTCAGTGGACTTTCTTATGGATCTTCCTGAGAGTCAAGGCAAAACTACCATTATGGCCGTGGTAGATAGATTCTCGAAGTCGGCTCATTTCATTCCCCTTCCTGCCCTTCCATCTGCTCAAGACATGGTTGACCTCTTCATTCTTCATGTCTTCAGACTTCACGGCATTCCTGAGGATATCGTATCAGATCGAGGACCTCAATTCATTTCAAGATTCTGGAGAACTTTTTGCAAATCTCTTGGGACTTCCACATCTCTCACATCTGGCTATCATCCTGAATCCAATGGACCGACGGAAAGAACCAACCAAGACCTTCTTACTTACCTTCAATCTTACGTCTCTACTTCTCAAGATGACTGGGTTTCTCTCCTCACCTGGGATGAGTATGCCCATAACTCTCTCTTCCTCCACCACTGGGATGTCTCCCTTCTATTGCTCTCTAGGATACCAACCCTCTCTTCTCCCGGACTCTATCCCTGATTTGGATATTCCCTGCCTCCAGACGCGCCTCACTTTCCTCAGGAGAATTTGGAGACAAGCCAGATCCGCCCTCCTGAAGACCTCCTTGCGGCAGAAGACCACCGCTGACCGCCATCAACGACCTGTGTCCAGACTACGACGAGGACAGTTTGTCTGGCTGTCTACTAGAAACTTACCCCTTAGACAGCCTTCACATAAGTTGGGACCCCGTTATATTGGACCTTTTCGCATCCTCTCCCAGCTCACCCCTGTAACCTATCGTCTTGCTCTTCCTCCAACTCTCAGGGTGCACCCCTCCTTCCATGTCTCTCTCCTGAAACCCTACCACAGATTCCCCCTCTCCTGGCCTCAGCCACCTCCACCCACACCACGACTCATTGACGGTCTACCTTCCTACACGGTCAATAAGATATTGGATGCCCGCTGGCTCCGAGGCCGCCGACAATTTCTAGTCGACTGGGAGGGCTATGGTCCTGAGAAACGTTCCTGGGTCTGTGAGAAAGATATTTTGGATCGCAGCCTCATCGATGACTTCGTTCGTACTCACTCTCTGGGGTCATCAGGAGCCGACCCTAAACGACGTTACATTCCCGGAACCTCTGCTTCCCAATCTCATCCCTGATTGAACCCATCACATTCTCACATGCATTAGATTCCTCAAATTCTCACTCCCTAACCAATCATCCAATCACACCCCTTTCCTTTCAGTATTTAAACCCCCTTCGCACACGTTTCCATGCTCACTATTGAGAAGCCTTTCATAGTATTCTCCAGTGCGTGTTTCCAAACCTTTCGACTGATCTCCCGTTACGAATCTTCTGCTTCCACCTCTTGACCTCGCCTTCTGGATTTTGTCTTTTGAATTGTTTTTGAATATCTCTCGTTACCGGACCCTCTGCCTCCCTTATCGACCCAGCCTTTGGATTTTGTCTTTTGGATTGTCCCTTTGTTACTCTGCGTCCTGTGGGATTCCGGTCACGCATAAGGATCCTCCTATTCCACTTATAGGTTCCGTGACAGATACAGCTTTAACCATAGGTCATATTCTGTTTGGTTTAAAAGGTAGCTTTCTCTTATTTTGGCATTTGTAGGAATTATATAACAGTTTGAATACTTGCTAACAGTCTGAGGTTTTTCTGGGTGGTTAGGATGTTGTCATGGGAGCAGGGTCAGTCTCCCATGAAGTACATTGTTTAAAGACCCTATGCAGTATGATATAATCAAGAAGCATGAAAAACATATGCAAAAACTTCACATACCAGTAGCACATTGACAAAAAAGAACATTGTCATAGTGTTCACACTCAGCTCTCAGAGTTAATTTTGTCAAGAAGTGGAATATCAATTGAATAGTTCATACAGACATGAATACAAAATAAGATGACAAGCTATTTGCCTAGTCTTATAGAGTCAGGGAATAATAACACATTATGCAGTTTAGTAAGTACTGTATCATTTATTAACATTCATCATGACCAATCTCATTCTTTGTCTATTTATCAGCCAGTATGCTGAATATGTAATGAAGCTGGATTGTAAGTTGCTATTAGGCCACATTGTTAAACAGAGGTTAATGGAAAAGAAATTCCTTATCAATGTTCTTCTTGGATTTTCTCAAACTATGACAAGGTGGTTTAAATTTAAGCACATTTATTTACATTTCTGAAATCAGATATATTAGAATGATTACAAATTAAATACAGTTTTATTACCTTCAGTAATTTTAAACGTATATTTATTTAAACAAAATGTAGCTTATCACTTTATTTCTTTTGGTTTCTGATCAGGAATAAATCATAAATGGCAAGACAGAAGACATAAATATATATTTAAATATTACTTTTTCTACAGGTTTAGCCAGTATCATCACATTATTTTCAATTACAACTTTCCAATTCAAGAAACATTGGGCACAAGGCAGGATACACCCTGGACAGTATTTCCATTGCTCGACAGACACAATGTAAAAATAGCCTTGGCGTGAGTGTGTGCTTTCACAGACACAAACATGCACACACTCACGCCAAGGCTATTTTTACAGAAGCCAGTTAACCTACAAGTATTCCTGGAGGAAACTGGAACACCCAGGGAAAACCCACGCAAACACAGGGAGAACATGCAAACTCTATATGGATAGCACTCCAGGAATTGTACACGGGTCCCCTGTGTTCTCTGCAAGGCAACAATGCTAACCACAGAGAAACCATACTGCACTTTAGACAACATGGTTTATGAAATTTAATTTAGGTTTGGAGGTGAAGTAAAAAAAAATATATTGGTTATTTATTATTAGAGGTAGGATTAGAATAATTATTTTAATTATTTTATTTGAATAATAGTTTCTTGCTGCACATAAATCTGACAAGAAAGGGAAAAGATATTGTAACGACCACAGTTACATACAGAATGGAGCAGGCTGCTGAATCAGGAAAGGGGTTAACCGACACATATATTAACCAAACAGAGGAAAGGTACACACACACAGATAGGGATTACAGTGCTGCACCTCACCAGACTGACACAGGAAGGGTACTTCTCACAGCCCCTGTCCCACTATATACAGTCCAGTTATCCAGGTCCTGCCCCTCAGGTGCTATTCCCAGCCTGCCTTGCATGGCTAAAGTGGCCCACATGGTGCTACAATATCCTAGAACTATTTTTATGTAATTAATTATCTCTTTAATACACTTAAAATAGTATTCTATGAGTCTAAGATCCGAGACAATCCAATCTAAAATCAGAATTGTGAAATAACATTGCTACAGTACTTAAGTACATTTGATCTGTAGAGATCTGTACAAGATACAAGATCTGTATTTTACTTAAGTATTTTAATTTTGGGATACTTTGACTTTTACTTGTAGTAAGACACAAGATGTGAAAAGGGTTAACTTAAGTCTGTTCTGCCTGAAGATTAGACTTCTAAGCAACAGGAGTTTATGGCAGGAAAGGGGGTTAACTGATAAGGATTCCAGATGCCAGCTAGGAAAACCCCTGGGGACTTATTCCCTGACCATTTGGCCAAAAGGCTGTAAACTGGCGAAATATGTGACCTCCCCCCTTTACCATAATAACGACTGACGTCTGAAGCAGCAAGGAAGGACTATATAAACCTAAAGTTTGTACAGGCACCTTGAACAATATTACAGTTTTGTTGTTTCTTGCGGGAAACAAGACTTAGACTTTATTGTTCCTTGCATGCAATAAACTCATCTGTTTAACTTCATCTCGGGATCTAGAACCTTATTCTTTCTGTTGCAACATACTCAAATACGATGGTATAGAAAAAACAGTACTTTTCCAAGAATCATCTTCATTCCTCATTTCCTTTGGGATAGTGACTTTTTTATGGACTAGGATTCTGATTAGGTAAATGATCAAAGTGTCTGCATGCCTCTTCTTATGCCAAACATACCTCTGATGACTGTGGCAAAAACATTCAGCTTCTACCTTTTTTGGTTAATGTTCCAGAATGGGATGTTCAGTAAAAAAAAAATACAGCACAATACAATAGCATACATACTGTACTATATTTGGGTTCAGATTGATGAAGAGTCCTAAAGCGCCTTGTATTATAGTATACTAATGATACAACCTAACTTCTACCTTTTTTGTGCATTCTTGTTTTGCTGGAACTCAGTTGTATTTGTATAAATTAGAGATGTTTGTTTCTATCAGATCTTTTCTGTGCTTTAAATTTTATCTAATATTTACCAATTTTTACACAATAGGCATTGTTCATCCTTGATAAATTTAATCACATTAAGCATTCCATGGGGACCTTTTTTAGTGTAATTATTTTTAGGATCTATAGGTGACCATTGGTTAAGATTCTTCAGAGGTATAGTACCAATTTTCTGCTGATGACACCCAAATATTTGTCTGACAAAAATCAAGAATTAACTATATTGTTACACAGCTTTGATGATGTGAGAAACTCAAAACTTTGTAATAACCACAAGGGTTAATAGAAAGAAGTGAGAGAGGAACTTGTTTTCAGCAAGATAGAAGAAGTTACACATGTAATCCCAAAATAGGCTTGATTATAAAACCCTTCTCCCAAAAAGTCAAGGTCAATGTCCTCCTGGAATTGATGTGCTTTTTAAAATATTTTAAGTATTATAATATATTGGAAAGTATATACAGTACAGGCCAGGTTAGGATGTTAAATTAAAGAAAACAACTTGGACATCCTGTCTGAACCTTTATATTCTTTTATATGTCTTACTCAGTACACTCACTAGAAATAAATATTGAGAGCAAAAACAGGAAAAAACAACTAACACATTTTTTATTGTCTTTCCTCAAATGGAAATGTAGTTTTGTTCTTTCCGGGCCTTTTCTATTGTGGCTTCTACCTTGGATAAAAATCTGAGAGTGAAGAAATACAAAAAAGAATTTTGCATAATTTTCATGAAGGCTGAACCTGGAATAATTTTCTCTGCCTTCCAAGAAATGTGAAATAACAGAAAATAACTAAAAGTATAAATTATTCCCTGTAATTTCTATTGGATTGACTTCTGGGAGTTCTAGAGAGCCTACTTACTGTATGATGCTCATGGAAAATGAAAGTGTTTTAGTACATTTTATTTTTACTTTTCTGGTGTGTATTTATGACAGATTGACAAGATGCTGTGATCTTCATTTCATTGACAAAAAAAATCCAAAGAAAATACAAACAATAGCTAAAAATTCCTCCCTAAGTCTCTGAATGTTCAGAATTCACTGCATGACAGCAATTTCTACCTACTTAATCAGCTTTTTCCATAGCTGGTCAGTCTGAAAACATGAATGGTTCTTCAGCTGCCATTTCTTTTGTTCACTATATATGGTATATGGGCTTACTCTTGAAAGTTTAACTCTGATAATTTTTCAATGTAGCAGACAACATAATATGTATATTGGCAAATATTTGCCTTTTCAAGTGCATTTTACTGGAAAATTGATAATTATCGATAAACTGAACAAGCTACATAAATATATACATACATTATCATTGTTAAAATATATGCAAAAAGTTCATATACCAGTAGCAAATTGACAAAAAAGAACATTGTCATAGTGTTCACACTCAGCCCTCAGAGTTATTTTTTGAAGAAGTGGAATGTCAATTGAATAGTTCATACAGATGTGAATACAAAATAAGATTACTTATTTTATTATATATAAATATACATAAAAATACAGTATCTATGAAAAAAATCATTTGCTTTATGCTTTTGTGTTTGGTTAAGAAACACACTATTGAAAATCAAAGGTTGTATTATGTCTTGTGATATATAGTCTGTGGTCTTGTGTTTTGATTTTGCTGATACAAATATTTATAATACACCTGTTATGCAGTTTCTGACTGAAGTGTTGTTCTCTGCATTATGCTATTCATGTATTTGTTTATTACAAAAAAGTGTTGCGGCTGTGAAAATGTATAAGATGTGTTTAGGGGATATTGGAGATCACTTGCATTTGCAATATTTTTATATTTTTAAATGTAAATACACACATTTGGGCAGTTCAACCTACTGTAAAATGGCTAAATGCCTGAAAGAGGAACCTCTACAAATGTTCACTAACAAGAAACCCACAAGACAAGCCATAGGACTCTTGCTTTCCTGAAGAAATACAGGAACATGTCTTATGGGAATACCCTTACAATAAAAGATTTTTTGGTAGACTGAACAACATAATCCAGCTTCTAGAAGAGAGAAAAGTACCTCCTACCAGGGTTTAATACTGGAGGTGATACTGAAATAAGTGGAAAAATGACACTTTCTATGATGTACTTGTGTACATCATAACATGGTAACTATGGAACTCAAGGAATACCCTGATCTAATCAAACACAGAATGGGGAGTTTGGGAGTTATAAAAAAAGATCATTGCAGACCTGAGTGGCAGAATAAAAATGGAGATTTGTGAGACTGTGAGCCTTGTCCAAAGTAAGAAAAGACAAAGGATTACTGAACCTGGAACAGACTGCTCAAAAAACAGTCAAACAATTCACACACAAAGGACAACAGAACACCAGTGGGAAGAATGAAATGTGAAAATTCTAATTTGCATGAAAATAGATTAGGAGCATAGTAAAACTGATATACATCTCAAAATGCTTAAACTTGCACAAACATGTAACACAAACTCTATGTAAAGCCTGATTTTATACAGTTTTGTTTGTAGATATTTAAGAGTCAGTAGTTAATTTAATACATTTATATTAAATAATATTATTTTCCCCAAAATTTATCTTACTCATCTCTGCAGTTTCTGAAATAATTTCATTAATTGAATAACGAACAACTAACCATATAAGAAAAATGTCTGCCACAGGGTTCATTCCAAAATATTCACATAAATCATAAACTATTAATCCAATAAATTATGGAAATCCACAATTCGTATGTCTTGTAGCATATTAAAGCATGTCTTACCCAAATTAAACTTTTTATTTGAATCTATATCTATAGTGCATAGTCTTATGAACCCATTTGATGATATATTATGAAGTGTGCATTTGTAAGCTAATGTTTTTTACAGAAATTCTCATCTCTTTTAATAATAATAAACTTTATTTTATATAGCGCCTTTAAAGATGGCTTCTCAAAGCACTTTACAGAACAACAACAATGATAAATACACAACATATGCACAATGAGAATACATAATGAGAGGAGACAGTAGACGGGGGTACTGAAATCAGTATGAGCAGAGGGGTAAAGAACCAGTGAATTAAAGGCTTTTCTAAAGAAGAAGGTTTTGAGTCAAGATTTGAGGGAATTAATAGAAGGTGACTCTCTGATATCCTTGGGCATAGAGTTCCAGAGCTTTGGGGCATAACAGGAGAAAGTCCTATCACCCAAAGAGTGTAGAGAGCCTTAGAGGACAGATAGGAGACCAGAATTAGAAGAGTTTAGGGTGCAAGGTGGGAAGAAGGATGATAGTAGGCCATGCAAAGCCTTCTAATTGCATGAGCATGAGGATTTTGAAGTCAACACGAAACTTGACAGGAAGCCAGTGCAAAGACTCTAGGATAGGAGTAATGTGATCTCTTGCACTAGACCTGGCATGGATTCTGGCTGTCAAATTTTGGACATACTGGAGTTTGTTCAATGTGGATATAGAAACCCCAGTGAGTAGAGCATTGTAGTAGTCAATTCGTTAGAAGACAAATGTGTTGATCAGCTTTTCAGCTACAGTTAGTGGTAACTTCTGGCAGATAACAGATAAGTATTGGCTTTACAAAGTTGATGGGGGGTGCCAATAAGTATGACTTCAGTTTTGTCACAGTTTAGATGAAGGAAAATTTGAGTCATCCATGTTTTCATGTCGGAGATGCAACAAGTTAGAATAGAGACAGCCACATCAGTGTCATGTTTGGTATGACTTGAACTATTTCACAGCAATGTCAGTAACTCCAAACACAGTCTTAAGACAACAAAGGAAAATATAATGGCTAACAGTGTCAAAAGGAGCACTGAGATCAGGAAGAATGAGAATAGAAAGAGAACCAGAATTAGAAGCTATTAGAAGATCATTAGTGACTTTTACCAGGGCTGTTTCTGTGCTGTGAAGTTGTCAGAAACAAGATTGGAAGGGTTCAAAAAGTTCCTTTGCAATGAGGTGGTTATGTAACTGAATTGTGACAGCACATTCTAGAATTTTTGCAAGAAAGGGTAAGTTGGAGATGGGGCAGAAATTGTTTAGATTGTCCAGAGCCATGTTTAGCTTTTTTGGCATGGGGGTAATGGCAGCAGTTTTGAGGACCAGTGGTACAACACCTGTGATCAAGGATTCATTTATTATTTTGAGGACAATGGGGCAGAGAGAAGTGAAAAAGGACGAAATAAAGTGGTGTGAATGGGATCTAATACAAGTGGTGGATTTCATATGCGAATCCAGTTTACTTATGGATGCGGAGTCATGAAGAGAGAAGTTAGAAAGAAGGGAACCAGTAAAGTTAGGCAAGCAAGGAGGAGGTGTGTAGATGATATGCATTTTGGAGAGAATTGCAAATGTGTTGCAAAGTTACGATGAGGCAGGTAATGTGGTGGGGCAGTTTGGCGTTAGCTGTCTGTTGTTGGTAGAGAAAAGGTATCTAAGGTTCTTATGGTTATTTTCAATGATGTGAGAGAAGTAGGTAGATCTAGCAGACTCTATCGTATCCTTATATTCAGACAAGTAATCTTTCCAAGCTTGAAAGGCCAAAATCCATGAGCCAAAAAGATGCCACCTAAGTTCAAGTTTCCAGGAGACTGCCTTCATTGATCACAGATGGTCTGTGTACCAGGGTGCAGAGCGAGAAAAAGAACTCTTCGAGTTTTTAGAGGAGTAAAGTTGTCGAAGGTAGTTAAAAGAGCACTATTAAGCAAATGCATTTTGTCCTCTAGAGGATCAGAAGTGGAAAACAAGATAAGGAGGATAGAACAGAATACATGAACCTAAGCTGATCAACTGATTGCCAGTTGCAAATAAAGTTAATGAACTTTATTTAGAAATAAGCATGTACGCTGAGTTTACAATACATTCTTCAAGATTTTAACAATTAATTTTTTTAAGATTTACATTTAATCTTATTTCTGTTATAGTCATTATTCAGAAATGTTTTGACAAATACTATTGTACTATTTGATTACTTATTCCTGAGATGTTCACAGAAAGTTATTAATGTTGTTTTTACTTTTTTACAGGACCAAGTAGAAATTTGCCTTGCAAGACTCAGGTGAAACAGAATATGAAATATTACAAATTACGTTACTTTGTAGGCTTGTGTGATTTTGTTTACAGACTTCTGAAGCCATATGATTCTGAAGCCATAGGTTGATCTCTATAATACCTTTAAGGATTTTGAATACTCAAATAGAGTCTTCTATGTTCAAAACTAAAATATTCAGTTCTTTGTATACTTTTTTCCAGTGTGTAGTGACAAGGTATATTATTAGAAAACAAATTGTTATCAAGCATTTCTAGTAATTTTTCTTTTGGAAAAGGAGCTTGGGCCTATGTTTAAAAAACTAAGATTGCAGCTAAAAGGGACCCCTCTGATAATAAACATATCCCAAGTCTGACACAGACAAGTACGAACCATCCATTCTTAAACTCCCTAAATGAGGGATTGACTAGTCTAGCTTCTCTCACAATTGGTCAGAGGTCATGGTCAATCACCCTGAGAGTGACCAACCAATGAGGAATCTGCAGGATAGACACCATAACTATATGTGTAGACATTCTAACCTATTACAAATTGTAATTTCCTAGTATAAAGGGCAGTACACAACTCATTTCGTTAGCTATCTCGCTGGCTCGCAGCTCTTCTTTCACCACCTTTACCGACCATGTGACTACAAGCAGTACGAATCAGGATTTCAACTTATTTCAGAAAACACAGCCCTAGGGAATACCAGTTTTTAAAATAATTTCATTTGAAAATGCATTGTTCATAAAAACCTGTTGTGAGAAAATCCTTAATCCATTTAAAAAGACCCCCATTAACATCCAAACCCAACGGGTGTTCTAATAGTATGCGTCTGAACGAAAATCTATAAATTAAATACACTACGTTTTTTATAAAGCAAATTGCAAGGGATCCAGATGATCTGCAATTGAAAGAGTAGGATGATTACAAATAAACCTTTCCATGCACTTAGCCAATAGGAGGGTGAGTGCCACCAATTGAAAGTCACTTAAGGCTTTGGGTTTTAAGGTACAGGTATAATACACAATCAAGTAGTGCCTGAAATTAATCTGGGAGAGACACTTAACTACCTCTGTCTAAATCAGCTGTATAGATGAATTTATTCCCCTTTTAAAAAGCAACTTTTCACTAATTCAAACACATTTTTTAAACCTTAGACACCAGATGTTTGTTATTGTTTGTTTGTTATTATATTGTTATTTCTCTTTCTTCACTGAGATCACACTTACCACTTCCTTTCTGTGAATGTAAAGGTAAAATCAGCACACTGAACTTGCTGGTATGGCTAACAAGAAGTAAAAACCTACCTTTATTGCAGTTGTAGTGTGCTCTCTGAAGGCACCAGTTCTGTAGTGTTTGGGCATTTACTGGGACAATTATTAATTGTAGCAGTAAATCACAAAATTGATTCTTTTGGATGGCTTTAGAATCCAACCATGCGACATAACTCAAACAACGCACACACACAGGTACTAATACACGAGGATACATTTATTAATACATAGAATATGCATGTAAAACTAACAGATCTTATCGAGAGGGTTATCAGACTACAAAAGGTATATATTCAGTCAGTTACAAAGAGTTACATATATCAAGAGGACATACGTTCAGTATACAGTATCATTCATTTAAACCGTTTCGTAAATGAACTTGGTTATAACTTCTACATTAGATACTCAAAACAAGTACATAACTCTTAGGAATTAAATTGATATCAAATGGTTGGGATAACAATTGAATTCTCGAGCAGTAATGCAGTGAAGTTGAATACTCATCCAATCTCTGGGGATTCAGATCTCCCGAGGACTCAAAGAAGCAGTTGCAGGCTGTTGCTGTCCAATCCGCGCTCTCTGGCTCGGTGCCAGGCTGTGCTGTGCGGCTTGCGATGGTGCGCTGCTGATGCTCACTTAGTGTTGTTGGCTTAGTTAGTATTGGCTTTAACTAGCAAAGTTTGTGCATAGGAGAAAAGATGACTGTGGGTCCCAGCAAGTCAGGAAGAGGACCGGTCATTCCTGATGAAGCGCTAGTTCTGAATAGTGATTCAGCTGTCCACAGTTCCAACCTGTTCACGAGGCTTGCTGCTGGTGCTAACCTCGGGTGGATCCTCTGGTTACTCTCTGGCAACCTCCGCTCTAGACTCTTAGAACAGAGGAAAGTTCTGCACTCCGACACATTGGCCGTTCCGTGGTTGTCCGGGCTGAGTCTCAGGATGGTCAGGAGGTGTGCTGCGAGAATGTCCTGCCCTTGGGAGCCTTCTGCTCCTGGGCCGTCCTGCCCTGGAATTTTCCTTTGAATTCCCTTTAGAATTGTCCACAGAATCCTACAGAATTCTCTCAGGCTCTCTGTGTTGCCTGTTTTTACCTGGAGGAACTTCAGCTCGTTGATTGGCTGAAAGTTCCATGGGCATCAGAGTCCCACGTGGGTTACTCGGCCCTACTAGTCCCTGATTGGTTGATCAAGGTGAGATAGGTGTCACTTACTCCTGACACTTAGGAATGCAGTCCAGATGTCCATCTGGCACTCCCTAGACAGATAGGCGCCAATGGATGACCATTGATCATGATAGTGTCACGCCCTCTGCAGCCAGAGGGCGCTCCTTCTCTGTCCTGTCCCTAGTTTCCGGTCTGCTGTCCTTCCTGTCCCTCTCTTCCTTGGGCTATATATTTCCGGGTCTTGCACTCTGTCCTGGCTCAGCATTGACGTTCGGATGTCCTGAGACCCGCCTAGCACAAGGGCGCCTCACGTCCGCTCCCTGAGGGCATAGGTTTCTATACGGCATTCCTGAACTCTTTGCACTAATGAGCCCGGGCCTTTTTCCCGTCTCACCGCTACGCATATGGGTCTTTTTCTGCTCTCCTGCTCCCCACGGTTAGTCCCTTTGGACGTCCGTGACAGATAGCCAGGCTTAGCTAAGTGCATCCCCCTTTGGGAGCTGTCCCTTATCAAAAGAAAACATCTTTAAATCAGCCTGCATGAATAGTTTCTCTGTGGCTGCACCACAGAGATGAACAGAGAGATGAGGCCTCATTTGGGAAAGCACCGCAACACTTAATTCTGTCTTATCAACAAGCATTGCCGCTACACAAGGGAGAATGTGTGATCCTAACTGCAGAATAATTTTAGTTTCAGTGGTCTTTCTGATGTATGAGTTCGGAAAACTGTCTTTGAGAACACAGACGGAGAGATTAGTGTGGTCGTGGCCGTCAGAGGTGAAATGAGAAACAATGTGCTTGGAGAGATCTTTAATCTTCACAGCCCTGACGTGTTCTCTGAAGCGGTCTCCGAGTCTCCTTCCTGTTTCTCCAATGTAGATGGCTAGGCATTTACTGCAAGAGATACAGTAAATAAGGTTGCTGGAGGTACAAGATGCTGTCTGGGTGATCCGGAAATTGTCCTGAGGGCCCTTGAATGAGTGTGGTGGTGGCTGTGTACTTGCAGGTGATACAGCTCGCTCATACATCAGAAAGACCACCGAAACTAAAATTATTCTGCAGTTAGGATCACACATTCTCCCTTCCCTTAACGACAGATTACTGTTCTTTTAAATTTTCTCCATTCATTGGAAGTTTCATTTCACACCTCTCTGCACCCATTCTGACTTCACACCTCTTGATTGGCCTCTCTTTCTGTCCCCTGCTCCCGCCTCTCACTCCTCCTCCCTCCCAACCTTTGTTCTCCCGCTACTTTACCTTTGCCTACTGCCCTGTCTCTCTCACACCTGAAGAAGGCTCCACGACCAAAACATTGTGTTCTCTTTCTTCTTTTTTTCAGCATGGAATAAACCTATCATTATAAAGTGTTTTACACGGGAATGATTAGTGAACTTACAGTTTAAATTGTGTTGGCTGTTACATACTGTAGGTTGGCAGCAGAAAAGTCTGGGAAAACAAATGAACAGCTTTAGTATTCTCCATGTTTGATATAGAATAGATCAGTTTAATGTATTCCTATATTTTGTTTGGGCTATTTTAAATTAAATTTATTTACTTTAAAATAGATGTGTCATACATACAGTGAGAAGTGTAATTTGTATATAAAATTAAGGTTATTATTTGAATGTCAATGTTATATTTATGAAGAATTCTGGAATCTGTACTGTAATCTTCAGTGTACAAACTAAACTGAGAAAAGGAACTATTCTTTTATGGGGGGATTGATATGTCTAATATGTGATCCACAAACACCCTGGCAAATTTAACAGATATTGTCTGGTAAAATATCTGGTCACATATTAAACAATCTGGTCATGGTAAGATCTCTTCAAAGCTCCTGCTTTACTTCTTCATTGTGACATCATTAGATTTTAAAGTGCTGGGATCTTTCTGGCATGTACTTCCTCCATCTGCTTCAGTTTAGAGTCATGCTCTCCCAGTAGTTGACGCTGATGTCACATTTCATCATATTTGTTTACCATATCTATGAAACACTTCTGTCCTGTTGTGCTGCAATTGACTTGGATAATCTGGGACAGGATGATCATTTTTGGGAGCCTGACATTTGACATCAAGATAGAATGACCAACCTATGCTGAATGATCATACTGTAACTTCAATGCTTTTAGTCCCTCCTTAGCAAAGAAAAATGGCAGTAGGTCAGTCCTCCCACTTGATAAATAAAATTTCCATAAACAGCTTCAGTGATAAACTACAATGTTTTTTAAATACGTTCTGTAAATTGTCCATGTTTCATCTCTGTCCAGTAATGTTAGAATAATGACTGCATGGTAAAACCTAAGTTTATTCTCCAGATGTAATTCCGCAATCTTTAATCACTTCTCAGATGGGCAATGGTAGTAGTTTCAGATTTCAGGCAATGGGTGATTTATTCATTAATACCAATCTTCTATGAAAGATTATTCAAAAGTTATTTTGTTTTTCTATATTTTATTTCTAATAATAGATAATAGTGTCTTGATAAGTAGTTCTTCAAAATGCTCCTAATGGGCAAGACTGGATGATGCTGTTGAGAAACACTAAAAATACATTGGATTAGAGGTCAAATCTCTTAGGAATTGGCAAAGGTGAACAACTCCAAATGTTAGTCCATCAAAACAACACATGGATGAGGATATGGTGTGCAAAAGAAGACTATAGCTTTCTTGGTCACTGCAAACCCTTACATGGCAAAAGCTATCTGAACAGACATGACATATCCTACCTAAATTAGATGAATACCATTTGTTTAGGCAAAGGAATCCACAAAAATCAGAACACGTACAGTTATAAGGAAGAATGCAGAAATCAAAGAAAATGGAAAGGGAACTTATATAGGAACCAAAGACAAAGGGGAACCAAAAAAAAAACAACAACACTTAACAAAAAAATAGGCAATTATGTGCTTATACCTAAATGCTATGCATATAAAACAAATCGGTTGAAATAAGGGCTACCACATAAGCAGATTATAATATCTCGGTCACTTCACAAATCTGGCCCATACGGCAGAGATAAAAATATTCTTCTCAAATTTCTCATGGAGTCTGCACAAAGCATTTAAGTGATACTTAAAATACTACAAATCTGGCAAAGGTTTTCATGGTCTGAATAAATTTGTATAACTTTGTGATCTAAATCCACAGCCAGCAAACACACCCTGAAATGCTCAAAATATACTGATGGAAAAAGAAATGCAACACCTTCCCTCCACGCTCTGGCCTTCCTGTCTGTGTGGAACAGGCTGATGAGTGCTCATCCGTGAAGGGCACCTGATATCACTGCTAACGAGTCCACCGCAGCCTCTGCCTGGCCCAAGCCAGCCAGGTGTGACATCTAGGACAGGTCACCTTGCTCTAAGGCCAGCAGCATGGAGCCTCACTGTCCTGTCACTGATGCGGGCATAGCCTCACTTTTCAGTTTTCTTATAAGGAGCATAAATATTGTTACAGCTGTTGTAACAGACAAATAAGTTCTGGACCCCGGGATGAAGTTAAACAGATGAGTTTTATTGCATGCAAGGAACAATAAAACCGAAGTATTGTATTGAAGTATTGTACCAGTACAAAACTTCCAGTTTATATAGCCTTTTTCTGCCGCTTCTGACATAGCTCGTTACCATGGTAATGGGGGGAGGTCACGGTGTTCACAGGCCAGTTCACAGGCTTTGGTCACTCTTAATGGTCCATGTTAGGTTTTCTTCCCTGGGGTTTTCCTAGCTGGCATCTGGAATCCTTAGCAGTTATCCCCCTTTCCTGCCATAACTCTAGCCTGGAATGTCTTGTGTCACAAGAAGTCCAGTCCTTGTGCAGAAAGGAATCAACCCCTTATTCACATTTTATATCTTTTTTTACAGCTAAAGGTGACTAAGAAGTGTCCCTTAGATTTTAGATAAAAGTTTATGACACTTCTAGCTTCAAAGCCAGAGGATGTTCGCTGAGGTCTGGGGGGACCCTTGAGCAGAAAAAAAGTAAAGTTTACCTTATTATACCTAGGTAAATTGTGGGTTAATAATTATCAAGGAACAGTACAGAAACACATAATATAAGATCACATTAAAAGCACAGGAGGAAGAAGAAGCAGACAAGAAGAAGTGGAGTCTGAGAAGTTGGGACATGAATCTTGCGCCAGGCGAGAGCTCATGTTTCATAGACATCCAAACGAAACCTGAATGGAGCTAAGTATTTGAACCTCATCAGAGAGAGTGTGATATTCTGTGTTTTTAGGGAATGTGGGTTTCCTGGGTAAAAGGAACCTCAGTTTAGGGTGCATTTTTACGGATACGGATGTAGGCTCCCATTTATTTTGTGGCACCCAAGGTGCAGAGAGATTTAACTGCAGGTTACATTGTATTTAGTTAGAAGGCAACATATCTCCTATGTGGCCTCTGTAAGCATAAGAGTTTTTTTGCTTAGTAGCAATCTGGGGTTTTCTGGGTGACCAGAATGTTAGGCCACTGAAATGCCTTATTTGTAAATACTGTACATGGAGCTTGAGAGCTTGTGTGTTGTATGTTTTGTTGTGAGTTGTGTAGTTTGTGTCTTGTCATTGTAATAAATATTTAATGTGCCTCTAATTATATTAACCGCTTGGGTATATTGTGGAAAAAGCACTTACATGTTGGGTGCTATGAATAATTATTTTACTACTTTTTTCACCATTCTCATAAAATCCCATTTGTAACAATATATTTCTTTGGCATAGTAGTAAATCAATTAGTTTTGAGCATTATATTGACTTTTAAATTCAAAACTAAGATTATTTTGAATTGTATTTTGTTAGAGTACCATAACAATGTCCAGTACGATCTATGCATGAAATTTATTTACTTGTACAGTACATAGTCATAGTCCTTAGACAATTGAAATATCAATCACCTTACAGTGCAGATGAGTTTTCGCTCAATATTACCGGGTTATTTAGAATAAAAGTGGCATGCTCCATCCTAATTTCAGTCATCTTTATTATTTTTTGTCCTTATGCATTCCTGACATGAATCTGTTAGTTTTTTTACAATATCATGGTTTTCATCAATGATTATAAATAATTCAGAGAGAAAACAAAGTGCAAGCAAAAAGTGCAGAGCAAGAGGTTTTTACAAAGACTCCAATTAATGCTGATGATAGCACTCTCAGTTTGTTGGATCTGAACTTATACTTTATATCTGAAGCACACAACTCTATACTTGGACATCATCATGAAATTCACTGCAGTTCCAGTATATCTGTCTATTTCTGCCACTAGTGTTGTCAGTAAAACACATCACTATGTATGTTTTCAAAATCACATCATGGTTCTTTATGACTTTTCGCCTACATAGCAGTGACTGTGTATTCATAAACAGCCAGTCAAGAGCATAGATCAAGATTTAAAGTGGAGCCATGTAGTATATTCAGCTATATATACTGTATATTTTATCTAACACCTTGTTGTCCATTGTTGTACACTGTTGTCAACAATGAAACATTGGTCATTGAAAGGAAAAATAATCATTAAGTATAATTAAGTCTGAATGTTTTAATCAAAATGATGACTTTTGGACTGTGAAGGGTAGCAGTCCATTTAGATCTATTGTTTTTTGTCTGTGAGTTCATGGCAGCTATGATGACTATGTACCAGTATATTAAAGAAATAATCAGTGGATTAATTAAGGGTTTTTCTTTTAATAAATAAAATGACAAACCTAACCTTGCCCACTTCAAATCACTAAAGTATTGAGTTTATAACACACCTTCTCAGAGTTAATTCCTTCACATTTTATCATGCTTATGTCCTTTACTACTCCTTAAATGCCCATTTATTGTTTCATAGTTTTTAAGTCCTGGGCTCAGTTCTAGACTGAGACACTTGATGTTTGGAGTTGTCATGGTCTGGCTTTTTTAGAAGGTAAATATGCAGCCTACAATGCCAAGTAGTTCCAACTCCATCCCTCCTCAGTCACAACCACCTCCCATTAGGCCTCTTTGCCTGGATCTGGTCTTTTATTCCCTGCTTTGACTCTCCTGACCCTTTTGGATTATCTGCGGGTCTTCCTATTAATCTACATCAGTCTGATCTAATCTTTAATCATCCTTCTCTGAAATCAATCTAGTACAGGAATATTTTAAAAATATGACTGGTTAATATTTTTGGTCACTCATTTCAGGTCAGCACCACAATCTCTGCTACTTAAAGTAGAATCCTAAACCTTCTGGTCAAGTTAGGGCATGTGAGTTCTACAGCTTGTCAACTGAACATTAGGTTGAACATAATCTTCTCAAACTCAGCAATTAAGAATTCCACACTGGCATTATGGGGTCACATCAATGACCTTCTTCTTGTGAGGAGGTTTTTGTTCCCTCAGCCAAGTGGTTTAAACCAGTGAGCACAGTCTAATTAAATTACAAATTAAATTATCCAATTAAACAGCTTCTGTCATGCTGTTTAATGAATTTGAATTACAGACTTATATACAAACCTTTTGAGATGGAAAAACAACTTTAATAAGATTTCTGTTCTCTTTATAGAGAATGTATAGGTAAAAATCAAATGCATTCTCACATCGATTAAAATATTGTAAATATTAAAGGTTACACTTACAATATTTATCTATTATACATCCAGTGTTAACTTTTGCCAAATATTTAAAAATAAACAAATCAACAGATATTTCTGTTTGGAGAACAATCATGGGATAATCTATTCAAACAGTTTTTTTCAAGTGAGATCCATGTAAACTTTAATTTAAACCTCTGGACAGAGATACAGCTTTGAGAGATAAAATTGTAATTACGAGTCAAAATAATCAATTGAGAGCAGTGAATATTCACATTTTTAATAATTTAAAAAGAAGAATAGGCCTATATCCAAACTCTAAACCCAATAGACCTTGTTCTAGTTTAATATTATTTTCTCAAATAGGACATCAGAAATGCCTGAACAGGTATAATTGTGAACATGGAAAAAAAATCAGTTTACAAAAAGATCAAAACATTTAAAATGTAGTATTAGAAACAGATGATAACAGAAAAAATGGTATAAACGTGGCTTACAAACAAGCAGGCATTCATATAAAATTAATTGAACCAGATGTATTCCACATGTATTGTTACCAATAAAATGGCACTGATTTCTTTAACTCCTCTTTTATGTTTTTTTCTCAAAATTGACCATGATTTTCAAAATGTTCTTGCTATACTGTAGATGCAACTCTAAAGACTCTGCAAATCTGCATATTATCATGGAAAATTACCTTTCACTCATATGTCTCATGAGAATAAGTTTGGAACGTATTAAATCAATAGGACCAATAATGACACAGGAGCATTTTTCTGTTTGCATTATTCCTGATTGAGTTTTCGCTTAATAGACACTATTTATGTTTGTATATATCGTTATATTTTACAGTTTTGTATTTCTGTGGTTTACTGGTCAATGATTTTTTGGAAAATAAATATGGACAGTAATTCTTCATCCAGTTCACTTTGTGACTAAAACAGACTCGGTGAGCCAAATGTAGAATTAGACTTTCAGCAATAGCATTTCGAGTGAAAAAGTTCCTAATATTCTCTTAGGGTATTTATATATGTTAAAGGATGTTCCAGTGTCATTTTTGAATTTAATGTAACCTTACTTTAGGAGAAAAGTAATTATATTTTGCTTTTTAGCTTCAGCTTTCGTATTTTAAATGCCACACAATGTCTCTTTCAAGAAGATCAAGATCAAGGTTTTGATCTTATAATAAACCTTATATGAAAGAATAGTGAACTATACTATGATATTTCGGCCCTTAATCCATATTTCTTTGATTCTGTTAAACAAAGAACATTATTTCAATATCATGTAGGAAAATATCCATAATTGTAACTATACAGTAATAAATATTATCAAAGAAGTGGTATGGTTTAATGTCCAAACAAGCTGTTGCTAACCACATCAGATGTCACAGAAATATCATAAGTGCATAGAGGGTTTACAGTGTCAATCGTAGAGCATACTGAGGACATCTGCTGCATGTGTAATGATGCTGCCCCTTGACCAATGGGTCAGATGCATGCAACTCTCTGATTGCCTCCACACAGCATCTTTAACAGCCACAACAATGTCTAATTGAACAAACCATCCACAAATAATCATCAGCAGGTTCTGTGAAAATGGTACTCTAATCAACAATATTTCTAATGCTTCAGCAATAACACTGTGAAGCACATTTTCAGTGGTGCACATACCACTTACAGTATTACAGCTTTGTCATTAGAGGGATAACATCACCTTTAAAAAAATCCAGAACAGCATACAGTGCACAGAAGGAAGGCACAATGAGTATTGGCATCACAATGAATGTTAAACAGAGACATCTGTGGAGAAGGGAGGCTTGGTGGTGTTTGTGTTATGTTCTGGTTAGGCTCGGAGAATGTAAGTAATGATCATCAACGACAAATAAAGTGTGACAGAATACAGGCATAACATTCTACATGTGGTCATTCCTTTCACGCATGCATGACCTTGGTCTTTATAGATCAGGTCTGCAATCTAATAAGGAGAAAAACTAATAAAGAAAGTTTTTTTTTGTAATAATCCATCAATATGGTTGCAATTACTGTCATGTTTTATTAGAGACTCACCATCATTAAATATATTTCAAAATCAAAATTTGTATAAAATATTTTTTTCAAACTGCACTTTTAATGGCAATATTGGTTTTCTACTTTTATTTTTTAATGCTTTTAATTGGGTGTATAAATTATCATCATTTTTTTATTTTCCCTTTGTAATGATGCTTGTATTTGACCTTGTATTTTATTTGTTAAGCACTTTGAGATTAATTTAGTATTAACCTTGCTATTACTATTTATAGCAGTCAGAAAGTAAAGCTTTTCTTGATCCTAATAACATGTTTAAATTAATCTATTTCCTTTAGTAAAGTGATGCAATTATCTCAGTAATACACACCATAATGACTTTCATAACATGTATGCATTATTTTAAGAAAATTCAGTTTGTTTACTTTCCAAATGTACAGATAAAACAGATACTGTTTAGTACAACAGTTTTGTAAACACAAAAGTACCGAACTACAGAAGTCTGTTAATTTAAATCAGACTTGAAGGTCTCTTGTGATCCCCAGTCCTTTTGTGCTGGAAAAATTCAAAGCACTGTTAAAACTATAATGTCTCTAGTATTAAAATTAAAATGTCAAATATTGCTGCAAATCTCTAGTATTGGAGTATCTGACATATTTAGTGATAACATGTCAAACACAGATGTGGTTTACTATTATATGCTGTATAATACTCACAGGTTTGTTGTTATTTTTAAATGACTTCTTATCTATTCACAACAACACAGCATTGTTCATAATATTTTTTTGCAAAAAATAGGTTATTCTACTGATTATATTTGTTTCTTAGCAAATAATGGTTACAAATACCACAAATAATTACTGAGATGTATGATCCATGGTAAGTAATTTTAAATGGCCAATATTTTGAATGTTAGAAAATACATGTTAATGTATATTCAAACATTTTTCAAAAGCTGGACATCTATATATGTATACATGTGTTATATAATATAATTTTTGTATAGTCAGAATAACTCAAATAAAATCTTTTTGGGGGGATGGTAAGTCATTATACTTTCCATGAATTAATTTTACATATTTTAACTTACAATCATTTCAGGTCACAGTAAATGACTATTCTGAAGCTCAAAGGATTCCATAAAATTTAAATGTAATTCAAAAGGCTTCTTTTATTAACCCAGGGAAGCTAAGATTTGTAATATGGGATCAGACATGATCAGCATGTATATGAGTTCCAACAGTAGAAGGCAAAAGGTCCACAACAAAAGTCCAAAGGGAACATTACATAAGTACATGCATACAATGTTGATTTTA
Source organism: Lepisosteus oculatus (assembly GCF_040954835.1). NCBI lineage: Eukaryota > Metazoa > Chordata > Actinopteri > Semionotiformes > Lepisosteidae > Lepisosteus > Lepisosteus oculatus. Next base: position 8,710,935 of record NC_090710.1, read on the forward strand.
TTAGTGGGATAACTTTGTATATAATAATTATATCTCTATTAGCAGTATTTACCAGTTTCAACAAAGTAAATGATTGCTTTTCCAATATTCTTCCTTTCCTTTTTTTCTGCTTAAATTTATTGCAATTAAAGTGCTGTTGAGATGAATAAACAGAAATTTTAACTGAAATTTGTGAGGATTGTTTGATTGTTTGCTTTGCCTGGTGTCTGGTTACCTACTATTGCACATGCTCGTAGTTGCATTAGATACTCTAAATTTCCTACTTCGTGGAGTGCAGGGGTATCTCCTTCATACTTGGATGTTTTTTTCCCAAACCGCAACAAGTACTACATATGGTCCGCACAGAAACAACCAGATGGCAGCCTATTATTTGAGAATTGTTCTCAGTTTTAGTAAACTTTTAATATGCTGAGTTCTATCTTAATAAAATAATGGTGTAAATGCCACTAACAGGAAGTTTTAGTTGCCATGTGCCAAGGCCAGAGTATGTAACAAAAATTTTACAAAAGCAGAAGTGCTGCCGATTATAGAATGGCTTCAATAGTGCACAAGACTCAATATCAAACATCTGATAATTTTTTCTTGATATGGACTAGTAGACACACTAGCGAAATAGTACAGTAGGAAATTTTAATTACACTCAATGGTGTCTGGTTATTGAAAGATATTTTAAAGCTGTTTGGTATACAAACTACAAACATTCAGTGAATCAATGCATTCCTATAATGATACGTGGTGTGCATGAGAAATTAAACTATGATTATTGCCTTTGCATTTTTAGTGGTATTTAATAACAAATTACCTGGCTTCAATAAAAACAGTTAAAAAGCTGACCATTACAGTTCTTGAAACTCTCTTTTGTTTGGTTTGACAGACTCAAAAATATCCCCCAAAACAGAATTCATTTACAACATGAATGGTCTCAGCCGTTATTGAAAACGTGCATCTAATAAAGGGATTTCATTTTTAGGATGTGCAGATAGAAAATAAATGGTTACAATCAGTGGTGATTGTAAATGCATAATATGAATTTCTTAAACATCAAACAGCATTGACACAAATACATTTTAATTTAAATTCTATTCTGTAATATATATTTTGTATATCACAGCACAAGTTCAGAGATACTTTTTGAAGGCTGAATATTAAGAAATGTGATGAAGCTACATTATACTTTATGTGTACCATTGAGATTTAGAAACAATACATTCAGGAGTTCTTGGGGCTGCTGTTTGTATCAACACCTCTCGAGAAAAATATTTTGTAACCCTTACTGTAATCATATTTCTAATGAAATATCAATATAAAATACAGGAGTTTCCAGTTTATAACATCGGAAGTAATTGGTTTTCTGTTTATCTGTATCTGATATTTTTAATCTAATTAATTGATCTAATTAGTTGCGTTATCAAACCTTTTTATTGGTTTGAAGGTCCTAAAATGTTTTTATTTATATAAAAAAAATAATAGTAAATTTGAAACCTGCAGATTCTGTGAAGAATAATATTATTATAAATCTCCAATTAAGGAAAAAAGGTAAATGAAGTATGCATTTGATTAACCGATAATCCACATAGGATGAAACGTAGATGACACTATTGTGGATTTTTTTACTCTTGTCATTTACTTAACAGTTTGAATAGGTGCATGATTATAGCTGAAAGAGATGTATATAAACAGTATAAACATTAAGTTATTTTATAAGTGTGAAGCATGTGATTTATTACTGTTACATTACAGGTAGCTTCCTAAGATATATAGATATATATATAGCACTAAGCAAAGACTCCCTTGCAAAAATGTGTCTCACTTAGGAAGTTGCTATAAATATATTAAAACTTTGAAAAAGGTGCCTTTAAATTACTGCTGACTTAAGAAGAAACACTTTTCTGACCTTCACTTTATTTTTCTTCTTCCACCCAGTTGATAATTGCATTCAACATGTTCTAATTACTTTCAGCAATGCCATTAACAATAATGAACTCCTACTGTAGGGAGGCTCAGTTCTGAAATCCTGCAAAGCAACATCATTAAACAAACAACTCTAGTTTACATATCAACTTAGACTGCTCAAACCTTACCAGAGGACACTCTGCATCACCAAACAGTATTCTGAGACCATTTTAATTTTGTGTTTAATTAATGTTTTCCTTTATTAGGGACTGATTCATTGAACATATATTGTGACACTCCAGCACAAGAAACTGTTGTGCTTTGACTGAATGAAAACATTTGTGAGAAATCAGCATTTGCTTTTCATACCATGAAATACTTTGTGTCTAATAGGTTATCATGGAGTTAATTACAAAAACAACTTTACTTTAATGACAAATACATCATTCTCTGTTGCAGTAATTAAGAAAACTAATCATTTTAAAAGTATTTTTGGTCATAGTCTGTTCTCAACCATTGAAATCACGTAGGTCTAAATGATCAGTCACTTACTGCTATAGCCTGTATTTGCTTTACTTGGTCACTCAAGTATTAATCATATTGTCAGGACAGTTATGACCATACGATGAGAAGTGTATCTTTCTAAGCTAGTTATGTTTTTAATGTGTTAAAGAAGTTCAGGAGGGTAGCTGCATCAGCATGTGTAGGCTGCAAAAGAACAAGTAATAGGTTTATTCCATGCTGAAAAGAGAAGAAAGAAAACAACGTTTTGGCTGTGGAGCCTTCTTCGGGTGTAAGCAGGTGGGTTGCTGCAGGTACTGTAGCTTACACTCAAAGAAGGCTCCACAACTGAAACGTTGTGTTTTCCTTCTTCTCTTTTCAGCATGTTTTAAATGTTTTACTCCTTGAAAAACAAAGCATACTATAACAATATAGTGTAAGTATATAACTGGAGGAGAAAATAAAACAACAGAAATAAACGTTCTCCACATGGAAAGCATGGACTATTACATATTGAAAAAGATAGTGCATGAATGGAGTTTATATAAGCAGAATAAAAGATACAAACAAGAGGAGGCTGATCAGCATGACTTTATTATTTCATTGTTCAGTAATTATCATTAAATCAAGAATCTTCTTCATTGGTAATCTACTTAAACAATATACAGTATCTTTGTAGCTTATTCTAGATACCACTTATGAACTTTAGAAATAATTGTTCATATTATAATGCATTCATTTAAATAATTAATTAAAACAAATATGAATAATGAGATGCTTGTGCCAGATGATTGTTCATGTTCAAAGGCATTCAGCTTTAAATTTCCACCTACAGGGTCCTAAAATATGATCGAACAGCTACAATCGGAACTTCACAAAATAAGGCTTTGAGTGCATCAGGAACAGCAATCCTAGCCACAACCATCCTCCCACTGACACCGAAGTAAGTCAAAACATAAACAAATAAACAAATGTCAAGACAGGAAGGAATTTAATTATGCCAAGAGGATAAAAAAAGTATGCTGAGAACTCAGAGACTGCAAGGCTTTTGTGTTTTTGTTTTGGGAATTTTGTATCTTTCTCACTGTAAATAAGAAAAGCATTTTTACCTTACATCTACAGTACATTACGTTTGTATACCTGGTTTCTCTAAGACAAAAAATCCTGTTATGGTACCGTGTTCTTGGGTATTCACAAGATAGTGTCCCATGATGGTAGAAAACAGTAGTACTATATTTTTTCTTTTTCATTAGTTAAGAAATACGGGCCAGCTCCACCAGACTCCGTAACAGCTTTTTTCCACAGGCTGTCAGGCTCCCCAACAAACTCCTTGTACCTTTTGCACCTACTCCAAATCTGGAAACTTAGTTCTTTTTTGCCTAATGTCAGGCACACTGTCTGATGTATTCTTTGCACAATCCTGTAAATTGCACTATACACATTGCGCTTTATGCACCCTGTACCCTATCAGAAATGTCTATGTTTACATTGTCTGTAGCATTGTCTTGTCAGTTCCTTTTCTGTATTCACATCGTAGACCTGAAGAACGATATTTTGCTCCTCTGTACACTTGTAAATGGCTGGAATGACAAATAAACTTGAACTTGAACTAAAGGAACCCTGCTGGAAAAAACTCAGGGAGAAGTAAAGGGGAAACAGATGGCTAATATTTATCAGTAATTCCCAGGTAAGGAATAAGAAAAAGAGGTAACTTGAATGAAAATTGCAATAAAACACAGCCTGTCCGATCAAGCACATCAGCATACTGTAAAAGTGTAGCTCATAGGAAGTAAAGTTTGTTTGTGTTCAGCTGGTGACTTATTTAAAATAGATTAATTTTCCCCTTTAAAATAGATTCATTTTTCTCCCTTACAAAATCACTGTACATTCAAAAGCAGGACTGTGAAAAGTAAATCTTTACTTTCTCTTAAGGGCTTTGTGCCAATGCAGGTCAGAGAAATGAAGAGAAAGTCAAGTTTAGCACTGTGCTAATCAAGTATTCTTTCCAAGACCAATCTTCATCACCAGTTCCTCACTTCAGAGAAGGACAAAAACTCAATCATCCTCTACAGAAAAAAAACATCAGCATCCCTACTACCTCCACCAGTCCTAACCTTGTTATTACTATACCCACTGATCTTTCCCTTTCACAGGATGAGTGATCTCTTCTCAGTATCTCTTTCTTCTTTTCAGCATAGAATAAACCTATTACAAAATCAGATTACTTAGGCCAGAATCATTCAATTGTAATGAATTAAGGAGGGCTGAAGAGCAGAAATACTTTTTTCATGTTCATTTACAGTTTTAATAATAAATGCATAATAAATAACACCCAAGCAAAAATATAATGGTAAGACTAAGAGTATGATAAGGAAACAGATGTATTTTTAGTTTAATGTGCATTGAGAATTAAGAATTTAGTAATGCATTTAATTGGATCCTACTGTACAGTATAGCACACTTATTTATAAAATGTTATTTCAATTTTTAAGTGTATTACTTAAGCATCCATTAAGTTATATTTTATGTAACTACCTAGTATGATTTAGTTAGCTAACGGTAAGATATATTTTGTATTATATTTATATTTAACGTGGTGTCATATATTTAGTTAGGTAACATGGTACAATATATTTTGCCATTCGTTAAAACAAATATGAATAATGAGCTGCTTGTGCAATATAATTGTACATGTTGTGTGCCTTATGCCTTTTTTACTTCCACTACAGGATTCGTAAAAACATGTTAAGATAGTAAAAAGTTGAGAACGTGAGGTTGTTTATAAAAAATAACACATCCAGAGATACAGATCAATAGAGATCCATATGAGATAAGACAAAAGGAAGGTCCATATTACAGCTTAACAACTGATAAGCATGCCAGGTTGATAATTCTCTCATGGGAATTATCTTGATGAAATTCTGAAATTACCTAAATTTATACTAGATTCATTCTCACACTAGTTTCATTCTCCTCTGGTGCTTTACCCATATATATATATATTCAGTTGTTCAGTCAAATTATAATAACAAAAAAATAAGCAGAGAAACATACAGGAATAGCAAACTTAATTATTTGAATTTTACTCACTAGCCTAAGCAAATGAGAGCACTGTCACAAGCGCCTCATTCACTTACAGGGAATGAACTGTGTACTGTAGCTCCTGCAATGATAAAGTTGGGATGAAGGAAGGGCTGCTAGAAAAGATATGCTCAGAGTTGTGGGCAGTCAGCTGAGTATTTATACATAGTAAAGCAGAGGTGCAAGATCAGATTTTGACCTCCTTTCTCTTAAATATCACAAAAAAAATCATATATTTTTGCCACATTTTATATACAAATTATTTCATTTCCTTGCATTCTTGTATTTCATGACCTTTCCTAACATATGTTGGATGTCTATTAGAACTCTGTCATGTTAACCATTTTCATGTAAACAAGCTGCAGCACACCAGGGTTAGGTTGTGATAACGTGATCTTTAAAGCAGACGGGTCTAGGCAAAATACACACTAAAGCAGATACAGTTCCTATAGGCAATATCATAATTCTACACAACAAAGTATCATATTTGTGTTGCCTAACAGTCTGAAATAAACACACTTTAAATCATAACTTTATTGACAAAAATGGGTTGGATAAGTGAACACACTCCTGAGTAAGTACATGGTGAAAGCTACTTTCGCTTTAATTATAGCTGTAGATCTGTTGAAATATTGTAAGTCTGTACCAAAGCTTCCCACCTAAATGTTCTCTGTGTTACTTTCTATAGACACTGTATAAAGTTAAAACTTTGCCTTTTACTTACAGTTCTAGAAACAACATTCCGAATCATTCGAATCAGATTTTCTTCTCTATACAGTAAGTACATTCTTACTTAGTGTAGTCTGCTTTTTGTTTCTCTGAGACTCTTTTCCAATTATTCTTCCTAAAAGCCACTTTGAAAATCTTCTCTGCCAAATTCATAAAAACCACTCGTTAAGAATCATAAAAAAATCCAAATGTCCCCGATCCCATAGTCAGAGAGCAGGGTGGACCCAATATCTTTCTCAGACAAACAACTGAACACTTGTTCCTTTTTTTTTAATCTATAATCCTACCAATTATTTTCCGCCGATCAGTTGGGTGATTGAGGACAGCAACATTCCCCGGTGAATGTATTTCAAACAAGGGTGGCCAAAAATGGTTGAAACATGTCAAATACAGTGAAGTCTGAATGAACAGTGTTTTCACTGAAAAGCAAAACAGAACTTAGTCTTGAATTTCAGCATATTGTTATTGTTTTATACTGTAGCTGCTGTGCTTCAGAACTGCCTAGGAAAAGTATATATCTAATAACCAAATGCTTTTGGTGTGCTTTTCCATTTTTCAATTATATTAATGACTTGAATTCAAGAAGGTAATATCGAAATGAAATGAATCTGTCTAGATCTACTATATAAAGTAGAAGAATGGCTTTAAGACTGAGACTGGATTTTTTCAAAAATAATTACAAGACTGTATCTCTTATTTTATTACATAAAGTTAATTATAATTATCTGTGGTGAGGGTAATATTAAAAGTAACTAACCTCAGTTGTTATTTTCAAAGCACCATAAAATAATTTGTTATTCATTATATTAAAAATTGTATTTGTTTTTTCAGATAGACGTACATTATTTGAAAAGGTCAAATTGATAAATTGTATTTTAAAGGCAAGGGAAAATACTTTTTTTCAGCTTGAGTTTTCCTCCTGAAAACCTGTTCAATGAAGCAGCCAACCATGCAAGATTAAATTAGCGAGAGTGGCAAAAACTTGTCTTTCACTTCAGAAAAGTAATGTAGCATAAAACTCTAGTAACTCATATTTATGGTGTACTATCAGCATTTGAAGTCTGCCTGAAAAAGGATTTATTTTATATTTTTGCTTCTATAGTATATGACCTTTTTCTGAACAACAGCAAAAAATATTATTAATAACAATATTCGCTGAAGAATAAAGGACATAAGTATTGGCACACTGTATATAGAATTATACTGTCTCAATGCCACACTCAGGCAGTCTAACTCCATTTCTATAGTCCCAACCTGGCCACCTTGTTACCGTTAATATATAACATATATTATATTACTATATAAATTAATCTGTACACTTAAGAATCGTTGACACAATTATTCTTATTGTAATCTATATAACTAATTTTAAACTCTGATTAGTTAGAGATTATGATTAGTGTGAGAATAAACCAGGATGGTTATTTAATCAGTTCATTTTAATCAGAAACTTCAAAAACTTGATCATAACACCTTATTGTTGGTGAAAGGTAAACTACATTAGCAGGCAGTATGAATATTTGTAATATCTAATCCATCACATTGCCCTATCAAATCTAATTCACTCAGTGTCAGGTATTGCTTGGCATTGACATCACGTTCTCCTCTCTAAAAGGCCAAAAAACTAACAGGCTACTTTGTTATGCTAAAAAATACAGATTTGTCAGGATGATCTGTTCTTGGAAGAAAAAAAAACATGGGAACAATATCAGTGTTCAAGTGAAAAAAGTAAAACAATGAAAAATACATGTTCTTAGAGCTCTTATGTGCTTTACGTTTTGTACCTTCTCAGAGATGTAACTACTCATCAAATGTCCAAGTAATGTTTCAGTGAATTAAATAATTGTATATACAGATGCAGCCATTCAAAATGCGCGGTAAAAACCCGCGGTACGGTAACCTACCCACAAGCCACCGCGGGGCACCGGAGCATACCGCAGGGCAAGTGATTGGCTGGCCAAAATGACCGACAGGGGCACTCGTGGTGCATTGGTTGGTAGTGCAAAGATTTAATCATTTAATGTCTTTACTGTGCACATTTTAATCCGCTTAGTTTTGAATATTTATATGGATTTTACCACTAAAGGGAAATTTTAGTAGCTGAGCATAAAAAGAAGAGGAGCATAACGCATCTGAAGGTCATAAACGATATTAATTTAAAACATTACTGTATGTATGTAAACTGTACTGTGTATGGCTGGTCTTGGTAGTTTAAAGAAAAAATACACACCAGTCTTCCATTTCTCCCTAAACATTTTAAGCATGAAAGTTTTATGAAACGGTACCCAAATATGCGATTGCTGTATAGAATGAATTTTAATTAAAAAAAAATATTTAACACGAACATTAAGCTGTTTACATGTTCCGCCTGAGAACAGTCACCCGTTGCTACCCAACGCAGAATGGTGATTGGCTGACACCATCTGACACCCCTCTGATTGGAGAAAAAAGACGTGCTGGTTTGCTATACCAGGAAGAGGATTTCTTTCAATTCTAAACGTGTATTTTAAAAGTTTAAGAAGTAAAAACCTTACAGCGTACACAGATTTCTAAACTGATCAGGATCGTTATCTTTGTCTTATGCATAATAATGTTCACCGCTCTGTCCAGCAAATTAATAATAAACTTTATTTTATATAGCTTTTTAAACGAATAAGTAATTAGATTGCTCATAAACCTAATCACTTGCTTTTTCTTTTTGTTTAGGCTCAGATTTCAACTATAGATCGTATTATTAATAACCATAATAACAACCAACCAACAAAAACAACCATATAAACATAATACCAACCAAAAACATAGATAACAACCACAATACAAAATCAAATAATCAAACCATTTTACACTCGCAAAGTCCTCCAATTATCATAATCCCGCCCCTTATGCAAAACCAAACCTTCCTCCCATCCCAGTTTATCCTGTTTATCATAAACAAAATCCACCTCAATTTTCAACATAAAGCATTACACAAAATCAATACCTCAACACTCCATACTCAACAACGATAATTCACAAACAGCCAGAACATGTAACTACACATTCCCAAACATACCTACTTTCCATAGCCCCGCCCCTTATGCAAAACCAACATCCCTCCCCTGTTCTCTCTCTCCCCTGGCGGTTGTAATTGTTTTTATTTTCAAATAAATTTTAGCAAAGTCATGTATTTTAAAAATCTTAAGATTTTTCTATTTATGTCTTTATTTAGTGGTTTCATTAGTGACAAAGGCTAAACTTTCTTGGAAAAATGTCTTTTATGTAAACCATGTTTGCTATTAATTCATTCAGGGCTAAAATATGTTCATTGTCTTCTAATGAAAGAAGGGTTCCTTTCGCCGTAGTCGGGAGCCTAGCCTTTAACGTTTGTACGTGCTCCTTCTTACCATGTTACTGTTTACCGTTACTGACCATATTAAGTTTAAGTGCCTGTGGGCACTTTTCCTGTCCGTGGGGGGTGGACCGTCTTTCATTAGAAGGTTAGTCTGTTCTACTCTGAGAATGTAGAGGCGGTGGGAAGTGCCCGCGGTCATTTAATTAGTATTAAAATCTTAGTTATCTTTCTAGTTCACAGGTTTGCATGCATAATTTAATTTTGAAAGCCACTGAGACATCAGGTACTACTGTTGTATTTATGAAAAAGAAACAAAACAAAAAACATACTAACAACTGTGCCATCCTACTCCTTAGTTAATACATTTTATTCATAAACAGTTAACATTGTTAGCAAAATATTTTGAATTATATTTAACCCTATTTTTTCTTTAGTTTTGTATTTAACTTATTATATGATAGTCAGACTTAATGTATATTAATGTATATTTGAACAATGAAAATATATTTTTACAAGATTTTACATTAAGCACTTAAAATTAATATGGTTAATAATAGTAAACTGTAACATGCTGTTACAAGATCGGTTAACTGCGAAAAAAATCCTTTCAGAGAAAATGTTTCAGGTGTGAAGAACAAACCTGTTCCCACACACCCTGCCCCCACTACCATTAGAATATACACAAACATTTTAGCGTTTCATTCTGAGCAGAAGACCCTCACACCTGAAGAGTGCTGGCTGTGACGAATTAAACCGGTTTTACAGGTTTCAATCACAGATTGGGACTCAGTAAAGTAACACACAGCGCCACTGGATTTGATAATACTGTACCTAACCAAAATCCGCAATATGGAAACAGAACCTAATTGTTGATAGATGATGTACTCGTAACATTTTTTCAAGACGAACTACAACATTTAAAAAATGACTTGTATGTACTTGATATCTCTAATCAATCCACGGGTTCCAGCACAAAACAAAACTAAAACGCATACCGTTCAGCGCTTCTTATTAGTTGCTCAAAAGTAATTTGACCGTATGAAATGCATAATATAAACCTAGAAACATATACGTGAGCAGTACTTAAGCACTGTAGTATCGGTGTTAAGACATACCTCTCAAATACTGTAAATCAAGTTAAAAATATCTCAAGACCGATTCTGGTCGTAATGAAACCATGTTTCGTGTATGTTTTCTTTTTCATCTTGAAATAACTCATTTCTAAATACCTTTTTCACTGTTAACATCTTGTAGCAACTTTGCGACAAAATATACACTCTGACAGTTCATCCTGCTACCAACATTAAATAAAACAAATCTTAAGATTTCTATATTTATGTCTTTATTTAGTGGTTTCATTCGAAGCTTACAATGTTTAGGGAGAAATGGAATACTGGTGTGTATTTTTTTCTTTAAAGTACCGAGACCAGCCATATACTGTATGTTTATGTTAAGATTTCCCTTCAGTGGTAAAATTAGATATGAATATTCAATACTTAAATGGGCACAGTTAAGACATTAAATATACATATACATATTGTATACAGTACAGTTTGCATACGGTAATATGTTTATGTTACGCGATTAAAAAATAAATAAATAAAACTGGAAGGTCCAGCACCACCATTATGTTTATATGGTTGTTTTTGTTGGTTGGTTGTTATTATGGTTATTAATAATACGATCTATAGTTGAAATCTGAGCCTAAATAAAAAGAAAAAGCAATTGATTAGGTTTATGAGCAATCTAATTACTTATTCGTTTAAAAAGCTATATAAAATAAAGTTTATTATTAATTTGCTGGACAGAGCGGTGAACATTATTATGCATAAGACAAAGATAAAGATCCTGATCAGTTTAGAAATCTGTGTACGCTGTAAGGTTTTTACTTCTTAAACTTTTAAAATACACGTTTAGAATTGAAAGAAATCCTCTTCCTGGTATAGCACACCAGCACGTCTTTTTTCTCCAATCAGAGGGGTGTCAGATGGTGTCAGCCAATCACCATTCTGCGTTGGGTAGCAACGGGTGACTGTTCTCAGGCGGAACATGTAAACAGCTTAATGTTCGTGTTAAATATTTTTTTTAAATTCAATTAAACGGGCACAGTTAAGACATTAAATATACATATACACACTGTATACAGTACAGTTTGCATACGGTAATATGTTTATGTTACGCGATTAAAAAATAAATAAATAAAACTGAAAAGTCCAGCACCAGCTGGATTCGAACACACAACCTGCCAGCTGGTAGTCACGCACCTAGACCAGTAGGCTACAAGACAGCTCGCATGATCAGGCAGGCGAAACAGCCTTACACAGTCCTGCCGCAGTAAACGGATATAATCATACCGTTATTAAATTCTTTAGATACGCGATTCCATATTATATTCCTTTTTAATCAAATTCTAAAAGTATGCTTGTTGACTCCGGTATCACGTTAGTTAAAGACTTCGAAGCTTACAATGTTTAGGGAGAAATGGAATACCGGTGTGTATTTTTCCTTGTGATATTTTAAGCTCTAGTTGAATGATAGGTGTCGCATTTTAAATCATTTTCGTAGCTAGAAATTATGAAACGCCCTGTTAAAAGCAAGGAAGTTTTTATGCCCCGTTGAAGTAAAACAAAATGCCTGACAAAGTATGGCTTGGACAGATTCCAAGTGCTTGTACAAATGTGCTAAAGAAATTATACTTTGAGTATACAGCTTGTCCAAAGTCATCCATTATCAATACTATTAGTAATATCTTCAGTAAAGGCTTTGATGCATAAATATTTCTGATGAAGGTAGGTTGTGTACTTCTGTCCAACTGAGCAATCTTGCTTTCATAATATATACCAACATTTTAATGACTGATGATTAACATGCTGTAATACACAGTTCAAAATTAAAGGCTCAAATGCTGTACATGAGAGGTTAAGCTCCCCCTGGCGGTTTTACAAGGCGACGCCGGATAGTTAGTCACGTGACACACGTGACACCGCGTGATACTGCGTGATACTGTGACACGCCCACCGCGGTATGCCGCGAAATACCTCACCCATTTTGAATGGCTGCATCTGTACAGAGTGCCAATGCTTATGTCCTTTATTCTTCAGTGAATATTGTTATTAATTTTTATTGCTGTTGTTCAGACAAAGGTCATAAACTATATAGTACTATATAGTACACCATAAATATGAGACATTGCTGTAAGCCCCCGAATGTATCCTTTTCTCTTTCCTGAATTGATTCCAGAACAATATTTTTGTGCCATTGTGACCAACATTGTACACAACAATCTCAATGAGCTCTAAGCACTATATTACATAATTGTAACATAACAGACCTTAATATAAATTTGATATGATTTAATTATATCTTCTATAATGTTTTTACCTTTTTATGTATCCCTCAATGTCTTTTTTCAAGCACAGGATCCCCCATTATGGTACTTACAGTATACAGTACAGTACAGTATTTTTACTATGTGCATGTAATATGCCTGCACTTTACAAACCTCATGTGTCAGGAGTTTGCAGAGTCTTGAATTTTATTTAAATCTTCTAGAATTTCATTTTATGTGTCTGTGGTATTTGTTAATCGCCCTATTTTGATATTTTTGTAAACTTGATTATTTTACTAACTATACCTGAACCTAGAACAGTGGTATAAATGGAGAAGAGCAGTGGTACTATTGCAGGTCTCTGTGGTAATACTTACATCACCTCGATATGATTTGGTGGATGGACTTTAATTTAAATGGTACATTTGGGGTGTTCAAGTTGAAGTGTAAAGTTAAAGTCAGAGCTCATTACAGTTTTGTTGCTTTCATTTTGTTTACATTGGAATCAAACTTTAGATGTTGAAATACTGAAAAAAGGTTTTGAAATGTATTTTTCTTCATGTTATCTTAATTCCAAATGTATTTCTGAGAAGAGGAACATAAGGAAAGCTATATGAGTGGTCACTGAATAGCAATATTAATTCTTCACAGTAGTACAGGTATTTTTTATTTTGAATAAGAGCATGCAACAGAAATAACTACAGCTCTCAGATGCATAATTTAATATTCCTGTGTGATTAAATAAAAAACAATATACAGTTTTGGAAGAATAGTATTAAATATGTCTTTAATATTTTGACATTTTAATTAAAGTTTGAGTTTTATTCAATTGCAATATATGTGCTGAGGTTGTGAATGCACCCACTGAATAAAACGATTTAATCAGAAAACATTATATCTCCTAATTAACTGATAAGTTTAAGATTAAACTTAGCAATTATAAACCATTAGAACTGAGGAAGAAAATTGAGTTGGGTATACAAGCACTCTAAAACATTAAGAATATACAAATGACCTAATAAGCAAATTAGTGTTATTGATTTGTTAATGGTTCATAACTTCATGAACATGTTCCATTTGATATAAAGTTCAGATAAGATTTTTCTCATCTTCATCAAGTAACCAGTGGTTGTAAATAGTGATTATGTATAATTATTAGGTATAATAAACTAAACTAATGAAGTGGAAGTTAGACTGATGTTTCTGAAGTCACAATATTAACATAAATCTCAACAGTGTCTTTGAAAACACAAGCTTTGTACAGCATTAGTCTTTTTGAATTTTATTCCAAAATGTGAATACAAATTACTTTGAATTCAATATTATATCATCTTTAGTGTAAATGACAAGAAAAAGTATAAAGGATAGATTTCCTTTTAGAGACTATTAAAAAACAATATTTTTATTACAATTACATTTTATACAATCTATACTACAGTATATAACCCACTGATATGTGTGTTATTTTTAAAGTAATTTATTTTAATAAGCTGTATAGAAAATGAAATCATCGCACTCATGAGACATTTTTATTAGGATTAACTGAAAAGATCCAATATCAGTGGAAAGTAAATTCCATGCTCATTGTAAATTTTAAGTACTTTAATATAATGTTTAAAGCCGGATATAATGGTTTGAGCATCACAGTTATAAATAAGCTTATATAGTGATATTTAAATTCCATTTATAGTTCCTTCCAAATGTATTCACTCCCTTCTGATGATTTAGCAAGTATCATTTTGTCGAATCACAAATGATGCATATACATTGTAGGGACTATCCTTTTATTTCACTTAGAATTAAATGATATTAAGTATTTCTAAAAATATTTATGTACCTGGATCAAACAGCCTATTGCCTGTCATAGGAAAGAGGCCCCTCTCTGTGGTCAGCCACAAGATGACCTAGTGGTCTTTGCATTTGAGCAAGTAAAATAGATGAGCTTGTCTTTTGGATACGGATCTTTCTCAGGACAATCCAAATCCATTATCTATACTCCCTTAAAATTGATGTCTGGCAGTGGGACATAGGCACATCTGCATTGTCATCCAACAAGATGACCAACCAATCAGGGACCTGCACAGTGCGAATACCCACTCCACCTAGTAGCTTCATCACAAGTGTTAATTTTGTTGACAAAAATTATGATAAAATGCTCGTTAACTACCTTTTTTTCATTTTAGCTATCAAAGATGACACACTTACAAAAATAATCCACAGTGACGATGATAAAGACAAAATTGCTTTCCATTTTTGTTGTCTGACTAAAACCTATACTGAAATGAAATTTGTCACATGAGTTTCACATTTGGGCATTTACTTTATGTCTGACAAATATCAGGTACAATTGCAGGGCTACGGCTGTAAGTTGGCTGTGAAGTGCCTTAAAGCTACTTTTACATTAGAATTAAAAGTATCAAGGTGTGCTGCTTTCACTCTTCTTCTCTTTTGTTTTCTAACTGTCCTGATTTTGGGCTTTTCCACACCTCAGGTCATGAATTCTTATTGTTTCTTAATTTATTGATACCAAGATAAACAATATGATTTATAAGATGTACAAATTAGACAAAATATAAAAACTAGAGCGCCTTGCTTTTTTTTACAAGAAATGCTTGTGGTTCTCCATGGTTTCAGCTGGAAGAAAAAGATCTGCAGTCAGGAAGTACTTTATATAGGAAAAGCAAACTAGGTGTCACGGATGTCGGAAGGGACAAACTGTGGAATGAAACGAGAGTGAAAAGACCCTATGCATAGCGACGAGACGGGGGTTAGCCCTGGCTCAGCTGTTCAGGAAATGCTGTATAGAAACCTATGCCCTCAGGTAGCGGACGTGGGGCTACCTGGTGCTAGGCAGGTCTCAGGACATCCGAACGTCAATGCTGACGTTAATGCATCCTCGGCAGAATGAAAGACCCAGAAATATATAGTCCCAGAGAGAGAGAAATACCGGAAGGACAACAAAGAACCGGAAATGAGAGACAGGACAGAGAAGGATGCAGTCAGAGGGCGTGACACTAGGATAAGTGCCATATGAGTCACAACACGCAGACACTTTTGCATTAAAACATCTGTTTTATACACCGTAGCTAGTCATCAAATTTACTAGAAAACTAAGCAATAATAAACCGTATTTTACAGTTTGTTTATTAGGGAATTACCTTTTGTCTTGGGTAGTTAATGTGTAAAAAGTAAGTTACTTTTGTAAGATCATCCACGGCCAGTTATAAATGGCAAATATTTCTCAAATAATCTCTTAAAAGTCCTAGATATAAGCCTAGACACTGACAAGATGGCTGACAAGTTACATCAGGTGACCCGTCAAAAGAAATCTCCTACACCCTTTAACTAGTGGGCCAGAGGTGAATGATGTCAATAACCAAATGAATCAACCATGGAAGGAGTCATCAGGGTGAAAACCAGTAGAAGCAGAGTAGGAGTGAGAGCTGAGTGTGGAATAGGGGAAGAAAAATAAATAATCAGTTATTTATAGAAGAACTGCAAAGAATCAGAGAACGAACCAATTGGGGAGACACAGAACACAAGGGCTTCTATAAATAATTCTGAGCTAATAAATCTCCAGAAAATGACTGAGTTGAATGGTGTGGAGGCATATTTGATGATCTTTTAGAGGATCGCCTCTAGAAACACCTGGCCAAAGGAGCAAGAGGCAGTAGCTAGAGAGTAGCTAAAGAGTAACTTGGTATGTAATTGGGGAAGCTCAGAAAATGTATTATGATTTGAAACAGGAGGATGCTGAGAAATATAAAGCATTGAAGAAAGACATTCTGGTGAGACTGGAAGTATCAGCCAGAGAAGGCTGCATGGTCCCAATTTTTTTATTTAATGCACTTAGTGAAGAAATGGCTTCAACCCGACGAACTATCCCCAGGACAAGTGCTGAAGAGTGGTTTTGGACCACTTTGTAAGGAGTTTACCTCTCACTCTTTGAAGGACGGTAAGTCAGGGCAGTCCACAAATGTTGGATTGGATAGTGGAACTAGAGTGAGACTGAGGCATTATTAAAGTAGGAAAAGGGGGAAATAAAGATAGATAGATACTTTATTGATCCCGTGAGGGAAAATGCAGTGCAACAGCAGCTTAACACACACAACACAGCCACAGTGTAATGAATTATATAATAATAGTACAATACATACAATACAATACAAGAGTTACTCACACACACAAAGAACAAACTAGAACAGAACAGTACACAGAAAAATCGTATCACACATATGAATATAAATATAGATGTAAATATAGATATAAATATAAATGTATTGCACAGGTCCCTGGCATATATTGCAAAAAAAATGGTTGTAGATTGGAAAAAGAAAAAGAAAAAGAAAGAGAACAGATGTAGCAGGAGATGTGTAGATGTGTTTAGTCCAGAAACAGGTCACTGTCGATGTTGCCTCTGCCAAGACGCAAGGTGGATGCGTTGTACAGTCTTATGGCAGAAGGCAAGAACGACCTCCTGTAGCACTCCCTGTCGCACCGTGGATGAATCAGTCTATTGCTGAACGTGCTCTTCATTCCTGTAAGCCTGTCATAGAGGGGATGGGAGAAGTTGTCCATGATGGCCTCTAGTTTGGACATCATTCTCCTCTCAGCCACTACCTCCAAGGGGTCCAGGTTAGACCCAATGATGGAGCTTGCTCTCCTGATGAGCTTGTTCAGCCTTTAAGAATCCACTGCTCTGGGGAGATGTCCATTTATAAGGATTTTGGGCTGGACACAAGACCCCACTCTCAAGAATCTAATATTAAACACGGACTAGTCCAAAACACTCTCTTTTCACCCTCTAGGAAAATCTTGTGGAGCTAAACCTTGGCAAGAGACTCACAGGTTCTTCAGTTATCATGAATTAGGACATTTGGTGTCTGTCCTTACTGGACAGAACCCATAAAGATAGAATAAAAAAAATGGAGGAAAAGGTAATTTCCTCTCAGCCACCCTGTGAGAAACCTCGACTCACGAAGATCAATGTGGGGGAGAAAACCATTGATGGTCTCCAGAATTCCGGGAGTATGATAACTCTGGTAACCCCTACAGTTATACCCAAAGGGACAGTTCTTAAAAAGGAAAAGGGAACACCTATCTCTTCTGTTCATGGAGATACCAAAATATACCTCACCGTCAGTATTAACTTCTGTACCTCCCAAGGAAAATATCATGCTACCCTGGGTTTGGTCAAACAACTTCTCTATGCCATTTTATTAGGAAGAGACTGTCCAAGGTTCCATCAATTGTGGCAAGGTAACCAGACACCAATAACACCACCTGTTAATTTTCTCAGAAAAATGGTAAATGACACAACAGAATCCCACTGGGAACAGAGAGAAGGAGATGAAGCCATGGAAACCCCAGATCTGAAAGTAAGTGATCATCGAAGTTAGTTTAGAGCTGCTTAACTAGAAGATGGTAATTTGAAATGCACATATGGATATGTAAAAACAAAAATAAGAATTCTGTCTGGGTCAAATCCTGATCAAACCTAATCAATACCTGTCCTATCCTTATTCCATAGTGAGAGATAATCTGCTTTATCGGGTCCAAAAGGGAGAAGGCAATAAGATAGAACAACTGCTTGTACCACGGCCTTATCAAAGAACACTCTTCAATCTAGCACACAACCACCTTTTGGTAGGACACCTTGAGGTGAAGAAGATGGCTGAAAGGCTCCACAAATACTTATTTTGGCCCAGTATACATAAGGCGATAGAACAATACTGCGGGAGTATCCTGAGTGCCAAAGGACAGCAGCTCAGCCCTATTATAATAGCCCCCTTATTACCCTACTAATAATAGAAACACATTTTGAGTATATAGGGATGGATCTGGTATGACCCCTAATAAAATCGGCTAAGG
Source organism: Lepisosteus oculatus (assembly GCF_040954835.1). Lineage (NCBI taxonomy): Eukaryota > Metazoa > Chordata > Actinopteri > Semionotiformes > Lepisosteidae > Lepisosteus > Lepisosteus oculatus. The sequence goes on from NC_090710.1 coordinate 8,729,669, forward strand.
AATACCAATATATATTACTGATAGTAATATATCAAGTGGGATTATGCCACTTGATACCCTAAGGCTATTCCTTTATGAACTGCTACTGCAGAGAACATTGCTAGAGACTAATTCAGTTCTTCCCTAGAGTAGGAACATCTAAAGAAATCTTGAAAGACCAGGGTACCCCTTTTATGTCCAAGGTTATGGATTTATGTCAAGGTCGTAGAAGCAGAGTGCAAGTGAAAGTGTGGAGTAAGGGAAGAAAAATAACCTATTTTTTTGGAGTACAAAGGAGGTGACGAATTGAAATAGTACAATGAGGACATTTTGGAACATTCAGGGAATATGAGATTTTGGATCACGGACTTTGGCTGGAGCATGAGACGAGTAGAGTATAAAAGAGGACTTAAATTATCAGGCAGTGTCTCTGGATTTGAATTCATACGTTTGGTCTAGTTGCTCTTGGAGGATGAGGAGGGATAACCAACACGAAGATTGAAAATTAAAAGTAATCTGTTAATCTTTTAGTTATACTAATGGAAAACTGGCAATGAATGGAATCGCTGGATTATAAAAGGTGCTTGCTGCGTGTGAAATAAGGACTTCACGCTATTATTCCCCCTTGACTCAGCACTATTTTAAAATATGAAAGTTGGTTAAACACCATGTGCACTGCATTTATTTGTAATCTGTTAGAAATGTGATTTTTGTTCATATTTTATTTTCAAATTGTTAAAGTAATTCTGTAAAATACTTTTTGTGTACTGTATACACAGCATGTAATAGCCATTTGAAAAGAATGTCCTTTAATTACATGCAGTCTGTTTATGTAAGCCAACATCTTACGATGCGTGCAAGAGATTATTTCTTATTTACTTACAGTATTTCTTCAGAAGACTGTAGAGTGAAAGCGATGTGACACACCTGAAGCACATGCCTGTCACTTTGTTAGTATGATACTAGCGCAACATCATCAACACTTACACTATTCTTAGATTATGGTAGTTTTTCAACTGAAAAGGGCTAATTATTCATTAGTTCAAATAGGTACTATGCCTTCTGCTAAATCTTTTTCTAGATCTTTTCATCATTCCTTCTCCTCCTTCCTGAACTGCTTGCCCCTAATCTCACCAAACTGGCATTCCATCTCTTCACAGCAATTTGTTCCAAGACCAGGCTTTCTAACCACCTCCTATTCCTTAGCAGATGTCATCGTTACAATATCATTCCTAAAGGATTTAGTCTGAAATTTAACACTTTTTCCTTTGACTCTGACACCACCCAGAGTAAAACTCAGAGACTTCACAACAATTTTCAAGGAAACTAATGCTTTGTACCATTTTCTCCCACAAACAACAGATTACTCTTTCTGACAACATCAAAGAAGCCAAGGAACCTTTATGGCTAACAGCTCTACATCATCTTCACTTTATAACTATCATCATCAGATCCCTCAACTCCAAACTTTACCAGTTCCTCACGGCAGAGAAGGATACAAAAACCTAATCACCTTTTACAGAAAAAAAACATCAACACCCCCACTACCTCCACTAATCCTAAATTGTTGTTACTATACCCTCAGACCTTTCCCTTTCACAGGATGAGTGATCTCTTCTCAACAAAGGCCACCAGTCCCGAAGATGTTGGATATCCCTCAAACTCAAGTTGACCTCAACTGCTCTTATTGCAGGATTCAACTCAGAGCACATTTTGCTGATGACTACTCTTCACCGGCAGCTGACAACTACCTGGTTATTGCCATTAACAATATCAATCCTAAACAGAGTTGTGTGTTTTGCTGACTGGGTAGAAGTATACTTCGCTTCCTACACCGGCTTTGTCCCTGACTTCTACAAGTGATACATTGATGACTACGTAAATGCCGCTACATGCTCTAACGACCACCTAGAGCATTTCCTGAATCACTTCACCAATTTCCACCCATCCCTCAAGTATACAGCTAACATATCTTATACTACTTTACTGTTTTCTAGATCCATTAACCATCCACTACTCTCTACTTCTATTACCAACCCACAGATTCACACAGTATCCTGTATAGTTCATTCCACCCCACATACTAAAAATTATCTCCCTTTTTCACAGTTCTGCAGGCTGTGAAACCTTTGTAGTGACAACAAAACCAAAAACCATGCCCTCAAAATGCATTCTTTTTTCATCAACAGAGGATTTTCTCTTGCAGAAAATGCCAAGCTATCTACATTGGTGAAACAGGAAGAAGACTAGGAGATCACTTCAATGAAAATGTCAGGGCTGTGAGGATCAAAGATCTCTCCAAGCCCATAGTTTCTCATTTAATTTCTAACAGCCACGATCATACTGATCTCTCAGTCTGAATTCTCACAGAGGGGTTTCTGAACTCCTATTGCAGAAAGACATCCAAAAACAAATTATCTTGAAACTAGGATCACACCTTCCCATTTCTTTCAAAGACAGACCTGTTTCTTCTAATTCTGTTTTAGACAACTAAAAGTAAGACTAATTATAGTCAAAAGTGGGTGTCTAGAAAGTGTCAATGAATAATAGACACTTTAGTTGACTTGACTATGACTATTGATTATGACTAAATCAAAAACTGGTGCACTGCCAATCACCAACTGTATTTTCCCCAGTTAAAAAGTGGTGCATCACCTCTACCTTAGCTGCCCTCCGTACTCCACTGAACCAACTTGACTGCCAACAGAAACCACGTGCCATCCACACTTGTCTGAACTTTAGGACTTAAATTTTTCCTGAAGTGCCGAGTTAGGGGGTGAGCCCATACAGAATTCTGCTTGAGGTCTAGACTCCAACAGGACCTTCAGAACAGCCACAGTTGTTATCACTGTGCATCTGCTTGATCACCGAAGCAATACGGTAAGACTTTTTGTTGACACTCGTTAATAGAGATTTTTTCAGCAATAGCTGCTATGCTGGAAACAAACTAAATTTATCCCCTTTTTGTGTGAATTGCCCTGATTGAGCAGTCACCACCCTGTCCCATTTCAGCTCTATGCCAACTGGACAATCCATGTGAGGGAATCGACTGTCAGCATGAAGCTACAGCAGGATCCTTCTCTCCCTCCCCAATACCTCAAGCTGCTTAAGGAATGGAGTGGCACTGAGCCAGCAGAGCACTGATTGGACAGCGTTGAGACAGACCCAGTCAGGTGCTCCCCAACGTTCTGCACAGGAGTTATTAATACTTAACTGTGGATGAGTATAACTCAATATTCACCCTTTAGAGAACAAAATTGTAATATTTACACATTATTATCAATTTAATTGCTTTAAGTAGCCATAGTTACTTAAGAATGCCTGAATGTTTGTTATTTTAATGAGAATGATGAGGAAGTTAGTCTATCCAACGGTACACTACCAACGGTACCAATGTATATCTCTGTTTTTATGTTTTTATTTTGTATCAGCCTGATATTTTGAATATTTTATGTTCACATTGTTTCTGTGTATCAATAAACATATTTTGTGTGCTGTAAATCCTTGTGAAGACTCCTTGTTGTTCTACCAATTGATTCTTAATAGCCAAGGTAAATTTACTGTTACTAAATATTGTGCAAGTAAATTCACAAAAACTCTACAACATTTTACATGAATATTTTTAATCAAAACTTTAATGCTTAAACATACCATTTTTGGGTGAAATAAGTTACATGTAAACAGTAAAGCTGAAAAAAAAACATTAAATCATCCATTTTCTAACTACTACTTCCAATTCAGGGTCATTGGGAAACAGAAGCCTATCTTGGTAAGCAACAGCTGCCATGGTACACACTGGATAAGTCACCAGTCCATTACAGGGCAGACAGACACAAACACTAACCAAACCTGCCACAACACCTGGATCAAACACAGGGATAACATACAAAATCCATGCAGATAGAATCCCAGGTCTGGAATTGAACCAAGGGACTCAGCACTGTGAAACAGCAATGCTTACCACTTTGCCACCATGCCACCTCTAAGGAAAATCAAAAACTAAAATATTTTTACTAAGTATCCATCCCTTTTTCTCTGGCAAATCTTAATTAGTTCAGATGCCCAACTAGCTTAAAAAGCCAATTGAAGGGATTTCTCTCTGTGAGCAATAGTAGTGATTCACAGATTTCAGAATGTACACACATCTTTGTTAGGTGCCTCAGTTAGCTGGTGAAATTAAAGCAAATAGTCAACCATAAAAAAGTTTTCAAAACAATTCAAGGATAAAGTTATAGAAAAGCACAAAACAAGAAAAAACGTATAAAACTCAAAGGCACATAATATCCCTTTGAGCACAGTGAAGTCAATCACTAAATCGTGGAAGGTACAGATGCAACCATTTAGAATGCATGAGCAGTCAGACGGTATACTGCAGTAGGCACCATAGTATCCCAAACACAATTGAATCACGGCATTTTTATTTTTTCAAATAATTAGAGTTATGACAGTACTACTATATAAAAATGTCAGGTGGCACAGTGAATCTTTAAAATACCACAGCTGTGTATCACTACAGTATTAAATGTTTATTAACAGATTTGTCCCTGTTGAAGTGGGACATGTAAATATCTCACATATCCAGCATTGCAATATTACCACTTAACTACATTATAAAAGGTATTGCTGGGGTCTGTTAATTTAGCCTTCAACAAAAGTTATACTATGATACAATAAAGCTAGCTTGCTTTAGCAGCCCCAGTGACTTAACGCCACATAACAATAGACAGGAACAACATCCACAAACATACCATAAGCAATATAAAGCAGATCAAAGGAACAAGTAATAGGTTTATTCCATGAACTTGAACTTGAACTTGAACTTTATTGCCATATGTAACCGGTACTGATACAATGGAATTCTTACTTACAGAAAGTCTCTCGATTGTAAAACAAGTGTAAAAAACAAAACAAAGTGCAAACAGTGCATCAAGACAATGTACAAACAAACAATAGACAATGTGCAAGTAAACATGCAGACAGTTTGAATGTAAACAATACAGACGTGTAAACAATGACTGGAGATGTACAATAAATACATTACAATGAGGTAGATGGTGATGGTGTAGGTGTGGTCCGAGGGGGATGGCTAAATGTGTTCATCAGTCTCACTGCTTGTGGATAGAAGCTGTTGAAGAATCTAGTGGTAAGTGACCGTATGCTCTTATATCTCTTGCCTGAGGGCAGTGGGGTGAAGAGCTCATGCCCGGAGTGGTGACTGTCCTCTGTGATGGCCAGAATTCTACCACGGCAGCGGTCCTCATAGAGCTGTTTAATCTCGGTGAGACCGCAGCCGATGATCTTCTGGGCCATATTGACCATTCTCTGCAGTGCCTTTCTTTCTCGTGAAGAGGTGTTGCCATACCACACGGTGATCCCGTTGGTAAGGACGCTCTCGATAGTGCAGTGGTAGAAGTTCACCAACACATGTATTGGCATCCCCCATCGCTTGAGGCACCTCAAGAAATAAAGGCGCTGCTGAGCCTTCTTCATGATAGAGTCAGTGTTCACAGTCCAGGTTAGATCTTTAGAGATGTGAATTCCCAAAAACCTAAAGCTGGTGACTGTTTCCACTTCCGTTCCATCAATACTGAGTGGGCTGTAGCATCTTATTTTTTGGGCAATCACATCACTGCCTACAAGAAACGTTATCATCCACACTTTGGATTGTAAGTGTAGCTAATTACTGAATATGAGCATAAGAAAGCCTGCAATTTGCTGTCTCAGTCTATTCAGTTGGTTTAGAGGGGATGGGGGTATCATGGAGCAGATGTTTTGTATTTGAATAACAGTATTTTTTGTGTATTTGTATGAATAGTAAAATCTGTCTTTAATACCTAGACATAACCACAAGAGCTGCCATTTTAGCCTTAAAAAGGAAACATTAGAAAACACTTACATTTTCTTAAAAAAAGATTTAACTAGCATGTCATATTTCTTTGTAGCTGGATTTTTTTTTTAAAACCGAAGAAGTAATCTAAGAAAGGTGTTCAACTAGTGATCCACTGAGGTACTGCACGGGGTCTGTAGAAAATGTTTTATATGTATAATACATATTATGATGTACTACTAAAAAAACACTCTATTTTATAATTCTAACTCCAAATATCATAACTCATGCCTTTTAGCACTGTAACATATTGCTTCCCCGATCTCTGTCTCTGCATTGACCTATCAACGTACAGCACGATTTTGTTATGAAGCGATTGGTTATATTCACCATGTTGTTAAATGTGAATATTACACCTGGCAAAAAGAATGATGATGGTTAAGGAGATAATGGATCATTTCTTATTCAGGAACCCTGCTCTGCCTTCCACCTCATCTGAGACTGGCATCAGACTTGGCAATTCAATATCTAGAAACACAAATTAGCTGAGGCATTTGCAGTGCAGATGGACAAGTCAACTGATATTTTTAAAGATGCACAACTCCTTGGGTTGTGTGTTTGGTAACAACAGCAAAATTAGCAAAAAATGTTGTTTTGTAGAAAACTACCTGAATGCACAACAAGTTCTGAATTTTTTTTAGTGAATGATGGATGTTTAACGGAAAAACATGGGCAAAATGTGTCATGATGTGAGCTGATGCCTGAAGAGCTATGAGCAGCCTATAAAGCAGCTTGTTTGCAGTCATTAAAAAAGGTGTACGCACTGCATGTTTCATTGGGAATCCCACGTTACTAAAGAAATGAGTCCTGACCATGGTGATGTTCTTGACATAGTAGGGCATTCTCAGACTCAGCTCAGACAATCACGTGACGGCCAGTGTGTTCGAGTGCCAGGACCGTACTTTGTTCTAAGAGTCGGGAACAGAGGTTACCTGCGTGAAACCAAAGGATCCGCCGGAGGTTAACACAGCAGCAAGCCTCATGAACCACTGTTAACCCACCATGAATCCCTGATCAAAGAGTGAACTACGGTCAGAAGCTGATCTAAGTTAATAACAAACCTGCAAAACAATGATGTAAATGCTACTGTATCACAGATACAGACTTCAGTAGTATTTCAAATTAATTATATTCATTAACTAAACAATATTTGAAGAGAATATCTTTAATAGTGTACTTCAATTGGAAAGTTTTTTAATCTTAAACAGGTGAAAAATATCCTTCACTAATGAAGTAATAGAACACATATACTGTAAGTTCTTAGAAAAGAGCAAAAAAAGTTAGCTAGCTCTACACTACAAAGATTCACTCTTGCAAAAAGGTGTAAGTCCTGTTCTTCACTGTACTAGCATAAACATACCTTTTATCCTCAGAAACTGTATGTTGTATGTACTACAAATAACCATGAATGAGATATTAAATGTATTATACTAACCAAAATCCTGAAAATTATATTTAGTTATTCAAACCAATAACAATTCTGATTTTAAGGGCAATACAATGTATCTATAATCCAGTTATTCCTATATTAATATTAAATACTTAAAATGTAAGGAATGTCAATGCATTAATGTATTATTGAGAAAAGGTCCTTACTATCCCCAAAGAGCAATTTGTTAAAGAAAGTACAAACCAAAAGCTATTCAAAAAGAAAACATGAAAAAAATGCTGAAAGGAAACTTGCTCCAAATTAGAAACCTAGCATAAAACAGCATATTACAGATGCAGCCATTCAAAACAAGCGGGCGATACCGCATTATTTTGCAGTGCACTTTACACAGTCTACCGCGAGTTGCCGTAAATTCTCCTATAGTACCGCAAGTAAATTTAATAGTATCCAGAATTTCCGCAAGGTGGAGCTAATAAAGCTCAACCTCTCATGTTTGAGCTGTCGCCATCAAAGTCTTTAACAAAGATATTACTAATAGTATTAATAATGAATGACATTGGACAAGCTGTAAACTCAAAGTATTGCCCTGGTCCATATTCTTTTTTTCATTGACCGTCTTTGTAAAAGTAACACCACAGCATTTCGCATTTCACGCATTTTTTTCCAATCATGCAAAGTACAGTAATTTTTGAGACTCTCCGATTCACCATGCCTTTCACATGCTCATAAAAGCGATTGATTTAGGAACATAAACATATTACTGTATGCAAACCGTACTGTATACAGTATGTATATGTATATTTAATTTCCTTACTGTGCCTGTTTAAGTATTGAATATTTATATGGAATTTTACCACTTAAGGGAAATCTTAGCATACTGTAACGCGTGTGAAGGCCATAAATGATATTAATTTTGGAACATAAACATACAGTATATGGCTGGTCTCCGTACTTTAAAGAAAACATACACACCAGTATTCCAGTTCTCCCTAAACATTTTATGCATCGAAGTCTTTAACTAATGTGATACAGGAGTCAACAAGCATACTTTTAGAATTTGATTAAAAGGGAATATAATATGGAATCGCGTATCTAAAGAAATTAATAACGATATAATTATATTCATGTACCGCAACACAAGAATTGTCCACGCTGTATATTGTCTGTTGATAATGTTTTGTAGGGCTTTTTCAACACTCCTCTTGTGACCTTGCTGGTGGTGCTGTGGGTTAGGTTCCTGACTCCCACATCACACGTTGTGTGTTCAAATCCAGCTGGAGCCATGACTTTTTTTTAACAAACATTTCTTTGAAAAAATAAAACGTTTCCCTGGCTCAGAGATTTAATAAAACTTCACTCGCACCCAACAATTTCTAAGTATCACAACATGATCGAATTTAAGTCATTTTAATAACAATGAATAGTCACCTAGGTGTTACAATATAAACATTTATATTGATTTAAATCATGTTTAAATCGCCTTTATTTAAAACCCATAAATAAAGCTGATACTGTTTAGACTTTTAATTATTTAAAACCGTATTACAGCAGCACAATGCACAATGCAACGTAAATCGCTATCTTTGTCTTCTGCATAATAATGTTCACCTCTCTGTCCAGCAAATGAACAATAGTAATAATAATGAACTTTATTGTAAATGGCGCCTTTAAAGGTGACTCCTCAAGGCGCTTTACAGGATAAAAACAATAACTGTTAGGCTGGGCAAACAATTTTTTTTTAAAGAAATACAAAATGAGATATAATGATGTGTTCCGGCTTAGACATTAACGAAGAGCATAACACGTGGGCGGCATAGCGGTCAGCTCTGGCTTTCCCATCTATACCGATGCACTGCAAGTACAACCCACCTCTCTTCGGGAGTGCTGGCTGTGACTAATTAAACCGGTTTCACAGGTATTTTCAAAGTAGAAAGGGGCGAAACTTCCAGCCAAAGACACCTTCCCCCCTCCAAAACCCATTAAGTACAGTACTTACTAGTTAAGAAAGCTAGGCTCCTCAATGAAATCGCTTTAACATGCTAATGCGTTGGTGTAACAGTCCGGGCGTAGCAACCTTCTTATGTCTCCCGACTACGGCAAAAGGAACCCTTCTTTCATTGGAAGACAATGAACATATTCTAGCCCTAAATGAATTAATAGCAAACATGGTTTACATAAAAGACATTTTTCCAAGAAAGTTTAGCCTTTGTCACTAATGAAACCACTAATTAAAGACATAAATATAGAAATCTTAAGATTTTTAAAATGCATGACTTTGCTAAAATATATTTAAAAATAAAAATGATTACAAATGCCAGCGGAGAGAGAGAACAGGGGAGGGGTGTTGGTTTTGCATAAGGGGCGGGGCTATGGAAATTAGATTTATGTGGGAATGTGGAGTTACATGTTCTGGCTGTTTGTGAATTATCGCTGTTGAGTATGGAGTGTTGAGGTGTTGATTTTGTGTAATGCTTTATGTTGAAAATTGAGGTGGATTTTGTTTATGATAAAGAGGATAAACTGGGATGGGAGGAGGGTTTGGTTTTGCGTAAGGGGTGGGATTATGATAATTTGATGAATTTGAGAGAGTTTGCGGGCTATTTTTGGTTTGTATTACGAATAATTTGTACAAGATATTGAGATTTGTTGATAATTGGAGGATGGTCTTGCTTTAATGGTTTGATATATTTGATTTTGTATTGTGGTTGTTATCTATGTTTTTGGTTGGTAATATGTTTATATGGTTGTTTTTGTTGGTTGGTCGTTATTATGGTTATTATGTTTATTGTGTCATTTTTGATTATTGGATGTAATAATCAAAAGAGAGAGAGAGCGACCGCCTTCTTTTTACTTTTGTAGCCAAAGGGCCTTCCAAATCAGATTCCCTTCCCCCTACGGAAAGACAGACACGTTTTCACAGTTTAGAAGTCGCTATTCAGACGGAGGCGAGCAGCCGCTAGATAAAACATCAACTTTATTTCAACTCCAACGAAAGTATTAATCATTTTTAATTACTCTACTCTAATGGAACATGCCACCAGCCATCTGCATTGAACGATTAAAAATAAAAAACGATTACGATTGGCACTCCTGTAGCTTTTTCACGAACCCTCCTTTTTCACGAAACTTCCAACAGAGCTGTTCAACTGGTTTTTATCGGGCACCTCTTATGTCAGGCGTAAGCGATAAATATATAGTATTTAGCTGAAAAGCTGTACAACGCAAGACATTTCGTTACTCTAGGAGGTTTCATGAAAAAGCACATTGTGCTGCTGTAATAGTTTTAAAAAAAGTCTAAACAGTATCAGCTTATTTATGAGCTGCGTCGGGGGTGGCGGGTACCCTCCAGCGGCGAGGTTAGGTGGCAGTTTGTGGTGTTGCGGTCGCTCTGTGGGGCAGTTCTCCAAGCAGTGCACGGCCAGCCGGAGGCTGTTAAGCAGTGACCTCGTGCTGGAGGGCACCTGCCACCCTCGGCGCAGCACCCCGTCCCTCACCTCCAAGGCCTCCCACAGTGCACAGAGTGCCTTACAGACCGGGTAGGGGCAAGCTTATCTCACCGTATTGGGAGTCAGCTTTGGCTCGCTCGCCCCGACACCTGCGGCTCCGGCAGGCCCAGGCGACGCCCGCCGCTGCCACCTCCGCTTCCCGCTCTGGTCATCCCCCACACATCCTGGACACCTTCCGCCGCAAAACTGATTAGTTCCCCCTGCCCCACCAACTCTCGCCGGCCCAAGTCAAGGGAACCACCCACCTGCTGCAACCAGTCCAACCCCAGGATACAGTCCTCACGGACTGGGGCAAGGTACTGTAGAAGGGGTGTTTCACCCTCGCAGCCCCAAAGTGCACAGTGAGCGCCCTGGAGGTCTGGCTGCCTTGGTGCCCGGCAGGATACCAGGCCGCAGCAGGGTGATGGTCGAACCGGTGTCGATGAGGGCCTGGCAGGGTCTGCCCTTGATGAGGCAGGGAAGAAATAAGCCCCGGCTGTGGCCAACCCTTCCCACAGCAGCAGGTGGGGTGACTCTCCTGGAGAGTAGAGTAACCCTGGCTGGCTAAGTAGGCCACGTCTGTTGCTGTTACCTTCACTGTTTCCTGGATACCTCTTTATTTAGAACTCACTCTTCCCCCTGCCTGTCTGGCTTCTTTTAATCCTTCTGTGCCCAGACTGCAGCGCCAGATTGCCGCGGGTAAGATATTTTTCCAAGAAAAAAAGAGAAATTAAAAAAAGAGAAATTTCACCGGAGCCCCTTCTCGTGTCTAATTTTTAGTTTAGAAGGATTCAAGCAGGATTTTGGATGAAAGGCAGCGACCTTAATCAAGCCCAAATCATAATTGAACCAATTCAGAGCCTACATTACATTTTAGCATTTCATTCTGAGCAGAAGACCCTCACACCTGAAGAAGGCTTGCGTTTTCTACTCTTTTAAGCATGTGTACAATGCTGTAATACAATTTAAAATAATTAAAAGTTTAAACAGTATCAACTAAACTCCATTTATATAAGTATCGAGTGGTATTAAATAAATACAGCTTTTTAGTATAGATTACACTTTTCTAGAATGTTTTTAAAAAATAAAAACTATTACTAATCTAATCTTTTCACTTTTGATCCCAAAATCCTAAGAAAAATAAATCTAAGCATGGAGAAAGCTATGCTGAAAGTTTATTAATATACTTAGAAGACAAAGATAACAATTTATGTTGCATTTGTCTGATTGTGAATCAAAAAATACATTTAATTAACTGCTCTCAGTGACAGCTGGCAATCCTCCATACACTCAAGTGAAAAGTTAGTAATGCCAATGTTAACGTCGTATTTACAATTTGTTGATAATAGAAATGTTAAGTTCTCTAAAGCTTTGTGAGGCAGCAAAAGGCAGCAAAAGATTCGAACACCCTATATTGTAATAATAATAATAATAATAATAATAATTGCTTACACTTATATAGCGCTTTTCTGGACACTCCACTCAAAGCGCTTTACAGGTAATGGGGTCTCCCCTCCACCACCACCAATGTGCAGCATCCACCTGGATGATGCGACGGCAGCCATAGTGCGCCAGAACGCTCACCACACATCAGCTATTAGTGGGGAGGAGAGCAGAGAGTAATGAAGCCAATTCATAGATGGGGATTATTAGGAGGCCATGATTGGTTAAGGCCAATGGGAAATTTGGCCAGGACGCCGGGGTTACACCCCTACTCTTTTCGAGAAACGCCCTGGGATTTTTAACGACCACAGAGAGTCAGGACCTCGGTTTTACGTCTCATCCGAAGGACGGCACCTTTTTACAGTATAGTGTCCCCATCACTATACTGGGGCATTAGGACCCACGTGGACCACAGGGTGAGCGCCCCCTGCTGGCCCCACTAACACCGTAATGAGCTGCTGAGCTGAGAATGGGTTATGTTCTTGCTGTCAGAGGGGGTGGAAAGTGCCCGCGGTCATTTAATTAGTATTACAATTCGCACTGATTCCCTTGCGAAGATATGGATATAAGAATATTCGTGCATGGTCAAAAAATGGCATTAAGCACTTAAAATTAATATGGTTAATTAGAGTAAACTGTAACATGCTGTAACAAGATCGGCTAAACTGGGATCTATCGCTTATGCCTGAACTTGGAGTCGCAGTGAATAGCGACTAATAAATCTGTCTTTCTGTGGAGGGAAGGGAACCTGATCTGGCCTGCAAACCTCCAACAGAGCTGTTCAACTGGTTTTTGTCAGACACCTCAAGTGTCAGGTGTAAGCGATAAATATATTTAGCTGAAAAACTGTACAACGCAAGACATTTCGTTACTCTAGGTTTCGTGAAAAAGCACATTGTGCTGCTGTAATACAGGTTAAAGTAATTTAGTCTAAACAGTATCAGCTTATGTATGGGTTGTAATTTAAAAAAAGTAAAAAAACGCACTCAAAATGTAATTTAGCGCTTTTTGGCAACAGGAGACACCCAAATTTATAATGTAACATGCTACTGTTTGTGCATGGATATAGTTATACTACTATTTCCTTAGACACGTGATTCCGTGTTTTATTTTTAATCCCCGGCGGAACCGGGCATCCATAAGAATCAAGTACTGTAATAGGTTTATTCCATGCTGAAAAAAAGAAGAAAGAAAACACATTCCATAAGAATCAGGGCCTTTACATAGCGCCTTTAAAGGTGGCTTCTCAAAACGCTTTACAGGATAAAAACAACAATAACAACAACAAAATTGTGTTTCATTGCACTTTAACAGATCGTCTTTAAATCAACTGTTGAGTTAAAGTTTGACAGTAAATATTTATATTGTAATGCATACAGCCACCATTTATTAATAAAAATGTAGCCTAAGAGGGGGGGTCTGCTCTCACAATCCTCCATATACTCAAGTGAAAAATTAATAACGCCAATGTAAACGTCGTATTTACAATTTGTTGATAATAGAAATGTTAAGTTCTCTAGAGCTTTGTGATAGTTTACCCAGTATACCCATTGTTATTAAAAATGACTTGGATTCGAACATGTTGTGATATTTAGAAATATAAAAGTCAATTAATTGTCCATTTCTATATTTATGTCTTTATTTAGTAGTGTCATTAGTAACAAAGGCTAAAATTTCTTGGAAAAATGTCTTTGCTGTCTTGCTGATAGGTTAAGCTTTCGAAACTCAGCCCCAAAGTCATGTGACTGATTTTTTGCCCTGTTTCGTTGGTTAAACGCAATGATCACAAGCACCATCCATGGTAACTGGGATGTGTAGTTTTTAATTCAGTTTGAATTATAACTGTACGTACTGTCTTCTTATTGCGGAAATTCAGGATAGTATTTTATTTGCGGTATCATGCGGTGCTATCGAGAATATACGGTATTAATACCATAACTTGCGGTGTACTGCATCAAGCGCACCGGAAAATAATGCGGTATCGCCCGCTTGTTTTGAATGGCTGCATCTGTAGCACAGTTCTTTTGACCCTGGTTTAAATAAACAATACAGAAAATAAACAATACAAACAATAACATTTCCCTCTCTTCACATTCATGTGATTTTTCCCATCTCCATAAATAAACCTTAAGAAGGGGGGGTTAGGCTTGGCCATCTGAGGCCACCATAGCCTAACTCACCCTGGAAGTACCAATACCAAACAAACTGTGAGTATCATCCATTTTGAGAGCCACATAATTCACTTATATCTGTGTTAAAGTATGAATAGAATATTTCCTGTGCTACTTGTACCTCGTGACAGGATCCTCTGTCACACACCTCTTTTAATGGCTTTCTTCCTACCTCTGGCAACATTTTGGAGCAGGGGCAGGGAAATGCTGTCCTCCAATATCATTGATTTTCCCTTGACCTATTTTTTTTAAAGAGTAATTTAGCTTACAAAAACTATTTAATATGAAATTACAAAAAACACCATGGTAATACTTTATCTCAAAAAAGTCACATTTACAATGACATTTGTTTTTCAGTTTTAGCAATTTAGATAATATTTCTCTTTTTGTATAATAGAAACCAAACAAAATAGATGCAGTTTGCTTTTCTGCAAAATGGCTGAATCTGTATATCATACCACCCAGAGACCTAGATGATGGTGTCCCTCCAAGCTTTGCATCTTGGCAAGAAGAAAACTGGTTAGGGCTTCCACCATGAGGTCAATGGTGAACCTATCAGAGTTACAAAGTGCAGTGGCTTAGATTGAAAAAATCTAATACAAAATATGTGAATCATTTCTGTGAAATGTGTGATTTTAGATCTGATGCCACAAAGGGTTGAGATAAAACTGGAACTTTTTAATCTAATTGAAAAGTGTTATGTCTGGTATAAACACAATGCAGTACATGTCTTACCATGGTACATGTATGCAGTACAATGCAGTACATGTCCTACATGGCCTACCATGGTCAACACTATCCTTACTATCAAACTTGGTGCTGGCAACTTTTTCTCCACAGCTTAAGCAGTTTCTCATCAGCAGGAACTAGGAAGTTTGAAAACATTCAGGGGAGCAAAGTATGGGCAAATTGTAGAATAACACTTGCTTCAAGCTGCTAAAGTAGTTAAATCTTGATGGTTGTACATGAACAACCTTGCTGTATGAAGCTGTGTTAATTGCAAAGAGCTGGATAATCAATAATAACTGGTATTAGTTTCAGGATTCTGGGGATAGTACACATTGTGGAGTTTAAGTATACAGTACATTGTTGCAACATCGCAAGGCACTGCAGACAGTGGCAGAGGAGTAAAGGCTAAACACAGAGCTCAAGAGCTGTAATGCAGCTGTGCATTACAGGTGCTGCAGTGGGTTAATGTCTGAAACCTAAATATGTGAGCTCATTGGTCTTCTGGAAGTTTTAGAAATTAACTGTTTATGAATAATAAAATGTATTAACTAAGGAGTAGGATGGCACAGTTGTTAGTATGTTTTTTGTTTTGTTTCTTTTTCATAAATACAACAGTAGTACCTGATGTCTCAGTGGCTTTCAAAATTAAATTATGCATGCAAACCTGTCAACTAGAAAGATAACTAAGATATCCATCCATTATATTCCATAATATCCATGAAATATATGGCGCTGAAATATGTGTGACGCAGTGGTGGCCTGACACGGTGAGGTGCCCTGGCAGCTGTATGATGCAGTGGTGGCCTGGCACGGTGAGGTGCTCTTGCAGCTATGTGACGCAGTGTAGGCCTGGCACGGTGAGGTGCGCTTGCAGCTGTGTGATGCAGTGGTGGTCGGGTATGTAGAGGTGCACTGGCAGCTGTGTGGTGTGATGCAGTGGTGGCCTGGCACGGTGAAGTGCGCTGGCAGCTGTATGATGCAGTGGTGGCCTGGCACGATGAAGTGTGCTTGCAGCTATGTGACGCAGTGGTGGCCTGGCACGGTGAGGTGCGCTGGCAGCTGTGTGTTGCAGTGGTGGTCGGGTATGTAGAGGTGCACTGGCAGCTGTGTGTTGTGACGCAGTGGTGGCCTGGCACGGTGAGGTGCGCTGGCAGCTGTGTGATGCAGTGGTGGCCTGGCACGGTGAAGTGCGCTGGCAGGTGGGTGATGCAGTGGTGGCCTGGCACCGTGAGGTGCGCTGGCAGCTGTGTGGTGTGACACAGTGGTGGCCTGGCACGGTGAAGTGCGCTGGCAGCTGAGTGGTGTGACGCAGTGGTGGCCTGGTACGGTGAGGTGCGCAGTTCATTAACCCTTGTATGTGCTGTCCGCGCCCAAAATGCAATTTAAAAAAAGTCAAAAACCATGCTCAAATGCAATTTTCAAAGTGCAATGAAATACAATATTGTTGTTGCTGCTGTTCTGGTTGTTTTTATCCCGTAAAGCGTTTTGAGAAGCCACCTTTAAAGGCGATATATGTTGTAGAACCGCTGATTCTTATGGAATGTGTTCCGCAGGAGATTCAAATTTTTATTTATTTTTTAATCGGGGGGTTGTAAGGGGGGGTTGTACTTGCAGTGCATCGGCATAGACGGGAAAGCAAGAGCCGACCGCTACGCTGCCCTCGTGTTTCGAAATCTTGTGACTTTTGAAATTTACTGGGGGTGGACCACGTCTGTAAATTTCGATGGGTCCAGAGGCAAAAGTGCCTTGCCTTGCAGTCTCCAGGAAACCAGTAATACGATTGTGAATCGGAGATTCTCAACCCTTGCTGCGTACGACTGGAAAAGAATTCGTGATTGGATCAACGAAATGCTTCGTAGGAGGAGGTGGTCTTTTCCTCTTGTCTAACAGTCTGTCCACAAACAAAACATTCCTGTTAGACAAGAGGAATTGAAAAAAAACAATTTTGTCAATGAAAACCGGTGTGTGTGTCTCTCCCTGCTGGATGTCCCTCTCACAAACTGCTGAATGAATAAAATAATTTTATTGAAAACGAGTTTGCGATTGTCTGGTCTTTAAATTCTTGAGATACGCGATTCCATATTATATTCCCTTTTAATCAAATTCTAAAAGTATGCTTATTGACTCCGGTATCGCGTTAGTTAAAGACTTCGATGCTTAAAATGTTTAGGGAGAAATGGAATACTGGTGTGTATGTTTTCTTTAAAGTACCGAGACCAGCCATATACTGTATGTAAGTTCCAAAATTAATATCGTTTATGGACTTCACACGCGTTGCAGTATGCTCAGGCACTAAGTAAATGGAGATGCTTCATATTGCTTGACTAATTTTAAAAACTAAGTTATAAATGCAGACGCTCCCTCGGTGCGTTGCTCTGGTGCGTCGGCTCTTACACAGTGCCTGTCTGCCGTAAGCGTTACAATATACATACCCAACATTGCTTGTACCAATCTGTCATGCAAATAAAACACCTTGAATTGAATTGAATTGAGGGGAGAAGGGGGGAATACTAAAGCCAATACTGGCTCAATGGGCTTTGACGTTTATAGTAAGTCTTTCTACGACAGACCAACGGACAACGAGTGCCCCTGTCGGTCAACCAATCACGCACCGCGGTATTTTGCGTCATCGCGCGTCACGATGCACGACGCCGTAGCCAATTACCTCCGGTACGTGTCTGTACCGCGCACTTTGAATGGCTGCATCTGTACACCTTGACCCTATCAAGATGCCACCAGGGAAAAGTTATATCTTTCATCAGGAAAATGCAGAAATACAGATGTGTGAATTCTACATGACTATAGTAATTGATTCCGGACCGACTGATGACATGGAAACTTGTTTGGAAGAAGTGAAGATTTCGGGACAATCTTGTGCTAAAAGAAGACAATTAAGATTATGAAATTTGGTACTGAGAATACTATGGTTTGTCATATGGAAATGATCATTGCAGATTGCTGATAACTGTCTGGTTGTGGGGGGATTTATTTTTTGGATAAACAAAACAATAGCGTCTCAGACTAACAGATGGAGACATCTACAGTTAGCTTATCTCTTAACAAGAAGCCAAGGTACTATTTTTAAAGTATTACATTTGTGGAACTCAAGTTTCTCTTCTTTTTAGGAACCTTAAACTCCAGTCTTTTAAAAGCTTGATTATATTGCTTACACCTGTCCCTTATATCGGTACTTACCAGACCCTTCCACATATGACATTTAAAAATTTAGACATTGAAGAGGGTTAGAGCAAAAATACTTATGTGGCAAGGGTCAATGGTCTGCTTGCATTGTCTTGATGTTAGATATATTTCAATAGATATTCTGTGTCCAAAAATGTCCACAAAAGGCACATAAGCTTGGCAGAAGAAGAAACCATATTTAAGCATTGTGCTTCCAAACAATGTCATGTGCTGCAAGAAAAGTATTGAAAATATCAAATTCAATTGTAGTATTACATTTGCACTGGAAACCAGACTAAATGTTTGTTGTGAGGTTGAACACTTGATTACAATATCTTTTGTATGGCCTAGAGCCAGTTTGTTCTTGGGGGATTGCTGCCTTAATGATTGGGCTAATCCTTTGTAGGATGAGCAGTTCCAGCAGTTTGCAAGTTGTTCACAACAATGATATGGGCTCTAGCTCTGATGATTGCTGGCTGGTTTCCCTATTTTAGCAAAGCAACAGCAGTTGTTTTAATCCAGATTCTTGTTTGTTAAAGTAAAAACACCTCCTTTATTTGCACTGTTATACCATGTCCTTCTATATTCCTAGAACTGACCAGTATCTGTTTACTTTAGTACTATTACTATTTACTATTACTATTTATTCCCAGAATGACTGTTTTCTGGCAAAGTTTGTTTTTTATTAATTGCCTTTTTTAGCAACAACAAGGGCATGCAATTCTTGTATAAAGTGCTGCTAGAGCTCACCTGAGAACATAAATAAATAGTAAATAGTAATAGTAATAGTTACTTTAGTTCCTGTTTAAGTTATTGTATTGTTCTTATTTTGGTTAGTTTTAGCTATGTGTTAGTTTTTAATGTAGTCTTGTTCTTCAAAGACCAGTTTAGATATGCTTTTTAGAACCTAGATGAAAAATTAAATTTGCCTCTAAGGTTAGCTGAAATAAATAGAGTAGACGTATAACCTACAGTGTAAGGACAAGGTTAGCCTCAAGCAGTAATGTCCCTCAGAGGACTCCTCTGTTGCTTTAAATAATCAAAAGTGCCATGTCCTTAGAATGCTTTCTATATTTTTTTCTGAAGTTTCATTGGTATTTTTGTGCAGATTCAAAACACCTGCAGAGAAGTTATCACCAGCAACACCAGTTCCTCTACAGATATGTTTATATAAAGCTACCAGACACTAATCTACCCTGGAGCCTGATCCTATAAGGTTCAGAAGCCAGTAGATGGTAAGTAGCTTTATGTAAGGTCTCTAAAGAAAACCATGTTGCAGCAAGACGTTCTGTTCATGGACTCGCATACTACTACAACTGCTCAAGCAAATCCACATTTATCCATGTTTCCTGCTGGCTCACTGCGAGGTGCCTTTAGGATGAAACAAAGACATAAGATGTAAGAGCAATTTAAGATTGCATCTCATCTAACTTTGTAGGAAGGGAAGCGATATAGTGTAACCTAACAAAAATCCATTACCTTTACGCACAATTGTTTTGTACTCTATTGTCATAAATGGCTTCTAGATTACACCCCTGTCTATATGGCACTATGTAATTGATGGTTCAGAGTCAAATAGGAAGGAACATAGAATTTAAATATAGGGATGTTATGGTAAAATTGTGTAACACACTAGTAAGACTTCATTTATAATATTTTGTAACATTTTAGTCAATATGTGATAGAAATGATAATTGGAATTAGAACAGCAAAGAGCTAGGAAGAGAACTATACATTGAGATATATATTTACTGAAAATAGTCTTCTATGATAGCTTACAGGCTAAATATTCTGGTGAAGTCAAATCATATTTCAATATTGAATGCTAAGAGTATCTATTTTTATTGTATTGAAAGAATCTCTTTCAATACACATTCAATACATTGAAATAATGTCCTACTAATTAAATAGAAGACTGCAAATAGTCTATTGACATAACTGAACTATTCATACAGTAAATAACCCATATGCTATCCTACAGTATTTGGCTGAAAAGGTAGGCATATAAAACTTGCCAAAAAGGACCCATGACTACAGTTAATCCTGGCCTTGTCCAGGTTAGGCTTTAAACACACAGCATCCACTTTGTTTCCCAAGTGAGTTTCCAATTTTACTTAAATTTATAATTTTGATTATTTTTTGTATATTTTCTTTTCAATTTCTTTTTCCCCCTTTTAATTGTTGCATTTTTTTGCTTGGCTCTTTTTCCTACTGTAATTTCCATTTCCTTTTCTGATTCCATTCAACAGTAATGTTGCCCTACTATAGTTTTAACTGCTTATAAATTCTAAGCAGATCAGTTATTTTGTGTTTCTCTCTCATTCGAATGTAACATTTTCTATATTTTTAAATTTTAGATTACAACTAAACTAAATATCAATTGCAAATTGATCATTTCAAAGTGCACAAAAGAAATGAAAATAGAAGTGTTATGATTGGATCGTACTAATATCATTTACCAGATTTCTTAAAGTTATAAAATGTAGTTAATATTTCATATTTTTATTAAATAAACTCAGACAAACCCATGAAAATGCAATCTTGTTAAAATGTATCATTTTACCTAAATCTCTCACTAGGGATACAGTCTAGATCCATCATATTATTTAGAGTAGTTACTCACATATTTTTACTCAGCTATTAGTGCCACTAATGTGCCACTCTACACCCTTCCAGGTGATGGAACTGTATAATTAAACATACTGTACCATGCAACCTACTGTAGTGTGCTCTCTGAAGGCACCAGTTCTGTAGGGTTTGGGCATTTACTGGAACAATTATTAATTGTAGCAGTAAATCACAAAATTGATTCTTTTGATGGCTTTAGAATCCAACCATGCGATATAACTCAAACAACGCACACACACAGGTACTAATACACGAGGATACATTTATTAATACATAGAATATGCATATAAACCTAACAGATCTTATCGAGAGGGTTATCAGAATACTAAATATATATATTCATATATATTCATTCAGTTACAAAGAGTTACATATATCAAGAGGACATACCTTCGGTATATCATTCATTTAGACCGTTTCGTAATTTAACTTTGTTACAACATCTACATTAGATACTCAAAACAAGTACATAACTCTTAGGAATTAAATTGATATCAACTGGTTGGGATAACAATTGAATTCCCGAGCTGTAATGCATTGAAGTTGAATACTCATCCAATCTCTGGGGATTCAGATCTCCTGCGGACTCAAAGAAGCAGTTGCAGGCTGTTGCTGTCCAATCCGCGCTCTCTGGCTCCGTGCCAGGCTGTGCTGTGCGGCTTGCGACTGTGCGCTGCCGATGCTCACTGACCGGCTAGTTAGTGTTGGGTTTAACTAGCACAGTTTGTGCACCGGAGAAAAGATGACTGTGGGTCCCAGCAAGTCAGGAAGAGGACCGGTTCGTTCCTGATGAAGAGCTAGTTCTGAATAGTGATTCAGCTGTCCACAGTTCCAACCTGTTCACAAGGCTTGCTGCTGGTGCTAACCTCGGGTGGATCCTCTGGTTACTCTCTGGCAACCTCCGCTCTAGACTCTTAGGACAGAGGAAAGTTCTGGCACTCTGACACACTGGCCGTTCCGTGGTTGTCCGGGGTTGAGTCTCAGGATGGTCAGGAGGCACGCTGCGAGAATGTCCTGCCCTTGGGAGCCTTCTGCTCCTGGGCCGTCCTGCCCTGGAATTCTCCTTTGAATTCCTTTTAGAATTGTCTCAGAAAGTCTTGGAGCTCTGTGTTGCCTGTTTTTACCTGGAGGAACTTCAGCTCATTCAATGGCTGAAAGTTCCATGAGCATCAGAGTCCCACGTGGGTTACTCGGCCCTACCAGTCCCTGATTGGTTGATCAAGGTGAGATATGAGTCACTTACTCCTGACACTTAGGACAGATAGGTGCCAATGGATGACCATTGATCATGATAGCCAGGCTTAGCTAAGTGCATCCCCCTTTGGGAGCTATCCCTTATCAAAAGAAAACATCTTTAAATCAGCCTGCATGAATAGCTTCTCTGTGGCTGCACCACAGGGATTAACAGAGAGTTGGGGCCTCATTCGGGAAAGCACCGCAACACTTAATTCTGTCTTATTAACAAGCATCGCCGCTACACTACAATGAATGAAGAATGCAATGTTTTTTTTAGAAACAGGACTAAGTATTCAAAAGCTACCAATTCATTTTAAAGTTTTTTTTAAAGCTGAAAAAACATCACTTGTGAATTAGTTTGTATTTTTAAAGCAAGTGACACCTCAAGAAGCTCAGCCTGCACATTGTTTTTGCTTCCTTTTTTCAACATGAAATTAACCTGTATATTTTCCTTTTTATCCTGCATGTTGTTTGCTCCCCACCAGAACCATTATATTAAATACTATGTGTTAAATATAATATGAAGCAGGTGCAGATATATAATAGTGCAGGTGTAGATAATCCAACTACAGTTTGAAGGCTATCCATCAAGTTAAAGTTAAAGCTGCAGATTTAAAAGAAGAAAATGGCATTCCTTTTTTGATGACAGTTCGGCTAGCCCAGTTCACTTTGCCTATTTTTTTTAAATGTGTATATATACATCCATTTTTAATCTGCATTAAAATGAAAGAAAATTCTACTACAACTTGTTTTTTCCCATGTTTTTCAGTATTGACATTAAGGATTATCTATATAATTACATTATATTACATTAGCAAGAAACTTCATCTTTTTCAAACTACTAAAATATAAAAAGTGAAAAGGAAAAATGGTGGACACTGACAATGTTGTAGTAAATCTTGATGTTTTGTTACAGTTATCACAGCAATTGAATCTTTAAGATGCCAGACAAATCTCTACAGTATTATACTGCTAGTCACACTTCTTCACTGGGTGAAACTGCCTGAATCAAGTCAAGGTAATTTGTTTTTCTGCCACAGCCTGCCCATATTCCAGACACTGATGTGTAGGCGTTACAACAGGTTGTAGCCTTTCCAAATCAATCTATGAACTCATCAACATTTTTCCACTTTTACCACCCCAGGGTTAGCATTAAAGAAAGTTGCACTTTTTGTTTCCATGCTGTTCCAAATTTATGAGTTTTCACCTTTTGCTTTAGAAGTGTGATGATCTCATTCAAACTTTGAAACTGAGCTTGCACATACATTTATTTATTCAATTAAAAATGTTGACTTTTTTAAAGGAGGTGCATTTAAATACACATTTAAAAAAAAATAATACAATTTTAGAATATCTTCTGCAGAAGCATCAGGTCTGGAAATCTTAACAGATGCAAAACCAATTGACATAAATGGAGCATGCAAGAATGCAGACAGTAGTGATGCATGTAATGTTTTTACCAGTTCAAGTCCTTGTAATGACTTCAAAACCACTGAATTGATTGAGTGTGTCTGCGCACACAAAGTTGGCTAATTCATCAAAGCATTAATGAAACTTTGAAGAACAGCTTCTCTAAGGAAACAAAAATGCCAGTTCATCACTCTGACAGGTTTTATTGGTAAAATTAATGTGCGTTTTATAGTAAACTCTTCTGCATAGCTCTAAAAGTATATAAAAGGGCATTGACATTTTATGATAATTTCAGGTTATTTTTATTAAAACAGTATAGTATCCTCTAGTCAATGCAAGTTGATAAAAGGTTAATTCAGTTCCTGAGCTTTTATGATTGACAGCTTTTTTTAATTAACCTACAGACTGGCAGGATCTGACGTTTGTACATCAGGTTTATCTTTTTACTTACCCTCCACTTATTAAAACAGCTAGGGGTTTCAAGAAAGTGGTGCTTTAAATTGAAAATTATACCAAATAATTACATGGTTATGACCAAAACAAAGACTCATGGAAAAAATGTTTTCACAATTTTTGTGCTGTTTTGTTTTCATAAAGCATTAG
Source organism: Lepisosteus oculatus (assembly GCF_040954835.1). Classification (NCBI taxonomy): domain Eukaryota; kingdom Metazoa; phylum Chordata; class Actinopteri; order Semionotiformes; family Lepisosteidae; genus Lepisosteus; species Lepisosteus oculatus. The sequence goes on from NC_090710.1 coordinate 8,753,810, forward strand.
GAAAATCCATAACATAACATCCACTTCATTTTCTATTTAAAGAAAACATTGAATGTGTATGTTGTATTTTATATAAATAATTGCATTTATTAGAACTTGGATTACTTGTTTAAATTTAGTTGAAATGTGCTCACAAGACAGTTGCACCATATATAATTTCATAAAGTGTTCTTGAAAACACTAGTTAATTAAACTATTAACTAGTTTATAGGTATTAATGGAAGAGTCACAGGATTATTATTTAAATGTATAAACAGATCTGGAGTTACAGATGTAGCCATTCAAAGTTCGCGGAACAAACCGGTACCGCACACAACTACGCACGAGCCACCGCACCGTACTGCGGTACGTGATTGGCTGGCCAAAATGTCCGACAGGGGCACTCGTGGTGCATTGGTCGGTAGTGAAAAGATTTAATCATTTTAATCTCTTGTTTACTGTTCACATTTTAATCTGCTTAGTATTGAATATTTATATGGAGTTTTACAACTAAAGGGAAATTTTAGTAGCTGAGCATAAAAAGAATAGGAGCATAACACATCTGAAGGTCATAAATAATAATAATTTAGGAATGTAAACATATTATGTAAACTGTATATTGTTGGTATCGGTAGTTTAAAGAAAAAATGCACACCTGTATTCCATTTCTCCCTAAACATTCGTAGGGGTTTTGTGCAGTTACTGGGACAATTATTAATCGAAGCAGTAAGTCACAAAATGATTCTTTGATGGCTATTAGAAAACCAGCCTTGTGGGATAACTCAGCAACGCACACACACGGCTCCTAATAAACGAGAAAACATTTATTAATACATAAAATGTGCATATAAACGTAACAGATCTTATCGTGAGGGTTAGCAGAATACAACAGGTATACAGATGCAGCCATTCAAAGTGCGCGTTACAGACACGTACCAGAGGTTATTGGCTACGGCGTAGCGCATTTTGACACAAGATGACGCGCAGTACCGCGGTACGTGATTGGTTGACCGACAGGGGCACTCGTGGTCCGTTGGTCTGTTGTAGAAAGACTTACTCTAAACATCCTTACTATGCCCGTTGTAGTATTGAATATTCATATGGAATTTTACCACTGAAGGGAAATCTTAGTAGCTGAGCATAAAAAGAATAGGAGCATACTGTAACGTGTGTGAAGGCCATAAACTATATTAATTTTGGAACATAAACATACAGTATATGACTCCCATGTCACACAGTCCATGATCGAATCCCACTGGAACTATGACTTTTTTTTTAACAAACATTTCTTTGAAAAAATGAAACGCTTCCTTTGGTCAGAGATTAAATAAAACCTCACTCAGAACCAAACAAATGTATATTTCTAAATATCACAACATGATCGAATTTAAATATTTTTAATAACAATGAATAGTCACCTATGCGTTACAAAATAAACATTTATATTGATTTGAATCACGTTTTGATTTAAATCGTAAACGCATGTTTAAATATATGTGTTTAAAGGCGATACATAAAAGCGCTGATTCTTATGGAATGTGTTCCGCCGGGGATACAAAAAAAATATTTTTTTTAATCGCGTATCTAAGGAAAATTGCAGTATAACTTTGTTCATGCACAAACAGTGGCATGTAACATTATTAATTTGGGTGTCTCCTCTTGCCAGAAAGCTCTAAATTGCATTTTGAGTGCGGTTTTTGATTTTTCTAAATTGCAACCCATAAATAAACTGCGACACTTTAAACTGTGACACTTATCATTCAACCAGAGCTCGAAATAACACAAGGACCCTCAAGAGCACAGCAAAGACTGTATTAAAAGAATTGCATATCTAAAGAATATAATAAGATATAATTATATTGTATGTTACACCTAAGCAAGAGCCGACCACTACGCGGCCCTCGTGTTTCGAAATCTTGTGACTTTTGAAATTTACTGGGGGTGGACCACGTCTGTAAATTTCGATGGGTCCAGAGGCAAAAGCGCCTTGCCTTGCAATCTCTGGGAAACCATTAGTAGCATGGTGAATCGGAGATTCTCAACCCTTACCTCGTGCGACTGAAAAATAATTTGTGATCGGATCAACGAAATGCTTCGTAGAAGGAGGCGCTCTTTTCCTCTAGTCTAACAGTCTGTTCACAAACAAAACATTCCAGTTAGACAAGAGGAATTGAAAAAAAAACAATTACTTTGTCAATGGAAACCAGTGTGTGTGTCTCTCTCTGCTGGATGTCCCTCTCACTCTCTGCTGAATGAATAAAAGCATTTTCTTAAAAACGCGTTTGTGTTTGTCTGGTATTTACTTTGGTCCCTTTTAACTGTTTTTCCATCTACTGTATTGCTTTGAGATGCCACTTTTAAAGGTGATATGTAAAATAAAGTTTTTTATTATTGTTATAGAGAAACATGATCAGATTTTCCCTGGTTCAGAAAAAAATATCTAAAATGCTACACCTAACTTTCTTAATTCGATGTATTTAAAGCAGTGAACTACTGTAGGTGTTACATAACATTCAGAAATACAATCGAGAATAGTTTTGTGGTGTTTGTTTAGATGAAACGTTCCTAAAACGTATAACGTAACAAAATTAAAGACGATTAAAATCTGTAATCTTTCCACTTGTACTGTATGTCATCGGAAAATACAAGAAGTTTCTGCTTTGTGTAAGGATGGTATCAAAAAGTAATCTTAAGTGGTGAGAAAGCTGTGCTCAATGTATTTAATGGACTTAAAAGTAAAAGGAGATGCTTCATATTGCTTGACTAATTTTAAAAACTACGCTATAAATGCAGACGCTCCCTCGGTGCCACTCCGGGTGTAAATATCTAAATATACATTCGTCCCGGGCAGAGGCCGAAGAGCGCCCGGCTGGGGTGCACGGGGAAGAGCAGGACAGGAGTGAAAGTGGTCAGGGTGGGGTTTAGGAAGGCATACAGTCTGGGCAGTGCATGAAGTGCATGGTGAGCACCCTCGGGGTCCGGCTGCCTTGGTGCCTGGCAGGACACCAGGCCGCAGCATTGTGATGGTCAAACAGATGTCGACAAGGGCCTGACAGGGTCTGCCCTTGGTGAGGCAGGGAAGGAATAAGCCCCAGCTAATGAATAATTTCAAACTGCTACTGATATTATTACTGACAATAAATATTATCAACACTATATTGAATTTGTTGGTCTATCACAAAACATGTTAAGTGATTACCATGTTCCATGAATACGTCCGCGCATTATCACAGTAAAAGTAACTCATACTTTTAAGAATTTAATTATTATTTTGGAAACATTTTTATATGCTCCTTATATAAAAGTATATATTGTTTATATACTTTGTGAGAAAAGTGATAGTTTTAACCTTTTCTGCGAATACGCTCGCTATAGGAGTAAACAAAGCACACTTTTAGAATTTGATTATTAGGGAATATAATATGGAATCGCGTTATCTAAAGAGCATGCTTGCCAGTGCGGTGACGTCACCGCTTTTCACTCTGAATAGCTAATCAAATAATTAGCAGTGAAAACATCTGTGGGGGAAGGGGGACTGTCTTTCATTGGAAGGTACTGTACACCTATTCTACTCTGAGAATGTAGGGGAAGAGGAAAAGTGCTCTTGGTCTTTTCGTTGATAAAGTTAACAAAAACTACAGTATGCTTAAGAGTTTTGTTTTTTTTTCTGGCACAGCCAGCCGACCCGAACCACACAGACAACAGTTAGCCTGCTAGAGTGCCACAATTCACATTCAACCATATCACAGATCTGTGTGAGATATTGCTGTTTGATCTTTGATCTGAGCTTTAATAGAGAGCTTATCGTTATTAATATAACTATCGAGTGGTATTAAATGCAAATTTTTGTATAGATGACACTTTTCTAAAATGTATTTAAATAAAAACGATTACAATCTAATCTTTCCATGTTTGATCTCATGATCAAGTACTATACGCTCCTGCTTTGTTTAACACTGGTATGAAAATAAATCTAAATGGTGAGAAAGCTATGCTTAAAGTTAAGGGATTTAGAAGGCAAAGATAACGATTTACATTGCATTGTCAGATTATGAATCAATAAAGGCATTTAATTAAACATGCGTTTGCGATTTTAATCAAAACAGAGAAAATGGGTTTAGACCATTTGACATGCAATACACTTCCTCGTGATTATCTTAGAATCTTTAAGTAAGCTGCAAGTTTGTTTAACTTTTTAATTCTACATTTTAAACACTTTAATGTTGAAAGCGCAGCACACATTCCGTACAGATAGAGTAAAATCACATTCTCCTGTCTTCCTGTGGTGTAAAACGAATTAGCAGGTGATTGAGATTACAATGCGGTAACCACACCTTGAAGTTCGAACATGATTTTGGCAATCCTGTAGCTTTTTCACAAAACCCTTTTTCACGAGTTACGAAAACACTTGCTGTGTGTACAAAGTACATTGTGACTGTTTTCACAGCCTTCACTATGTACAGATGCAGTCATTCAAAACAGGTGAGGTATTTTGCGGTATACCCCGGTGGGCATGTCGCATCAAAACGCAGTTTCACGCAGTATCACGTGGCGTATCGCGTCATTTGACGTCATACCAGAAAGAATCCAGAATCACCTTGTAAAACCACCAGGAGGAGCTAATAAAGCTTAACCTCTCATGTACAGCATTTGAGCTTTTAAATTTAAACTGTGTAACACAGCATGTTAATCATCAGTCATTAAAAAGTTGGTATATTTTATGAAATCAAGATTGCTCAGTTGGGCAAAAATACACAACATATCTCTATCATAAATATTTTAATTATGCAGAAATATTTTATGCATCAAAGCCTTTACCGAAGATATTACTCATATTATTAATAATGAATGACCTTGGACAAGCTGTAAACTCAAAGTATTACGCTGGACCACATTATTTGTAACTGTCATTTTTAATGAAAAGACTTTATTTTTTCATCGACAAAAAGTAACACCACAGTGTTTCGTTGATCTAGCTAACAAGGACGGGACATTAGCTAGCCAATAGGATAAAGGAATAAATTACTTTTTTTCTTTAGCACGTTTATTTGAACATTTCCATCGATTGTACAAGTACTGAAAAACTGTCCAATCCCTAGTTCGTCATGCATTTTCTTTTAGTATAATAGACATAAAAACGCCCTTGCTTTTAGCAGAACGTTTCATAATTTCTAACAACGAAAATTATTTAAACTGCGACACTTATCATTCAACCAGAGCTCAAAATATCACAAGGATCCTCAAGAGCACAACAAAGACTGTTTTAAAAGATATTTGTACCAGATACATGAGAATCCAAGCTTTTTTATCTACGTCTTTAAAATTTATCACACAGTAACAAGTCAAATTTCAGGGGCGTCCGTATACCAGAGATTATGCTACCGCTTCAGAAGGGTGTCAGCCAGTCAGATTCCAGGACCAGAATGATCTATTTTATAATCGAGAATATGTAATCACGTATCTAAATAAATTAATAATGATATTAATTTAATGATCTAAATTTCTAAATCTATGTATCTATATAGCTGGTAGTATTACTGTATTTCACTTTCTTTGTAAACACGTTTTGTTAACACCCGAATCGCAGGTAGATTCTGTTTTTTGGTCTGTTATGGTCTGTAGCTCAAATCCTGCTAAAAATTAGACACGAGAAGAGTATTATTGGACAATGTTGTGAGGATCTGGCGGAATTTCTCTGTAAACTAAAGAGTTATAGAGGAGACAGGTTGTGTATCACTTCTTTTGACATTTGTAAAAAAAACATTCCAATCTTAATGAGACACGGAAGATAATGTGGTGTATTGGTCGTTAGTGAAAAGATTTAATAATTTAATCTCTTTACTGTGCACATTATCCGCTTAGTATTGAATATTTATATGGAATTTTACCACTAAAGGGAAATTTTAGTAGCTAAGCATAAAACGCAGAAGAGCATAACGAAGGTCATAAACAATATTAATTTAGGAACATAAACATATTACATATATATTATGTAAACTGTATGTTGCTGTTATTGGTATTTTAAAGAAAAAATACACACCAATACTCAATTTCTCCCTAAACATTTTAAGCACCAAAGTGTTACGTGGTTGACCTTCCAACCATATTACTGTCACGGCTTAAGCGACCGATTTACAGTACCGTATAAACGTGAGGTCGGGTGTTCAAATCCAGCAATCGCTATGAGTTTACTTTTAATAGAAACACTTCCTTGAAAAACTAAAATAGAAAATATTATGGACACTACCGTATATTGACAATTTTTATATTTCAAAATAACACGTTTGTACTGTATGTACAGTACACAGCGGTACCGCAGGTTGAACTGTAGGATGCAAATCCACCTGAGCCCAAAAGCCCAACATTATGTGCATTCGTCTGGTGCAGCGCGGTTTTCATCACTCTCTGTGGGAGTGCTGGCTGTGGCGAATTAAACCGGCTTCACAGGTATTTTCAAAGTAGAAGTCTTCCAGCGAAAGACACCTCCCCCCTCTCCAAAACCCCTTTTTTTGATACAGTAGTAGTACTTAAGTACAGTACAGTACAGTAAGTACTTACTGGTTTCACAGGTATTTTCAACCCCCAGCCACTGTTGTTTCATTGGTTGTTATCCTGTAAAACATTTTGAGGAGCCATTTTTAAAGGCGCTATATAAAATAAAGTTTATTATTATTATTATTATTATGAATATTGATAAAATTTTTCCTCCCAGAACTTGTAAAGCATTGTTGTTATTGTTGTTGTTATCCTGTAAAGTGCTTTTAGAAGCATACTGTCCAGCTTGTCAGGTGCATTCTCTTGTAAAATAATAAGTAGAGCTTTGGGCTTATTAGTGCTTATTAATACATTTTGTCTCCAAATCTAGCACCACTTGTATGAATCATAGCCCTGCCAAACAACACAAATTCCAATGGCTGTGTGCAGGAATTATTCAGTATGGCATCTCCATGTTCAGGTAAACACTGCTCTGTGTGCAAATGCAAATGCATTAAAAAAACCTTTAAAGGCACTATATAAAATATAAAATAAAATAAAGTTTATTATTATTATTAATATTGATGATCTTCTTCCTCCCAGGACTTGTAAAATTTTTGTTGTTATTGTTGTTATCCTGTAAAGCGCTTTGAGAAGCATACTGTCCAGCATATTGTATTTCATTGCACTTTTACAGATCGTCAAATCAGGGCACCCGCCACAGAGTGCCTTACAGACTTCGGGTAGGGGCAAGCTTATCTGACCGTCCTGGGAGTCAGCTCTGGCACTCTCGCCCCTACACCCGCGGCTCCAACAGGCCCAGGCAACGCCCACCACTGCCACCTCCGCTTCCCGCTCCAGTCAACCCACACACACCAGACATCTCCCTCCCCGCCCGCCGCGAGACTGATTCGTTCCCCCTGCCCCACCAACTCTCACCGGACCGAGTCAAGGCCTCTACCCGCTTGCTGCAACCAGTCCAACCCCAGGATACAGTTCTCACAGACTGGGGCAAGGTAGAAAGGGTGTTTCACCATCGCAGCCCCAAAGTGCATGGTGAGCACCCTCGGGGTCCGGCTGCCTTGGTGCCTGGCAGGACACCAGGCCGCAGCATTGTGATGGTCAAACAGATGTCGACGAGGGCCTGACAGGGTCTGCCCTTGGTGAGGCAGGGAAGGAATAAGCCCCAGCTGTGGCCAAACCTTCCCACAGCAGGTGGGGTGAAGCACTTTTTCTGGCTTTCCTGGAGCTTTAGGCAGCCCCGCTCCCGTTCCCCAACGGTCTCCGGAGTCCCCGGGGATCCAGCGCCTGGCACTCCCGAGCGATGTGCCCCCACTCCCCACAGCGGTGGAAGGTGACCAGCCATCATCGCTCCCCCGGCATCAGGGCTCAGAGGAATGTCTGGAGCCTCCTCCAGGAGAGTAGGGTAACCCTGGCGGGCTAAGTAGGCCACGTCTGCGGCGACTGGACCCAGTGGCTCTCACGCTAGGCAGCAGCGTTGGGCCAACCTTGCCCACAGCAGTCCCGGCGCCTCCCCTCTCCTGGCAAAACACCTCCAGAGGGCCGACGCCAATGCCGCGTAGTTGTACTTCTGGTCCCCGGGTACATCCAGCAACACCTGGCAGGCCTTCCCCTCCAGGATGGCGGCGAGGTGGCCTATCATCTCCACCTGAGACCAGCTGTTTGCCCAGGCCGCCATCTGGAACTGGGCCTCAAACATTTGCCATGCGTTCTCCCCATTATAATGGCTCGGTCTCACCGGCGCAGGCTGGAGTAGGGGTGGCGGGCTGGACCCTGCTGGTGGAGTTAACTTGTGGAGTTAAAAACTGCGCTTTATTTCTTCTCCGTCACCACCCGCCAGCAGCACTTCCAAGCCCAGACGAGAGAGAGAGAGCGAGAGAGAGAGAGACACAGGGGTGCGGAACCAGGGAACTATTCACATGGAAAATGGGCGATCTCCCCTGACTATACTCTTGGGGGATTATAGTGATTATAAGACAATCTGTCAAAGTGCAATGAAATACAATACGCTGGACAGTATGCTCCTCAAAGCGCTTTACAGGATAACAATAACAACAATTTTACAAGTCCTGGGAGGAAGAATATCATCAGTATTATTAAAAATCATAAACTTTATTTTATATAACACCTTTAAAGGTGGCTTTAAAAAAAAAGATTTTTAAATGCAATTGCATTTGCACACAGAGCAGTGTTTACTTGAACTATTGGAATTTGTGTTGTTTGGCAGGGCTATGATTCATACAAGTGGTGCTGGATTTGGAGACAAAATGTATTTACATTAGGTTGCTGTATGTGGAGCACTAATAAGCCCAAAGCTCTACTTATTATTTTACAAGAGAATGCACCTGACAAGCTGGACAGTATGCTTCTCAAAGCGCTTTACAGGATAACAACAACAATAACAACAACAATTTACAAGTTCTGGGAGGAAAAATATGATAATAATAATAATAATAAAAAACTTTATTTTATATAACACCTTTAAAGGTGGCTTTCAAAGCCTTTTAAAGTATAACAACCGATGAAACAAAAGTGGTTAGGGGTTGAAAATACCTGTGAAACCGGTTTGTTCACAATGTACTGTAGACACAGAGTGTTACACCAAGACATTAGCATGTTAAGATGTTTCCATTAAGGAGCCGGGCGGGATAATTGTTTTGTTTCTTGATTTTCTGATCTGCAAGGCCATTTGGCTGCAGCGAATGTGAATTCCGTCTGACATTATCAGATTGTGAAAAAATAAAAGTATTTTAATCAAGATTCCCTTATAAAATTAACATGAAACAAAACAAAAGCTAAAAATAAGATGCAATCTACAGACATTCACAGCATAAACATATCTTAAAACATTTACATATATTGTTAAATTATTACTTTAAATATATACTTTAGGTTACTGAAACAGCCAGTTAATAAAATCGTTGCAATTTTGTTCTTGTTTGGAGGTGGGGATATTTTGACAACAATTGATTTAAAAACAATCTGTCAAAGTGCAATGAAATAAAATAATTACGCTGGGTAAACATTCCGAGGTCAAATTCTTCCGCGACAGGGCTACTTTTAAAGCGCAAAAATTTAAACCAAAAAAATTTTTGGCATGCCCTCTCTTTAAAGCCCTGGCCAAGTACGAAGACAGTATGTACAGTTATAATTCAAACTGAATTAAAAACTACTCCTATTTGGCATTTTAGTTATGGAAGTGGAAAGACGCCTCCCCATCTCTGGGTGCCTGAGGTGTCGCCATCTTTAACCATTCCATGTCCAAGTCACAGTAGGTAGAGACACGTTCGAAAAAAAGTTAATCCTAGCTACAATACATTATTTTTAATATTTTTGTGGTAAGAGGGAGCATAACATCAGTATTTACTGCTAGTAATTAGTGTACGATCTATAGTTGAAATCTGAGCCTAAATAAAAAGAAAAAGAGCATTTTTAGAGAGCAATTACGCTGTGTTTATGTAGAATAAGTGATTAGGTTTATGAGCAATCGAATTACTTATTCGTTTAAAACGCTATATAAAATAAAGTTTATTATTAATTTGCTGGATAGAGTGGTAAACATTATTATGCAGAAGACAAAGATAACGATTTATGTTAAAAGACATTTAATTAAGCACGGGTTTGCGATTTAAATGGAAATGGGGGTGACGGGAACTCTTAATCTAAATAAAAATAAAATAAATAAAACAGGTTTCAATAGTTAATAACCACTTTTTATGCACGAAACACAGGTGATTTTTCTTCTTCCTATTCAGCTTAGAAATCTGTGTACGCTGTAAGGTTTTTACTTAATTGAATGTTTAAAATATGCGTTTGGAATAGAAACAACATACTGTATGTTGTTGACTTCCTGGTGTGTAGAGCAGATCAGCATGTCTTTTTACCCCAATCAGAGGGGTGTCAGATGGTGTCAGCCAATCACCATTCTGAAGCCCTACCGTATTCTCTGGTATAGGGAGACACCAGAATTCTGTCCCATAGTTTAGATAGATAGATGATAGATACTTTATTGATCCCGTGAGGGAAATAAAGTAATTTTCATTTTAGGAAATTATGAAACGCTCGGTTAAAATGCAAAGGAGATTGTCTGTTATAGTGGACATAAAAACAAGAGTATGCTGCGGCTTTATTGGAAACCCAAATTTAACAAAAAATCGCTGGCATTATATCCTAGAAGACACAGACTGGCGCCAGACCGGGAGAATGCCCCCAGCGTAAAAGAAAATGCCTGATGAACTAGGGATTGGACAGTTTCCAAGTACAATGGAAATGTTCAAATAAATAATAAATAAATAAACAAAATAATCTTTTATTACTTTATCATATTGGCTAGCTAATGTCCTCTCATTGCTAGTTAGTGGCTTTGTTTCTGCGTTGGGTAGCAACGGTTGACTATAATCTCAGGCGGAAGATGTAAACAGCTTAATTTTTGTGTTAAATATTTTTTTAATTAAAATTCATTCTATATAGCAATTGCATATTTGGGTACCGTTTCATAAAACTTTCATGCTTAAAATGTTTAGGGAGAAATGGAAGACTGGTGTGTATTTTTTCTTTAAACTACCAAGACCAGCCATACACAGTACTATTTACATATAGTAATATGTTTATGTTCCTAAATTAATATTGTTTATGACCTTCAGATGTATTATGCTCCTCTTCTTTTTATGCTCAGCTACTAAAATTTCCCTTTAGTGGTAAAATTTCATATAAATATTCAGTACTAGGTGGATTAAAATGTGCACAGTAAAGTGATTAAATTATTAAATCTTTTTACTACCGACCAATGCACCACGAGTGCCCCTGTCGGTCATTTTGGCCAGCCAATCACTTAACTTGGTGCGCGGGGCTTGTGGGTAGTTGCATGCAGTACAGGTTTGTACTGCGAACTTTGAATGGCTGCATCTGTAGTTTGTAAGCCATTTTTTGTTCATATCTTCGCAAGGGAAAAAAAGAAAGCCTTCAAACCAAATGCATTTTAGAGACTACAACTTGTGAAAATTTTCACAGCCTCCACATAAAACTGTCAGTGATCTAATTCTTTTTTAAAACCTCTGGTTTTTCATCATTGCGTAATTACGCACTTATTGGAACCCGGGGGGACTGCTGTGTACACATGTTCACAACGTGAGAAATATTGCCCAATACAGCTTCGTGTGGAAAAACCCGGTCCAGCTATTTAACTAGATCTAACCAACTTAATGGAAGTTTCATCAGAGGTCGAAAAAGCAAGTCTTATCAAAACTGCATCCTTTTATTCCTACACTTAGTTTTGCGTGATTCAGTTTTTAAATGAATAATTATCATGGTCAATTTAGTAATGAAGGAGGTGGTTGTATCTAAGAACTACAGTGGAGCACAATTTCCTTGTTGCTTTTTTTCCCCGTATCTGCAGATTTGTAAAGTAAACAGCGATATTATTATTTTACTGATGCCAGAAGACTTTTATAAATTTATAGATGTCTAAAAGTGAAAACAACACATTTACTGTTTAGTTGTATATAACTTATCTGATAGGATTCAGTCTGATTGCCCGTAGACTCTGAGCATGAGCAGCATGCAGGTTGGGGTGGGAATAGACAGACAGAATTCTCTTGGCTTTAAATGACACAGTGGTCCCTGAAGCCTCTCAGTTGCTTGAAGACATATGGTTATCTTTTAATAAATAAATAAAACCCAAATAAAGATGTACTTTTGTTTATAGAGGAAATGCATCTAGGAAGTAATTAAAATGTATTTTACCATAGATTAAGCATACAAATTTAATCTATCACAAAAATAACTAAGTAAATTAGATACAGCCATTCAAAATGCAGGGTACAACCCTGTACCGACGGAAATCATCTACAGTTCACCGTGTTGTACCACACTATGTGATTGGCTGGCCAAAATGACCGACATGGGCACTCGTAGTGCATTGGTTATTAGTGAAATGATTTAATAATTTAATCTATTTACTGTGCATGTTTTAATCTGTTTAATATTGAATATTAATATGGAAATTTTAGTAGCTGAGCATAAAAAGAATCGGAGCCTAATTCATCTGAAGGTGATAAATGATATTAATTTAGGAGCATAAACATATTATGAAAACTGCATATTGCTGGTATTGGTAGTTTAAATAAAAAAATACACACCAGAATTCAAAATACATTAAATTTCCAAGAACAGAATACTTGTAAAAAAAAGTACTACAGTTGATACATTCTGTTTAGATAGGTTGCTTTACAAACTAATATTTTGTGGCCTGAACTATATTTTCTGCATAAATGAGTGGAAGGTTGCATAAATTCTTTGAAAAAAATCCGAACCCTAACCCAAATCTATAGCTAGGGTTAGAATTATTAGAAAATATAGGATATGTTTGATGGCATGGTTGTGTTTCAGGACAAAAGTGATCTTTAGGAATTGTGATATTTCAATCTTATCTTCACATTTTTTTTCAAGTATATATGGCTCTCTAAACTGCATAGCCTTCCCGGGAATGTTGTCTAAATTCCCAAAAAGCAAATGTTTGAAAGAAAGAGGTTAAATTTCATGAACTGCTGCATTTGGCATTGAATGCACTGGCATTTTAACAGATACAGCTAAAATTAAGTTGGGTATTCCTTACTCTTAACCTATTTGTCCCTGAAACCATGCTCATTGAGAGCACCGTTCAGCATGAAATTTCCAATGACATATGTGTCAAAAAATAAAATAGTACCACAGTTGATACATTTAGTTTGGCTTGGCAAGGTTGCCAAGTCTTTACAAAAGAATATTTGATGCCCTGAGCTATATTTTCTGCTTAAATGAGTGGAAGGTTGAATTGATTCTTTGATGGAAAATCTGCACCCAAACCTACCCAAACCCATAGCTAGGGTTAGGGTTAGAATAATTAGAAAACTCATGGGTCTGTACGCTGCATAGCCCTACACGGGAATGTTATCTAAATTCCTGAAAAGCAAAAGTTTGAAAGAAAAAGGTTAAACTTTTCAAACCGTTGCATTTGGCATTGTATGTAATGGCATTTTAACAGATACATTTAACATATATTTGGTATTGAGAGTACCATTGAACTAGAAAATTCCAATAACAGCATATGTGTCAAAAAATAAAATATTACCACAGTTGATACATTTTGTTTGGTGTTACAATAGCTTGGTCTGGCAAGTTTACTATTGTAAGTCTTTCACACTAATATTTTGTTACTCATAGTTTTACTGTATTATTATGCACACCTCCAGTGAAGTTGTGTGAAGCAAGCTAGCAATATCACAGCAGCCTGTTTCATCTTTGTGAAATTTATGACCTTGTGTCTTGATATTATGGGTAAAATATGAAAAATAGGGTGTATCATCCAGTTCTTACAGAACAAGTGTTCAAGGCTGCAAATGACTTGTTCTGATTTTTATCATTTCAAAAAGCATGTGTCACTGTCAGGCAAAGAATTATTTTTTTCTGTTTGTCTATGTGGTGTAAACTTTTTGTATGAACCAGAATATATTACAACGTATCTTAACTATAATAAACAAATGCATATCACAACATATGTGAATTTCACCTTTGAGCTTCTTATGTAAATTGTAACATGTCAAACTTCTTTTTTAGTTTAGTCAATCTGAGGTATCTATCAGTCTCTGGCTATCTGGAATTATACAATTTGATGTACTCAGATTAATTTTGAAGTAAATAATCTATTTAATGCAATATTAATTACTGTATCAAAATTCAATGATATGCTTGTTGCACCATGGCCAAGTGACAAATAGCCAGTGGGGAGGTGAGGAATAAAGGGATACATATGCATGATAGGCAATTTTATTGAAGAGGTGAAACTGAAGTACAAACTGGATTGAAGTACAACTGTTGGGATGTGATCTGACAAACACTTAAAGCTTCCCAGGTAAGGGCTGACGGAAGGCTCTGAAGCTGCTTAGAGAAATAGACAGATGCAGCTGGAGCCATGCTTGTAAGTGACTGGAGACTGAAGTGGAATAAAACAATACTGCCAGCAGCAGGATGAGACGGGAAACAGTACAGGATATGACTTTATGTGATTTGCATGCATCGCATGTCGGAAGACAAAAAAACGCTGCTTGAAAAATCCTGATTTGTGATTTTTATACTTCATTGTCTAAGTATACTTTCTGGTGTTCAAGAATAATTTATCAAAAATGGGCAATAGAAGTGTTTTCTGTTTTATTATTAACAAATGCTTGTTTACTAAATTGCTAATAATTGCTTGTTGGCATGATGCTATTTTAAGTGTAAAAATATTTCCTTAAACTTAATGCTTTCTGGTGAAGATTTCCTGAACAAAAAAAAGTTATTCCACAGTAGTTCTAAAGAAATAAAGAGTTGCAATATCTTTCTTCTGAGACAGTATTTTATCAGATCGAGATACACAGCTGTATTAAGGCGCAGCATTTATCATGATGAAGCAAGTGGTTGCTGGTAGTGCATGAAATCAGTCTGTGAAACAATCCTTACATTCCATTAAGTGTCCACAAAAAAGTGTTTTAAAGCACATTACTGTGTTTTTATGCTTATATGACTTTGGTATTTCAAAATAAATTTTTGTATAGATTTTTTGCACAGTATCAGTAAGCTCTTTGCTAAGTGACAGCATTTTCACTATTTTGCAAAGGAACAAGTAAAGGTTTATTCCATTTATTTGGGAGACACCCGAAGAAGGCTCCACAGCCAAAATGTTGTGCTTGTTTTCTTCTCTTTCAGCATGGAATAAACCTTACTTGTTCCTTTGCAGCCTATGCATGCTGACGCAGCTACCTACTTTTTTGTCTAACTAAATTTTGTGATTTAGAAAACTGTATTGAAATAAAATATACAATTACTATTCTTTTCAAAATCATTGTTGTTGACCTTTGACCTTCTGCCATTTATTACTTTTCAGAAAATAAAAACAAGTGGTCTGGAGTGAAATAGTTTGAAATCAGTGAATTGTAAGTTGCCGTAGAAACTTGCATGTATAAGTGTGAAGATTATTTGTATGTATTGTGTGCTGCCACCAACATGATTTGCAAATAGTCCTAATTTTAACATCACTTAATATAACTGGGGACCCTGAGCTATGTTTTCCATTCTCACATGGTAATGAATCAGAATTAGAAAAGCGACTTACTTTCCAGTCAGTATCTTAGCACAACAGTTTCACTACATTAACTTCTTCACTGTTCACCCAATAAAATTTAAATTATTTTTGTACAGAATTCTGTATTAAAAAAATTAAAAACATGTTTAAATACTACATTTGTGCAATTTAAAAGATGATATATATGAGTATAGAATCACAGCTTAGCAGAAAAGCATTCTGTTGTATATACCTATTTGAATTAAAATTAAAAAATGAAATAAAAGCAAAAGAAAAACAGAATGTACACATGATTCATTTAAATGGTTTTGCATAAAATCTTGTACAGTCTTGTAAAACTTTTTTCAGTGCAGACTGATTTTTTTAACCTAAATTGTTTTCTTTTAAAAAAAAACAGAGGGCTTTTGAAAATGAACAATTTGAGATTTTAGACATTAAAAAAACTGTATAAATCTGAACCTCCAATTTTAATAATAGTATAAAAGATATCATTCAAGTTTGTAATGATAAAATTAAAGTTTCTCCAATTAATATATTATTTTTATAATTGCATACAACATAAAGAAAGGTGAAAATGAAGGAATACAGCTCCTCTGAGATCACTTCCTCATAACATTTCAGACCCATGCTCCCTCATCTTTTGTAGAAGGATCTATGGAGATTTAATAAATGGCTAAAAGATTGGTGCAGAAGAGAGATTTTAATTTTTATGTGCATTGTGATTCATTTCTGGAAGAAATGGGATGGGTACAGGAACAGGTTACACTTGGAAAGCAGAGAGATGCAATAGGCTTAGAAAAGCCATGGGCAACAGTAAGAAACAAAACCATAAAACAAATAGCTCTTCCATTTTTAAATGCCTGTGCCTTAATGCTAGAAGCATCTAGAATAAAATACAAGGACTCGAGGCTACTGCATTAACAGGAAAACTGTGACATTATTAGAGTAATCGAAACATGGCGTAGGGAGAAACAGACTAAATGGATACACGTTCTTCAGCAAGACAGGTAAGGATATAATGGATGATGGTGTGGCACCGTATATATTCAAGCTACAGAACTGAAACAAGGATATGGACATTTTAGGCTCTCCATGGATAAAATAGAAATTCTAGAGATTTAACACTCAATTTGTTATAGATATATTTAATTTTCCACACACAAATTGGAATAATGTGAGGGAGAATACTAATGGAAATGGTTGTCAATTGCTACTTAACCAGGTGTGCAAAGACTTTTTCAATCAACTAGAATTGAACAATTGAATTGTACAAACTGTGTTAATTGTAATTGTAGAAAGTGAACAGATGTGATAGAAAGAATGAGAAATGTTGATAATATCTTTTGATATATATATATTTAGTCTCTAAAATATGAACGTATTCTATTATTTGTTACAGCCATGGGTTACTATGACATAGAGCTTGCTATTTTGTAGTTTTTAGGGAACTCTGATTTCCTCTGTGAAAAAATGGTTAGTGCGTGCATTTTTAGAACAGAGAAATAGGTTCCTATTTATTTTGTGGCATCCGGGTTTACAGAGAAATAAAACAAACTGTGGTTAAATTTCTGGTTATTTTGGAAGGCAGCTTATCTCTTCTTCAGGTCTTGGTAGGGATACAGTGTATACGAGTTTGAATACTTGGTAACAGTTTGGGATTTTGTCTGGGTGGTTAAGACATTGGGAATCTGGGACACCTTATTTGTAAATTTGTACATCGTGTAACTTGTCTGTTTGTTTATGGACTCAGCTCGGTCAGGATGCCATTAGGAAGCCCATCCCTTCAAGCCGTGGACGTAGGGGGACTTGATTCTAGGCGGGCCTCCGGGCGTCCGTCTTCCAATACAGAGCCCTGAGCTTCCGGAGCACCGGGTTTAAATAATACTGGTGAATCCAGGGACAGCTCTATGTGATAATTAAACTAAAACACAAAAGGGACTAAGTACCCTCTAGAGGAGGGATGAAGATCATGACAGGGAGTTAGAATTCATTATTTTACTTATTGATCCAGTTGGTCAGTTCCTGATTTTCTTTATTTTTGTAACATTCCCATTTGTAACAATATTATCAATATTAATTATGAGGTTTATAATTTTAAATAAGCAAACTATGGAGGAATGAATCAGACCTTATAACATGTATCAACATATAGATACAAAGTCAGTAAAAGAAAGCAACTTATACTCAAAAAAAAATTAAAGAGACTCCTTTCCCTTTACCAATTAAGTGCACATTAGACAATAGACATTTATAATACATAATTAAAATACTTATGTGTGAGATAAAGACCAGTCAGTTTTCCCCTGTTACTACTAAAGATATGGAAATTGTCTGAGTTCTATTAAAAATCTGTAAAAATAATCCTGTTTTGAGAGACCACCAACATGGATATAGAAAATGAAATAAAAAGGAAAAGTATTTTTTTAAAACTAACTTTCTAGAATTCTAATTACATTAGGTGAGATTTTTTTCTTACCATGTGGTAAGGAAACAGTTTCAATCATGTGTGGGAAAAGCACTGCAGAGCAGCTAGCATTGATACCAGTGTCAAATGATACCATGTCTAACTGCATTGGGCGTATGGCAAGAGATGTGGAAGAGCAGGTGATCGCTAAGATAAAATGTATTTTTATTTACAACTTGACGAGACCACTGATGTCTCCAGAGATGCACAAATACTTGTTTACACCAGATTTTTTGTTCTGTTGTCCTCTTCCCAAGCGTGCCATGGGCGATCAGCTTTTCGTTTTGCTGGACACTTACTGTACATGAGCATGAAATTGACTGGAACAAGTGTGTGGGAATCTGCTCAGATGGTGCACAAGCTATGACTGGCAAACAGTTCCAGTCACGAAAGTGCAGGCCGTTGCTCCGTTTGCATTGTGGAAGCATTGCATGATTCATAGACAAGCCCTCGCGGCTAAGAAATGCCCCCCGAACTCAAATAAGTAATGCATGAAGCTTTTCGTACTGTAAATTGCAACTTATTATTCCAAAAATTAAGCATAGGATAACTGGAGAGGCAGCCTTTTGCTACTACGCACCCAAACTGTGGAATAGTATTCCTAAAAATATTAGAGAGGATTAGGATATTTTAAACGGCAGTTCAAAACTGTTTTTTTTTACTGTTTGTGCATGGTTCTTTTAATTTGTTATTGTTGCTTAAGGTTTTTTAACTTAATTTTGTAACAAACACTTTGAGTTGCAAATAATTGTATGAAATGTGCTATATAAACAAAAATTATTATTGAGTAGGCTTACAATTTTTACAACATGATTTTAAAATCTGTGTGTGTGGAGGGGGGCGGGGGGGGGGAGTGTTGTGAAGTAGTTTTAAACCCAAAAAAGGGTTGCACTCTCAAAAACGTTAAGAACCCCTGGCCTACAGATGCACCCATTCAAAATGGGTGAGGTATTTCGCGGCATACCGCGACACGCCCACCGGGGTATCACGCGGTTCACGTGTGTCATGTGACTAACTATCCGGCGTCGCCTTGTAAAACCACCAGGGGGAGCTTAACCTCTCATGTACAGCATTTGAGCCTTTAATTTTGAACTGTGTATTACAGCATGTTAATCATCAGTCATTAAAATGTTGGTATATTTTTTTGAAAGCAAGATTGCTCAGTTGGACAAAAGTACACAACCTACCTTTATCAGAAATATTTATGCATCAAAGCCTTTACTGAAGATATTACTAATAGTATTAATAATGGATGACTTTGGACAAGCTGTATACTCAAAGTATAATTTCTTTAGCACATTTGTACAAGCACTTGGAATCTGTCCAAGCCATACTTTGTCAGGCATTTTGTTTTACTTCAACGGGCATAAAAACTTCCTTGCTTTTAACAGGGCGTTTCATAATTTCTAACTACGAAAATGATTTAAAATGCGACACCTATCATTCAACTAGAGCTTAAAATATCACAAGGATCCTCAAGAGCACAGCAAAGAGTGTATTAAAAGACACTTGTATTTATCAACGCTTTCTTTTCTTATGGAACCACTTCAGAGGGGTGTTCCAGGAATCGGCACTTTAAAGAAAAAAATACACACCAGTATTCCATTTCTCCCTAAACATTGTAAGCTTCGAAGTCTTTAACTAACGTGATACCGCAGTCAACAAGCATACTTTTAGAATTTGATTAAAAGGGAATATAATATGGAATCGCGTATCTCAAGAATTTAATAACAGTATGATTATATCCGTGTACTGCGGCAGGGCTGTGTAGGGCTGTTTCGCCTGCCTATTCATGTGAGCTGTCTTGTAGCCTACTGGTCTAGGTGCATGACTACCAACTGGCAGGTTGTGTGTTCGAATCCAGCTGGTGCTGGACTTTTCATTTTCATTTTTATTTATTTATTTTTTAATTGCGTAACATAAACATATTACAGTATGCAAACTGTACTGTATACAGTATGTATATGTATATTTAATGTCTTAACTGTGCCCGTTTAAGTATTGAATATTCATATCTAATTTTACCACTGAAGGGAAATCTTAGTAGCTGAGCATAAAAAATAGGAGCATACTGTAACGCGTGTGAAGGCGTAATAAACGATATTAATTTTGGAACATAAACATACAGTATATGGCTGGTCTCGGTACTTTAAAGAAAACATACACGAAACATGGTTTCATTATGACCAGAATCGGTCTTGAGATATTTTTAACTTGATTTACAGTATTTGAGAGGTATGTCTTAACACCGATACTACAGTGCTTAAGTACTGCTCACGTATATGTTTCTAGGTTTATATTATGCATTTCATACGGTCAAATTACTTTTGAGCAACTAATAAGAAGCGCGAAACGGTATGCGTTTTAGTTTCGTTTTGTGCTGGGACCCGTGGATTGATTAGAGATATCAAGTACATACAAGTCAAGTTTTCTCTGAAAGCATTTTCATCGCAGTTTAACCGATCTTGTTACAGCATGTTACAGTTTACTATTATTAACCATATTAATTTTAAGTGCTTAATGTAAAATCTTGTAAAAATATATTTTCATTGTTCAAATATACATTAAGTCTGACTATCATATAATAAGTTAAATACAAAACTAAAGAAAAAATAGGGTTAAATATAATTCAAAATATTTTGCTAACAATGTTAACTGTTTATGAATAATAAAATGTATTAACTAAGGAGTAGGATGGCACAGTTGTTAGTATGTTTTTTGTTTTGTTTCTTTTTCATAAATACAACAGTAGTACCTGATGTCTCAGTGGCTTTCAAAATTAAATTATGCATGCAAACCTGTCAACTAGAAAGATAACTAAGATACAGTATCCATCCATTATATGCCATAATATCCATGAAATATATGGCGCTGAAATATGTGTGACGCAGTGGTGGCCTGACACGATGAGGTGCCCTGGCAGCTGTATGATGCACTGGTGGCCTGGCACGGTGAGGTGTACTTGCAGCTATGTGACGCAGTGGTGGCCTGGCACGGTGAGGTGCGCTGGCAGCTGTGTGATGCAGTGGTGGTCGGGTATGTAGAGGTGCACTGGCAGCTGTGTTTTGTGACGCAGTGGTGGCCTGGCACAGTGAGGTGCGCTGGCAGCTGGGTGATGCAGTGGTGGCCTGGTACGGTGAGGTGCGCTAGCAGCTGTGTGGTGTGACGCTGTGGTGGCCTGGCACGGTGAGGTGCGCTGGCAGCTGTGTGATGCAGTGGTGGCCGGGCACGGTGAGTTGCGCTGGCAGCTGTGTGGTTTGACGCAGCTGGTGGCATGGCACGGTGAGGTGCGCTGGCAGCTGTGTGATGCAGTGGTGGCCGGGCACGGTGAGTTGCGCTGGCAGCTGTGTGGTTTGACGCAGCTGGTGGCCTGGCACGGTGAGGTGCGCTGGCAGCTGTGTGATGCAGTGGTGGTCGGGTATGTAGAGGTGCACTGGCAGCTGTGTGGTGTGACGCTGTGGTGGCCTGGCACGGTGAGGTGCGCTGGCAGCTGTGTGATGCAGTGGTGGCCTGGCACGGTGAGGTGCGCTGGCAGCTGGGTGATGCAGTGGTGGCCTGGCACGGTGAGGTGCGCTGGCAGCTGTGTGGTGTGACGCAGTGGTGGAAATGTTCACCATGTTTCACCATGCTGAAAATGTTTGTACCAGACTTTTTTGAGGCCTGTTTAATTGTGTCTGAAGTCTGATGTTGTAAATTTCATTGTTAAAAAGATCCATGAAAATGTCACTACTAAAGTTAGCTGGTACTGTTGGTATTGTAAGTGGCAAGTAGAGCTCATATTTTAGATTTTGTGTAGTTGTTAGCGTTGAACTGTGTGTTGGATGCACATGAATATATTCATTATATGCCAGCGCACCTCACCGTGCCAGGCCACCACTGCATCACAACACACAGCTGCCAGTGCACCTCTACATACCCGACCACCACTGCATCATACAGCTGCCAGGGCACCTCACCGTGTCAGGCCACCACTGCGTAACACCACATAGCTGCCAGCGCACCTCACCATGCCAGGCCATCACTGAGTCAGAGATTAAATAAAACCTCACTCGCACCAAACAAATTTATATTTCTAAATATCACAACATGATCGAATTTAAAGTCATTTTAATAACAATGAATAGTCACCTAGGCGTTACAATATAAACATTTATATTGATTTAAATAACATTTTGATTTAAATCGCAAATGCGGGTTTAAATATATGTGTTTTTTGATTCACAATCAGACAAATGGAACATAAATTGATATCTTTGTCTTCTAAGTATCTTAATAAACTTTCAGCATAGCTTTCTCCCCGTTTAGATTTATTTTGGGATCAAACGTGGAAAGATTAGATTGTAATTGTTTTTATTTTTTAAATACATTTTAGAAAAGTGTAATCTATACTAAAAAGCTGTACACCACCTGCTATAAAGATACATATTGTAATACTTTCGGGTTCGGATAGGACAGACACAAGAACTCAGACTTGCGGAGTTAAAGCAAGTTAAAGCCTTGATTTTATATATCACTTTTAAAAGTGGCATCTCAAAGCAAAGTAAATACCCAACACTGATTGTACCCATCTGTCATGCTAATAAAGCAGCTTGAATTGAATTGAGGGGGGGGGGGGTATATTTGCTTTGTGTATAAAGTACATTGTGAATGTTTTCACAGCCTTCACTTTGTCGTTTTTATGCCATTTTTTGACCACGCACGAATATTCCTATGTCCGTATCTTCGCAAGGGAATCAGTGCGAATTTTAATACTAATTAAATGACCGCGGGCACTTTCCACCCCCTCTACATTCTCAGAGTAGAACAGACTAACCTTCTAATGAAAGACGGTCCACCCCCCACAGACAGGAAAAGTGCCCACAGGCACTTAAACTTAATATGGTCAGTAACAGTAAACAGTAACATGGTCAGATGGAGCACATACAAACGTTTCCGAAATAACCACATGTAAGACTCTGATGCTTAAAATGTTTAGGGAGAAAGTGGAATACTGGTGTGTATTTTTTCTTTAAACTACCAATACCAGCCATATACAGTCTGTAACGTAGGGATTTCTATATGTCTTTATTTAGTGGTTACATTAGTGACAAAGGCTAAACTTTTAGCTTCAGTAACGTGTACATATCTCCCCTTTTTATAAAACGACTTGGTTGAAAACTGTTCCAGAGCCACTGTTGTTTCATCAGTGAAAAGTACATCATGAAATGCCTCTCCCTGTTCAATCCACTGGAAAAAAGAAAAGGAGCATAAAGCTTCTGATGGTCATTTAGGATCAGCATCAGAGGTATGTTTTTAACTGCACTGCATTTGAGAGAATACCATAGTGTGTTTTTTTTTTTACTCCCTGGCGGAAACTGGCTTCCAGAAGAATCAGTATGGCTCAGAGATTAAATAAAACTTCACAGACATTAACGAAGAGCATAACGCGTGTACTGTATACACTGCAAGTACAACCCCCCTCTCTGCAGGAGTGCTGGCTGTGACGAATTGAACCGGTTTCACGGGTATTTTCAAAGTAGGAGGCGAGATTTCCAGCGAAAGACACTCCCCCCCCTCAAAAACCCAGTAAGTACAGTACTTACTAGTTAAAGGCTAGGCTCCCGACTACGGCGAAAGAAACCCTTCTTTCATTAGAAGACAATGAACATATTTTAGCCCTGAATGAATTAATAGCAAACATGGTTTACATAAAATACATTTTTCCAAGAAAGTTTAGGCTTTGTCACTAATGAAACCACTAAATAAAGTGGTAAAAATAAAAGTCTTAAGATTTTTAAAATACATGACTTTGCTAAAATTTATTTGAAAATAAAAACAATTACAACCGCCAGGGGAGAGAGAGAACAGGGGAGGGATGTTGGTTTTGCATAAGGGGCGGGGATATGGAAATTAGGTATGTTTGGGAATGTGTAGTTACATGTTCTGGCTGTTTGTGAATTACCGTTGTTGAGTATGGAGTGTTGAGGTATTGATTTTGTGTAATGCTTTATGTTGAAAATTGAGTTGGATTTTGTTTATGATAAACAGGATAAACCGGGATGGGAGGAAGGTTTGTTTTGCATAAGGGGCGGGATAAGATAATTGGAGGACTTTGCGAGAGTAAAACTAACGCTCGGTTAAAAGCAAAGGAGATTGTCTGTTATAGTGGACATAAAAACAAGAGTTCGCTGGCATTATATCCTGGAAGACACAGACCGGCGCCAGACCGGTAAAATGCCTGATGAACTAGGGATTGGACAGTTTCCAAGTGCTTGTACAATCGGTGGAAATGTTCAAATAAATGTGCAAATCATTCATTTCTTTATCATATTGGCTAGCTAATTTCCTCTCTTTGCTAGTTAGTGGCTGTGTTTCTGCGTTGGGTAGCAACGGGTGACTGTTCTCAGGCGGAAGATGTAAACAGCTTAATGTTCGTGTTAAATAATTTTTTTAAATTAAAATTCATTCTATACAGCAATCGCATATCTGGGTACCGTTTCATAAAACTTTCATGCTTCAAATGTTTAGGGAGAAATGGAAGACTGGTGTGTATTTTTTCTTTAAACTACCAAGACCAGCCATACACAGTACAGTTTACATACATACAGTAATGTTTATGTTCCTAAATTAATATCGTTTATGACCTTCAGATGCGTTATGCTCCTCTTCTTTTTATGCTCAGCTACTAAAATTTCCCTTTAGTTGTAAAATCCATATAAATATTCAAAGCTAAGTGGATTAAAATGTGCACGGTAAAGACATTAAATGATTAAATCTTTTCACTACCAACAAATGCACCACGATCAGGATCGTTTTCTTTGTCTTATCCATAATAATGTTCACCGCTCTGTCCAGCAAATTAATAATAAACTTAATTTTATATAGCGTTTTAAACAAATAAGTAATTACATTGCTCATGAACCTAATCACTTTTTCTACAAAAACACAGCGTAATTGCTCTCTGAAAATGCCTTTTCTTTTTATTTAGGCTCAGATTTTAACTTTAGATCGTATTATTATTAACTTTCTTGGAAAAATGTATTTTATGTAAACCATGTTTGCTATTAATTCATTTAGGGCTAGAATATGTTCATTGTCTTCCAATCGAGTCGAGTTGACATTAGAAGCTTGCCATGCCTGGACTGTTACACCAACGCATTAGCATGTAATACTAAGTACTAGTAAATACTGTACTTCCTTGGTTTTGTAGGGGGGAGGTGTCTTTCGCTAGAAATCTCGGCCCCTTCTACTTTGAAAATACCTGTGAAACCGGTTTAATTCATCACATTCAGCACTCCCGCAAAGAGGGGGGTTGTTCTCGTTAATGTCTTAGCCGGAACACATCATTATCTCATTTTGTATTTCTATAAAAAAATAGTTTGCCCATCCTAACACTATTGTTGTTATTGTTTTTATTCTGTAAAGCGCTTTGAGGAGCACAGCTTTCTCTCCACTTAGATTACTTTTTGATACCATCCTTACACAAAGCAGAAACCTCTTGTATTTTCCGATGACATACAAGGGAAAGATTATAGATTTTAATCGTCTTTTTTCTGAACCAGGGAAAATCTGATCATGTTTCTCTATAACAATTATAAAAAACTTTATTTTACTTTATTTTACTTTATTTTACATATCATTTAAAAGTGGCATCTCAAAGCAATACAGTAGATGTAAACCACAGATTACAAAGTAAATACCCAGACAAACGCAAACGTGTTTTTAATAAAATGCTTTTATTCATTCAGCAGAGAGAGAGCGTAAAACCTGGGTGTAACAGCTGTTCCTTTTTCTGATCACTCGCTCTCTGGATAAATGTTTCACCTGTCCTGTTCTTTGTTTTCCTAATTTGCTGATTATGCCTTCTGCAATCCACTCCTGCTCTCACACCTAAAGAAGACTATTTTAAATTTCTTTGTGCGGTCCATTGTGCAATTAACCCTTGTATGTGCTGTCCTTAAGGTGATATCACATAAAGGTGATATGTAAAATAATGTTTTTTATTATTGTTATAGAGAAACATGATCAGATTTTCCCAAGTTCAGAAAAAAAGATCTAAAGTATACTAGTTTGTCACTAGTATACTTTTAATACAGTCTTTGCTGTGCTCTAGAGGATCCTTGTGATATTTCGAGCTCTGGTTGAATGATAAGTGTCGCAGTTTAAATAATTTTCACAGTTAGAAATTATGAAACGCTCTGTTAAAAGCAAGGGAGTTTATATTGCAGTAAAAGAAAATGCCTGACAAAGTAGGGCTTGGACAGATTCCAAGCGCATTTTTGCAATTTACGTTGCATTGTCCATTGTGCTGCTGTAATACAGTTTAAAATAATTCAAAGTCTAAACAGTATCAGCTTTATTTATGGGTTGCAATTTAAAAAAGCCAAACACCACACTCAAAATGCAATTTAGAGCTTTCTGGCAAGAGGAGACACCCAAATTAATAATGTAACATGCCACTGTTTGTGCATGAACAAAGTTATACTGCTATTTCCTTAGATATGTGCTCGCCGCTACATATGCGATTAAAAAAAAATTGAATCCCTGGCGGAATACATTCCATAAGAATCAGCGCTTTTATATATCGCCTTTAAAGGTGGCTTCTCAAAACGCCTTACAGGATAAAAACAGCAATAACAGCAACAACAACAATATTGTATTTCATTGCACTTTGAAAACCAAGTAATAACTTAACTATATGTGCAAACATTTTATGATATGTCGCTGTTGTGAATGTCTGTGGAGTGTATCTTATTTGCCTGTCTGTCCTGGCTCTCTCGCTCGCCCTCCCCCCCACTCCCTCAATTCAATTCAATTCAAGGTGCTTTATTAGCATGACAGATGGGTTCAATCAGTGTTGGGCATTTACTTTGCTTTGAGATGCCACTTTTAAAGGTGATATATAAAATCAAGGCTTTAGCTTGCTTTAACTCCGCAAGTCTGAGTTCTCATGTCTGTCCTATCCGAACTGAAAAGTATTACAATACAGATGCAGCCATTCAAAATGCGCAGGTGATACCGCATTTTTTTCCGGTACGCTGTACGCAGTCTACCGCAAGTTACTGGTAAATACCTCGAGTTACCGGTAAATAATGCTAGTTACCGTAAATTCTCCTATAATACGACAAGCAAAATAATAGTATCCGGAATTTCCGCAAGGTGGAGCTAATAAAGCTCAACCTCTCATGTTTGAGCTGTGGCCATCAAAGTCTTTAACGAAGATATTACTAATAGTATTAATAATGAATGACCTTGGACAAGCTGTAAGTGTTAACTCAAAGTATCGCCCTGGTCAACATTCTTTTTTTCTTTGACTGTCTTTGTAAAAGTAACACCACAGCATTTCGCAATCACGCATTTGTTTCCAATCATGCAAAGTACAGTAATTTTTCAGAATCGATTCACCATGCCTTTCACATGATCATAAAAGAGATTGATTTAGGAACATAAACATATTACTGTATGAAAACTGTACTGTATACAGTATGTATATGTATATTTAATGTCTTAACTGTGCCCGTTTAAGTATTGAACATTTATATGGAATTTTACCACTGAAGGGAAATCTTAGTAGCTGAGCATAAAAAGAATAGGAGCATATTGCAACGCGTGTGAAGGCCATAAACGATATTAATTTTGGAACATAAACATACAGTATATGGCTGGTCTCGGTACTTTAAAGAAAACATACACGAAACATGGTTTCATTATGACCAGAATCGGTCTTGAGATATTTTTAACTTGATTTACAGTATTTGAGAGGTATGTCTTAACACCGATACTAAAGTGCCTAAATACTGCTCACGTATATGTTTCTAGGTTTATATTATGCATTTCATACTGTCAAATTACTTTTGAGCAACTGATAAGAAGCGCGAAACAGTATGCATGTTAGTTTCGTTTTGTGCTGGGACTCTGCTTTTAACAATGTCGCCGTGGATTGATTAGAGATATCAAGTACATACAAGTCATTTTTTAAATGTTGTAGTTCGTCTTGTAAAATTGTTACGAGTACATCATCTATCAACAATTCCACAGGTTCTGTTTCCATATTGCGGATTTTGGTTACGTAATATTATTTTCTAGATTTCACGTTGTGAATATATGATTTGGGCAAACAAAGCCGCAAAGAAGTACATTATGGGTTGTTGTTTTGTTTTTTTTGCAGTTTTATCTAGAACAAGCGATGCTTAAAACTTTGTCTGATTCTTGTGAAACTATCCACACGACAGTTACAGTACCTAGGAGTTGACTTCAGTGATGTCACTGATGGGATGTTTCTAAAAATCCATCCTCTGTAAAACGTCTTCTCTAGTTGTCCTGCATATGTATTCGCTAATGAAGCTGTGTGTTCTGAGCCTGGATCTCTACATTTCTGTATGAACCAGCTTAGAGGGCTAAAGACAGCTTGTGTTTAAATTGAGTGTAAGGTCATTTATGCTTCTAAAGTCATGGTCAGCATTAATTATTGTACTGTGCTGTAAACTTGTTCTGTGCCTAGTCACATTATTTTATAGCGTTTTTTAGCGTTATCAAATCTGGTGGCGCTGTGTGTTAGTTTCCTGACTCCCATGTCACATGGTCTGTGATTGAATCACATGGAACTATGACTTTATTTTTTAACAAACATTTCTTTGAAAAAATGAAACGTTTTCCTTGGTCAGAGATTACACAGCAATCACGCTGTGTTTATGTAGAAAAAGCGATTAGGTTTATGAGCAATCTAATTACCTATTCGCTTAAAACGCTATATAAAATAAAGTTTATTTAGAGATGAATGATCAGTGTCGCAGTTTAAATAATTTTCGTAGGAGGGCTTGGACAGATTCCAAGTGCATTTTTGCAATTTACATTGCATTGTCCAATGTGCTGTTGTAATAGTTTAGAATACAGTTAGTCTAAGCTTTATCAGCTTTATTTATGGGTTGCAATTTAGAAAAAGTCAAAAACCGCACTCAAAATGCAATTTAGAGCTTTCTGGCAAGAGGAGACACCCCATTTATAATGTAACATGCCACTGTTTGTGCATGAACAAAGTTATACTGCAATTTTCCTTAGATATGCGATTAAAAAAATATTTTTTTTTGAATCCCCCGTGGAACACACTCCATAAGAATCAGCGCTTTTATACAGTATATCGCCTTTAAACACATATATTTAAACACATGTTTACGATTTAAATCAAAACGTGATTCAAATCAATATAAATGTTTATTTTGTAACGCATGGGTGACTATTCATTGTTATTAAAAAGACTTAAATTCGATCATGTTGTGATATTTAGAAATATAAATTTGTTTGGTGCGAGTGAGGTTTTATTTAATCTCTGACTTAGGGAAACGTTTCATTTTTTCAAAGAAATGTTTGTTAAAGGAAATTCATGGCTCCAGCAGGATTCAATCACAGACCGTGTGACATGGGAGTCAGGAACCTAACCCACTGCGCCACCGGCAAGGTCACATGCAGAGTGCTGAAAAAGCACTACAGAAACATTATCAACAGACAATGTACAGCGTGTACTATTCTTGTGTTGCAGTACATGAATATAATTATATCGTTATTAATTTCTTTAGATTTGCGATTCCATATTATATTCCCTTTTAATCAAATTCTAAAAGTATGCTTGTTGACTCCGGTATCACGTTAGTTTAAGACTTCCATGCTTAAAATGTTTAGGGAGAAATGGAATACTGGTGTGTATGTTTTCTTTAATGTACTGAGACCAGCCATATACTGTATAAGTTCCAAAATTAATATGGTTTATGGCCTTTACACGCGTTACAGTATGCTCCTATTCTTTTTATGCTCAGGTACTAAGATTTCCCTTCAGTGGTAAAATTCCATATAAATATTCAATACTTAAACGGGCACAGTTAAGACATTAAATATACATATACATACTGTATACAGTACAGTTTGCATACGGTAATATGTTTATGTTCCTAAATCAATCTTTTTTATGAGCATGTGAAAGGCATGGTGAATCGATTCTCAAAAATTACTGTACTTTGCATAATTGGAAACAAATGCGTGATTGCGAAATGCTGTGGTGTTACTTTTACAAAGACGGTCAATGAAAAAAAGGATGTGGACCAGGACAATACTTTGAGTTTACACTTACAGCTTGTCCAAGGTCATTCATTATTAATACTATTAGTAATATCTTCGTTAAAGACTTTGATGGCGACAGCTCAAACATGATAGGTTGAGCTTTATTAGCTCCACCTTGCGGAAATTCCGGATACTATTATTTTACTTGCGGTATTATAGGAGAATTTCCGGTAACTCGCGGTAGACTGCGTAAAGCGCATTGCAAAATAATGCGGTATCGCCCACGCATTTTGAATGGCTGCATCTGTACATCTGCTCTCCTCTATATGTCTCACATCTAAAACTTCCCATAGCCCAGCTCTCTACTATGAGCATTCTGTGTCTTGCTTCATCACCTACATTATTTTTGGCATTCCCAAGACCTTAATTTCATTGCATTCATCCAGGACTGGAGTCTGTCTGGCCTCTTCAGTCTCAATTCTTCACATGCAATATAGCAGCTCTGTGCCCTCTATACTGTCTGAGCCTTTTTTTTAGTTCTCATGATGTCAACAAACCTCCAGAATCTCTCAGCAGCTGCTCCCATTGCAGTTTTTCTTTCTCTCTCTTCCTACACTCTCCCATTCCATTCTCAGCCTGCCCCCATTTCTCTCCATTTCTGGTCAAACATCCAACCTAACACTTATAGCCCCGGCCTTAATATTGTATGTTTTGTCTCACCCCTCTCTCCCCATAATTCTTTTCTCTGTCCACTGCAGGAGTCCCCAGTTTCTGACTCCCACTTCACCCTGCAGGCATGTGTGCACAGAAGCAGTTTGCAGCAGACAGGGTTTTTTTCATTCACCCCCATGTTGTCCCTAACACTAGAGCCTAGGCAGATCCAGCAAAGGGTTCCCTCCACCATTTACCCTTCCTTGGAATCCAACTGGTCAGTACTGGCCTTCGATCCTTCCCTCTCCTATACCTCTAGCCACATTTATTGTGACTATAGGAATATTCCTCCCTTTTTTGGGGACTTGGCCCAAAACTCTCTCTTATCTAAATTCTACAAGCAGAGGCACTCTTCTGTATTCTGCATCAGGCCACCTTCCATTACTAACTCATAGTGAACATGGCAAATAGTACAAATACAATAATGACACTGTCATAACTCCACCTATATGGCACACCTGGAAACCAAAAGATCAAGAAAACACATCCTGCTCACCTACACACATCACCAAATGGTTCAAATCACTTAATATACTTGAAATATATGTACACCTTGTACCACTCTATGCAAGCATAAGCCTGCATCATTAACCTTCAGTCTTTTGTTATTCACATTTTAGCTAAACATGTGCACATTTGACTGACTTGCTCTTAGCTCAGCATTTTTAAATCTGCATCAATGTTTTTGAGGATTTTGTGGGGGTCTGTGCACCTTTACCCTTAAGGAAAGACTGCCAGTTTCCCTCAGCCAGATGAGCTATGTGAAATATACTCTGCATATTTTGTCTCTCTCATATTTATTAGGATTTTACTGAACTATGGAATTATAACAAAGTTCTAATAGAAATTTGTGAGGAAAAATAGTTCATGATATACAGTATCTTTATCTTTAACTTTATATAACTGTTTTTGTAAAAAGGTGGACATGGTGATCTTTGAGATCATCATAAAAACTATAAAAATCAATCAAATAAAAAAAACACTCAACTCAACATAAAATAAATAAACATTAAAAACAAACAATAATCCTTGCCATGCAACAATATATATATATACACACATAGACATATCTTGCTCTGCCCATTACATTATCATTACATTAATCCAAAAGCTTTATACAGGAAAAAAATCACCTAGCTGCATTTAATATACTGATTTCAGAGGAAACATAATGTGTTGTACAATCACATTTCTCTGTAATCACATTTCAAAATGACATAGCTGCAATCGAAATAATGTAGGTCCCAAAAAAGTTAGTTGTGGCCTTAAAGATAATTTTACACAGGCCCTGTATTGTACACAGGACCAGAATATTTTGTAGTAAAGGAGACAGTGAGGGTAGTCAGTTAATTAAAATCCTTAGTTCAATGGGAAAAAATAAATGTTATATATTTATTAATACATTGGATTTTAAAACTTATCATTGCTTATCCAAATGTTTTAATCCTGTGTGTATACAGTATACCATGTTAGTTTTGCACCTGAAATCTTGTATTCAGAAAAGGGCAGAATTGGAGTTTTAAAAATAGATTTCTGTTACATGTGAAATTATACTGTATGTGACAAGATAAACTAGAGAAAAAATACAAACTTGTTTCTTTTTAAGATGGTGGTATCCTTGAAAACAAAACTTTTCATTGCAATGTATTTTCATTCAGATCTTCACTGATTCAACTTTCACAACAATTTTTCAATTATGAGAATGTGAAAGTCATTCCTGATTTCATTGCTTATCCTGTATGTTTAGCGAAAAATATCATTTACATCCAGCTCATACTAAACAAATCATGTGCAAGAGCACTTATTCTAGCTTCAGTTTAATTTAAAATTGACTGGCTTTACTTGATAGAATCTAGTCTACACCTGTGAGGTTATTGAACCTGTTTGGCAACCCTTAACATCCCTTAAATTTAAATCGTTCAATATTTTACCCTTTACATCCTGATTGACAGGTGCTAGCATTCAACATTCCTTATGTAAACCTCCAGCTCCAAACAATTTACCAGTCACACATTTTCACAAATACCAGTTGTCAACTCATGTCCTACTGTATGTTTTTTCTTTACAATTGGGATCCTTTTACAATTTAAAATCTGTCTCTGTGTGTATTGCTACTGCTATTCCTGTTATGAATAAGTACTGTAACTTTACATATAAAAGGGGAACCCCGTATATCAGCCTCTAAAGAGCGCCACCAGTAGTCTCACAACATTGTAGATCAGGTAGAGAAATTAGAAATAATTAGAAATTATTTTATCATTTGCATTAAGGAAGAACAGTAGGTTTTGAGATATTTAAGATTATGTAGTTAGGAAATGAGTTTAACATCTTATCTGAAGGATAGTGCCTCCCACCCATAGAATGGTATCCTTAATCACCACTCTATTTTTCACCTTGCCCTAGAATTTGTTCATACGTATTACTCGGGAGGGAAAAGTGCAATCTTCTGGTCCAACAACACTACTTGCAGCAGCCCATCTTTCTTTAATGGTTACCCATCCCAGTACTAAATCGGCCTAGCCTTGATTAGCTAGTGAAATCAGGCTATAAGGCGATAATTTAATTTGATAAATTAATCATAGTATATTTTTTAGAACAAGGCAAATTATAATGTTCCGAACTCATACATCAGAAAGACTACAGAAACCAAAATTATCCTGCAGCTAGGATCACACCTTCCCCCTTCTCTTAACGACAGAGTATTTTTCTTCTAAATTTTCTCCATTCACCTATTCTGGCTTCACACCTCTTGATTGAACTCTCTTTCTGTCCCCTGCTCCCACCTCTCACTCCTCCTCTCTCCCATCCTTTGTTCTCCCGCTACATTACCTTTGCTTACTGCCTTGTCTTTCTCACCCCTGAAGAAGGCTCCATGGCCGAAACGTTTTCTTTCTTCTTTTTTTCAGCATGGAATAAACCTATTACTTGTTTCTTTGCAGCCTACGCATGCTGACGCAGCTACCCACCTGAACTACTGTTCATTAGTGCGTGTTTGTCATTCGAGAGACCTTGTTCTGGTGATGTGGACATTTTTATAATTCTAGACACAGGATTTCATATTTAATTACCAAAGATGCTATCAGGAGCTTTTGTGTCAGTTATTCTGGTGAAACAGGGTGCCCATGCACTGTTATTTTGGTAAGAAGGAGGCTGCTGGAGTTGACATGGTGTCTAACTCCTTCCCTCTTTTGCAAGTGTTCCATTCCAAAATTCCACAAGTAATTTATTCATGCTTGTCATAGAAATTTTCATTGATTTTGTCTCCTGATACTCTTGATATGATCTGTCTCGTCAAAAATAGCCAGACTGTGTTTTGGCACCTTTTCCAGTGAACTCCAAAAAAGAAGTGAGCAGAGCAAATTATTAAAATTGTGGCTCAACTATATTTAGAGCTGGTGAATTTCAAATCTGCCCCTACACAGCTGATTAATATATGAACCCTCATATAACAGCCACATCATGCCAGACCATGAATAGGTACATCTAGATGTTACTTTCATGTTACCATTGCCATTGCCTGTTCATGGATGTGCAGGGGATGGAAAAGATTGTGCATGGCAATTTTAATGTGGAGAAATCATTACACAACATCCTTACAACAACCCTTGATAATGTAAATTGCTTCTATGTAAAAGCAAATAACAACTTCATACAATCCCTGAAAAGCACATACTGTCTGAAACAAAATATGATTTGAGAGTTGAAAATGCAAACCATTTGAAGGGTGCATATTCAACTTAATCATCAAATGCGATTGTTTTCGTCTCCGTGCCTGCCATGAGAATTAATTGGTAATAATAAAGCTGCTTTGGGTCAACAGAACTGTCAAGAGTTTCTGCCTCTGCTGGTGTTCTCTAGTGGATTTATGTTTAATATTGCATTCCTTCAAACTGTGCTTCTTTATAGTTGGTGAAGGATTTTATCTCAGTTAAATGAAATGCTAACTGCCATTAATGATGAAGGTCAAAATGAACCACATTATTAACAGGAATCTGAAAGTGGAAATCAGGAAGGCTAAGGATCAGTACAGGGTAAAAATAGAGAACACCATGACAACAGGTGACACAAGGATGGCATGGTGGGGCATTAAAAGCATGGCCAATATCCTTCAGAAGCGTAGTGACAGCACTGTACTTCTGTTACATGGTATGGATGGGCAACAGCAGGCCAATGATCTGAATGGGTTTTATACCCACTTTGAGTTAAAATCTACAACCACCTCAGCTCATAGTGCTATTCACCCTGTATCTGGAGAGGTTTTCTTTAATATTGACACAGAAGAAGTACGTAGACTTTTTAGGAAAATCAATATTAGGAAAAGCGCAGGTCCAGATAATGTGTGTGGTAGGGTCCTACAATCTTGTGCAGATCAGCTTTGTAATATTTTTAGTTTTCTCTTCCAGATGTCCTTAAACACACAGATCATTCCCTCTCTGTGGAAGAAATCTATCATTATTCCTATTCCTAAAACTGCCAAGCCTAGTTGCCTTAACAGCTACAGGCCCTTAGCCCTCACATCTCTCCCAATGAAAACTCTGGAGAGAATAGTGAAGCAACACATCACAAAGATCACACAAGCCCTCATCGACCCCCTGCAGTTTTCATACAGGGAAAGGAGAGGAGTAGATGATGCAATACACAGGGCTGTGTTTTGTCCCCTCTGCTGTACATTTTGCACATCAATGATTGCATAAGCAAAGACACAGATAGACACCTCATTAAGTTTGCTGATGACACAGCTCTGGTCAGTTTATTAAAAAACACAGAATACTATCATGGGCCCATCCTTAATGATTTTACTAACTGGTGCAACGAGTCCTCCCTAAAGTTAAATGTTTTAATAACAAAGGAACTGGTTATTGATTTTAGGAAAAATACCACACCCCCTAAACCCACTATAATTGATGGTCAGCCTGTTGAAATTGTTGATGACTATAAGTACTTGGGACTGGTCATTGACAAAAACCTAAAATGAGACAAATGTTGTGACACGATCTATAAAAAAGACCAACAGAGACTCTTCTTTCTTAGAAAACTCAGGTGCTTTAAGGTGGATAAAACAATTCTTATACTTTTCTACAAATCATTTATTGAAAGTGTCTTAACATACTGCTTCATTTGTTGGTTTGGCAATATAAGTACCGGTAACTGTAATAGGCTGGGTAAATATAAGTGGCAAAATAATCTTAAAACTTAAGCATCGTTTACAAACAGAGGATGACTAAGAAAGCCAAAAGCATCAGAGAGTGTGTGTCTCACCCCCTCCATTGTGAATTCACACTTTTCCCATCTGGGAGACACCTCTGTGCCCCCAGGTGTAAAACCAACTGACTTTTATCCCCACTGCAATCACACTCTTAAACAATGCAAAGTAACTACCTTGTCTCTTGTTTCTTTCTCCTGTGTTGTTTGACTGTGCCATAAAACAAATTTCTGCTAGGGGACAATAAAGCTTCAAATTGAAAATTTCATCTATTTCTATTGGGTAAAAACAAGGAAATAGGTGAGCCTTCTTTGGGACTGTTTTCTGTTTTCTTTTACTCCCTTCCCATGTAGGAATCCATTTTTGGAAGTAGTCGTATCCCTAAATTAAGTCTCTCTCTGGATTTGTTGAAGAGAGTGGTCCAGTTTTAAATGCTGTTACGGGACATCCTGAGAGGTTGTCTGAAGAGAGGTGTAAGAAGAAGAAACGGCTAAATTATGAGATGTCAGATTTGTTTTCTTAGCTGTGTAGGGTTGGGATTGTTGTGGCACCTGTGTTGTTTTTGATTTTTCATTAGCCTTGTTTAGTATAGATCAGAAAGACAGCTTGCGGAAGACTTTTCTTTTGCTTTGCCACCCCTTTCTCGGGAGACAGGTTTAGCGGGTAATTGGGTTTTGGAATAGTGTAGTTTTTTTTATTTCACTTACCCCCGTGTTTTTTTTTTTTTACTTCCTAGCATTTTCCGCCATCCTACACATTGTTGTGTGTATTTCCATCAGTGAAACCCTGGCTCAACTGTTTGACCCCATTCGCACCTAGACTGAGCCATATTAGGGATGTAACAGGGACTTACATTAGGGTAGGAAGGATACAATACATCAACATGTTCTGCCATCTAGGCTCCTCTAGATGGGACAGTTTATGTGCAGACTTCCCTACCATGGTACCAGTCAAGGGGGCAAACTAAATAAATTTTCTAAAACTATTTTTTTTTAATCCTTAACCTAATCAGAGTCTTGTCATGAGTCCTAAACTAGCCCTAGTTATATATGGATGACAAATTAAAAATTATTTAGTGTGAACTGTAACCGTAACTTTAACCCTAATTTTCAACTTTTAATTTTTAACTTTTAAACTTTAACACTGTAGAACCAATGAAATGTAAACATTCATCAGGATAAGAGTTAAATATCCTTCAGTGGAATACATTTTACATGCTGAAGAACAAAACTGTCAGAAAACACCATAATACAAATGAACTAAAATAAATGTGTCCCTGTACTTGTGGTATCTTATAATCACAGGATTGAATGTAAAATATATTTTTCCATTCATCCATTTTCCAAATGCTTTATCCAGTACAAGGTCATGGGGGAGCTGGAGCCTATCCCAGTAACCATTTGTTGTTATAAATAATAATATGATCCAGTGTACACAAGGAATTAACCATCAGTAACATGTATATTATATTGTACATATAATACATTTCATTGTCACAGATATAAATATCTTGAATGTAAAAAAAAACATTTTGATCTATTTTAACAAGCCTTGAAAATACAGAAATTTTAAGTTATTCACTTTAAAAACTTGGTTTTCTTATTTAATTTTATATCATTTGTTTTATATTATAGACCTTTTTTGTTTGACTTCAATGACATTTAGTTCATTTGTGTATCGCTTATTTTATATATAATACATACAGAATATAAATGTTATTTAACTAAAATCATTCCAGCAGAATTAAATTAATACATAACTACTTTGAGATTTTCTTAATGTAGGTATTTAAAACACTGAGTATAACTTCCAAGTGCATTATGGATTATTTTTCCCCTCTTGCATGACTGTTTTCAAAGTGCTTTTCATGCTATCTTAATTATCAGGGCATGGTATGCGAATTCTTAATTGCTCTTTCTGCACAATAATTGCTAACGTGCACCTTAAGCAATTATCATGCTTCAGAAACTTCTGAAGCATATATAAAAGAATAGTATGAATTAGGTACATCAGACATTTTCACTAAACCTGTGACCTGTTTTCTCCAGGAAGAATAGTTTAATTCACACCTCTGATATTCAAAATTCAGTTCACGGTACAGCTTCATGCAGTTATGTTCATCAATAGTATATATTATAAAGGACAAATTAAGAATTAATATTCACAAAAGTGGTAAAATGGTAAGCCTCTTAGCCCGACTGTCATTGTAAATATTTTTTTTTCTATATTAACTTATCTGTGAAATAGTATAGTGATCCAAGATCACATTCTTCAATTACACTGAAAACTTCAAAGCATGCCAGGTGAAAATCACTATTGCCTGCTTTTTGTTTAGTTTCTAGTTTGACTTTCAGATCTCGGTTGTGCAGTGTTTATTCATAGAATACTGATTCTTTCAAGTATCCCACAGGCAATACTCAAGACCAGGCCAGTCATTTCCAAAATGTCTAAAAAAATGCTGTAGACATAAAATTTGTATTTGATGGATATATCGTTTTAAATGATATAACAATATTTTAAATATTTTTAATATGTTTTAAATGTTATTTGTATCATTTTAACCCTTTATACATACTATAGTCTATATAATGGGAAAGACTATAGGACACAGGAATGCAGAAAATCTTTAATTTTCCTCATGGCATGAAGCTGCTTAATTGGTTATAAGGTCCAAAACTTCACCTGGAGTGATTACTACCCAGCAAACTATCTCCAAACCTCAAATATATACAGTACAAATGTAGCCATTCAAAATGCGTGGTAAAACCCCGTACCATGGGAAATTATCTGCAGAATACCACAGTACGTGATTCACTGACCAAAATGACCGACAGGTGG
This sequence comes from Lepisosteus oculatus, assembly GCF_040954835.1. Taxonomy (NCBI): domain Eukaryota; kingdom Metazoa; phylum Chordata; class Actinopteri; order Semionotiformes; family Lepisosteidae; genus Lepisosteus; species Lepisosteus oculatus. The sequence goes on from NC_090710.1 coordinate 8,792,627, forward strand.
CACTTGTGGTGCATTAGTTGTTAGTGCAATGGTTGATTCGTGCAATCTCTTTACTGTACATGTTTAAATCCACTTAATATGAAATTTTAGGAGTAAAGGGAAATTTTGGTAGCTAAGCATAAAAATAAGAAGAGCATAAAGTCTCTGAATGTCATTAACTATATTAATTTAGGAGTATAAATATATTATACAAACTGTATATGGTTGGTAGTGGTAATTTAAATAAAAAATACACAACACTTAATTCATAAACATTTTATGCATCAAATTCTTTCACTTGGTCACTCACTCTAGTAATTTTAGGAAAGTTTTGACACGCTTGTTTTGACTATTTTAAGCTCATATGCTTTATAAAGAGATATGATGTTTTAACCTTTTCTATGAATGCTTGTGCTCTTTATCACAGTGAAAAATGCATACTTTTTAGAATTTAGAATAGGAAATATAATATGGAATCGCGTATCTAAATACATTAATAATGATATTGATTTAAGGATCTAAATATATTTGTGTAGCTCAAAGTATTACCATAGTCCACTTTCTTTTTAAAAATCTATTATGTACATTATATTGAAATTGTATTTTCATACATCACAATGTGTCCAATAAATAAATTAAAAATATGATTGAGCAAATGTGAATACTGTCAACAGTAGGAGTAAAAAAACAGTTCAACCAGTTTAATTCAATTCAATTTAAAAATATTGCATCCCAACGAGGCAATTCAAGACAAGCCTTTACAACAAGTCTTAAAGCGAAATAGTATATATTACAATTATAATGTAATAAACTTTATTTTATATAGTGCCTTTAAAGGTGGATTCTCAAAGCACTTTACAGAATGAGAACAACAATACACAAGATGGTGGATGGTGATACTAGGAAAAGAAGAGGGGTGAAGAATGGAACCAGTTAAGTAAAGGCTCTTCTAAAGGAGGTTTTGAGTCTGGATTTGAAGGAGTTTAGAGAAGATGACTCTCTGATATCCTTGGGCAGAGAGTTCCAAAGCTTGGGTGGCATAATAGGAGAAGGCCCCATCACCTATACAATGTAGATGGGCTTGGGGGACAGTTAGGAGACCAGAATTAGAAGAGCAAAGGTTGCGAGGTGGGGAGTAGGGCGATAATAGTTCAGACAGGTACCGAGGTGCCAAGCCATGCAGAGCCTTATAGGTGAGCATGAGGATTTTAAAGTCCACATGGAATTTGACAGGAAGCCAGTGCAAGGACTCCAGGATAGGAGTTAGGTGATCACTTGCACTAGACCCGGTCAGGATCCTGGCATCTGAATTTTGGACATATTGCAGTTTGTTCAAAGTAGATTTAGATACACCAGCAAGTAGAGCATTACAGTAGTCAATTTGAGAGTTAGTGATAACATAGGGCTTGGTCTATCGATATTTCTGAGGTGAAAAAAAGATGTTTTGACAATGTGCTGCACATGCGGGTTGAATGTTAAGTCAGAATCAAGAATGGATAATGGAGAACAACAAAGTGATCTTAGAAACACCACTGAAACCAAACTATAATAATGTATCTAATCACTATTAACAATATTAAATTATTAATAATAACAATTTCAAACTGTTTTATTTTGTTCAGTCATTTGTCACTGTTTTCACAACCTTCACTTTCTTATTAAAACTCCTTTGAGATGGAATGCTTCAGATGTCAATATCTCCACCAACAAATGACCCAGAGCCTTCAAACCACAGACATTTTAAAGAAACTTTTCACAGCTTTTATTTAAACAATATCTAGTACCTGATTGCATTTTAAGAAACCCTTAGTTTGAATAAAGCACATCCCAGGTGTAAGTTCATAATGTGAGAAGGCATTATGTTACATTTGTATGCATCAGTTGAAAGGTTCAGAAGTCTCTCAAAAACATACAAATGTAACATAATATTGTATGGCAGGATGGGCAAATTGATTCTTTCAATTTTAAAGAAAATAAAAAAAAAACTTTGCCTGCCTAAATTAGACATTGCATGACTTTAAAATCCATACAAAGTGGGTTGATAGTTCAATGATCAGCTTAGAAGTTTTTAAAAAAACGTTTTAAACATTTTAAACACTAATTTTGTAAATACAACATGCATATCATACAGATACAATCACATTCTCCACTCTTCCTGAAGTGTGAAGCAGATCAGCAGGTCACTTAGAAAATAGTGCATCGCCCGCTTAGCTTCGTCAGAGAAGAGGGAGCACTGAGAGGAGGCTTAGAACACAGCGATACCTACAACTTCCAGTGCTTATGGCACTGAGCATGTCTGCCTTTAAAAGTTTATTAATGGAACGTAAATCAATTATTTTACGTTGAAGTCTTTTAATTATTATTTAACAGCTTTCTCACCAGTTAGTTTTATATTTGAAACCATCACTAAACAAAGCAGGTGCTTATTGTACTTTCTAATAACATTATACGTGGAAAGATTATACATTTTAATCATTTTTAATTTTTTATCAATTTTAGAAATGTTTAATCTACACAAATACCACAGACTATTTTCGATTGTATTTCTGAATGTTACATCACTTTTAGTTCAATATTTTATATACATCTAAATAAAGAAAATCAGGTGTTAGCATAAACTATTAGTAATTAATAATTAGTATTAAAATTTGCACTCTGATAAATTGTTGCACTTTTTCCATATCTTGTAAAAACATTAATTTACAATACTTTGTTCAAATATATATTAAATCTGACTATCAGAAAATAAGTAAAATATTAACTTTTAAAAAATTGATAGTAAAATATAATTTAAAATTTAGCCAGGGTGCACTTTTTCTGTCTGTCTCTCCCTACTCTCTCACATCGCTGCAATTTAGACACAGAATGATTAAAAATAAGAACAAGTCAGGCAGCCAGAGGGAAGGCGGTGGTCCCCCCCTCTATGACTAAAGTGCCAAAGGCTTAAGCAGCATACAGAGCTGAAAAAATGTGGTGCCATCTTCTTCACTTTAAAGGTACCCTTCTCATGGAAGAATTTGGACTTTGAGCGTTTTCCAACCAACAAACCCGCAGACACAAACTGAATAACAATAAAAAATGTATTTGCAAGAATAGTGATTACATATGTTTAAAAAACGTACTTGCAAGATCATGGTAATACCAATATTAAAACTAACACTCTTTGGGCACTACACTGCAAGGGATGCTGCCCACTAACCCCCTTTCTCAAAACTGCATTGGGGCAACGGGGGCTAATTCACAGTTGGATACAATTGTATCTTGCTTCGTGAAACCAAACATCCAGACATTTGTCGACATATTTACCAAAATTATACATCTCAGTAATCTCTGTGCACCCCGGTGTTCACTCAATTTTCACACTACCAGTATAATAAAAAACCCTGTATTTTCAGGTGTGAAATATCTGCTGTAACTGTTAATACAATGATGAATATAATTGTTATTCTCTCACAATAAAATGCTATGCAAACTATATTCACATTTCTGATATGTGTACATATAAAATATTAATATAAATAATGTAATAACATGAATGAACCTCCAGACCATCTCCAAGATGTTCTGAAAGAGCTTGGGAGGGAATGTTTCATGCCAGCCAGTGCAGCTGGTAGTGCTGGTCATCATTTATTTCACTCTCTTTCACTCTGTCCAACACCTACTCCCCAGACAAAGGCGATAAAGGAGATAAAAACTCATGCAAAAGGGTGCGGTGTGTTAACACAAACTCTGCTTAACAGAGCTGCTTATAAGAGCAAAGTGACTTTCTGGTCATTAAAGTACAGAAAGATTTTAAATTATTAAATCAAATGTAGCTGTTTTTTAAAATAATTTACCTTGCAAGCAGTACATGACTTCTCAAAAGGTACCTTTTGTGTCTCTCATGCAAACTCAACTCAAATAGGTTTATTATAATTCCAAAATGTGGATGATATGCCTCAGGGACTCATTCATAGTGTAATACAAATAACCCGCCCTGTCCCACCCCCCGCCGGGGCTCTCTCCCACTGTTCCACACACGCAAATCAATATACTATATATACTGTACTACATGATACCGTATGGTTTCAAAGCCACTACAACACAGTATGTGTGAAATGTTTCTTAATCCAAATTGAAATTACTCATTGCTGAACTTTGTATTAAGATAAAATATATTGACCAATGAAAGAGAAACATCGCATGGAGAAACAGGCTATTTTTATATATTCAACTATGTAAGAAACAAACCAAAAGTAATGCTCTGATCAGGCTTTGAACCACCTAGGTGCAGCGCGCTAGGATACAGTCCATGAGCATTCCATTGTCCTTTGCCATTAAAAGGACATTAAAAGGTTTTGTTAAAAAAAAAAAACTAATGTCAAAATGTTTCCAAAACAACCGCATGTGATATTTTAGTCACTTAGTTACATGATTGTATACTAATTTTACTATCAAGTGGTATTAAATCAGTGCAACTTTTTTTACAATAACAGCATGTGGTGTTCTTACTTGGTATTCTTAAAAAATGATAAAACATTAAAGAGTAACGTTTTTATGGAGTGCAGTACATAAAGTGTACATAATGCCTGAACAAACACATTAAAACCAGAATCCACCATAAGTCACTATGTTAAAGACTTTGATGCATAAAATATTAATGAAGAGGGTGGAATACTGTTGTGTATGTTTTCATATTTAGCAATCACTACCATCTACTGTGTATACGTTAGGTATGTACTACGTAACAGTACTATTATTATTTTCTGCTACCAAAATTGACCATTGGATTTTCTCTATGTGGATGTAAACCTAAAAGAGGCACACCATGTTCCCAAGCTATGGTATAATAACAGTTTAAAATTAATTGAAAAGTCTAAACAACTGTCATGTCATTTGCCAAACTGCTTTATACCATACGGTGTCACAAGAAGCTGGAGCCTACCCGGCAAGCAATGAGTGCAAGGCAGGGTATACCCTGGACCCATGGAGACCACGGTAAAAGCACAGGGGGGAAATTTGGTCTGGACTCCCTACTCTTATCGAGAAATGCTCAGGAATCTTTAAAGACCACTGAGAGTCAGGACCTCGGTTTAACGTCTCATCCAAAAGATGGTGCCTGGTAGAGTATAGTGTCCCCGCCACTATACCAGGGCATTAGGATTCACACCGACTGCAGGGTAGGCACCCCCCGCTGGTCCCACTAACACCACTTCCAGCAGCAACCATACATTCCCAGGAGGTCTCCTATGCAGGTACTGACCAAGATCCCACATGTATACATACAATATTTGTGATAATCTAAAGCATGCAAACCCAGATCAACAAATTATCTACAACAAATTTATTAAAATGGATGCGTTCAAATAATGTAAAATATTTCTAACGGGACCAGCTTATACTCCACAATATTAACCATGTCATTATGGGTTGATGGGAACCTTTTCTCAATGGGTTTAGAAATATCCAGAGGTTCATTCATTTTACAGAAAAAAATGCAACAATTCATCATTAATAATTGAGAGAAATATTCTGATTTCCACAACTATACCTACTGAATGATGTTTTCTCATTGAAAATACTTTTACAAATACAAGGAGTTAAAAATAGGGAATACAAAGCAGGAAAATTAATAATTATATAATCATAACTCCCTAGATTGTAAAGATATTCCAATAATATACAGTACCTATAATATAGTTTGAAGTATCCAAGTTCTTTGGTTTTTGGCATAGCTTTGGCAAAAGTGTAATAAATGAGAGGCAAACTGGGATAAACAAATGTATTAACATTGACACTAACACAAAGTAAAGAACATTCAAAACAACATACAAGTTACTCTTTATGAATAAGATGTTTCTGAGGCCTACATCCTGACCTATTAGAAAAAAAATTCTAAGTTGCAAACCCAGTATTAAAAAATCCTATATATTTCCAAAACAGGCCTACAAGACAGATAAAACTATATCCTAAGTATTTTGTCCTTTAAAACAGGTTGCTCCAAAGCAAATGGGATCCTATTTCCTTATTCTTAAACAATGCCTCCATTAACCAGGAAAGAACATTTACAGCCTGGGAATTCTTTATAAAGAAAATCATAATCACAATTCCTAATATAACAGAATGATAAGCTCTCTTAAACAAGATTTAGATACTTTTATTGGAAAATGGTCTTTGATTAGAACCAGGTCATCTTACCTGTATGCATTTCTTTCCATCTCTGCCTGTGTCTTGTATTTCTTCTTCCTCTCACTATTTTTTTGTCTCTCTCCAGTTTCTGCCTTACCAGTCTTTTATCCTGTTTTTTTTTTACTGATTTAAGATTTTTAATGATTTATAAAGAACTTAATGTTACTTGAACTTAAGGTAAACCAGACAATTCATTTTGATCAATGTGTCTCAGAGCCCTTACAGCTCAGCAAACACCTTGTCTCCTACTCTTTGCTCTGAAGCTGAGAACTGCAAATAACCCATAGCCATTGTTTCTAGATACTGAAAAACTTCAATAATCCCTTCAATAGCTAGGACATTATTTATTTTGCAAAAATAATTTGGCTCACAAGTACTACAGCAGCCAAGAAGATAACTATTCTCTGGCAATTGTCTAGCACTTATCCCTGACATTTCTGAGCCCATTTGTTAATATTTTGTTTCTGGAACTTTCCACTTTATACATGATGCTGCAGACTGGACTGATCACTCCTGGTGGTATGCTATTTATATTACTAAGCTTTTGTTGTAGTCATTTCTGTTTATTTTATTTCCTTTTCTGTTAAACTCTTTTCCTTTTTTCCCTCTTATATCCATTCATTTAAACTGGTATTTTAGGTTGGCTGGTTTCTGATGTATTCTTTAATATACAGTAAATAACCATTCTCTCTGGAGTTTTAAAAAAGCCCAGAATTAAACCTCGGTCATCTGGCTATGAATCTTGTTAGACAATTTTTACAGGAAAACAAACTATTAAGTAATTTATATGAAATACGATGGAAGCAGTTCAAAAGTGTTCTGCTTCAAGCACAGAAAAGTTTAATCTTAATGGTAAGTGAATTCAAGCCCAGAAAGCAGTGACCCCAATAGCCTAGAAAATGGTCCAAATAAATTGAAAAATATACAGAGTAATATAGCACTTCATAAAATGATTACCAATAACATCATCCAGTTTAAGCATTCCATAACCCATGCTCTGAGTTCTACGAATTATAGCTTACTTCCAGTCTAATTACAATCTATCCTCTATGGTGATAACACTACTTAGAATTCTCTTATAATGTAACTCCTGTTATTCATATAAAAATTTCTAATACACATATTGACATCTTTATAACAATAATAATTATTAGTAGTAGTACAATCATCCCCTGATTTACAAACCGTAGGTTTGCATATTTTCACTTCAACAAAGCCAGTAAATATATACCTATTTTCACCCTATAAACAACATTTTTAACTACAACGAATAAAACCTCTACATAGGCAGTGAACTTACTGTACATAGATAAATAGATAGATACTTTATTGATCCCTGAGGGAAATTGCAGAAATTTCCCTCACAGCAAATACATGCTGAGGTTATGATTCTAGGAAGATGCCCTCAACTTTGTAGTCCGAACATAAACAAGTAGACTTGTTGTGTTCATTGTGTTACTTTGTGTGTGTGCTCTCTTCATAGTTGTACAGTCTTCATAATTTACTGTGCATGATCTGTGCAATCAATATGCATCATTCGTCAAAATCATGTAGAAAAATCTCTGGGTGGTGCTGAAAAGTAAAAGAAACAATAGAAAGCAATAACAATGACCCAGAAAATTGAATTAATGGAACAACTTCAAAGGATATTTATGTTGGTATGAATTTGGCTACTTAAACAGTCTATACAATCTTTTTGCAAAACGACAAGGAAAAAACTGACAGAATCTAGTGTTGGTGGCATGATAGTGCATTGTATTACTAAGGCAAGACATTTATAGCTTATTTCCACATTTTAATAATTAAATTGAAAATTGAAAGATGAGATCATTGTCCTTTTTTATACAATTTAAAAAAAAATATTTGTAAAATAAAGTGATGGGAGGGGTGGATGTTTACTGATTGTTGACCTGAAGACCTGATTGATCAATATGAATTCACTGCTTGTTTGGTGCTTTGTATATGTTGTTTAGGTTTGTTCATATATTAATGAGCTAAATTACAAATTTCATTATATGAGTTAAGTTTGTCAATGGAAGGATAATTTTTTTATTCTTATTCTATGCTTAGAATGTGATAGGTCTGAAAAAATCTGTTGACAATTGCTGTCGTACAAGCTGATAGAAAACAATTTCATTAATGAGATCTGTGAGAAACTCCACTGAAACTTTGTAAGTCACTAAAACAGAGGAACGTGACAAGATGATGTAATGCAATGCATAGGTTTTTGGTATTGCTCTGAATGCTACACATATATGTTCTGCTAAACCATTATTTAAGAAAATGCACATTATTTTGTGACATATACATAGATTTAAATTATTGTTTCCATAATTTTATTGTGCACTGCTGACAGATTGGCTCATATTTGTAATCTAAAACATGTTTTTTTTAATGTATTGAGAGTATTAACTGTAAGCTCTGCAAACCAATAGATACAAAAACCAGCAGAGCATTAATAATTACTTATTTTGTCAGTAGGCTGGTATTATATCTATACATCACTGCATACATTAAGCAAACTAGGAATGACAGCCTGTTTCTTTCACAGTTGTTTATATATCCTTTGTTTTCTGTTTACAGTAAATGTTATGTGCCTATATGATTCTTTTGTATTCCGTTGCTGTCACTTCATCATACAGATATGAATGTCAAACACTGTAACCTACAGGCTCCCCTGTCCAAACTTGCGCCATATATCATTCTTTCATTATTTTCTTGTAGTAGTCTGTTGGCCTTGAAGAACAGTCGTTCATTCATATACTTTCTTACATACAACATCATTAATTATACTTATTATTTATGTCAGGATTACAGTACAGGATTACAGTATATTTGCAACATTTTAACCCACATATAAAGTTGAATACATATTTACGTTTGTATCTTTCTTTTTCTGTTTTCTCTTTTTTTCTAAACATTTTAAAAATCATTACTATATACTTTAGCATGCTTGTCTGGGCTCAAAAGAATGAGGAGACATATTAATTTGTACTTTAATTAAGATAACCAGTGTTACCTTACAGTTCTCTCAGACAGCAGGAGTCTGTCAGTGTCATGACAGACTCCATAGCAAACTCAGCAAATTGCAAGGAACTTGGCTGCTAAAAATATTCACAATTGCAACAAACCCAAAGTAACAGCTGCTGCATTCCAGAGGATACTAAAGGACAGGACAAAGCTAGTACAACTCTTGCCATTGACTAACCAATTTAGCACCATACTGAGGGGGACTATTTAACCATGAGATTATGTTAATGTTTATTAATCTCCCTTGTTATACACTGAGAATGATATGGGGCGGCGTAGCGGTCGGTTCTGGCTTTCCCATCTATACCGATGCACTGCAAGTACAACCCCCCTCTCTGCAAGAGTGCTGAATGTGATGAATTAAACCAGTTTCACAGGTATTTTCAAAGTAGAAGGGGGCTAGATTTCCAGCGAAAGAAACCTCTCCCCTCCAAAACCCAGTAAGTACAGTACTTACTAGTTAAGAAAGCTAGGCTCCTCAATGAAATCGCTTTAACATGCTAATGCATTGGTGTAACAGTCCGGGTGTGGCAAGCTTCTAATGTCTCCTGACTACGGCGAACGGAACCCTTCTTTAATTGGAAGACAAAGAACATATTCTACCCATACATGAAAATATAATGCTGGCGCGTGGGCGAGGTGGGGTGCTGTACCAGCTATAAAAAAAGTTTTTTTTTTTAAAGTCAATTGAGTGTCCATAATATTGCAGTAAGTGAAAAGACCACGGGGATTCTTCCTCCCCCTACATTCTCAGAGTAGAATAGAATTTATTATTAGCACAATTGTGCTAAATGTAATATTATTGATTACTAATAATTTATGCTAACACCTAGCTTTCTTAACTAGTAAGTACTGTACTTTTGCAGGGGGGGAGGTGACTTTCGCTGGAAATCTCGCCCCCTTCTACTTTGAAAATACCTGTGAAACCGGTTTAAATCCATATTAAATTCCATATTAATTCCATATTTAATTCCTTCACTTCTGCATAAACGTTCTGGAGGAACAGTGGATGGAATGTGGCTCTTTCTGGGAATACTCACAGGTGCCTGATTTGATGGAATTCACATTATCATATTCACATATCACCCCCCCCCCCCTCTCTCGCTTGCCCTCCCCCCTGTGTATTGTCTGTTTAGGGCAAGCGAGAGAGAGTGTGCTGTCCTTTGACAAAACAAGGCTCGCCAGATAATGTGAATCGAAACCTGTTTTTCTAGCTTTTAAAGTCGTGCAATGTGTAAGCAGGAACACATCATTATGTCTTACATATGAAAAATACATAATATAGCTCCCAAACAAACACAAACATGTTTTTAATAAAATGCTTTTATTCACTCATAATCTGAAAATTTCAGGAAGACTGAGGAAGGACTAAGGAAATTGTCATCTGTTGTTGAAGCTCTGTGAGCTCGGTGACTTTGAGACCACTTGTTATCCCAAGTTGTTTGAATCGCCACAATTCAAGTAGAGAAAAAAGAGCTGACTGACAAGATTTAAGATGTGGCTGTCAATGTTGGATTAAAAAAAACACGTTGCCCGACGTTAGTTGCATTGCTTGAAAAATAATTTTATTTTGAGAGACTGGATAAGTAATTCAAGTGTTTTTTTTGACTTCCTGAAAAACAAATAATAATTTAACAATATGTGCAAAAGTTTTATGATATGTCGCTGTTGTGAATGTCTGTGGAGTGTATGTTATTTGCCTGTCCTGGCTGAGCTCTCTCGCTCGCCTTCCCCCCCCTCTCTCAATCCAATTCAATTCAAGGTGCTTTATTAGCATGACAGATGGGTACAATCAGTGTTGGGTATTTACTTTGTAATCTGTGGTCCTTTTAACTGTTTTTACATCTACTGTATTGCTTTGAAATGCCACTTTTAAAGGTGATATACAAAATCAAGGCTTTAACTTGCTTTAATTCAATTCAATTCAACTTTATTGTCATTACACTTACACAGGTGCATAGTATAATGAAAAGTTATTCTCATTAGTCACTCAGGTGCAGTATATACATAGGACAGAAGATAAGACAATAGACAGTTACACAATAGCAATAACAGTAACATGTAATAACATAACATAAATAACATGTAATCAAGTAATCAAAACTGCAAAATTCCGCAAACAGAGAAAATATAACAGGACAAAAACAGTGCAAGGTAATTCTTGGAACAGTGCAAAAATAGTATGGTTAAAAATAGTATGGTTAATTAATAAATATTAAAAGAATATTATGCCTGTTACAGTTTTACTGGGCAATCGAGGGGACAGTACAATTTCGGCTTCCATGTGTGTGTGGTGGTGTAGGAGTACAGTCGTTGTTGGTACAGGAAGACGTAAGGAGAGATCATAATATGGTGGGAGGGAGTGGGGGCATCACCAACTTGACAGCTCTGGGGAAGAAGCTATTTTGGAGTCTAGTTGTGTGTGACTGGAGTGACCGGAACCTTCTGCCAGATGGTAGTGAAACAAACAAGTTATGACTGGGGTGAGTGGGGTCAGACATAATTTTGGTGGCTTTTTTCAGACTCCTGGTGTTATATATTTCCTGGATGGATGGTAAGGTACTGCCGATGATGTGTTGGGCAGTTTTGACCACCCGTGCCTTACGGTGGGATGCGGTGCAGTTGCCGTACCAGACTGTGATGCAGCTGGTTAGTATGCTCTCCACCGTACATCTGTAGAAGTTGGTGAGGATCAGTGGATGTAGGTGTATTTTCTTCAGCCTTCTCAGGAAGTACAGCTGCTGTTGTGCCTTCTTCATGAGACTGGAGGTGTCAGTGGTCCAGGTGGTTGGTTCAGGGTTTAACTCCGCAAGTCTGAGTTCTTGTGTCCGTCCTATCCGAACCCAAAAGTATTACAATATGTGTCTTTATAGCAGGTGGTGTACAGCTTTTTAGTATAGATTACGCTTTTCTAAAATGTATTTAAAAAATAAAAACGATGACAATCTAATCTTTCCACATTTGATCCCAAGATCCCAAGAAAAATAAATTTAAATGGGGAGAAAGCTATGCTGAAAGTTTAAGATACTTAGAACACAAAGATATCAATTTATGTTGCATTTGTCTGATTGTGAATCAAAAAACACATATATTTAAACACGTGTTTGCGATTTATATCAAAACGCAATTTAAATCAATATAAATGTTTATATTGAAACGCATAGGTGACTATTGATTGTTATTAAAAGTCATGGCTCCGGCTGGATTCCGGCTTGTGTTGCAGTACATGAATATAATTATATCGTTATTAATTTCTTTAGATACGCGATTCCATATTATATTCCTTTTAAATCAAATTCTAAAAGTATGCTTGTTGACTCCGGTATCATGTTAGTTTAAGACTTCAATGCTTAAAATTTTTAGGGAGAAATGTAATACTGGTGTGTATTTTTTCTTTAAAGTACCGAGACCAGCCATATACTGTATGTTTATGTTCCAAAATTAATATCGTTATGGCCTTCACACGCGTTACAGTATGCTCCTAATCTTTATATGCTCAGCTACTAAGATTTCCCTTCAGTGGTAAAATTCCATATAAATATTCAATACTAAAACGGGCACAGTAAAGACATTTAAATCTTTCTACGACCGACCAACGCACAACGAGTGCCCCTGTCGGTCAACCAATCACGTACCGCGGTATTTTGCATTGTGACGCACGAGGCCATAGCCAATTATCTCTGGTATGTGTCTGTGCCGTGCACTTTGAATGGCTGCATCTGTAGGTAGCTAATATAGGTAGCAAAACAGTCTGCTAAAGATCTGAAACTCAAATACAAAGTCAAAGTTAAATACAAATGCACAAATTAGAAGGGTATAGAATTTTAAATCCTTTGTATTTGGAGAAACTGTACAGTATATACACAGCAAACTTAAATTTATTAAGTAGCATGCTACTAATACATTAGCTTACATTGATTTTTGGAGGGAAAAACAACCCAATCATTAAACCTTTTTTTAATTTACAAAATTATTTGAGTACCAGTAAATGTTTTTAAAAAGTCAGTATCATACTACAATATACCAGAGTAATGAAAATGCAATGTAAAAAATAGGTTGAGATTATATTATATATTTCTGAACCATTGTTGTTAAATAGATACTCAGAAGGCACAGAAATCCCCAAAAAATGACATTCTGAGAAAGAAAGATAATTTATTGACATGTGTGGCTTTAACCCATTTGGTTTGAGAGATGACTGTTGATACTTAAGTACAAAGAATCTGGAACCTTGAAGAATCTTGAAATAATCTGGAATTGAAGGGCTACTGCATTGGTTGTAGTGCTGGGTATGGTGGAAGAGTGTTAGTGTGTATGAGGAATTCTAAGAAGTAATGGTGTGAAGGCCTGAGTTTATACCAGAACAATAACTCAAAAGAACTGCTCTTTTATCTCAAGCTTTCATTAGAAATTCCAACTATAAAATTACATGGAAAATGCCATTTTACTTTTCATTTACCGATGAAGTAGGAAGCAAAAACTTTTTGAAACAACATACTCATATGTGTAGTGGTTTGATGGGTTTACTGAGACAATTATTAATTGTAGCAGTAATCACGAGGTTGTTCGTTGTGGCTTTTAGAAAATCAATCTTCAGAACAACTAACAACGCACACACACGGGTTCAATACACGAGATACATTTATTAATATAAATTGTGCACCAAACATATACTAGTCTGCCTGGATACGAGCGGCAGACCGTGCTGTGAGGGTTATCAATATACAAGGTATATAATCTCGAAGAGATGCAAACACAAAGAGATACACAACAGAGAATATATGTCAATATGTATCATTCGGTTACCAAATCGCTAATCAGTGTTATTACCCACTGTTACTCTAAACTCGTAAGTAAATACATTACTCATGAATTAAATTGATAACAACTTATGTTGAAGTACAATTGAATTCTCGAGACGCAATGTAGAACATGGGTTTACTTATCCACTGTGTATGGATTTGGAATTTCCCGGCTCGAACACCAAAACAGCTGACAGGCTCTGTTGCAGTCTCTGTTCCAGTGGTTGTCCAATGGGCGTTGTCCCGGCGTCCTCTGGCTACCGGCCAACCAGTCGAGGTGCAGCTCAGAGTAGGACGGGAGGAGGAATCTGACTGCGGCGCGCAGGGCAGTCGTTGCTCCGAGGGGATCTACCAGTAGTCCGGCTGGCTAGTAGAAAGTCTCTATGCACAGAGCGTGACCGCAAGTCCTCACAAGTCACTCTTTTGCCTGGGAAGAAGCTGGTTCGTTCCCCGTCCAGCACTGCTTCTGAATAAGCTATTCAGGTTGTCGACGAGGGTCCAACTGTAGGCTGATGTTGATCAAGCGGAGCATTCATGTTGGTAGAATTCTGAGTACGTACGGGATCCTCGGCCTCGCGCTTAGAACAAAGTCCAAGTCCCTTTGCAGACAACAGCAGTTGTCACGTGATTGTCTCTGAGAATGCACGAAAATAGCCAAGGAGAGCCCCGATCTGAGCTTGTGCTCCCTTTTTGACCAAGACACAGATGTGTGCTGATTGGTTGAGAGTTTGGCGGACATTGGAGACCCACATGGTACTACAACGCCCTGCCAGTCCCTGATTGGTTGATCAAGGTGAGATATAAGTCACTTACTCTTGACACTTAGGAATGCAGTCCAGATGTCCATTCTGCACTCCCTAGACAGGTAGGCGCCAATGGATGACCATTGATCATGATAGCCGGGCTTAGCTAAGTGTATCCCCGTCTGGGAGCTGTCCCTTATCAAAAGAAAACATCTTAAATCAGCCTGCATGAATACTTTCTCTGTGGCTGCACCACAGAGATGGAGGGTGAGATGGGGCCTCATTTAGGAAAGCATACCAACGCTTAATTCTGTCTTATTAACAAGCATTGCCGCTACATATGCATACTCAATATTTGATTCAATTGCTTTCATTAACTATTTACTAACATTTTCATAAAGAATATGATCTTTCATAAAGAGTCCCATATGCAATTTACATGTAGGAGGGGGCCAACTTCATCTACCACTGAAGTGCAGCACCAACATACATATTAGCCATTATATAACCAGGACACTATAGCCAATAGATAACATCCACATGTCTACATTTTCCTTCTCTTACAAACAGTGCTATGAGATGTAGTGTATGTATTTAATATAGTGTCATGGATGGTGATACCTAAATGCATTTTTAGCCATTTTTAGCAAAATGCGTCCTTTTGCTTTTGTAGCCAATCTAACAATTGCAAGGGTGCTAGGACGCTTTTTCCAGCAACAGATTCCTTTTAATGGATGAAACCAGTGCACAAAAAAATATGATATACTGCATAATTACACTTTTATTACAGTACCGCAATGTACCCATTACACAGGAAACATGACAACATCTTCCATAAATTCTAAAAGTATGCTTTTGTTTACTCCAATAACAAGCAGATTTGCAAAAAAGGTTAAAATGATCACTTTTCAAAAAGTACATAAAC
This sequence comes from Lepisosteus oculatus, assembly GCF_040954835.1. Lineage (NCBI taxonomy): Eukaryota > Metazoa > Chordata > Actinopteri > Semionotiformes > Lepisosteidae > Lepisosteus > Lepisosteus oculatus. The sequence goes on from NC_090710.1 coordinate 8,808,274, forward strand.
GTACAGTAATATGGTCAGAAGGAGAACGTAATTTTTTTTCTGAAATAACCACATGTAAGACTTTGATGCTTAAAATGTTTAGGGAGAAATGGAATGCTGGTGTGTATTCTTTTTCTTTAAACTACCAATACATCCAATACAGTTTACATAATATGTTTGTTCCTAAATTAATATCGATTATGACCTTCAGATGCATTATGCTCCTTTTGTTTTTATGCTCAGCTACTAAAATCTCCCTTTAGTTGTGTAGCGGCGAGGTTTATTAATAAGAAAGAATTAAATGTTCTGAGCTTTCCCAAATTGTCCCATCTCTGTTCATCTCTGTGGTGCAGCCACAGAGAAACTATTCATGCAGGCTGATTTAAGGTTTCCTTTGATAAGGGACAGCTCCCAAAGGGGGATGCACTTAGCTAAGCCTGGCTATCATGATCAATGGTCATCCATTGGCGCCTATCTGTCTAGGGAGTGCCAGATGGACATCTGGACTGCATTCCTAAGTGTCAGGAGTAAGTGACTCATATCTCACCTTGATCAACCAATCAGGGACTGGTAGGGCCGAGTAACCCACATGGGACTCTGATGCCCATGGAACTTTCAGCCAATCAACGAGCTGAAGTTCCTCCAGGTAAAAACAGGCAACACAGAGAGCCTGAGAGATTCAGAGAATTCTGGAGAATTCTGTGGACTATTCTAAAGGGAATTCAAAGGAGAATTCCAGGGCAGGACGGCCCAGGAGCAGAAGGCTCCCAAGGGCAGAACATTCTCGCAGCGCGCTTCCTGACCATCCTGAGACTCAGCCCGGACAACCATGGAACGGCCAGTGTGTCCGAGTGCCAGAACTTTCCTTTGTTCTAAGAGTCTAGAGCGGAGGTTGCCAGAGAGTAACCAGAGGATCCACCCGAGGTTAGCACCAGCAGCACGCCTCGTGAACAGGCCGGAACTGTGGACAGCTGAATCACTATTCAGAACTAACGCTTCTTCAGGAACGAACCGGTCCTCTTCCTGTCTTGCTGGGACTCACAGTCATCTTTTCTCCTGTGTGCAAACTTTGCTAGTGAAAGCCAACACTAACTAGCCGGTCAGTGAGCATCTGCAGCACACCGTTGCAAGCCGCACAGCACAGCCTGGCACCGAGCCAGAGAGCGCGGATTGGACAGCAACAGCCTGCAACTGTTTCTTTGTGCCTGCAGGAGATCTGAATCCCCAGAGACTGGATGAGTATTCAACTTCACGGCATTACTGCTCGAGAATTCAATTGTTATCCCAACCAGTTGATATCAATTTAATTCCTAAGAGTTGTGTACTTGTTTTGAGTATCTAATGTAGAAGTTATAACCAAGTTCATTTACAAAACGGTCTAAATGAATGATATACTGAACGTATGTCCTCTTGATATATGTAACTCTTTGTAACTGATTGAATATATCTTTTGTATTCTGATAACCCTCTCGATACGATCTGTTAGGTTTATATGCATATTTTATGTATTAATAAATGTATCCTCGTGTATTGGTACCTGTGTGTGTGCGTTGTTTGAGTTATATCACATGGTTGGATTCTAAAGCCATCAAAAGAATCAATTTTGTGATTTACTGCTACAATTAATAATTGTCCCAGTAAATGCCCAAACCCTACAGAACTGGTGCCTTCAGAGAGCACACAACAGTTGTAAAATTCCATAAATACATACATACAAATAAAGCATACAATCACAGTAAATATTCAATACTAAGCGGATTAAAATGTGCACAGTAAAGAGATTAAATTATTAAATCTTTTTACTACTGACCAATGCACCACGAGTGCCCCTGTCATTTTGGTCAGCCAATCACGTACTGCGGTACGGCGCAGTAGCTCATGCATAGTTGCACGTGGTACGGGTTTGTACCGTGCATTTTGAATGGCTGCATCTGTAGACACAGACAATCAGACATTCACACAAGGGACAATTTTACCAGAAACCAGTTTACCTACCACTTTGTCTTTGGACTGTGAAACCAGAGCACCCAGAGGAATCCCGTGTGAACCCACAGGTGGAACATTCAAACTCCATGCAGATAGCACCCCAACCTTGAAACTGAACCCGGGGCCCCAGCGCTGCAAGTCAGTGATAATAGCTACTGTACCACTGTTCTGCCTTAAATAAAATCAAATTGATAAATGTAATACTTTTGCATACCTTGAATGCCTCTGAAAATAATGTAGGGATGCCACCATGAGGACAACAGTGACTTTGAAACACATACAGAGTTCAATAGTTGAGATCAGAGAAATTGAGTCAACAATATCTAGGTCAATCTCTAAAGGGGGTATGGAAAAAATAATCACAATCGCGAAGTGTTTATGATAACGTGGCAAAGGGTTTATGATCAGACAAAACATAATTGGAAAAGCTTTGTCTAAAAGCAAATTATTACTTTTGACACAAACAATTGTAGTGCATTATGTCAATACCATCCCTACTGTCAAGTATGGTGTTATCAGTATTATGTTATACTGTAGTTATGCTACACTTCTTATCGGTAGACACTGTGAAGACAAAGTCCTGATTTAAATTGATAATTTACAGAAAGCTTTGAAATCTGCTGTCCATACATGTTCCCCCTAGCAACTATGCATCACTGTTGATGGGAAAAGGGCTACTCAGTAAATAACTATTAAACTGACACCAGAGACAAAACTTTCTGATATTTTGGGGCTGGGAGTCTAATAAGAAAGCAAGTGACATTCTTCTAAATCCCATTGAGTTTGAAATGATTAGGCATATTTGAAGGGTGGCAGTCCTACCCTTGGGAACAGGAATAAAAAAAAGTGCTGGAATAAGTGGATTAATTAACATTTCTTCAACTAGTCACCATGAAATGAGTGAATTAATTAATGAATCAAAACAGCAATTAGTAGTTCACATCAGACTGAGAAGCCAGTACAATTAAATAATCTGCCTGCTACTGTATACTAGAATTGAAAATATTTAAAATTTAGCAGAAGAAAACTACAGTATCTACTCACCACTACTACTAAGAACATATAAGTTTTAAAGAAAAAATGCAGAAGATCAAATAATTCCTAGTCAGTGTGGCAGAATGAACTACTTCAGTTAAACAATTTGAAATCCTTAGATGCTAAGATAGAGGTAAAGAATACTTGTATAAAACTACTTATTACCAATAATCTGAAAACTGCAGTACATACAGAATCCCCAGGTACAGCAATATCTATTTTTTTCAAAGCAATATTAGAGATGTACAAATGCAGCCATTCAAAATGCGCGTGCGATACCGCATTATTTTGCGGTGTGCTTTACGCAGTGTACCATGAGTTACCGGTAAATACCGCGAGTTACCGTAAATTCTCCTATAATACTGCAAGCAAAATAATATTATCCGGAATTTCTGCAAGGTGGAGCTAATAAAGCTCAACCTCTCATGTTTGAGCTGTCGCCATCAAAGTCTTTAACGAAGATATTATTAATAGTATTTACAGTATAATGAATGACCTTGGACAAGCTGTAAACTCAAAGTATTGCCCTGGTCCACATTCTTTTTTTCATTGACCGTCTTTGTAAAAGTAACACCACAGCATTTCGCAATCACGCATTTGTTTCCAATCATGCAAAGTACAGTAATTTTTGAGAATCGATTCACCATGCCTTTCACATGCTCATAAAAGAGATTGATTTAGGAACATAAACATATTGCTGTATGCAAACTCTACTGTATACAGTATGTATATGTATATTTAATGTCTTAACTGTGCCCGTTTAAGAATGGAATATTTATATGGAATTTTACCACTGAAGGGAAATCTTAGTACCTGAGCATAAAAAGAATAGGAGCATACTGTAACGCGTGTGAAGGCCATAAACAATATTAATTTTGGAACTTAAACATACAGTATATGGCTGGTCTCGGTACTTTAAAGAAAACATACACACCAGTATTCCATTTCTCCCTAAACATTTTAGTCTTTACATTTTTCAAGTCTTTAACTAACGTGATACCGGAGTCAACAAGCATACTTTTAGAATTTGATTAAAAAGGAATATAATATGGAATCGCGTATCTAAAGAAATAAATAACAATATAATTATATTAATGTACCTCCATCTGTCATGCTAATAAAGCACCTTGAATTGAATTGAATTGAGGGAGAGAGGGGGGAGGGCAAGCTTGAGAGCCAGGACAGACAGGCAAATAAGACAGCGACATATCATAAAACGTTTACACATATAGTTATTACTTGGATTTGCAATGAAATACAATATTGTTGTTTTTGCTGTTATTGCTGTTTTTATTCTGTAAGGCGTTTTGAGAAGCCACCTTTAAAGGAGATATATAAAAGCGTTGATTCTTATGGAATGTGTTCCGCCGGGGATTCAAAAAATCAGTCTACTTTGTCAGGCATTTTCTTTTACTGCAACGGACATAAAAACTCCCTTGCTTTTAACAGAACGTTCCATAATTTCTAACTACGAAAATTATTTATACTGCAACACTTCAACCAGAGCCCGAAATATCAAGAGGATCCCCAAGAGCACAGCAAAGACTGTATTAAAAGAATGGCGTATCTAAAGAAATTAATAAGATATAATTATATTCGTGTACTGCGAAAGGGCTGTGTAGGGCTGTTTCACCTCTCTCTTCATGTGACTCTATTCAAAAGCCATTTAGCAAAGAGGGGATGAGAAAAGTGACAAACTAGTATACTTTAGATCTTTTTTTCTGAACCGGGGAAAATCTGATCATGTTTCTCTATAACAATAATAAAAAACATTGCCACACCCGGACTGCTAAACCAACGCATTAGCACGTCAAAGCCCATTGAGGAGCTGGGTGCAATAATTGTTTTGTCCCTTGATTTACTGATCTGCATTAATTACAGAAATCGAGTTCCTGCTCTTTGCAGACGACCTGGTCCTGCTGTCGCCCACAGAACAGAGGCTGCGGCAGAACCTGGCACTGCTGGAGCAGCACTGTCAGACCTGAGCGCTGACAGTCAATCTGGACAAGACCAGAGTTATGGTTTTCCAGAAAAAAAGCCAGACCTCCCTTAGTCTTCCTGAAATTGTCGGATTATGAGTGAATAAAAGCATCTTATTAAAAACACGTTTGCCTTTGTTTGGGAGCTATACTATGTATTTTTCATATGTAAGATATAATGATGTGTTCCTGCTTACACATCGCACGACTTTAAAAGCTAGAAAAACAGGTTTTGATTCACATTATCTTGCGAGCCTTGTTTTGTCAAAGGACAGAACAAAAAAACAGACAATACACAGCGGGGGAGGGCAAGCGAGACAGAGAGATTTTTACCCTCTGTCAAAAAAAAAACAAATCACCCGGGCAAGAGACTCTGGGGGGATTATTGTGTGGTACAGAACGGAGCTCAGTCAATCCAAACAAGTTCAGTAGTAAAGAGAGAAAAGTCAACAATTGATTTAAGGATGATCTGTCAAAGTGCAATGAAATACAATACCGTTGTTGTTGCTGTTATTGTTGTTTTTATCCTGTAAAGCGTTTTGAGAAGCCACCTTTAAAGGCGATATATAAAAGCGCTGATTCTTATGGAATGTGTTCCGCCGGGGATTCAAAAAAACGGCAACGGACATAAAAACTCCCTTGCTTTTAACAGAGCGTTTCATAATTTCCAACTACGAAATTTATTTAAACTGCGACACTTATTATTCAACCAGAGCTCGAAATATCACAAGGATCCTCTAGAGCACAGCAAAGACTGTATTAAAAGTATACTAGTGACAAACTAGTATACTTTAGATCTTTTTTTTTCTGAACCGGGGAAAATCTGATCATGTTTCTCTATAAAAATAATAAAAAACATTATTTTACATATCACTTTTATGTGATATCACCTTAAGGACAGCACATACAAGGGTTAATTGCACACTGGACCGCGCAAAGAAATTTAAAATAGTCTTCTTTAGGTGTGAGGGCAGAAGTGAATCGCAGAAGGTATAATCAGCAAATTAGGAAAACAAAGAACAGGACAGGTGAGACATTTATCCAGAGAGCGAGTGATCAGAAAAAGGAACAGCTGTTACGCCCAGGTTTTACGCTCTCTCTCTGCTGAATGAATAAAAGCATTTTATTAAAAACGCATTTGCGTTTGTATGGGTATTTACTTTGTAATCTGTGGTTTACATCTACTGTAGTGCTTTGAGATGCCACTTTTAAAGGTGATATGTAAAATAAAGTTTTTTATAATTGTTATAGAGAAACATGATCAGATTTTCCCTGGTTCAGAAAAAAGACGATTAAAATCTGTAATCTTTCCACTTGTATGTCATCGGAAAATACAAGAAGTTCCTGCTTTGTGTAAGGATGGTATCAAAAAGTAATCTAAGTGGTGAGAAAGCTGTGCCCCTCAAAGCGCTTCACAGAATAAAAACAATAACAACAATAGTGTTAAGCTGGGCAAACGATTTTTTATAGAAATCAAAATGAGATATAATGATGTGTTCCGGCTAAGACATTAACGAGTACAACCCCTCTCTCTGCGGGAGTGCTGGCTGTGACGAATTAAACCAGTTTCACAGGTACTTTCAAAGTTGAAGGGGGCGAGATTTCCAGCGAAAAACACCTCCCCCCTCCAAAACCAAGGAAGTGCAGTACTTACTAGTTAAGAAAGCTAGGTTCCTCAATGAAATCGCTTTAACATGCTAATGCGTTGGTGTAACAGTCCGGGCGTGGCAAGCTTCTAATGTCAACTTGACTCGATTGGAAGACAATGAACATATTCTAGCCCTAAATGAATTAATAGCAAACATGGTTTACATAAAATACATTTTTCCAAGAAAGTTTATAATAATACGATCTATAGTTGAAATCTGAGCCCAAATAAAAAGAAAAAGCATTTTCAGAGTGTTTATGTAGAAAAAGTGATTAGGTTTATGAGAAATCTAATTACGTATTCGTTTAAAATGCTATATAAAATAAAGTTTATTATTAATTTGCTGGACAGAGCGGTGAACATTATTATGGATAAGACAAAGAAAACGATCCTGATCAGTTTAGAAATCTGTGTACGCTGTAAGGTTTTTACTTCTTAATCTTTTAAAATACACGTTTCGAATAGAAAGAAATCATCTTCCTGGTACAGTATGTATAGCAAACCAGCACGTCTTTTTTCTCCAATCAGAGGGGTTAGACGCTCGGTTAAAAGCAAAGGAGATTGTCTGTTATAGTGGACATAAAAACAAGAGTTCGCTGGCATTATATCCTAGAAGACACAGACTGGGAGAATGCCCGCAACGTAAAAGAAAATGCCTGATGAACTAGGGATTGGACAGTTTCCAAGTGCTTGTACAATCGATGGAAATGTTGAAATAAATGTGCAAAAGAAATAAACAAAATACTCATTTATTTCTCTATCATATTGGCTAGCTAATGTCCTTTCTTTGCTAGTTAGTGGCTGTGTTTCTGCGTTGGGCAGCAACGGGTGACTGTTCTCAGGTGGAAGATGTAAACAGCTTAATTTTCGTGTTAAATAATTTTTTTATTTACAGCAATCGCATATTTGGGTACCGTTTCATAAAACTTTCATGCTTAAAATGTTTAGGGAGAAATGGAAGACTGGTGTGTATTTTTTCTTTAAACTACCAAGACCAGCCATACACAGTACAGTTTACGTACATACAGTAATGTTTATGTTCCTAAATTAATATCGTTTATAACCTTCAGATGCGTTATGCTCCTCTTCTTTTAATGCTCAGCTACTAAAATTTCCCTTTAGTGGTAACATTCCATATAAATATTCAAAACTAAGCGGATTAAAATGTGCACAGTAAAGACATTAAATGATTTAATCTTTTAACTACCAACCAATGCACCACGAGTGCCCCTGTCGGTCATTTTGGCCAGCCAATCACTTACCGCGGTGCCCTACGGTGCCCCGCGGTGGCTTGTGGGTAGATTAGTTAGATTAGTTTGTACCGCGCATTTTGAATGGCTGCATCTGTAGAAGTATGGTCTCCTTATTTTAAGGGGGGGAGTGACTAAGCTTTTCAGCTTCATTGTGAGTGTTAAAGTCAGATAATGCCCTTTGATTACACATATACAAACAGCATGTACAAAATACCACAGTAATTTTAGATAGTACGAATAAGCATCTTAAATCAATTAAGATGAGCAAATATCAACCAAAGAAGTCTTCACCTGGAAACTGTTTCAGTTAAATAGACATATGCACCCTGTTATCAAAACATGTGGCTGCTATTAATCCACTAGATTCAGTACAGAGCTGTGCTTTCATTTCATAACTTTGGCACTATGAGTTCTAGAAGCAAGGTGAATTTCCCACTGAAAGCTCTTTTTTTGTAACCATTAAGTTGAGATATCTCATCATATAGTGTCAATAGCAATACAAACTACTTATGCCGGCATTGTTAGAATCAATGCACAGAAGTCCAGATAGTTTAGTTTGGTTACCACACATTCACCTCACGATCAAAGGATGGTGCTCTAACAATTAATACAAGAAAATATTTTTAAATATATTTTAATTGAAATATAAAATTTTCGACTAACTTAATAGCCAAATAAAAAATAAATTAAAATTATTACAAATGCATTACAAACATTAAAACAGCACATTGTTGTGTTAAAATATTTTCTGGAAACATGGTTTATAATTACAATAAATCCCATTAACCATAACTATAATTAATAAGTTACTTTATTATGTCACATTCATGAAATCATGGTTCACTGTTTTGAAATTAAGATGCTCCCTGCCTTACTACAATGTAAAATTGGAGTGTCCCTGGTACCTACAGTACCTCCATATTTAAGGTCTGGAGATTAACATAGGCAGTCAAGAACATTTATTTTTGTCAACAGTTAACTTGTCAATTTGGATTTGGATCATTGTCCATTTTTAATCAAGCTCAAAAATCTAGGTAGAACCAGGTGTCTGGCTAGAATGCCCTGGTGCATGGCGGAATTCATTGTTTCCTCTATCTTGACAAGAATTCTAGCACTCACATGCTAGATGCCAAACAACACCAAAATATAAAAGAAACCCCTCAATATTTCATAGTTTGCAAAATAGTTTTTTAGGTTTAATCATTTTTGCACAACAAAAAGCATCGTTTCAGTTGTGATTTGAATGATGTTTGGCATCATCTTAAGTCATAGTCTAGCTTAAGTCATAGCTTCTTCTTTGCATAGGAGCTATGAATGTTACAATTTTTCATGCAGACAAATTCAATTGGTAGTTTATGATGCTTTGCATCCTGAAAGATGCCTGCTGTATGTGTATCCCAAGAAAACATTCAGAGGCCTTTGAATGCTATAGTAGATTTAATTTTAATTTTATTTCAAGGAATAGTTAAATTGTATATAAATGTAACCACCTTATTTTCTGGAATAAAATTATTTATGGCAGATATGTCTTTGCACTGTTTTAAAAAGCTATAATGTTTATGCAGGCTGGAGGACTAACTTGGGTGTGCTGCTACTGTAGGTGGCACTGTGTATTGGGATGCCATTAAATACTACAGTACATAATGTTTGGTGAGGAAAACACTTCCTGTTCCATTTTAAATAGAACTTTTAAAATTAAATATATATAAATACATTTATTTTAGGCAGCATAGGAACTCTTGACATACATATTGACTGGAGGTCAACCAGTGGGTTTTATCAGAATAGGATTTTCTAGGCTATTGCAGCATTTGTGTGCCATCATATTTAAACAAAAAAAGATGACAATTACAGACTTCAGCAAGTTTTGAGAACAGTTGTTAACTTGTTTTTGTTAATTTATTTTAAAGAGAACATTTTTGGATTGTATCTGAATTGGCATGCAGATATGCTTAATCTTTCTTTCAATCATGCTGCCCTGCAGGTCCTGACCAATACTTTATATTTTAAACACTTAGCTCTGACACGAGAAGATGTTTCTTGATTTTTTTAGCTGAGAGTGGAATTTATTATTATCAATAATAATAATAATAATAATAATAATAATAATAATAATAAACTTTATTTTATATAGCGCCTTTAAAGGTGGCTTCTCAAAGTGCTTTACAGGATGACAATAACAATAAATAAGAAGAGTATAACAATAAATAAGGAGAATACACAAGATAAGACACAATTACAATATATAGAGGAGACCGTGGATGGTGGTACTAAGAAGAGCAGAGGGGTGAAGAATGGAACCAGTTAAGTAAAGGCTTTTCTGAAGAAGAGGGTTTTGAGTCTGGATTTGAAGGAGTTTAGAGAAGGTGACTCTCTGATATCCTTGGGCAAAGAGTTCCAGAGGTTGCGGGCATAACAGGAAAAGGCCCTGTCACTCATACAATGTAGATGGGCTTGGGGGACAGAAAGGAGGGCAGAATTTGAAGAGCAGAGGTTGCGAGGGGGGGAATAGGGCGATAATAGTTTTAAAGTCTACACAGAATTTGACCGGAAGCCAGTGCAAGGACTCCAGGACAGGAGTAATGTGAACACTTGCACTAGACCTGGTCAGGATCCTGGCATCTGAATTTTGGACATACTGCAGTTTGTTCAGAGTAGATTTTGATACCCCTGCGAGTAGAGCATTACAGTAGTCAATTTGAGAGAATACAAATGTGTTGATCAGCTTTTCAGCCACAGTTAATGATAGCACAGGGTGTAGTCTTGTGATATTTCTAAGGTGAAAAAAAGATGTTTTGACAGTATGCTGCACATGATTAACTTTATTTTCTAAGATAATTTTATTTTTTTATTTTGAAAAGGTCTCTTTAAAATGTAACAGAAAGTGCCTCCACCACCAAGCAAAGCATATACAGTAGTTTTTAATTCAGCAAGAGAGCTGAATTCATGGACAAAAACCTAGATTTCCTCACATTGTACACACATTAAAGACTTCTGTTACTATCCCCGGATGTCCATACTGTACATAAATTACTGCCATTAAAGTCTTCATCAAGATGCAATAATTTACAGTATTTTTTGCAAGCAGTCAGTAAAATTATATTAAAATGTTTCAGGGATGCATAATATACATCAACAATATAATGGCAAATTTCAGTATTAACAATTTAAATACGGTGCCTACTGTGGTATACTGAGTGATACTTCATGCATTGTAGATGGCAGTATCTGTAAGTAAACATATGTTTTAGTCAACTCAAAGCATAAACTGTAAAAAAGTGTGCGGTGTCTGATCATCTAGATTTTAAATTGCAATTTGTGTAGAGACAAGGTGTTCATATGTGTGAATGTTGTTTTCTTTATTTTCTTTAAAATATACTGAGTGATCGGTCTGTCATGTTTTGGCTTATTTTTTCTAGTAAATCAGTCAGATTGGCTTACAGATGCTGTAATAATAATTTCATAAGAATTTAATTTTTTCAAAAATTACAACAGAAATTGGAGAGGAAGGGTAGATTGTAATCCTGCACACTTCTGCTTGTATATAAATCTTGCACATGGAAATTAGGTAGCCCATCTCTCTTGTACCCCTCCCACCAACCCATCTACACCCCAGCAGCAACTCCTGGGCTCCATCCTTACAATACGGAAGGGGGATCTGGGCAGTCTCATCCTCAGCAAGGCTGCCAAATTTCATCAGCAAGGTGAGCTAAGCAAAATTTACTCTGAATATTTTGTTTCACAGTTTTCATGACTACATATATACTACTGAAGATGATTTTTGTTTCTTTTTCATCAGGTGTTGGAATAAATTGGGAAGCCTCTATTGTCAATTTTCATGTACAGTATGACATTTTGTTTGCAGCCAAGTTAAAGTGTAATCTTAAAAAACTTTAAATTATACTTTTTTACATTCATTTGCGAAAGTTGTTCTAATGGAAAGATTTACGCTGAAATGTCATTCTTCACACAAAAAAAGAAAGAAGAAACAATCTTCTTCAGACAACAGAAGGACAAAGTTATTAAACTGTATTAACAAGGCATAAGTGTTTCAGACATTAGAGGCACCCAAAATTAATGAATCTTCAGGCTCTGATGGTATCATACGAAATGTATTTTAAGAAATAAAGATATTTCACTTATAATCCATTGATGCAATTCTCCCAACAGTGGCTCAAGTAGTACAAATGTACTGGATATGAGTGCCCATCCACAAATACAGTAAGGGAATTAAAGAAAACCGATTAATTGAAAATAAATAAGTCTGATGGCTGTAATTTGTACAGTTTGGAAAACAATTGTTAGAACTAAACTAGAGGATTACCTATATGACAAAAGATCCTTAGGAAGTGCGTCACCATGGATATCGGAAAGATAAGCCATGCTTCAAATGTTTTGTTGATGATCTTTTAACAAGAAACATCAGAAAAGGAAACATACAGATAATTGAGTATTGTGTATTTACATTTTAAGTAGGCTTTTGGTAATTCTTTTCCTAAAAGATTGATTCACAAACTACAGGTGGTAGAAATTCATGGAAAGGAACAAGTAATAGGTTCATTCCATGCTGAAAAGAGAAGAAAGAAAATACAACGTTTCAGCCAGATATATTTCTGTCCTTAAGTGAATGTCCTAAACTGACAGGATCTAAAAGTTAACCTTTTTAATCCATGAGAAGACCTTATCCAAGTATTCAAAATCCTGAAAGATTTAAACAATAAACTGTGGCATTGAAATAGTGAATCAAGTGGACTTTTTTTAGAATAAACAGTAAAACAGTGAAACATGAAAAACATAAGTGGAAACTATGTCACAATGTATGTAAAACTAAGATCAGTTTTACTTTCTATTCAGCTGTTTGAAACTGTTGGAGTAGTTGCTTCTTTAAAAAAATGGTCATTACCAACCAATCTATAACTTAGCTTGATCATCTGAATATAATAATATAATAATAATTGCCTACACTTATATAGCACTTTTCTGGACACTAAAAGTGCTTTACAGGTAATGTCCCTTCCATCAACACCAATGTGCAGTACCCACCTGGATGATGCGATAGCAGCCATAGTCCACCAGTGTGCTAACCACACATCAGCCATCAGCTATGGGTGAATGTCCTCCTCTCATTTGAAATCATTCTAATGTTCTTATGGAACATAACTGAATTGTATATTTTTTATACAAAATGTGAAAAAGAGTCTGTTATTTATTGCATTGTAATTCTACTACTTTTGTGTGAATTCAGTATCTGAAGTTATTTGTAGGTTAGTATGAAGGAAATGATCATTTTTTAAAACGTTCATGGGGGAGAAACTGTATTTTGTAAACTGTATTTTCCTTTTAACTTTTCAATTTTTAAGCATTAAAATTGTTTAAAGAAAATATTCATAATGATTGTTGTCATTTGGAAATACATTGTGTGGGTTAAGATGTAATTTAATAAGGGATGTCATTTTTTAATCATTTAAATGTGAAGGTGGCCAAAGTGAAGATACTGTATCTGTTAATTTGAATGGCACGGTACATCAGCAAGTTATTTAGTTTTTGTAAAAGAAAAATCGTTTCTGATTGTTGGCCTGTAAGCAAGTAAATGTCAGATGACAATCCAAAAATATTAATTGCAATACAGCACTTTTGTTTGACAGAAGAAGTAATGAACCTTATAATAAGACAAGGCATTTTGCAAAATGAAAGTGCATTCTTCAGAAACATAGAATCGAATGATGAAAAAGTATGTTACATTCAACTGATTTAACTCAGCAACTGATTATGTTGCCTGTTGAAAATTACAAGGATGGTATTAATGATGATGTATTTTCCACAACAACAGCAAGACCACTTTTGCCTATGAGACTGATTCATCATTTTTATTTTATTTACTTAGTAAAATTTATTCGTATTCATTTATGGATATTATGTACACAAGGACACGTGAAACATGACTACATGACTGCTTTTACACACTATTTAAATTTCCTCATTTATTATGTACATATACACTATTGTAACTGATGTTCCTGCTTAAACAGAATTTTTCAGTGCAAATAATGTTTTAATATTAAAAATAATCACTGAATTAATTTTAAATGTTCAGAACACATTTAAAGATTTACACTAAATATCAATTGTTAAGCAGCTAACACAAATTGGTAGGGAAGTCATTGCATGCTAAAAACATAACTCTTATTCTGTTAATTTGGTTTATTGTTATACATCGATAATGTACTTTACAATCCGACATGGAAATTAGAAATGTTAATTATATCGGGACTTGATTTTGGAAATATGCTGGACAGAAATATTCAACATCGACCAAAAAATTAAATACCTTGTGATATCCTATATCAAGCTTTATAAGTATTAAGGATGGTTTGCATAGAAGAATAATATCAGAATATCATTATGAAAGTACACCGTTACAAGGTGAAGCATCTTCTGTATCTGTTAGGTAATTGTGGATCAAGCAATAATCATGTGGTTCTGGTATTCCCCTACAGGAGCATTGATGATCAGACATAAACACAACAGTCCTCAACAAATATACCTCCTATTACAACAATTACATTCTACCTCTAAAAAAAAAGCAAAATTGAGGAATAAAGCATAATATTTTGTCTTGGCTGTGCAATACAGATCCAGCCATTCAAAATGTGTGGAGTCCGCTGCGTTAAAACACTGTAGGCGTGGCGCATCATACCACATTATACCGCATTTTAATTTAATAATGATAATAGAATCTGGAAGCACCTTGTAAAACCGCAAATGAAACTTAACGTCTCATGTACAGCATTTGAGCTGTTGCCAGAAAACTCCCAGTTTCGAATCCTGGTCACTGTATAGGGACAATCTTTTTCCAATTAAGAATTGAAGTAGTATACTTTTTAGACTTTAAATAATTTTAAACTTTGTATTACAGCATGTTAATCATTAAACATTAAAAAGTCAGTATATTTGATAAAAGCAAGATTGCTCAGTTGGACAAAAGTACACAACCTTCCACCTTTATCATAAATAATTTAATCATTCATAAATATTTTATGCATCAAAGTCTTTAACTTGGTAACTTAGTGGGTTCTGGTTTTAATGTGCTTGTTCTAACATTATTAAGCTTATATTGTGTACATCATAAAAAGTTATAATGTTTTATCCTTATCTAAGAATACATAGTAAGAACACCACTTGCTGTTATTGTAAAAAGAAAAATGTTGTAGTGATTTAACATCACTTGATAGTTATGAATATGGAATCATTTAACTAGTAGTTAAGTAGTTAAAATATTACAGGTGGACATTTTGGAAACATTTTGACATCCGTTTCTTTTTAAAAAAATTTTCCTATATAAAAACTGGAATAAAATGCATTAATAATCTAGCAATGTAGTTTTTTTCCTTCATACATGTGTAAGGTAAAAATGTTCTTTTGAAGATGAGACAAATTAAATACAGTACAGGTATCTATTTACATACATCTAATTTACTAATTTTTACTACAACAAAGCATGCAAACATGCTCATTTTTCAAAATATGAACACATTTTTGCTATAATGAACACAATTCCTTCATTGGTGAACATTTTCCTGAAGGTGGGGCAATACAATTAATTATTGTGTTAGCACTATGGCATAGATCTAAGCAAACTACATCATCCAGTATGTTCATATTAATAATTATTCAACCACAAAGTATGCAAATGTATACATACTTTATTAAATATTAATGTGTTTTTGCAATGAGTGTAAGAATCCAAACCAGGAATCAGAGACCTGAGAGAAGGACTTAAGAGAAGCCTGCTTTGTTCACCTTGCAAAGCAGGAGACTGCCAGTGATAGTGCACCATCACACAAACAATTCAGAAAATATAAGAAGCAACAGCTGCTTACGTACAATGTTTGCTTCACATAAACTATTAATTTTTTAAAAAGACTATTCATTTTAACACTTGTTTTCCACTGAGAATTAGCATTTTTCAAGAACCCAGTCAAGTACATCCTGTTCACTAACTCACTGTTTATCATGTGCTCCCTGATAGTATTTTTTCATTATTGTTAGGTTGCTAAGCTACAGTGAGTTCAAGGCTAGGTGTTTGGTTTGAACATCCTGATCCATTTACAAGAATAATTTCTTCATCGATGAGCTTACTTTCTTAGGTAGATAAACTATGTGCTGTGATCTGCAGCCAATATACTGACAATACATTTGAAATAAATTTCATATATTATGATGGATGGCTTTGCCAATTTTGTAAAATTGTCATGGTATAGTGAATCAAAGAACCTATGGTGAAGCATCCACTGAATCAAGCCATTCTGTAAGAAATTGAATAACTTAATCCAAAATGAAGGCATTACATTATCCCAAATGTACAATATCAATGAGACTGGTCACTTCTGGTATTCTCTCATGGAAAATATCCCAATTTAAAAGCACTAGACATCTCCATCAGAATGTAAAATCATCAAGGAAAAGATTTTGGTGTCACTGTGTGCAAATTCTCGCTGTTTACACTGTTTGACACCCATAGTTGTCAACAAGTCACAGAGATCAAGGGTCCCCAAGAGACCTCAAGGGTATAAAGAATAAACTTCCAGTAGTCTGTTTCCATTCCAAAAAAGTTTGATTTACTTCTGACATTTTTTTCTCATGTATATGTTTAAGCTTGAAATAACTTATTGGTAATTTAATGGACTGCCGTCAATAATGGATACATCTTTCTCCCTATTAATCTTCTCCCTATTAAGGTGAAGTGAGGGTATACTGTACAGATATATAATAGTGTATACAATCCAGTGTATTTATATGAACAATAGACTTTGGTATTATATAATATTATTCATAGTAATATACAGTGCAATTATGTATTTACATACTGTACTGTATAAAGTGGTGTGAAAAAGTGTTTGCCCCCTTCCTGATTTCTTATTTTTTTGCATGTTTGTCACACTGAAAAGTTTCAGATCATCAAACATATTGAAATTATAGACAAAGATAACACAAAATGCAGTTTTTAAATGAAGGTTTTTATTATTAAGGGAAAAAAAATCCAAACCTACATGGCCCTGTGTGAAAAAGTGATTGCCCCCCCTGTTAAAACATGAATCAACTGTGGTTTATCACATCTTTGGAAAGCTGAGTTCAATTTCTCTAGCCACACCCAGGCCTGATTACTGCCACACCTGTTCTCAATCAAGAAATCACTTAAATAGGATCTGCCTGACAAAGTGAAGTAGACCGAAAGATCCTTAAAAGCTAGACATCATGCTGCGATCCAAAGAAATTCAGGACCAAATGAGAAATAGAGTAATTGAGATTTACCAGTCTGGAAAAGGTTATAAAGCTATTTCTAAAGCTTTGGGACTCCAGCGAACCACAGTGAGAGCCATTATCCACAAATGGCGAAAACACGGAACAGTGGTGAACCTTCCCAGGAGTGGCCGGCCGACCAAAATTACCCCAAGAGCCCAGCGACAACTCATCCAAGAGGTCACAAAAAAACCCACAACAACATTCAAAGAACTGCAGGCTTCACTTGCCTCAGTTAAGGTCAGTGTTCATGATTCCACCATATGAAAGAGACTGGGCAAAAATGGCCTGCATGGCAGAGTTCCAAGACGAAAACCACTGTTGAGCAAAAAGAACATAAAGTCTTGTCTCAGTTTTGCCAGAAAACATCTTGATCTCCAAGACTTTTGGGAAAATACTCTGTGGACTGACAAGACAAAAGATGAACTTTTTGGAAGGTGTGTGTCCCATTACATCTGGCGTAAAAGTAACGCAGCATTTCAGAAAAGGAACATCATACCAACAGTAAAATATGGTGGTGGTAGTGTGATGGTCTGGGGCTGTTTTGCTGCTTCAGGACCTGGAAGACTTGCTGTGGTAAATGGAACCATGAATTCTGCTGTCTACCAAAAAATCCTGAAGGAGAATGTCCGGCCATCTGTTCGTGACCTCAAGCTGAAGCGCACTTGGTTCTGCAGCAGGACAATGATCCAAAACACACCTGCAAGTCCTCCTCTGAATGGCTTAAGAAAAACAAAATGAAGATTTTTGAGTGGCCTAGTCAAAGTCCTGACCTGAATCCGATTGAGATGTTGTGGCATGACCTTAAAAAAGCGGTTAAGGCTCGAAAACCCTCTAATGTGGCTGAATTACAAAAATTCTGCAAAGATGAGTGGGCCAAAATTCCTCCACAGCGCTGTAAAACTCTCATTGCCAGTTATCGCAAATGCTTGATTGCAGTTGTTGCTGCTAAGGGTGGCCCAACCAGTTATTAGGTTTAGGGGGCAATCACTTTTTCACACAGGGCCATGTAGGTTTGGATTTTTTTCCCCTTAATAATAAAAACCTTCATTTAAAAACTGCATTTTGTGTTTACTTGTGTTATGTTTGTCTAATATTTCAATTTGTTTGATGATCTGAAACATTTCAGTGTGACAAACATGCAAAAAAATAAGAAATCAGGAAGGGGGCAAACACTTTTTCACACCACTGTATATATATATGTAGTCTCATATAAAAGTGTGCTTTTTGGCTGAAAAAACATAATCAACATTTGTTAAAAACGGTCACGCCTCCCCGCTTTAAGTCAATTAAACCGGGGATTTACTGTAGTTACACTATCTACTGTATTACAAATGAGGTATATAATACTAACACAAACTTGCATGTACTGTATAACATATACTACAGAATATTCTTAGATTTGGAAATTGGACTAGGATCCTTTGAAGCTCTTCTGCTGAAGCTTCTGTTTAGTCTGAATTTAGTCTGCTAGTCAGATCATTCGCTTCCCCTTGCATGACTGGGCATTGACAAAGGCTGTGACGTAATACTGATCCATTGCTCCCCCGATACCTCATGGACTGATCATGGTCCAAGTCTTGCCAGCCTTTAAAGATGGGGAGTCAGTACAAGCCCTTATTGTGACTGTGTGATGGATCAAACTATGCAGCATATGGAGCATGGAGAAGTGCTCAATCCACAGTCTCAGTTATGGATTACTCACCCTCATCACAGCTGGACCAGAAGATATAAAGTGTGTTGTAACAGAAGAAATAAGGTTCTTGATCCCGAGATGAAGTAAAACAGATGAGTTTATTGCATGCAAGGAACAATAAAGCCGAAGTCTTGTTTCCCGCAAGAAACAACAAAACCGAAGTATTGTTCCCCGTACTGTTACAAACTTTTGGGTTATATACAGTTTTCTTCTCCGTTTCTGCCGTCACTCGGTCTGATGGTAAAGAGGGGGGTTCATGGTATTTGGCCAGTTTACGATGTTCTGGGCAAATGGTCAGTTTAACATTACACCCAGGGGGGTTCCTAGCTGGCATCTGCAATCCTTATCAGTTAACCCCCTTTCCTGCCATAAACCCCAGCTTGTGACTTGAAAGTCTAAACCCCCTACAGAAAAGATTAAATTCAAACCCCCGTCTTCACATCTTTCTTCATTCCCCCCTTATAAAATATGGCATACGTCAGTGTAGCCTATTTTTATACATACAATGTCAGGGCAGATCTTTCCTTTCTTGGCGAACAGGTATGTATTGCCATGACATTGTACATTCCACGGTTATGGCAAGATGTGATACATGTTTTTGTGCACTTGATGATTACAATTATACATATAAACAATACTACTCCTACAGATAAACACTTATAAAAAGGTTCCACCCCAGGCCCCAAACACAGACTTTACCCAAGACCCAATTCCCCAATTTTCAGTATAATAGTCCTGATATTTCTGTCCCTCATTGTAAATGTGTTGGGCCAGATCTGAGATGTGCTCAGAATTATCAGGGATATATGTGCAGCATTCAGTGCCAATTACTGCACAAGTTCCTCCTTGGGCCGCCAGTACATAATCTAAAGCTAGTCGGTTCTGCATGGCCACTGTTCTGAGGGCTACCATCTCATCATTAACAGCCTTCAGACTAGATGAGGTAGAATTTGCTAATTCTTCTAAAGTCAAGGCCATTTGAATTAACTCTCAACTCAGAAAGTTCATGCCGGCTTGTGGAAATATTATACCTAAATAATATTCCCAATCAGCCAATTTTCTTTGTGGTCTGTGGTTAGGTCCGAAGGGGGTGTGGGTTTGAACACGGATATGAGGAACCACATATCCTAAATAACATGAGCCAGACCACTGGGCTGGCAACCATGGGTAGGCTCGTTTTCCACAAATGAAACTCGTGGGCTCTAAGCCTCGCTCCTGTAGATATTGTAATGTTGTGCAGGTTAAAGTCGTGTTATGGCAACCCCCATAGTTTGTCATATTAAAATCTCCTAAATTATCCCTCCAAATGATCATGCCTATGACTTCCTCGAGACGCCAAGGAATGGCCCCCATAGGAAGTCCTCCCTGTACATATTTGGGTAATGCGGCACACACCCAGCAGGCACTTTGGTTGGTTTTCTTAGCTGTCAGATAGGAGAGGCCTAAAAAGGAATTAATTCCATGTTCTCCTTTGTGGGAGAGATGATCATTAATCCCTGCGGAACATAGTTGTACAGCAACAATTATCATTATTGACAGAAATGATTTCATTCTGGGTCTGGGGATGAGGCTCGTCGGCAGTGTGACGCGTGGATCCAGCGATCTTTTCCTTCCACTCGAACCGCAGACTTGGTTGTCAACAGGATCTGGTAGGGTCCGTCCCACCTGGGCTGGAGAACCTGTGAAGGAAATTTCCTGATCCACACCCACTCTCCTGGGATGAGGTCATGCCCTCCTTCAGGTGGTGGTCCCCACGCCTCCAGGACCTGCTCTCGGGCTCCTTGGGTGGCCTCTGTCAGCAACTTGCAATACTGTAACAGAGAATCAGTTAGTATACTCAAGCCTACTCTGTCATGTCCTGGAGAGTCACTCAGTCTCATGGGACGCCCCGTGATCACCTCAAACGGGCTCAGCCCCACTATTCGATTTGTCCCAGCCCGGATGCTGCACAGTACGGCGGGCAATGCATCCACCCAGGGGATCCCTCCCAAGTGATACTTTGTCAATTCAGCTTTCAAAGTCCAGTTCACCCGTTCCACCATGCCGGAGGACTGCGGGTGATGAGGGCAATGCAGGTCCCATTTGATCCCTAGTAGGTCTGCCACCACCTGACACACTTTTCCAGTAAAATGTGTGCCCTGGTCTGAGTCTATGCGACACGGGAGTCCCCATCGGGGAATTACTTCTGTCACGAGATATTTGGCAGTTGTCTGCGCAGTCTCTCGTTTGACAGGGACAGCCTCCACCCATCTAGAAAACTGGTCCACCATCACTAGGAGGCCTGTTTTCCCTTTACAGGGTGGCAGTGAACAATAGTCTATTTGCCAGTGTCAAAAGGGCCCCTCGGGTGCAGGACGTCGAAGATTAGGAGCCCGAACCGGCGGTGCTCCAGAGGCTTTTTGGCACTCTCCACAGCGTTGTACCACATCAGCTGCGAAGGGTGTGAAGCCTGTGCCCATCCAGCTCTGAGCAAAGCGTCGAGTCATTTGGCTAACACCTGGGTGCCCTGTGGAGTGTATTTGCTGTGCCAGGTAGGGCATTAGTTGCTTGGGACAGGCAGGTCTGCCTGTACGCTGGCACCTCCAGGTCCCATCCTTCTGCAGCCCCACATTGCGTTCCATCCAGGTCCATTTCTCAATCCTTGGAGCCTGGGCCTGGAGCTCGCTGAGCTGTTCCGTCCGGAGTGCCTGTATGTTCACTGTGCAAACTGAAATAATCTGAAGAGGTTTTTCTATAGCCCACTCCTCCCATTGCCCCAGGGCAGCTTGACGTGCTGTCCAGTCTGCTAGCTTATTGCCCCTGGCCTCGGGAGTGTCCTCTCTGCTGTGGCCCTTACATTTGACTACAGCTACCTGCTTTGGGAGTTGGAGAGCCGCAAGCAGCTCAGACACCAGATCTGCATTCTTTACCGGAGTGCCAGCAGAGGTTAAAAAATCCCTATTACTCCATAACCTTCCAAAATCATGGCATACTCCAAATGCGTATCGTGAGTCTGTGTATATTGTGGTGGTCTTGCCTTTTGCTAATTTACAGGCTTCCACCAAAGCTTTCAGTTCAGCTCGCTGTGCTGACGTGGGTACCTCAAATCTTCCCCCACATTGGATATCATGTTCTGTAGTCACAGCCCAACCCGCTTTCCTCTCCCCACTAGAATTTATGAATGAAGTTCCATCAGTGAAAAGGATGAGGTCTTCATTCCTTAGTGGTTGCTCGGCTATTTTGATGCCCTCATCTTCTCCCATTGCCCAAACATCACAGCTGTGTTCTAACATGTAGGCTTCTGATGGGTCAGGTAACAATGTGGCTGGATTTAGAGCTCCTTCACGTTCAATGGTAATATTTGGAGCCTCTAACAAGACCTGCCACTTGCTCCATCGTATCGCATTAACCTGACTGACCCGATTCAGGGCCATGAGGGTGTGTACCGCATGTGGGCATCGAACAATCAGTTGTTGATCTAGCATTATGTTATTGACTGCCTGTACTGCTAGACAGACGGCCTGAACGGCTCGTAGACATGGTCCCCAGCCCCTGGCTACCTCGTCCAAGGATCCAGAGTAATACCCTACCGGGCGGTACCTACCCCTATGTTCCTGTGTTAGTACAGCTGTCCAAAATCCATTCTTTTCACTTACGTAGAGGTAGAATGGTTGATCTGTCTGAGGAAACCCCAATGCAGGAGCCTGTAACAGAGCTTGTTTTAAATCATTAAAAGCATGTTCAGCTTCAGGACTCCAAGCAATAGGATCAAGGGACCTCCCTCCCCCCTTTAATAGGTCTGTAAGTGGTTTGGCCCTTTCAGAAAAAGCATCAACCCAATTTCTATTGAAATTGCACAGACCCAGAAATGATCGGAGCTCTCTCACCGTATTGGGACTAGGGTGTTTTCGGATTGCCTGGGCCCGATCTTCTGTCAATTCCCTTTTTCCCTGACTAATCTTTTGTCCCATGTAAATTACAGTGTCTAGGCATAACTGTGCTTTGCTATAACTAGCCTTGTGTCCTTTTTTAACCAAATGGTTGAGAATAATTTGGAGGTCCTTCTTGTGGGTTTCCTCGTCAGGAGACGCGATTAAAATATCATCCACATATTGGATAACGACGGAGGACACTTGAGGCAGCTCCCGGAGATGCCTCCGAAGTGCCATGTGATACACGGTGGGGCTGTTATGAAACCCCTGTGGTAACCTGGTCCAAGTATATTGTTCTCCATCTACAACAAAGGCGAACCAATCTTGTACCTCTGGGTGTAGAGGAACAGACCAGAACCCATTAGCCATGTCAATTACTGAAAACACCTGGTGCTCAGGGGTCAGTAGTTGAAAAATAGCAGAGGGGTCTGCTACTAAGGGGGTGAGACGGTTGATGTGTTGATTAGCTTTTGAGTAATCAACTGTGAATCGCCATGCTCCGCTGGCTTTCTTTACGGGCCATATTGGACTGTTGCTTGTACTATGTGTTTTTCGTACAATGCCTTGAGTCAATAGTTTTTGTATTACTGGTCGAACCCCTTCCTCCGCCTCTTTGTTGATTTTATATGGCTTTGTGTATGGTGGGGATTTCCCAGTAAATGTGGCGGGTTCCATATCCAGAAGCCCGCATTCGTCCTTATCCATAGTCCAAATTGGATGCCCTTTTAGTTCGTCTTTTTGGAGGGACCAGATGTTTACCTCCACCCTCTCCTCATGTACGGTTAATGTAACCCCTTGTAGGTTTTTCAGAGCATCCCATCCCAACAGATCTGGGGTAGATCCTACCCACATGACAGCATTAAATGTTACCTCCCCATCTCCTAGTCTAATCTTGAGTTTTTGAGTTTCTCTGAGTGTTATTCGATTACCCCCTACACCAGTGGCCTCCAGCTCCCTCCCTGTGAACATGACACCACACCGTTTGGCTGACTGTTCAGATAAACACGATAATTGAGCCCCAGTGTCCCATAAAAGTGACATTTGAATCCCATTAATCGTGCATTGTAATTTGAGCTCTTTTTCACTCAGTTCCTGAGATAGGCGTAGGGAGGCCACTAGGGGGAGTCCTAGTTTAAAAGCTCCCTGATAGCGCGTTTGTCTGCTTCGCTCAGATCCTGTAATTGTGACAACAGGTTTTTTTGCCCCTCTCGATTCGAGGGATTGAAAGGGGGATCTCGGTATCTTCCAATCCTGCCCTCACTGGCTAATCGCTTTTTGCAATTCTTTTGCCAATGTCAGAAATTTTTACAATAATGGCACCGAGTTGTAATTTCGCCTTTTGGATTTAGTCGGGTGTCAGGGCCAGCTCCACCCTTCAGTATGGGGGGTGTCCACCCTGTTTGTATTGCCCGCACCTTAGCATACATATTTCTCTCGATTTGCCGTGCCATTTTAACTATTTCCTCAAATTGTTTAGTCGTATCTTGCCCTTTTTCGGGCTCTTTTAACTGAAGGGCTTTGGCTATATCAGGCTTAAGACCGCCCAAATAAATTTGTTTAATCACAGCAGAGGCGTCGCTATTCACATCATCTTCGTCACTCAGTCCTGAGCATTCCAGCCAGAGTGTGACGAAGCGGTCAGTGAAGTCAGCCACATCCTCGCTTTCTTTTTGCTGACACGCAGATATCTTTTTCCAATCTGTCTTTGGTGGATAATTTTGTTTAAGCCATCGCCAAACCCATTCCCATCGCCCTCCCCTGCCGTTATCCTCACACAATTGTTTAAGTTCTCCGACACGCTTTTCCCCTGTCCTTCTGAGGATCATAGCGGCAGTCAGGGGGGAGATACCATAAGTATCTTTTAATTCCTGAAGCGCACTCCAGGTTCGCTGCATCCCTAATTTTGGGTGTGGTACTTCTCTAGCCCACCGGTCAATATCCTCCGGTTTTGGATTTGATCGTATTGGGGGTTCAGGGAAGGTAGGTGCGAGAACGGACCCCCTCGGCGGGGTGCGAGACGGAATTAGAGTGGCGCTGTCATCAACGGCACCAGCCCCTGCTACATCAAGTCCTTTCCCACTTCGAGTGAGAGTACAGACCTGCGGGCGCCCTCCCTCTAACAGGGGAGACCCTGATCCGTCTTTATCACACTCATACCAAGTGTTATCCCAATCAGACCCCCCTTCTCCATATGGCCACTGAGGGAATTGATCCCAATTATTTTCGTTTCCTGCCTGTTTGTTCCCCTGTGGGAGAGCAGGATATAACTTAGTCGCCGGCTGTAGCACATTAACCAGTGCAGCGTGACCAGGAGTTAATTCCTTCTTTAGTTTCTCATTCTCCTGTACTGCCTCTTTTAGTTTTTTTTCTAGTACCTCTTTTGCCGCGAATAAATTATCTTTCCTCTCATTTAACGTTTTTATTTTTTCTGTGAACTCCTTCTCTTTTCTATCCCATTCTGATTTCTCCTTCATGCTAATCTGCCACCTCAGGTGTCGGCCGATCACCAGGGCTGCAGCTAAATCTTTGTTTTTGTTCCAATGTTCATACGCTCTTTTACAGGCATCTTCACCCCAAACTCCTTCTGAAAGACTCAGCTTCTTCCTATATTTCTCTTCCCTTTCAGTCAATTTACACTTTTCCGATATGTAATCAGATACTTCCACCACTTTCTCAAACACCCAATTAGCACACATGTTTGGTTTCTTTAAGATTTACTTTTGTCATGTGTGAGGTAACAGCTCATTCAGTAGGGGGATGTTTTCACTTGGAAAAACCTGTGCATTACTGCACTCATTCAGCTAAGGGCGTCTGTTACCTCCAGATCTAAAAGCCTCTCCGAGACTTTAGAGAGGACTTACACCGCACTGTTCACAGGTAAGAAACGAGACCTCGAAAACCCCCTTTCTTGATCAGTAATTCACCATCCCCAGAACGCCAGCATCGCTGCTTTTGCCCCGGGGTGGACTTACACACTGAGCTCAATCAGGGCGATTCTCGGGTCTCAACGTCCTTTAAATCCTGCTACTTAATGCTTTGCTCTTTTATTATGAGGTGTGTTTATGTTAGTGTCGTGCGTGTGTATATGTATTTCACAAACAAGGAAAACACCAAAAACATACATACATATATCTCTTCTACTCCTGTTTCCTTTAAAACAAAAAAAAAACCACGCCACGCCAGAAACCACGCCACTCCAATCTGTGCACGATCAAGGCGTAGCTAATCTCAGGACCCCGGGCGTAATTAAAGCCCACACCAATCCTGGATTATACGTGCATTTATTGCACCACTCAGCTCCAGAACCCCGGGCGCAATTAAGGCCCACACCGATCCCGAGCCACAGAACTCCGGGTGCAATTAAGACCCACACCAGTCCTGAACTACGTGCATTTAATGCACCACTTGCTCTAGAACCCCGGGCGCAATTAAGGCCCACACCGATTCTGAGCCTCAGAACTCCGAGTGCAATTAAGACCCAAACCAGTTCTGACCTTCAGAACTCCGGGTGCAATTAAGACCCACATCAGTCCTGAACTTCACGGTAAGGGTCCAAAATCCATTCAAAACTCCACGCGCAATTAAGGCATACACCAGCTTCGAACGCCTGTACACAATACCGCGGAACCCCTGCCAGACCAAATTCTGGGCTTACAGCAACCAACCCATTACATACACCGGTGCCTTCCCCGGGCCAGAGGAATTCAGAAACTCACGTTTACTCCGTCATCTCGGGCGATTCTCGCAGGGAGCAGAGACTTCCCAATCGGTCAGAGAGAGTCGGGACTTTTAAATAAAAGAGGAGTCCTTACCTCTTAGTTATGTGCGCGCTGACCGTCTCTCCTGCCGATGGGAAGTTCTGTGCCTTCTGGAGCATCCGCCGACTACGCCAAATTTGTTGTAACAGAAGAAATAAGGTTCTTGATCCCGAGATGAAGTAAAACAGATGAGTTTATTGCATGCAAGGAACAATAAAGCCGAAGTCTTGTTTCCCGCAAGAAACAACAAAACCGAAGTATTGTTCCCCGTACTGTTACAAACTTTTGGGTTATATACAGTTTTCTTCTCCGTTTCTGCCGTCACTCGGTCTGATGGTAAAGAGGGGGGTTCATGGTATTTGGCCAGTTTACGATGTTCTGGGCAAATGGTCAGTTTAACATTACACCCAGGGGGGTTCCTAGCTGGCATCTGCAATCCTTATCAGTTAACCCCCTTTCCTGCCATAAACCCCAGCTTGTGACTTGAAAGTCTAAACCCCCTACAGAAAAGATTAAATTCAAACCCCCGTCTTCACATCTTTCTTCAAGTGGTTCAGGGACTTTGCATTAATGAAACAATTACAACTACAGAATTAAATGTTTATTGGTAGACAAAGATACTGTAGATGCTCTGACATCGTTTTGAAATCAACTTTCAGACATTTGAGGCATTCAAAATCATCTTCAATATGTGTACTGTATGTGTGTGTAAAGTTTTTTTTGGTTTTGTGATCTCTAGAATTAAAATATTGGAAAAAAGTATGTTGCTTCATTTTTATTCTGCATCCATAGGAATTGCTTGACAAAGCAATTTTGAATACATTTATCTGTTTAATCTGCTTGACATGGTTTATAATACAGGTAAGCTATGGTCTATAGTGTTTACTTTTATATTAGATCCAGGTAAGCATACTTGTAGTTTTTCTTTTTAGAAATTAAAATAATGATTTACTGAAGATGTCTGACGGTTTCTAACAAAGACCAGCTAATAAAAAAGGACACAGAAGAGCACTACTATGTTATTAAATTTGTATTTATACTCTGTGTTGCATAAAAAATATTCAATATAACTTATGTAAGGAGTGTTATTTGCTGCAACATTGCTTGCTTTCTCCAGAGATACTTTATATAGGGTTCTTGCCTGTGAAGAGTATCTGGGCGAAATAAAAACTTCAGATTTTAGTAGGCTATAATTCTCTACGTAGTACTCTGTGCTTTTGAGAGTTTAAATGTTTTAGTAGTATATACAGATGCAGCCATTCACAATGCGCGGGCGATACCGCATTATTTTCCGGTGCGCTGTACGCAGTCTACTGCGAGTTACTGGTAAATACCGCTAGTTACCGTAAATTCTCCTATAATACTGCAAGCAAAATAATAGTATCCAGAATTTCCGCAAGGTGGAGCTAATAAAGCTCAACCTCTCATGTTTGAGCTGTCGCCATCAAAGTCTTTAACGAAGATATTACTAATAGTATTAATAATGAATAACCTTGGACAAGCTGTAAGTAGGCTGGGCAAACGATTTTTAAAATTTTTTAAAAAGAAATAAAAAATGAGATATAATGATGTGTTCCTGCTTAACTTGGACATTGCACGACTTTAAAACCTATAAAAATGGGTTTCGAGAGTTAAAAACCACTTTTTATGCACGAAAAATGGGTGATTTTTCTTCCTCGTGATCAGCTCAGAATCTCTGTGTACTTTGTAAGGTTTTTACTTCTTAATTAAACGTTTAAAATACACGAATTTCATAAAGACAACACACATTTCAAGAGAAAAAATCCCATTCTTTTCTCTTCCTGTTGGGTGAAACTCATCAGCAGGTCTTTTTTTCCCAATCAGAGGCTCTGAAAATAGCATACCGCCCACTGCGCTCCGTCAGAGAGGGGCGCGGCACCAAGAGAGGGAGGAGGCGCTGAGCTCAGCAGTACAGAATGAATGTTCTACTGCCTGGAGCGCTTATGGCAGCGATCGCGTCTGCATTTATAACTTAGTTTTTAAAAATCAAGCAATATGAAGCATCTCTTTTTACTTTTAAGTCACTTAATTATCATTAAGCACAGCTTTCTCACCACCTAGACTACTTTTTGATACCATCCTTAGACAAAGCAGAAACTTCTTGTTCTGTCTAATGACATTACAATTGGAAAAATTACAGAATTTAATCGTCTTTAATTTTGTTACGTTATACATTTTAGAAACGTTTCATCCATACAAACACCACAAAACTATTCTCGATTGTATTTCTGAATGGTATGTTACACTTAGTTCACTGTTTTAATTACACCTAATTAAGAAAGTTAGGTGTTAGCATAAACTATTAGCAATCAATATTAAATTTAGCGCTGTAATAAGTTGTTGCACTTTCCCCCGCATCTTGTAAAAATATATATTTTCATTGTTCAAATATACATTAAATCTGACTATCATATAATAAGTTAAATACAAAACTAAAGTAGAAAAAGGGTTAAATATAATTCAAAATATTTTGCTAACAATGTTAACTGTTTATAAATAATAAATTGTATTAACTAAAGAGTAGGATGGCACAGTTGTTAGTATGCTTTTTGTTTTGTTTCTTTTTCATAAATACAACAGTAGTACCTGATGTCTCAGCGCCTTTCAAAATTAAATTATGCATGCAAACCTGTGAACTAGAAAGATAACTAAGATATCCATCCATTTATAATG
Organism: Lepisosteus oculatus; assembly: GCF_040954835.1. NCBI lineage: Eukaryota > Metazoa > Chordata > Actinopteri > Semionotiformes > Lepisosteidae > Lepisosteus > Lepisosteus oculatus. Next base: position 8,837,513 of record NC_090710.1, read on the forward strand.
GTGGCAAAGTGGTTAGCATTGCTATCTTGGAGCACTGGGGTCCTAGATTCAATTCCTGCCATCCTGCGTGTGTGGGGTTTGCATGTTCTCTCTGGGTTACATGGTTTTTCTCCATATGTGTGATATGACTCCCTCTCACACTCCAAAACATACTGGTAAGTTAATTGGTTTATGGGAAAACTGGCCCTGGTGTGTGTGTGTTTGTGTCTGTCTGTCCTGTGATGGACTGGCGCTATGTCCAGGGTGTATTCTGCCTTGTGTCCGTTGCTTACTGGGATAGGCTCCAAATCCTCTGTACTGGATAAAGAGATTAGAAATAGATGGAACTATACACAGTGTTAGAAACCCACTATGAAATGGCAGCATCTCACTGAGAATAAAATATTTTATAGTGCTGGCTTAAGGAAACAGCCTTTCCACCTCTCTTGCACATCAGTATCCATACCTAGTTATTTAAACAAATTGCCTCTAATTATAAACATCTTAATATGCTGGCTCTGTGGATCCGCATCAGCGATGTTTGCCCATTCCTTCAATTAATGTGCATCCAACACACAGTTCAATACTAGTAACTGCACAAAATCTAAAATACAATCCTCATTTCAGTATCTATGTAAACATACAGTCTGTTAACTTCATCATCTTCATCAAAAGTATGCCTAACCCCATTAGGAAGTGTTCTTGTTATCAGTGTATTCCTTAGCTTTCCCAAAGTTATCTTCTTCTTACCAACATCTCTAGTCTTTTATCCTGCAATAACTCAGCCAACACTTAAATCCCCAAAAGCTGCGTGTGTTAATTTCTTTAAATCACAAATATCATGTGTAAATACTGGCCATTTAATACTCTGCATTGTGGGATAATAGTTTATTTTAAAGGGAACTAGAGAAACTAAGAACTAGAGAAATTAAGAAAGGCTTTTTTTTCCTAGAATTAATAAATGCACATCCTGTTCACTGGGGAAATTAAATCCACACTGAGCAATCTTCAATATGTTCAGAATATGACAGCGAGAATCCTATCAGGGATGCATTACACCTGTTTTCAAGTCCTTGCACTGGTTATCTATCAGGTTTCGAGTCAACTTCAAATTCCTCATCCTCATTCTGTACCTACAGTATATGGCTTATTATCTGTCTACTCCCCCACCTTTGTCCGTCTGACTGGTCTTCTAGCTGTCCTCAAGAACATCTACATTCTGTGGGTGACAGGGTCTTCTCTAGCTGCACCCCAGAGCTCTCAATTTGTATTCCCAGTGATATCAGTCACGTACCCTGAGTGCATTTAAATCTAACCTCAGAACCTTTCTTTTCAGAAGACTTAGTGTCTGTATCTGCTTCATTTTCTAATTTTGGTAGCACCTCTAACTGCTTGTCTTTCTTATATGCATCTACTTTGTAATCTGTGGTCCTTTTATCTGTTTTTACTTCTACTGTATTGCTTTGAGATGCCACCTTTAATGGTAATATATAAAATAAAGTTTTTTATTATTGTTATAGGGAAACATGATCAGATTTTCCCTGGTTCAGAAAAAAAGATCTAAAGTATACTAGTTTGTCACTCTTCTCATTCCCTTTGCTATATGACTTTTCATACTAATCTGATCAATCTAACTGCCAGTTTTCTGTGCTTTCTCTATCCTGCTAGATTTACAATTATTCTGAAAATTTTCATCTTGAAATAACTCATTTCTAAATACCCTTTTCACTGTTAACATCGCATAGCAACTCTGAGACAAAATATACACTTAGCTCAACCTGACAATTCATCCTGCTACCAACATTAAATAAAACAAATCTTAAGATTTCTATATTTATGTCTTTATTTAGTGGTTTCATTAGTGACAAAGGCTAAACTTTCTTGGAAAAATGTCTTTTATGTGTTGCGGAAAAAACTGACTTGCTTTAACAAAATATGTTTACAAGTCCTTTCACCTGGCAGTTTACCTAAATGCCCAACTATCTGAGAAGCCCTCCATGAAACCATAGTTGCTATTAATTCATTTAGGGCTCACTGACAGAATTGCTGTTTTTTATGCATGCTAATTTCTGATTCCTCACTCTGTTTCATGTTTATAGATAAGACTATTGATCGCGAAGGGAAATTGATGTACATGTTTTCATGTTCTTTTGTAACATACACCTTTTTGTGATTTTTTTGTATATCTAAGCAAGTGTTCCTGCATCCCTCTTCTGCACTATAGGCATGGCTTTTATTCTGTTTGCTCCATTTCTAAAACTTTTTGCTCATGTGCATTTTTGTATTTTTTTACACCTCCAGCACTTTAACGTCCTGAATTTTCATTTGCTTTAATTTGTAGAATGAATTTGAGTTTAAGCCTTAAAAATCTTAAGTTTTCACTATCTTTTGTTTCTTGTCCTACAACTGTTATTATTGATCACCATGACTTCATTCAGCCTTTCCTGAACGTCTATGACAGGCAGAGAGAGTGCTGTTTCTGGTGCGATCTTTTGCAGCTGACATTTCACTGTTTTAAACGAACAAGAAATTAGATTGCTCATAAATCACTTATTCTATATAAATACAGCGTAATTGCCCTCCGAAAATCCTCTTTTTCTTGTTCGTTTTAGAGACCTTGATCGAAACTGATTTTAGATGTCAGAAAAGATTTATTTTCTCTGTATTTCCTACATTGCTTTGTCGAGATTTTAACTTTATATTTAGGCGCAGATTTCAATCGTACACTAATTAATAGCAGTAAATACTGATGTTTTGTGCCCTCTTACCACAAAAATATATGTTTTGTAGCTGGGATGAACTTTATTTCGTATGCGTAGTTACTGCGATTTGGACACGAAGCGGTTAAAGATGGCGGCAAATCAGGCACCCAGGGGGGGGGGGGGGGCGTCTTCTCGCCTCCATAACTAAAATGCCAAATAGGAGTGGCTTAAGCGACATACACAGTCGTGTAACTGACAGTTTGAGGTAGCCTATCGTGTAAATTTCGCTTTTTTGCTGATAGGTTAAGCTTTCGAAACTCTGCCCCAAAGTCATATGACTGATTTTTCGCCCTGTTTCGTTGGTTAAACGCAATGATCACAAGCACCACCATGGTTACTGGGATGTGTAGTTTTTAATTCCGTTTGAATTATAACTGTACGTACTGTCTTCATATTTGGCCAGGGCTTTAAAGAGAAGGCGCGCCAAAAAATTTCGGTGCCGTCGTCTCCACTTTAAAGGTACCCCCGTGCTGGAAGAATTTGACCTTGGAACGTTTGCCCAGCGTACTGTAAATGTAAACTCAAAGTATTGCCCTGGTCCACATTCTTTTTTTCATTGACCGTCTTTGTAAAAGTAACACCACAGCATTTCGCAATCACACATTTGTTTCCAATCATGCAAAGTACAGTTATTTTTGAGAATCGATTCACCATGCCTTTCACATGCTCATAAAAGAGATTGATTTAGGAACATAAACATATTACCGTATGCAAACTGTACTGTATACAGTATGTATATGTATATTTAATGTCTTTACTGTGCCCTTTTAAGTATTGAATATTTATATGGAATTTTACCACTGAAGGGAAATCTTAGTGCCTGAGCATAACAAGAATAGGAGCATACTGCAATGCGTGTGAAGGCCATAAACGATATTAATTTTGGAACTTAAACATACAGTATATGGCTGGTCTTGGTACTTTAAAAAAAACATACACACCAGTATTCCATTTCTCCCTAAACATTTTACAGGGACAAAACAGTTATTGCGCCCGGCTCATTGTAACGCCTAGGTGACTATTCATTGTTATTAAAATGACTTAAATTCAATCATGTTGTGATATTTAGAAATATAAATTTGTTTGGTCTGAGTGAGGTTTTATTTAATCTCTGACCCAGGGAAACGTTTCATTTTTTCAAAGAAATGTTTGTTAAAAAAAAGTCATGGCTCCAGCGGGATTCAAACACAGATCGTGTGAGGTGGGAGTCAAGAACCTAACCCACAGTGCCACCGGCAAGGTCACATGCAGAGTGCTGAAAAAGCACTACAGAAACATTATCAACAGACAATGTACAGCGTGTACTATTCTTGTGTTGTGGTACATGAATATAATTATATCGTTATTAATTTCTTTAGATACGCGATTCCATATTATATTCCTTTTTAATCAACTTCTAAAAGTATGCTTGTTGACTCTGGTATCACGTTAGTTAAAGACTTCGATGCTTAAAATGTTTAGGGAGAAATGGAATACTGGTGTGTATTTTTTTCTTTAAAGTACCAAGACCAGCCATATACTGTATGTTTAAGTTCCATAATTAATATCGTTTATGACCTTCACACGCGTTACAGTATGCTCCTATTCTTTTTATGCTCAGGTACTAAGATTTCCCTTCAGTGGTAAAATTCCATATAAATAATAAATACTTAAACGGGCACAGTTAAGACATTAAATATACATATACATACTGTATACAGTACAGTTTGCATATGGTAATATGTTTATGTTCCTAAATCAATCTCTTTTATGAGCATGTGAAATGCATGGTGAATCGATTCTCAAAAATTACTGTACTTTGCATGATTGGAAACAAATGCGTGATTGCGAAATGCTGTGGTGTTACTTTTAAAAAGACGGTCAATGAAAAATAGAATGTGGACCAGGGCAATACTTTGAGTTTACACTTACAGCTTGTCCAAGGTCATTCATTATTAATATTATTAGTAATATCTTCGTTAAAGACTTTGATGGCGACAGCTCAAACATGAGAGGTTGAGCTTTATTAGCTCCACCTTGTGGAAATTCCGGATACTATTATTTTACTTGCGGTATTATAGGAGAATTTACGGTAACTTGCGGTAGACTGCGTAAAGCGCACCGCTAAATAATGTGGTATCTGCATCTGTATATATATATATGGAGTATCACTTCTTTTTGCATGTAATGAAAATACTTTGTTGGCCAGTACTGGAAATTTGTCTTTGACGTCTCCCACAGAAGTACAAAACACCCAAGTAAAACATAAGAGTTACATAAAATCACAAAAATCAAAACAACAGTATGTGATACATAAATAGATGGATAAATAGGTAGAAGGGGATACATTTACATACCTTCATTGAGTAGTATTATTGCAGAGGGGAAAAGGACTTCTATAAATGTTTTTATTTCAATTTGGTACGCTATACCGTCTTCCTGATGGAAACATTATGAATTGAGAATGGAGTGGATGTGCAGAATCAACTGTGATGTTCCTTGCCATTCTGAGAACTGTATTATGATATAAGTCGCAGTGCTGGGACTGCTGTTTCCCAATTATTTTTACTGCCATTTTCACAATTCTGGACAGTTTGGTTTTGCTTTTCAACCCCAGATTTCCATATCAAATTGTCAAGTTAAATACCAGGATGCTCTCAACACTGCTTTTATATGACATCTCTAGGACATTTTTACTAACATTAAAGTTCTTGAGTCTTTGAATTGTAAACAGCCTGTAATTTGCATTCTTACAAATGTTGTCTATATTCTCAGTGTAACTCAGCCTCTGATCAATGTGGATTCCCAGATATTTAAAACTCTCCACAACCTCTACAGACTGACTGTTGAGTACTATTGTCTGCTAAAATTGCCCTCTATCGGTTTTAACATTGAAAAGAAGCTCTTTAGTTTTTGTTACATTTATTTCTAATGTACTAGACTGGCACCTGTTTTCAAGGATACTGGTGTATTTAAAGTAAGCTTATTCATCCAGATGTTGGTCCCATGAGAACCATGTTAGTATATTAGTATACCTGTATATTGAGGACAGAAGAGGTGACAAACAACCCTGGGGAGCACCTGTATTTAAAACCATTGCATCTGAGAATACACTGTTCATGTGGACTCTCTGTGGTCTATATGTAAGGAAATCTTTGAGCCAGCATATAACATTCCCATTCACATTTAAGTCACAAATATATTGTAAAAGAGTATGAATTTGCATGGTGTTAAAAGCAGAGCTAAAATCTGTGAAGAGAGCTTGCACTAAAGAGTTTGAGTGTTGAAACTGCTTGGCTATGGAATCAATTAATTTGTTGATTTGTTGAGTGCTGTGTCCTCTGTCCCCCTGCGTGATCTGTAAGAAATAGTAGTGGATCCAAGACATGCAAGACATGGGAGCTCTCTGTTGCTGCACCTACAGGTTCACTTTCATCTTCCATCATTTTGCTTAACCCAAGGCATACAGTATATTTTTAAACAGACGTACTGTTTCATACAGCTAGACACAGAAACAAAATACATTTTACATAGATTTTTTAAGATATACTGTATATACCTCAATATACATGACTTTTATGTAAATATACTTTTTATAATGTTGCATTGTGTTGTAATTAAAAATGTGAGATAATATAAAAGGTTATTATGTGGCTTGGCTTTTCAATATGGCTTTGTGATGTGCCCTTTTCGTGATGAAGCTTTTCAAATGTCATAAATTAATAAAAGATGTAATGGAAGAAAGCTAAATATAAAATTGCCTTACTTTGGTTACATACTGTATTTCTCTTGCATATGTCAAGTATTGGAAATGTACATCCACATATGACACAGTGTTACGTAATGTCTGCACCTATTTGTTAAAGTAGAATGATGTTTTTAATAAAAAATTTTTTAGCAGACACATTCAGATTTTTTCAGCAGAGCTCAGAAAAGCTGAAACCTACAAGGAAGTACAGATAGTCACTACCATTTCTATGCCTTTCTATAACTTGGTTTTGGTACTACAATACCTCTTTATGTTTTCTCTATTCATTTGTATTTAATATAAAGACTTGCTTTAGCTGTTTCTAACCCATTATTTTTTCTTATATTTAAGAGAATGATTAACATTAGCATTTCATTAAATTTTAGTTTCTGGGTAATTAGTTTTAACTAATATGTTAAGCAATTTAAATGCAAAATTGAGTTAATTATATTTCATTTCAATAATATTTTAAAATATTGGAGATTACTCATATGTTAGCCTAAATATACATTCTGTAATTATTGCATATAAAAAGTCAGCTAGGTCTTAAACTACTTTTTAGTTTTCTAGCAATCACTGAAGGTAAATAAGAAAAACATAATTCAAAAATATTAAAGACACATGCAAGTATGCTCATATGCATCTACAAATTTAATTAATTTACATTAACAAATGTATTTATTCTATTGAATGTATTTACTTTTTTATTTACTTTTTAGAATACTATAGAATAATTTTGCATGAGTAGAATTATTCAACTCATAAGCACTTTCTTCATTTTTCAGTTATGATTTTAACATTTTAACACATGCAAGTATGCTCATATGCATCTACAACTTTAATTAATTTACATTAACAAATGTATTTATTCTATTGAATGTATTTACTTTTTTATTTACTTTTTAGAATACTATAGAATAATTTTGCATGAGTAGAATTATTCAACTCATAAGCACTTTCTTCATTTTTCAGTTATGATTTTAACATTTTTGTTATGACACAGTATAGTGACTTTATCAATAAAAGCTACTTCCCTGATAACTGAAAACATGCATCACCTTTAATATTAAAAATATTTAATCATGTAACCAGTTGGAATAGGATAAAACTGTGCATACGTATCCTATGTCTATTTTTGTTATCAAGCACAGCAGCATAAATTGACATTACTTAGCTAATTAAAGATATTTTGTTCAAAAATTAAATACATTAAAGTTCAAGCTAAGATAATTATTGACAAATTATTCTTATCTGAAAAATTCAGCACATGCAATAATCAGCAGATTGTTACAAATTGCTTAACTTTTAACCTCACTGAAAATAATGGATGCATTTTCAGAAATGCAATGATAGAAAGTTATAAACCCATATGGTACCTACAGATGGTTTCTTAAGTATTCCAAGCTATGGTGTCTTATATTTCGTGCTGTAACAAGACTCAAGTGACCTATCAATACCAACAATCTGTAAATAGTTTTTAATTTCAGAGATTATTTCTCTTTTTTATGTTTAGTTTGTATGTGAAATACAAAGTAATAACTGTGCAATTGCTATACATTTGAAGAAATCTTTACTTTCAAGGTTCAAGGTTCACTTTATTGTCATTCTACACTTATACAATGTACAAGAGGGAACAAAATATAGTTCCCCCTGAGCCATGGTGCACAATACGCTTGAACAATCAGAATAATGTCCCAGAACAACACAGAAGAACACACGAGGGGGGTGAGTGGCAGTCAATTAGCAGGTGTGGAGATAGTAAAGTGTAGTTATATAAATTAGAATAAAATAGTGTAATGGGTAGATAAATAGACAGATAAATGAATAAATGGGTATTTACAGTAGTAATGTGCAAATAAGCATTTTGAAATACAGGTGTGGTGTGGGGGGGAGCAGGAGATAAGTGAAGATAATGGTGCAGGGCATAGACATAACACAACACAACAGTGCGAATATTACAGGGCATGCAGTCATTGAGACTGTAGTCATAGTACAGCAGTGGATAGGTGGTCAGCAGGTTGGTCAGTATACAGTATGTGCTGTCTAGAATTTAGTAATCTAACTGTCTGCTGTAAAAAGCTATTTCTGAGCCTGGTGGTGCTGGCTCGCTGTCTGCCAGGAGAGACATGAAACATGAAACATCTTACATCAGACATTTTATAGTTTTAAAGTTCTAAAAATTTGACTTGACATGACCATGTGACATAGTGCTTGGTTTTTCTTTTTTTTTGATGAATATAAAATACTCCAATATTTTCCTCTACCCTTCTGGTATGTTTGTGAGTGTGTATGTGATACGAAAGAAGTATGAATGATACATACCTTTTTCGTTTCCCTAAAATCACTGCAGTGTTTCCCCAGTGGAGTATTGTATTGTGTTGACTTTTAATAAATCAGGCGTTCTGGGTCCTTTTTCTATTAACAAATTTCAAATACTTAAGTCATATATAATCTTAAAGGCTGATCAGAATAAGGACTTCCTTTCTCCTACTGTCTCTCCTGCTCTCCTTTGGCCTTCCCTCTCTCTGTTCCTTCTCTCTCTGTGTCCTCTCTCTCCCTACCCTCCTGTTTCATCTTCTCTTCCTCAACTGTTGATCATGTTTTGTGAAGACTGGACCTGGAATGAAATTAATAAATTAATTAAAAAATCATGTAAATATTGAAAATAAGAATAATAACCACTGCAATTGCTATAAAAACCTTTAGACACTGCTAGAGAGCCTTTATCTGCTGTTATGCAATGAAAAAAAACCTCAGAGTTGCCTTCTGGTGTGGAAAAAAAGGAGCACTGATAAGAAACTGATAAAAAACGGATTGATTACCCCTTCTGAGTCAATGATTGACAGCTAAAAATGCAGCCTGAAGCTTCTAAAGGAAGTCTCACCCCCTAAGGGCTCTGAATGGCTGAAAATACAATGAATGACAGCAGTTTTTACCAATCAAATCGCCTTATTTCTGGCGGTCCTTCTTCAAACATTTACTACGTAATCAATAACGTTGACTAGTCTCTAGCTCTTGAGATAAACTAGTCTGGGTTATTTTGGATATATATCATGCTCCAGAATAAGGTCAGAACATGGGATATATATATATTTGTTGGTAAAAATGTATGATATTGACATGCTGTGCTTGCCAGGTTGCCATCTGTTTTTATTGGTAGTTCATTAATTTATTGGTTTATTGCATAATAGTGTCATGTCTGTGGAAACAACCTTTATGGTTTTGTTGTGGTGATATTGGAGAATACGTGCATGTGAGAAGATTTGTGGAGCGGTTTCAAATAAATGTTGTTTATATCTTAAAAATAAAAAGTGTCATCTGGGGAGACAGGAGTGCCCCTCGGTGACCACGATCCGGACTAACAGGTTAAAATACAATACAACTGAGGTCTGTTTAAATCTCTACAGGTTTACATTTAAAACTAACAATATGCATGTACATATATACTAAATATTTTAGAGATATACATATATAAATCAAGAGATTGTGGAGCTTCGCTGACTTTGCTGAACGCTGTCAGCACTTGGGCTAACACAGGCTAAATAGCTTAACAATGGTATGAGTTAAGGTTAAATCCAAGCTGAAAAGTAAACAAAATATTTCACCTTCTTCTGGTATGTTAGGGTATGAGAAAAGAGCATGAGAAATGAGAAAAATTGTGGGTAACACAAAAACAAAGATAATCTGAGAATGGATAGTAGTAATATGATAAATGTGTATAAAACTTAGGAAACTAGGAAACCAATTTGACTTCCCCATTTGTTGTCCACATTTTCTTGTTACAAACCATTTTGCAGTCATGGCTTTTTTATATCAGTGATTTCCTCATTAACTTTATAGGCACTATGTCTTCTTCATTGCAGCTCATTGTGAATTGGATTGTGGCATTGGCATGTTGAATGAAGGTGTCTTCCTCCAGCCACTTTCTGTATAAGGACAAGGTTATTTAAAAATGCAAATTTGAAATGAAGCTTTATGCAGATATCAAACTTCCTGTTGCTGTCCTAATTTGTCCTAAATGATCTCCTCGAATTGTCAGATAAAATTAACAGCTCAGTTAATTTTCACTCACATTGAGAGCCTTGAGAGAACAAAACCAAAGATACATGTCTTCCTTGCAATCAACAGTTTTGTGTTCCACTCCTAGCCATCCTGGAAATTGAACTGAAAAAGTTCTTCAGCGGATGAATGTACTTTTAAAGTGTGTCAGTGACAACGACATGCTTCATATTGTATGGCATTGTTAGTATGTAAGCAATTGTTCCGTTGTCCAAATGACACAGATCTTTTACCTTTACAAGGTGACTATTTATTTTTTATCATATCACCACAAGCTTTTGGAATGTAGGTGGAAGAAGTAGGTGGCAAGCAAATATTCTAATTATTCTGTTTGACATGTAGAGTATAGAATATTTCCTTTTAGACTGTTTACTATTGATTGCTCCATAATATTCACTTCATTAAAGGCACAGGTGTCATCTCAGAGCATAGTTAGACGTATTTCAATAATGAAGTTAAAATAATAATGAGTTCAACTGTATGCATTGTAATCATAGTCACTCAGTTACGCCAAATATGTAACGTTGTCATAGCCAAAATGTAAATGTAGTGGCTCTCTGAAGGCACCAGTTCTGTAGGGTTTGGGCATTTACTGGGACAATTATTAATTGTAGCAGTAAATCACAAAATTGATTCTTTTGATGGCTTTAGAATCCAACCATGCGACATAACTCAAACAACGCACACACAGGTACTAATACACGAGGATACATTTATTAATACATAGAATATGCATGTAGACCTAACAGATCTTATCGAGAGGGTTATCAGAATACAAAAGATATATATTCAATCAGTTACAAAGAGTTACATATATCAAGAGGACATACGTTCAGTATATCATTCATTTAGACCATTTCATAAATGAACTTGGTTATAACTTCTACATTAGACACTCAAAACAAGTACATAACTCTTAGGAATTAAATTGATATCAACTGGTTGGGATAACAATTGAATTCTCGAGCTGTAATGCATTGAAGTTGAATACTCATCCAATCTCTGGGGATTCAGATCTTCCTGCGGGCACAAAGAAACAGTTGCAGGCTGTTGATGTCCCATCCGCGCTGTCTAGCTCGGTGCCAGGCTGTGCTGTGCGACTTGCGACGGTGCGCTGCTGATGCTCACTGACCGGCTAGTTAGTGTTGGCTTTAACTAGCAAAGTTTGTGCACAGGAGAAAAGATGACTGTGGGTCCCAGCAAGTCAGGAAGAGGACCGGTTCGTTCCTGATGAAGAGCTAGTTCTGAATAGTGATTCAGCTGTCCACAGTTCCGACCTGTTCACGAGGCCTGCTGCTGGTTATTCTCTGGCAACCTCCACTCTAGACTCTTAGAACAAAGGAAAGTTCTGGCACTCGGATACACTGGCCGTTCCGTGGTTGTCCGGGCTGGGTCTCAGGATGGTCAGGAGCCGCGCTGCGAGAATGTCCTGCCCTTGGGAGCCTTCTGCTCCTGGGCCGTCCTGCCCTGGAATTCTCCTTTGAATTCCATTTAGAATTGTCCACAGAATCCTCCTGAATCCCTTCTGAATCTTACTGAATCTCAGGCTCTCTGTGTTGCCTGTTTTTTCCTGGAGGAACTTCAGCTCATTGATTTGCTGAAAGTTCCATGGGCATCAGAGTCCCACGTGGGTTACTCGGCCCTACCAGTCCCTGATTGGTTGATCAAGGTGAGATATGAGTCACTTAGTCCTGACACTTAGGAATGCAGTCCAGATGTCCATCTGGCACTCCCTAGACAGATAGGCGCCAATGGATGACCATTGATCATGATAGCCAGGCTTAGCTAAGTGCATCCCCCTTTGGGAGCTGTCCTAGGACCTTAAATCACCCTGCATGAATAGTCTCTCTGTGGCTGCACCACAGAGATGAACAGAGAAATGGGGCCTCATTTGGGAAGCTCAGAAACACTTAATTCTGCCTTATTAATAAGCCTCGCCGCTACACTTGTTACCTTAATAGAACATATTATTTAATCAAAATTTAAATTTTGTTAATGTTCCAATATTCTCACAGAGTTAAACCTGCGTGACCTTTAGTTTCATCAGTCAAACAAATTAGTATATACTTTCCTGAATCTGTTTTATTTTTCTGCACATTAATGTACATAAATCTGCCAATGGATGCTATTTTTAATTGAATGTAGATGAAGCTCTTTATATTCAAGGTGATCCATGATCTTCAAACTATTCTCCTTATATATAATTGCAAACCCATTCCATTTTTCAGTTAAAATTTGGGCTTTTAGTCAAGACAAATTGGCTGAATTCATTTTACTGGCAAAGCTGAAGGTTTAAACCTTAATGCTCCAAAGCTTAGAGGGTTTAATGTCATTAGCCACTGAACGAATGCTTAATCATCCCTACCTCTAGTATTGATTTGCCATTAGGAAGCAACTTTTTAAAGCAATCCTTATATAGGATTTTGAGATTAACAAAAATATGTCTCTTAATCACATGACAAAAAAAGTATGACCTTAAAAATATGACAATAAATATATTGTCATTATTCACCTAATGAAGAGGCTTTCAGAACATTCATGTTATGGTTTTATGTAAATGTAAGAATTCTTCCATAAGCACACCGTTTAGTATGCTTTTACCTCCATGAGTCTCCCTCATTTAAAAAAAAACTGTTAGAAACATTAAAACATATCGTCCTTTGTTTATATCATATATAGACATTAATCATTTGTCATTAGATTGAATGCAATCACAAAATAATATCCATTTATGTTTTTAGTTTTACATAGTCTCATCTCAAAATGACAAACTTATCCTATTAATTTGCATTGAAGAAATGTCTTGGTACTTCCCACTCTCCCTTAAACAGATATTGACTGAGCTCCTTTTTAAGATCATTTATCTAGTCACACATTAAATTGTTGTGCACTTCTCAATCCCAGATACCTAATCAGATGTAACTTGTCTGAGTGGAACAATTGTGTGTTCCCTGTCAAGTCATTTCAAGTAGTTAATAATTTTCACGTAAGATTTCACATAAAATGTTTTGTTATCTCTTGTGGTCAAGGCTGATTGACTTATTTGGTGTAAAGATGGCTTATGTGGTCAATAGAGGATATGCAGACTGAAAAATGGCTGGTCTTGGGTTGCTAATCTGACCTATGATATACTATCATTGCCATTCTTTTTTTCTGTCTAGTGTTGATAAGATTTTGAATTGCTAAGATCTAAGATTTTCTCATCTAAGGCACGCTTAAGGCCTTGTTGGTCTTGAGAACATCTCTAAATACTCTTCTCTGCTCTTGAGCATATGCTTTAACTACCCCTGTGCAATTTCTGTTGAATGATCATTGCATTCACACTCATTATGATTGCCTGTATGACAGCACTAATGATAGGTCTTCTGTTTCCTGTATTGAAATATTCTGATAGTAATGAGGATGATACCTCTTTAGCAGCCTGAAGTGTCATCAGTATGCTCTCAATATTTCAGCTCAGTGGAGCAGAGTGGGAATTGTGAATTTTGTCAGGTGGCTTATGGTTCCATTTGCAGATCTGGGGCAAATTTGGACCCATTCATGGAATTTAGCAATGTGTGAAAGATGACTTTCTACAACTAGGAAATATTCAGCTTTCTCCAGAGTCTTCCCTGAAGTTACAGTCTGAATTCTTTAGTTTTCTAAGTGATAAACACCAATACAGCTTTTTTTTGTAAGCCCCAGTAAAGACATTAATTAATGCCTTAACATTAATTGCCTTAAGATCTGCTTCTGCATAAGAACAGTCTGCAGCACTATCAGCATACTGGAACTCTACCATGTTAATGTAGCTTCGCTCCAAATGTGAGCTGGTTGATGGTTAGATGTAGATGTAAGGAATCTTGTAAATAGGTTTTCCTTGAATTTGTGATGAATTTGTTACTGATATTCACTTACTAAGCATTCAAAATAGCACTACCCTCTTTGTGTCAGTGGTCATTTTATCAATGTGCTGCTCCAGATTTTGTAACCAAGGCCCAATAGTTTAAATGAAAATGATATGCTATGATATGAATATGCATACATATTTATTATTTCTCAGCCTAAAATAAAAATGCAACATCATTATATGATCTTTCAACAGTATGCTGTTGTTTTGCACAAAGGGGTTCAAAGGCAAGAGATTCTGATGAAGATAAATTGGCAGACTAATATTGGCAGACAAACTTCATCTGTTTCAGATCAATTCTCAGGTGATCAGGGCACCAAGATACTGTATGCCTGTTTATATAGTTGCATGGCAAAAGGAAGAGTCTTCTTGTGAAAGCCTTTTTCCCCTGAGTAGTGGCTCCTTGCAATTTCCTAAATTTAACCCTTGCAGTTAACGGTCAGAACAGTTATTTTTATCTCTTCCTTAACTTTTTTGTTTGCAACCACTTTAAGAGCAATCTTAAAATTTAGAGCTTGTAGTATTGCTTTAAGTGATTCTAGAGTATATTTTTTTGCTTTCTTCAGCTTGTCTTGGTATAAATTTAAATTTGTGTTTTGTTTTGGAAACATACAGATGCAGCCATTCAAAGTGCGCGGTACAGACACGTACCGGAGGTAATTGGCTACGGCGTCGTGCATCATGACGCGCGATGACGCAAAATACCGCGGTATGTGATTGGTTGACCGACAGGGGCACTCGTGGTCCGTTGGTCTGTCGTAGAAAGACTTACTGTAAACGTCTTTACTGTGCCCGTTGTAGATATTGAATTTTACCACTGAAGGGAAATCTTAGTAGCTGAGCATAAAAAGAATAGGAGCATACTGTAACGCGTGTGAAGGCCATAAACGATATTAATTTTGGAACATAAACATACAGTATATAGCTGGTCTTGGTACTTTAAAGAAAAAAATACACACCAGTATTCCATTTCTCCCTAAACATTGTAAGCTTCGAAGTCTTTAACGTGATACCGGAGTCAACAAGCATACTTTTAGAATTTGATTAAAAGGGAATATAATATGGAATCGCGTATCTCAAGAATTTAATAACGGTATGATTATATCCATGTACTGCGGCAGGGCTGTGTAGGGCTGTTTCGCCTGCCTGTTCATGCGAGCTGTCTTGTAGCCTACTGGTCTAGGTGCGTGACTACCAGCTGACAGGTTGTGTGTTCGAATCCAGCTGGTGCTGGACTTTTCATTTTTATTTATTTATTTTTTAATCGCGTAACATAAACATATTACCGTATGCAAACTGTACTGTATACAGTATGTATATGTATATTTAATGTCTTAACTGTGCCCGTTTAATTGAATTTAAAAAAATTATTTAACACGAACATTAAGCTGTTTACATCTTCCGCCTGAAAACAGTCACCCGTTGCTACCCAACGCAGAAACACAGCCACTAACTAGCAAAGAGAGGACATTAGCTACCCAATATGATAAAGAAATAAATGATTATTTTGTTTATTTCTTTTGCACATTTATTTGAACATTTCCTTCGATTGTACAAGCACTTGGAAACTGTCCAATCCCTAGTTCATCAGGCATTTTACCGGTCTGGCGCTGGTCTGTGTCTTCCAGGATACAATGCCAGCGAACTCTTGTTTTTATGTCCACTATAACAGACAATCTCCTTTGCTTTTAACCGAGCGTTTAATAATTTCCTAAAATGATAATGATTTACTTTATTTCCCTCACGGGATCAATAAAAGTATCTATCATCTGTCTAAACTATGGGACAGAATTCTGGGGTCTCCCCATACCAGAGATTATGGTAGGGCTTCAGAATGGTGATTGGCTGACACCATCTGACACCCCTCTGATTGGAGAAAAAAGACGTGCTGGTTTGCCATACATACTGTACCAGGAAGAGGATTTCTTTCTATTCAAAACGTGTATTTTAAAAGTTTAAGAAGTAAAAACCTTACAGCGTACACAGATTTCTAAACTGATCAGGATCGTTATCTTTGTCTTATGCATAATAATGTTCACCGCTCTGTCCAGCAAATTAATAATAAACTTTATTTTATATAGCGTTTTAAACGAATAAGTAATTAGATCGCTCATAAACCTAATCACTTGCTTTTTCTTTTTATTTAGGCTCAGATTTCAACTATAGATCGTATTATTAATAACCATAATAACAACCAACCAACAAAAACAACCATATAAACATAATACCAACCAAAAACATAGATAACAACCACAATACAAAATCAAATAATCAAACCATTTTACTCTCGCAAAGTCCTCCAATTATCATAATCCCGCCCCTTATGCAAAACCAAACCTTCCCCAGGTTATCCTGTTTATCATAAACAAAATCCACCTCAATTTTCAACATAAAGCATTACACAAAATCAATACCTCAACACTTCATACTCAACAATGATAATTCACAAACAGCCAGAACATGTAACTACACATTCCCAAACAGACCTAATTATGCAAAACCAACATCCCTCCCCTGTTCTCTCTCTCCCCTGGCGGTTGTAATTGTTTTTATTTTCAAATAAATTTTAGCAAAGTCATGTATTTTAAAAATCTTAAGATTTTTATATTTATGTCTTTATTTAGTGGTTTCATTAGTGTCAAAGCCTAAACTTTCTTGGAAAAATGTCTTTTATGTAAACCATGTTTGCTATTAATTCATTCAGGGCTAAAATATGTTCATTGTCTTCTAATGAAAGAAGGGTTCCTTTCGCCGTAGTCGGGAGCCTAGCCTTTAACTAGTAAGTACTGTACTTACTGGGTTTTTGAGGGGCATCACACAGCTGCCAGCGCACCTCACCGTGCCAGGCCACCACTGCGTCACATAGCTGCAAGCGCACCTCACCGTGCCAGGCCACCACTGCATCATACAGCTGCCAGGGCACCTCACCGTGTCAGGCCACCACTGCATCACACATATTTCAGCGCCATATATTTCATGGATATTATGGAATATAATGGATGGATATCTTAGTTATCTTTCTAGTTCACAGGATTGCATGCATAATTTAATTTTGAAAGCCACTGAGACATCAGGTACTACTGTTGTATTTATGAAAAAGAAACAAAACAAAAAACATACTAACAACTGTGCCATCCTACTCCTTAGTTAATACATTTTATTATTCATAAACAGTTAACATTGTCAGCAAAATATTTTGAATTATATTTAACCCTATTTTTTCTTTAGTTTTGTATTTAACTTATTATATGATAGTCAGACTTAATGTATATTTGAACAATGAAAATATATTTTTACAAGATTTTACATTAAGCACTTAAAATTAATATGGTTAATAATAGTAAACTGTAACATGCTGTAACAAGATCGGTTAAACTGCGAAGAAAATGCTTTCAGAGAAAATGTTTCAGGTGTGAAGAACATAGATCTCCAATGCAATTTCAACCAAACCTTTTCCCACACACCCTGCCCCCACTACCATTAGAATATACACAAACATTTTAGCGTTTCATTCTGAGCAGAAGACCCTCACACCTGAAGAGTGCTGGCTGTGACGAATTAAACCGGTTTTACAGGTTTCAATCACAGACCATGTGACATGGGAGTCAGGAAACTACAGGTAACTACAGTACACACAGCACCACCGGATTTGATAACGCTATAAAAATGCTATAAAATAATGTGACTTGGCACAGAACAAGTTTACAGCACAGTACAAAAATAAATGCTGACCATGACTTTAGAAGCATAAATTGCCTTACACTCAATTTAAACACAAGCTGTCTTTAGCCCTCTAAGCTGGTTCATACAGAAATGTAGAGATCCAGGCTCAAAACACACAGCTTCATTAGCGAATACATATGCAGGACAACTAGAGAAGATGTTTTACAGAGGATGGATTTTTAGAAACATCCCATCAGACATCCCATCATATTCACAACGTGAAATCTAGAAAATAATATTACGTAACCAAAATCCGCAATATGGAAACAGAACCTGTGTAATTGTTGATAGATGATGTACTCGTAACATTTTTACAAGACGAACTACAACATTTAAAAAATGACTTGTATGTACTTGATATCTCTAATCAATCCACGGGTCCCAGCACAAAACGAAACTAAAATGCATACCGTTTCGCGCTTCTTATTAGTTGCTCAAAAGTAATTTGACCGTATGAAATGCATAATATAAACCTAGAAACATATACGTGAGCAGTACTTAAGCACTGTAGTTAAGACATACCTCTCAAATACTGTAAATCAAGTTAAAAATATCTCAAGACCGATTCTGGTCATGATGAAACCATGTTTCGTGTATGTTTTCTTTAAAGTACCAAGACCAGCCATATACTGTATGTTTATGTTCCAAAATTAATATCGTTTATGGCCTTCACACGCGTTACAGTATGCTCCTATTTTTTATGCTCAGTTACTAAGATTTCCCTTCAGTGGTAAAATTAGATATGATAGGTGTCGCATTTTAAATCATTTTCGTAGTTAGAAATTATGAAACGCCCTGTTAAAAGCAAGGAAGTTTTTATGCCCGTTGAAGTAAAACAAAATGCCTGACAAAGTATGGCTTGGACAGATTCCAAGTGCTTGTACAAATGTGCTAAAGAAATTATACTTTGAGTATACAGCTTGTCCAAAGTCATCCATTATTAATACTATTAGTAATATCTACAGTAAAGGCTTTGATGCATAAATATTTCTGATAAAGGTAGGTTGTGTACTTTTGTCCAACTGAGCAATCTTGCTTTCATAAAATATACCAACATTTAATGACTGATGATTAACATGCTGTAATACACAGTTCAAAATTAAAGGCTCAAATGCTGTACATGAGAGGTTAAGCTCCCCCTGGGGGTTTTACAAGGCGACGCCGGATAGTTAGTCACGTGACACACGTGAACTGCGTGATACCGCGACACACCCACCGGGGTACCACCCGCCTTCACATCTTTTAAGCTTAGTTGATTTGAAATAATTAAAGTTTGGCTTTAGTTTTCATAAAAACATTTTATCTCAAAATACACTGCTACTACTTTTGGCTGTCAACTTGCAATAATATTAAATATCACTGGCATTGGTGAATCTGGACATTTCTTTTGGTTCACTTTTGCATCTAATGTTGTGGACCTAAAGCTATAGAGGAGACAGTACTTTTGGATGGAAAGAAGACAGACGACTGCAGGCATCAATGAGGGACATTAGATTATGGGCATGTATTCATTATGACCAATTACCATTGAGTCCACCAATAAAGTGGTAGTAATCCAATCTTTTTGATAAGACAGAGATTTTTTTTGTGTTCTAATATTATTTAAGTGTAAAGCTATCGTATTTTTATGTAAGGGCTAATACAAATAATTGTATTTGATAATAATAAAATCAAATGTATCTAAATAAAAAGAAAGTACTGTGTTATATCAATATTTATTCTAGAATAAGATTATCTTGATTTTGACTTTTAGAAAATAAATACATCTAAATATTACTGAAAATGGTAATTCATATTTTGCCACTAAAAATACTCTTCATTTCTGTCTTGAAAGGCTTCCTATGATCTTACCACTAACAAACTGTTTTTATTTATGAGACAAAAATCCTGAATCTGAAATCTTAATATTGTCAAAATTGGACAGTTCACAAGTACATTATCTGTTTGCAATATAAAATAGGAAAATGCCACCCAAGTGGATCAACAAATTACATAAGGACCTTAAAGGAAAATGCCTATTTACTAACAAATCAAAGCAAGATCTGATTATTTATAGTGAAGTGTGAACATACTATGTCAGATACAGTTTTATGTACTATCATACTTTTCATTAGATTCTTGATGATAATCATAATCAAAATAGATACCATTGTATTGCATGTATTTTAGACAACATGTATGTGTGATCATTACTTGCTTGACACCATTTTATATTTCTGACTAAACCAGACATGTGCATCTACTGATGAATGACATGTTGGTTTGTAAATCATGAGAAGAGGTGCTTTGGGCTAAGCTGAACTGCAGGAGATTAATGGTCTGCTTTTCCATTAACCACACAGCTACATTTTACAGTCACTGGGAAAGATAACATGTTCAATCCCAGGAAATCCTATTGTGCATGCTTTGGATACTTCTGTGAAATGATTTGTGTACCTGTATGTGCTATCACAGCATGATGGACACCATCAAAGAGTTTTTTTCAGTGTAGAAGCTTCACTTCAGAGGAACTCACTTCTATTCATACTTCTATTCTGAATAGTTAGATAATATTCCTCATTCTAAATATTTTGTGGATGAATACAAGACATACTGAGATCTATAATAATCATTACATAAGATACATGTTTTTTTTTATTTCTTTTACAATTTATAAAAAATAATTTTCTTTTCACACACATTTTGCTCAGATTTTATGAAAGAATATTCTAATTGGTGTCATTGTCTTCGTCTGTAGTATTTGCAAACATTTTCAAACTTTTTCATTGTGTTATTTAATATTTCATTCCAATTCTCAAGAGCCCACACATCTGTACAGATTATATGTGCACAAAGAGAATACATTTTTTGAAAGGCTTAATTTATATGCCTGTTCCCTTTCACTGTGGTTTTACTGTACCTAGAAACAAACGATTAAAAATAACCATGTATCCTTCTGCCACTATAATTGTACTGTGAATTGCCTCCATTAGGGCTACTTTTGTTTTGTATTTTAATATTTATAATTTCATAATTGTAACTCACCATAACATTTCTTTGTACACAATTAATTTTGAACTGCAAATTATTCTGTTTTACATGCCTACCCAAAATGGAAGTGTTTTGTCATGTCAGCACATAGAAATGATGATTATACGCACACGAGGACATTTAAGAGGTGCTTGACCACTCATTGAGACGTTCATGTCCCTGATGGCCAATAATGTGCCACTGCTTGAATCCCTTTCACAGTGACAAGAACAAGATTTGAACTTATAGCATTTGTATCATAGAACTTATTCTGTACTAGAAACATATGCCATTTGTCCAGTGCATCTTTCATAAAGGGTTTAAGTTTAGATGATATATACCATGAATCAATTTGGTTCCAGTATTAATTTGTTGCATTACTTCCCTTCAGTATATAATAAACTCAAAGCTCCATATACTTTCACTTTTTTACAACTCGATAGAGCACCAAAGGCAATAACTAAGAATGTGAATAATAAACTAAAAGATTCTTCAAAAAAGTGTGGCAAAACAATGCAAAAATATGTAATCTAAGTGTCACAGATATATCCCAAACATGGTTTCAAATGTGTTCCCACCATAGTAAGACATGCAGACAGTAACTACATCCAGTATCACATCTCACACCTCACACATCTGCCTGTAAACATGTAATAAATGAAGGATTAGTAGTAAGTCTGCGTTCAACATATTGTAGGTGCTTCTAGGATCTTAGAGTTCTTATACGCTTAATAAGACAAACCTGTTCAAATTAGAGTGCTGTAGGCATTAAAACACATTCCAAACAGTATCAATTTGGTTCCAGTATTAATTTGTTGCATTACTTCCCTTCAGTATATAATAAACTCAAAGCTCCATATACTTTCACTTTTTTACAACTCGATAGAGCACCAAAGGCAATAACTAAGAATGTGAATAATAAACTAAAAGATTCTTCAAAAAAGTGTGGCAAAACAATGCAAAAATATGTAATCTAAGTGTCACAGATATATCCCAAACATGGTTTCAAATGTGTTCCCACCATAGTAAGACATGCAGACAGTAACTACATCCAGTATCACATCTCACACCTCACACATCTGCCTGTAAACATGTAATAAATGAAGGATTAGTAGTAAGTCTGCGTTCAACATATTGTAGGTGCTTCTAGGATCTTAGAGTTCTTATACGCTTAATAAGACAAACCTGTTCAAATTAGAGTGCTGTAGGCAGAGCAAACGTTTACCATTTTTGATGGCAAACTGTTGATTGCGCATCTGTAGAAATTAGTGGAATATTGTGAATGAATACACTCACTCCCCAAGAGTTCAATTTCTCATGTTTTTATGTAACATGAATTTTACATTCAGAAGAGACACTTTCTTAGCTGTTGCATGAATAAATCTAGAGAATTACCAATCTTGACATTGTAACAATCATCCTTTGTTTTATTTAAAAAAGTAAAAAGTGCAAGACAACATGCAGGGGTTGCTACATGTGGAATAAAAAAGAAACTGAAGCATAAAATGTAGCCTTTGAGGATACTGGTGGTGACCACATTAACATTAGTCCACATTATTTATCTGTGAAAAAAAATGGAAGTTATATAAATTAAAACACATTCCAAACAGTACACCACTGAACAAAAAGAGATATCTCCAGCCTGTGGATTCCACAAATAAAAAATCAGTATTTCTACAACTGTAAGAAACAATTCCCTTTCTAAGAATATATATATGGACAGACAGCTGACAAAAAAAACACAAATACAGAAAGAGTTGAACATAGGAGAAGACTGGAGAAAGAAACAATTACACTATAAAATAATTTTCTTCTTCAACAGGCTAAGAGATCAGAATCTTTCCAGGTCTTCTTAACATTAAAAACAGATCTAACCAGGCTTTAAAATGACTTTTTCAGCAATTTAAATAAAAGTTTAGTCTGAGTTAAAGATACCATCACTGTATGACTATCTCAAGTGAGACAAACGATAGCCTTTTAATCATTCAAAGAAGGCCAGCTGTTTTAAAGTTAAAAAATGGAATACTCTTCACAGAAAATGTAAACATTTGACCACTCCCAACACAATAATGCATAGTAATAAATGGGGGTTTAATAATCATAAAATTAAAACTTACTCGGATATTACTAATTTTTTGTATCAGATTAATCATTTTTATTAAAGGTCAATAATTAAGCACCTGCACTCAATTAAGCACTCAACAAGGACCCATGTTTTCTTTAACTGTCTGTGATCAATTTGATAGCGGAGAAATAAACAGGCAATTGCATTTTAGTAAAGTATGTACTTACCAAACTACAAGGGCAAAATACATTTATAAGTGGAGTGAGATCGGGAGCTCATAATATAATGTTCAGTCATCTCCTGTAGATCCCTAACATTGGCCTCCCTTCTACACTCAGAAATGGACAGTCCATTGACCTCTTTGTAGTTTTTCACATTTTGTTATGTAAAAGTTTTATTTAATCTATGAGCCAGGGAAACGTTTTATCGTACAGCGTGTACAATTCTTTTGTTGCGGTACATAAATATAATTATATCATTATTAATTTCTTTAGATAAGCGGTTCCATATTATATTCCCTTTTAATCAAATTCTAAAAGTATGCTTGTTGACTCCGGTATCATGTAAGTTAAAGACTTTGATGCTTAAAATGTTCAGGGAGAAATGGAATACTGGTGTGTATGTTTTCTATAAAGTACCGAGACCAGCCAAATACTGTATGTTTATGTTCCAAAATTAATATAGTTTATAGCCTTCACACAGGTTACAGTATGCTCCTATTCTTTTTATGCTCAGGCACTAAGATTTCCCTTCAGTGGTAAAATTCCATATAAATCTTCAATACTTATACGGGCACAGTAAAGACATTAAATATACATATACATACTATATACAGTACAGTTTGCATACAGTAATATGTTTATGTTCCTAAATCAATCTCTTTTATGAGCATATGAAAGGCATGGTGAATCGGAGATTCTCAAAAATTACTGTACTTTGCATGGGTAATTGCGAAATGCTGTGGTGTTACTTTTACAAAGACGGTCAATGAAAAAAAGAATGTGGACCAGGGCAATACTTTGAGTTTACAGCTTGTCCAAGGTCATTCATTATTAATACTATAAGTAATATCTTCGTTAAGTACTTTGATGGCGACAGCTCAGACATTAGAGGTTGAGCTTTATTAGCTCCACCTTGCGGAAATTCCGGATACTATTATTTTACTTGTGGTACTATAGGAGAATTTACGGTAACTCGCAGTAGACTGCGTAAAGCGCACCGCAAAATAATGCGGTATCGCCCGTTTGTTTTGAATGGCTGCATCTGTATAATATATTTATATTCCTAATATCATTTATGACATTCAGACATGTTATACTCCTGTTATTATTATGCTCAGCTACCAAAATTTCCCTTTAGTTGTAAACTTCCATATT
The DNA here is from genome assembly GCF_040954835.1 of Lepisosteus oculatus. Classification (NCBI taxonomy): domain Eukaryota; kingdom Metazoa; phylum Chordata; class Actinopteri; order Semionotiformes; family Lepisosteidae; genus Lepisosteus; species Lepisosteus oculatus. The sequence continues at coordinate 8,862,102 of NC_090710.1, forward strand.
AATATTCCAAATTAAGCAGATTTAAACATGCACAGTAGAGAGATTAAATGAAGCAATTGTTTCAGTAACATCTAATGCACCACAAGTGCCACCTGTCATTGTTGGCCAGCAAATCACATGTCGCGGTAACCTGCAGCCCCAATCCTGCCTTACAGTGTTACCATGCATTTCTAATGGCTACATCTGTAATAGTGAGAATTAGAATGATTTATAAAGCCGTCATTATCATTATCTCATCAGTTTCCTGCCCCCATTCAGAATGTTGCTGAAGTGTCTCTATCACCTAAAGGAACCTCGAAACCGATTATAATAATGGCCCACTGGCTGACTTTGAAGCAACTGTCAGCAATGGCATAGCCAGGATTTTTTATTTGGGGTGGCAGGGACACCAGCATAAAACAGTGATCCCACGGTTGTTTCAGGCAAAACAAAAACATATGAAAGCTGTGAGTGTCAATATTTAAGTGCAGAACTTTGCAGCCACCTGCCAAGAACTTGCCACATGTTATTCTTACATATGTGTTCCCCTCACAATGTATTTTTCAGGATAGGCCACTTTCAGAGGTCACAAAATGTATCCCTGCAGAAAATCATAACAGGGCAACCAAATGAATATGGTGAACACATTTCTCTTAAAGTAATACACCAACTTTTCCATTTGGTGAAAACTAAGATGATAAAATGCATATGTGGGTTACACTATACTAATGTTGATATTACTATTGTTGGAAACAGTAGCAATTGTATTTGGAGAGTAATAAGAGGTTTGTACTATTTATTGGGCTATAAAAATACTGTATGTCCTTGATGAAGCATGCAGTATGCATGAGAAGAATCAAAAGTGCTACATAGAAGAAATAAAAAGTACTATGCTGGAGTTTATGGAGTCCTAATTATGAGATAAAAAGTCCTAATCAGGAGAAAAAAAAACTCCTACTTATGAATATTAATTTTTATTTTACTCATGGCACCAGGATGCTGCCCTACAGAGCTAACAATCTTGTTAAAGCATTCTTATATTTTACAGTGAGAAGCAGAGCTCACAAACTTTTGTCCTAAGAGGAAGCTTTGTAACATGTAAGCTGACAGTACAATAAAAAGCCCCTTTTCACAACCTGTTTGTGTCTTACACTTGATACATGAAGAACCACGAACCAAAAGAGCAAAACTTTACCACCAAATCCAACTGTTTTTACTGTTTTATTTGTTGAACCATTATATCTCAGAATTGCGACTTAAAACCTCAGAATTCCAACTTAAAAACTCAGAAGTCCGACTTTATATCTCGCAATTGCAACTTTTTATCTTACATTTGCAATTTGGAAATAGCCCACATTTCATTGTCTGTCTTTTTGTTATTGTAATGGATTCGGGTTCTAGGGCTTGTGCCCTCGCCGCTCCCACCCTAGTTTGTGAGAAGCTGGCAAGACTGGGTTCGAGCCAATGCAGAAAAGCTCAGGAATTGGGGAGCTGTTCCTTATCAGGACACTCTATCAGCTAGAAAAACATCTTAATTTTGAACCAAATGCAATGGCCTCTCTGTATCAAGCACCACTGAGCTGAAAGAGAGAGGGACTGGCAAGGGAGCAGAAAACTTAATTCTTGTATTTTAATAAGCCTTGCAGCTACAGGTGTGTAACCATCCTTATGTTAAATCCTAAATACTATTCTTAGTTTTAACATTTTAAATAAGGTTTTTTATGTCATTTGTGTTAAGTTTCCATTTTCAATTTACATTATGAAAGTTGAATGCATTGTATCCATTAATCTTGCCATGTAAGTTTTTCCTGATAATCGTGCCATGTAAGTGTCTGATGAATTGTGCAGCTTTATGAAAACTGTGAATATAACTCTGTGCTGAAGGGTACCTTATGGTTGCTAAGTAACAGCTCATAAAAACTGTGATAATAAGAAATGATTAAAAAGATAGAGATTTCTTAAGTCATGAAATTTTGAAATGACTGCTGCTGGCAACATGACATTAATAGCATATTTCTTAAAACTTTACACAAGGAGGCAATTTTATTTTTATTTATTTTATTATAATATTATAATACTCTGTATTATTTCTTCCCCAATCATTAATATTAACTGTTTATAGACAAGCATAAATGTTAAAATTAATCCCTATATATGTATTTGCAGAACTATGAGACACTAATTCCAAATAAGTTTGTACTATTTATATTTGATACTGTGATTTTGGGTTTTAATCCGAATTTCATTACATGCCATTGTTGCCTAAGGTCATGCCAGCAAAAAGGTGCCAAAAACGTATTTTTATCAACTAGGAGCTACCTTTATGAGGCACTTGGCTAGCAGTCTATTTTCTCATGCAATGTACAATAATAATAATAATAATAATAATAATCAGATTAGGTACTTTAGGTTTTTGGTAGGTACAGTAGTTTGGGTATTATATATGAGTAGTACAGTACATGACTTATACTTCTGAATTACTGTCATAATTAATAATACCTTTGTCAATACTTTATATTAAAAAACTTGAAAATTCTCCAAAAAACAACTCTTTCTCTTTTTGGTGAAGACCCTGTTTTAATTGATAATCTGCCTTACATAAATGTCAAGACACACTGTCTATAAACACTATTTAGGTACAAGAAGAACTATCATAATACATTTTTAACACTATCCAAAAGCACACACAGTACATGATTAAGCATAAAATAGAAAAAAGCAAGTAAAATAAAAGACTACAAAAGAATATTTTGAAACGTTATTAAAAAGAAAAGTCTTTAAGCTAGTGTTGAAAATGGAAATCTAATGGATTTTTGTAATGATTTCCATAGATATGCAGCTCTATTGTTCATTTTGAGAAGCCCTTTCCAGGAGAATAAGAAGGCAGAAATCAGCATGTCTAAGTTTAAGTGCTAGAATGTACTCGTACAGTAATCCTTAAAATAATCTGGAGCTAGACCATTTAGTGTTTTCAGTTAGCAGGATAACCTTAGCATTCACTCTAGCTTTTGCATGGAACCACTGTAATTTACAGAGGATGAGAGTTACTGTATATTACATTACATTATAGTAATCCATTTTCATAAAATGATGGCATGTGTCAATATTTCAGCATCAAGAGTTTAACGTCTTTAACCACAATGTTATATGGGTGGGGAAAAATGACATTGTGATGTGCTACATTTGCTTTAAATGCTTGAAATAAAAGTGTACAGTCAAAAGTGATACCAAGGTCTGATTTTAGCACTAGTAACAACATCACTGAATTTGTTCATTTTGCAAAAATGATGTTGGAAGCATCTGAGCATAACCACAGTCTTGTCATATTTTAGCTTAAGGAAGTTCTCTTGCGACCATGCATTAATATCAGACTGACACCTGTGAATTGCAATACCATCAACAGTTGTTTATTTTGGCCTACACATAAATCTGAGCCTCATCAGCCTAGCAGTGAAATTCAACTTCGTGATGTTGCATAATCTAAGGAAACATGTAAATGATCGAATAGTAAAGGTGCCAGCACAAAACTTTGCAGAACAATAAGTCAAACAGAAGCAGATTTATAATAGAAAAGATTTATGAAATGGCACATGGAACCCAAATAGAAGTCAAACCAATGAAAGAAAATCCTAGTAATGCAGAGATAATTTTCCACGTTATCAGTAGCACGCCATGACTGATAGTACCAAAAGCTGCCCTTAAATCCAGAAGAATTATAGTGTGACCCAGCATCAGAAGCCATCAGCACATAGCTAACTACATTAGCAAGATCTGTTTCAGTGCTGTGTCCCTGTCTAAACTCTGACTGAAAAGGTTTAAAAAGCTCAATAGATGCAAGATGAGACTATAATTGAGCTGCCAAAAGCAGTTTGAGCAAGGAAGGGCAAATTGGAAATGGAGTGGTAGTTTTAAATACATAGCTTTGGTTTTGTAAATCTGTGATACATAGAAACAGGATTTTCTAATATAAGTAAAATAAAGGTTTCTCAAGCATAAGAATGTCAGAACACATTTTAATTAGCTTATGTTCTGAAATAGTTTGCCTCAATGGACTGTATTTTCTTGTGAGTAGAAAAAAACTTATGCTGCTCCAATCAGTTGATATAGATATATGAATATATTAATTGCTGGAATTTTGTGTAGCTCAAGATTTGTAGTAATTCAAAGATTTTAACTACACAATAGCACAATTCTGGATGGGGAAAGCTAAAATGTTAATTTAATATCCAGTTTACAAGTTTTAGGTTGAATAGAATACAGTATGATAATTATTAATTTTAAAAAATGTAATATTGCTACAAAAATATAGCAAGGTTATGTTATGTAAAGTATGAGGCATGTGAATTCTCATGATGTGTCATGATGATGTCATGTCATGATGGCATCTTTTGGCTTGTCATTGCCCTGGGAAACCATCACATTCTGACAAGTTCTCACAGTTTTCCAGGGTTTACTACTCTAACTGGATCACCTTTTCATGATCCATGTTGATTAGTTTATTATTCAATTTCCACTTTTCTATTTAAACTGAGTCGCAGTTGGACAGCACTTTATCATTTTTTCCACATCACTTTTTCACTAACACCACTGTTTTAACTCTCCACACTCTCTCAGCTTCAGCATTGCTCAGAACCAGTCTTAGCTCTTAGCCTGCTCTCAACATTGTCTGATACAGTCTTAGATTCTAGCCAGCACTCCATTCCACACTTACTCTTTACACTTACTCTTGTCACCATGTTGACCCTCAAGTTTGCAGACCTGCAGCCCTCAGGGCACTACTGAGGGCTGCCCTTTTAAAGCCAATAGGTGACCTATTCAGGGGTCTAACTGTCTGGATTCTTTCCTTACCTTAGACTCCTTTTATCCAGCCAATAGGCTGTGTTTAGAAGCCTTTTTTCTGTAGAGATGCAGTCAGCCTGGCTTCCCCTGGGATTGTCATTCCACCCACAAATCACTAGCAGCGACTTTACACCCTGTGTCCTAATGAAAGAATGCAACTCAGAACTAAATCTCCTACTACATGGATGTCCAAAACTGCATGTTGAATCAATCTTTGTATTCTACAAATGAATTACCAAATAGATGAGAGATTCTACCATACAGATTTCCTGAAATAAATACAACAGCAAGATTCCTAAAATAATAGTAAATTTTAAGAGTAAATCGCTTAACCAGAATGTGGTCTCCAAGACTGATTAGCACAAGGTCCTCTTGTATGCTCAGGCTTTCAGGAGGAGGAGGATCTTGTGTTCCTTTAGTACTCTGTGTTTTCTCCTCTGTCCTATTTTATTTTCCTGTGTCTTCCTTTTGTCTCACCTGCTGCTGTGTTTTATGGCTAGTGAAGGCTTCGATTAAGTTAATTAACAATAGTAAACTACAGGAAACACCTCAGATACCCATTGCCATAGGCTTTCTGAATAAGAACATCAGTAAAACAATAATTACTGGGGGGCGGAGCGGTGGCACTGTGGCTAAGAATATGTGCCTGTGGCTGGAAGGTTGCCAGTTCAACTACCACAGGAGAGGAATCCTACTCCGTTTGGCCCCTGAGCAAGGCTCTAAGCCCCAACTGCTCCAGGGGCGCTGTATAAATGGCTGACCCTGTGCTCTGACCCCAAGCTTCTCTCTCTCCATCTGTGTGCCTGTGTGTCTCATGCATAGCAAGCTGGGGTATGCGAAAAGACAAATTCCTAATGCAAGAAATTGTATATGGCTAATAAAGTGATCTTATCTTAAAACATTCTTATCTTAATAAGAATGTCAACTGCAAGACTTACAGACTATGGCCACTACCTCCATTGTATCATAATAATAAAAGAATAATTTGAAATTGTACAAAACATTTAAAGTATATTTAAAATATTCAGTACCTTGACCAGTACCATTGTACTACAGTGCATTTTAATAGAGAATTGCTGAGATAAATGACAACTTGTTGTGTTATTAAAGGTAATTCAGTTAGAAAAAGCCCATGTTTGGATTGTTTAAAATATTTTTTTTCTGGTGTGATATGCAAAAAATTATCTCTTCTTATTAAGAAAAGATAAATAGCTAATGTGTTTTATCTTTGATTCTATTGTGTCACATTCAACAAGCTTTAATAATTAGAAAAAAATAATAATTTTATTATCTTGAATATTAATACTTATAAACACAGACTTATTTTCAATAAAGTACAATTTAACGATTATTTCTATGTGATCTCCATACATACTTTTCTTTCACATTTTAGATTATTTTTTTATTTATACAAGACGACTAAATACAGATTTAAGATGGGATATTGAAATTAGACAAATAAGTGGTAAATCTTAATTATGTAAGAATGTGCTAAGATTTCATCCTATTTCAGACATTTGTTAAGAGCTACTTCACTCAAAAACTATGCAAAACACAAAAAAGTATTTATTTAAAACATTAGAAAAATACTGTAATTTTCAGAAGAAATGAACATGATGCTCTGATGCTCTGATTTCCTCCTACAGTCCAAAGACATACTGGTATGCTAATTGCCTTCTTGGTGTAAGTGTGTATATTTGTGTGTTTGTGTTTGTTTGCCTGTGATGGACTAGTGTCCTGTCCAGGGTGTTTCCTGCGTTGGACTAGTTGGTTGCCTTGATATATGCTGGTTCCCTCATGACCCTGTATTGGATAAAACATTTAAAACTGAATAATTTTCTTTAAACAACCAAGCACCTCAATATATTCTGCAAGAATTCAATGGTACAACACAGTAAGAATGCAGTTACCATGATAACTTCAAGGAGAAGTAGACTGCAGACAATTAGAACTGAAATGCATTATTGCAGCATAATATAACCCCAGAATAGAAGAAGTATCCAGATGGTACTTTAAAACTATTTACTTTTAAATAAGGTGAAATAATAATAAACAATCTTAACTTAGATTGTATTTCTAAAGCATTATATTCCGTTTGTGGAAATTAAAGCTAACAATATATATTAGTCCCAAGGTAATTGAGCACAGGTGTTGTTAATTGAAGTCCTGTGTTCAGTGTATATAAAGGTGTGGCAGAGGACGTATTCAGACTACCTGAGATCAGGATTGGACTGAAAATTGGGAGGTTTGAATACACTAAATTATATGAATAAGGGTTATGTATTTTTATTTTTGGAATGAGGATATTATTCTGTAGAACAAAGACAGAATGTGTTAAGCTTCCAAAATATGTTTTTCTAGTGACAAGTGTAGGGGGTTGGGGTTTTAATTTGCTGTAACAATCAGAAATTATAACAGTAAATTGGAAGAGTACTTGACAAGTTTTAGAAATCAACCAAACATAATTTACAGTCTCACACATGGTTTCAAAATGTGCATTTATGGCAACATTTAATAGAATATTTATCTGTTAAAAGAACTGCTGTGGACATGGATGCTGATCATTCACTCAGGGATTACAAAGATCCAAATTAATAACTTCAGAGTCAAAAACTCATTGAATATAATGTTTTGCAGTCTAAATTGTAGGATTTATCAGTCTCATACAACTAAATCACATTTATATTTTCAGACATACAGATGCAGCCATTCCAAATGCACAGTACAAACCCGTACCGTGCGCAACCACCCACAAGCCACCGCAGTCCCATCTGACACTCCTCTGATTGGAGAAAAGAAAACTTGCTGATCTGTTCTACATAGCAGGAAGACAACAGCATGTAATAATAATAATAATAATAATAATAATAATAATAATTGCTTACACTTATATAACGCTTTTCTGGACACTCCACTCATATGCTGCTTCTATTTGAAACACGTATTTTAAAAGTTTAATTAGGAAGTAAAAACCTTACAGCGTACACAGATTTCTAAGCTGATCAGGAGGAAGAAAAATGACCCATGTTTCGCTCATCAAAATTGGTTATTAACTATCGAAACCTGTTTTATTTATTTTGTTTTTGTTTAGATTAAGAGTTCCCGTCACCCCCATTTCCATTGAAATCCATTTAACCCATGTTTAATTAAATATTTTTATTGATTCACAATCTGGCAATGCAATGTAAATCGCTATCATTGTCTTCTGCATAATAATATTCACCTCTCTGTCCAGCAAATTAATAATAAACTTTATTTTTGTTGTCTCCGCTTTAAAGGTACCCCCGGCGGGGAACAATTTGACCTCGGAACATTTACCCAGGACTGTATCCTGAGGTTGGACTGGTTGCAGCAAGTGGGTAGTTGCCTTGACTCAGTCCGGCGAGAGTTGGTGGGGCAGGGGGAACGAATCAGTCTCGCGGTGGGCGGGGCATGAGGTGTCCGGGGTGTGGGGGTTGACCTTTGGGAAGCACAGGTGGCAGCGACGGGCGTCGCCTAGGCCTGTCGGAGCCGCGGGTGTCGGGGCGAGCGTGCCAGAGCTGACTCCCAGGATGGTGAGATAAGCTTGCCCCTACCCGAAGTCTGTAAGGCACTCTGTGCACTGTGGGAGGCCTTGGAGGTGAGGGACGGGTACTGCGCGGGGGTGGCAGGTGCTCTCCAGTGGCAAGGTCACTGCTTGGCAGCCTCCAGCTGGCCATGCACCGCTTGGAGAACTGCCCCACGGAGCGACCACGACACCACAAACTGCCACCTGACCTCGCCGCTGAAGGGCACCCGTCACCCCTGGCACAGCAGCCCGTCCCTCAAGCCCAAGTCAAGGCAACCACCCACTTGCTGCAACCAATCCAACCCCAGGATACAGTCCTCGAGGACTGGGGCAAAGTAGAAGGGGTGTTTCACCCTCGCAGCCCCAAAGTGCACCGTGAGCGCCATGGGGGTCCGGCTGCCTCAGTGCCCGGCAGGACACCAGGCCGCAGCAGGGTGATGGTCGAACCGGTGTCGACGAGGGCCTGGCAGGGTCTGCCTTCGGTGAGGCAGGGAAAGAATAAGCCGGCTGTGGCCAACTCTTCCCACAGCAGGTGGGGTGAAGTGCTCCCTCTGGCTTTCCAGAGCGGGGGTAGCATCGCTCTAGAGCGGCCTTCCCCCCTTTAGGCCGCTCCGCTCCTGTTTCCCGACGGCCTCTGAAGTCCCCGGGGCTGGGGGAACTGGCAGTTCTCTGAGTCCGACATCATCGGCCATTCACTGTTCATCCACCCGCTCTGACACCAATGTAATGAATTTGGGTTCGTTGAGGACGAACACAGAGACTCAAACTTGTGGAGTTAAAAACTGCGCTTTATTTCTTCTCCGTCACCACCCTCCAGCAGCACTCCCACACCCAGACGAGAGAGAGACACAAGACAAGCCAGCCAAGAGTGCGGGCCTGAGAGAGAGAGAGAGAGAGACCAAGGGGTGTGGAACCAGGGAAATATTAACATAGACAACAGGCGATCTCCCCAGATTGTACGCCCGTTTCACGGTTACTTGGATACCTCTTGGGGGATATTCTAACAACAAGTGATTATAAGACCATCTGTCAAAGTGCAATGAAATACAATATGCTGGGCAGTATGGTTCTCAAAGTGCTTTACGGGATAACAACAATAATTGTATAAGTCCTGGGAGGAAGAATATCATCAATATTAATAATAATAATAAACTTTATTTTATATAGCGACTTTAAAGGTAGCTCCTCAAAGCGTTTTACAGGATAACAACCGATGAAACAGCAGTGGCTGGGGGTTGAAAATACCTGTGAAACCGGTTTGTTCACAAACAATGTACTATAAACACAGAGACTCAGTAGCAATAGCAATTAGCAATATCAAAATAACAATATTATGGACACACAATTGACTTTAAAAAAAAAACTTTTTTTGACAGCTGTTTTTTGTTGACAACTTGACAGTTTATCAGTAAAAAGACCACGGGCATTCTTCCTCCCCCTACATTCTCAGAGTAGAATAGAATTTATTATTAGCATAATTTATTACAGTGCTAAATTTAATATGATTGATTACTAATAGTTTATGCTAACACCTAGCTTTCTTAACGTGAGAATTACTACCGTAAGTAAGTACTGTACAATAAGTACTAACTGTACTTACTGTACTGTACTTGAGTACTACTACTGTAAGCAAAAAAAAGGGTTTTTTTTGGGGGGGGGTGTCTATCGCTGGAAGACTCACCCCCTTCTACTTTGAAAATACCTGTGAAACCGGTTTAATTCATCACAGCCAGCACTCCGGCAGAGAGGGGGGTTGTACTCGTTAATGTCCGATGACATACAAGTGGAAAGATTACAGATTTTAATCGCCTTGTTTCTGAACCAGGGAAAATCTGATCATGTTTCTCTATAACAATAATAAAAAACTGTATTTTACATTATTTCACATATCCCGCTTACACATCGCATGACTTTAATAAATCTATTCTTTATTAATACTAAATAAATAAAGTGATGAAAACCACGCAGCGCCAGGCGAATGCACATTTATATGTTGGGCTTTTGGGTTCGGGTGGATTTGCGCCCTACAGTTCAACCTGCAGTACCGCTGTGTACATACTGTACATATTGTACATACAGTACAAACGTGTTATTTTGAAATGTAAAAAATGTCAATATACTGTAGGAGAAATTGAGTATTGGTGTGTACAGCAACATACAGTTTACATAATGTTTATGTTCCTAAATTAATATCGTTTATGACCTTTATGACCTTCGTTATGCTCCTCTGCGTTTTATGCTTAGCTACTAAAATTTCCCTTTAGTGGTAAAATTCCATATACATAATCAATACTTAGCAGATTAAAATGTGCACAGTAAAGAGATTAAATGATTAAATCTTTTCACTAATGACCAATACGCCGCATTATCTTCCGTGTCGCATTAATATTGGAATGTTTTTTTACAAGTGTCAAAAGAAGCGATACACAACCTGTCTCCTCTATAACTCTTCAGTTTACAGAGAAATTCCGCCAGAGCCTCACAACATTGTCCAATAATACTCTTCTTGTGTCTAATTTTTAGTTAAGCAGGATTTGAGCTACAGACCATAACAGACCAAAAAACAGAATCCACCTGCGATTCGGGTGTTAACAAAACGTGTTTACAAAGAAAGTGAAATACAGTAATAATACCAGCTATATAGATACATAGATTTAGATATTTAGATCCTTATATTAATATCATTATTAATTTCTTTAGATACGTGATTACATATTCTTGATTATAAAACAGATAATTCTGGTCCTGGAATCTGACTAGGTAAAAAAGGAAGGTTCTCTATATCTTGGAAAGTAATTCTCTATATATGTTAATGCAATGTCTAACAAAGGCATCAATTTTGCGCAAATAGGGTTATGTAAAGACTTGTGAAAAAGAACCTTAAATGTCCTGAGGAGTGGATGTATTTGGTTAACAGTTTTGGTTACCAAATTAAGGCACAGATATTGCTCCTCTGGAATAAGTCCAGGTTAGAACAGCTGGCTACATTCTACACTGAGAAGTTAAACTTAATGTACAGTTTTAGTCTTCATCAGAGAAGACTCTGAGGGGGGTTGAATCGAGTATCAAGGGAATTGACTAGGTCAACCTAGTGGATTTATTTAAAATGAAGTGAAGGGCACAAGTGAAAACTATGTGGTAGTACATTGAAATCCAAAAGCTGGAGGTGCTTATTTCCCCAGAGGTTTGTGAGAGTGTGGAACGAGCTACTCAGCCATCTTGTTGAAGCTGTTACCCTGAATCCTTCCACAATATGGCTAGCTGGATGACATCCTTGTATCAATAACTACTACCAATTCAGCTAGATGGACCGAGTGGGCTCCTCTTATTTGTAACCTTCTTATGTCTCATCCAGATATCTCATCATGCCTGCCATATCTTGAAAGCAGTCAGAGTATCATATTCAACAGATGCCTGAGTAGCTTGTTATAATAATTCTCATCTATAAATTAGCTTCATCACTCTGTTCTCCTCTTCACTGATTGCTGATGTGTGGTGAAAGTACTGGCTCACTATGGCTGCCATCATGTCATCCAGGTGGGTGCTGCACATTATTATTGTTGTTATTATTATTATTATTATTATTATTATTATAGATAATAATATAATAATAATAATAATAATAATAATAATAATAATAGTTATAGTAATAGTAATAATATGTCATTAATTCCAGAAGTTAGAATGTCAATATCTCACTCCACAAACCTACTTCACTTGTATGAGTGATACATTCTTGGCAATGCTGGGACATTCTCAAGGTCAGCTGTTTTGTGTGATGTTATGCCACATTTCAGTTATTGTATATTTGATTGTATGATACAGAATTTATACTTTCCTAGATTTGTGACACTAGTGATTGATTAGATGTGGGGGAAAATGAGCAATAGCTACTGTTGAAAAATATAGAAATTGAACAAGTTGATCTTGTTGTAAAGGAATTTCACATGCAAATTTTAATGTAATAAAACCCACAGAACCCACTTCAGCTATAAAAGTGTTACCTTATTGTATAGGCACAAAGTGAATAACAGCAATATTTTTCAAACCATATCATTAATAAATGTCATCTTTTATTTAAAATAAGGCCAATAATTTGTTCAGAGCTCCATTTTAGTACTTCAGTGGGGAAAACAAAGCTTTCTGCTTTTTTAACCTTTAGTCCTCAATTTCTACAGACACATAATGTTTTTATTCTTGACACATTCAGAAGAAAACAGAGCTCTCACAGAAATCAAAGACTTTATCAATTGCTGTTTGATTGAGCTCTTTACCCTTCTTATCACTGGATCACCCAAAACACCAACAGTCTTTCTCAGATATTTTGCCTTCTTTACTATGTGAAGTGAGACACTACATTCTACTGCAGGTTATTGATGGCCCAGGCTTAAGAAGCCCAGAACAGCACATTGTACATTACAAGCCTGTTTTAAAAGATGGGTGAGACTTGTAAAGTTGTTGCAATGTGCAACTGCAGCTTCTTTGGCCTTCCTGCTTCTCTCTTTTTGTAACCCTCCCTGTAAATTTAACTTCATAGGAGATACAGTAATACTATAGTTGTCAAGCCTATGTTTATATTTCTTGAGTACATTTTACATAAACTTTATGTCCTTTTGGGATGCAGAGTTGCCCGTGCTGTATGAATTTGATCATATTTTATTTTCATAAATAAACATTTTGGAACAGAATTGTTGTACAAACCGTCTTTAAATGCTACAAAACCTCAGGGCTTGATGTTAAAGTCACAAAGTGAAAATAATGGGTGTGGGGAGCACCAGGTGTTAAGGGCTGTATTGATTTTAAATTGCATTATTGAGCCAGTGGTGTCCTAGTATTGATCTATTTTCATGCCTTACCCTCTGCATTTTTTTAATTAGACCTTATCCTGCCCTGATCAAAGGCCCTCTTGGTGCAGATGATGGGCAATTGCAACATCATTCAGAGCTGATGTTGTAGTTCTAAGTTGCTGTTTGACTTTGTCTGTGATTGAAAGCAGGAAGAGAGCTAAGAATATGATGCAATTAAACAGTGCATTGTTACACCTGACAATCTATATACAGCCATCTCCTGAACAAGCCCTAGACAGTTAGCTCTGCCCACAACCAAAACATCGCAGAGATGTTTGTTGGGAGAGTTTCAAACAGTCCCAGTCAGGAGATAATAGAGGACTTTTCAGGAAGAAAGGATTGTGGTAGAGGACGCAGCAGTATTACCCCAAAGTCTTGACTTGGATACCAGGGACTGGGAACAGTGAATGAAGACCCAAGATCATTTTCTCCCCCTTCTTCATTAAAGTGGACTCAAAGATAGAATAGAGCGGGGAACCTCAGAGGCACATTGTTCAGGATGCTAGGACTGATGAGGATGTTTGGAACTTCATTGTTTTGTCGTTGTGGCATAAGGAGACACACCAGGTTACTGACCACAGTCGGTTCCAGAGAATAATGCTGTTGGACTTCTCATCTGTGACATAGGGTTCTGGTTACTGGGGTCCTTTAACTGCTCTATGAGTTAGTAGGGTCATATTTTCTGTGTATGGAGTGAGCAGGCTTAGGTATGGTAGTTAAGGGGAATGTCTTCATGGGCAAAGAAGACCTTTTATTATCAAATAAAAGGGGTATTATTACTGTCTAGTCTGTTGATGCATTGGTGATTCTGGGAGATGAAAATAACCTATGCGAAGGGAAAAGGGTCCTAGCACTCTTTATAATTGCTAGGTGGCGTAGTCGTGTACAAGCTAAATTCGTTCCTACATTTAGGGGGTTGCAATTTGTGACATTTACTTTGCAATTAAATCAAAATAACATACAAAAATGCCATCTTTGGGGTGAGTATTACTGCTGGCCACTGATGTATTAATGACTTGAACTTTTCTTGACCCTTTTTTGTAAATAAAACAATATTATGATCTCCCAGGAGATGAATAATGTTTGAGTCAATTTTCTTTTCCCATTCAGAGTAGAAACCCATAAGGTTTATTTAAACTGTTCTGCTTTGTAGATACAGCGTTATCAAATCTTGTGTAATGAACTACACACTTTTCTCCTAAATAAATTGAAAAAATCCCACTAAGATAGGAAACATTATCAATCAAGGGATAACAGAACTGTGACAATTTACTGTTTCAGGAGAATTAAACACTCTCTTGTTAAAATAATTCACAATTCAGGTCACATAAAAAAATCCACTCGTGCATTTAAAATGCTATTTTCTTAGATTACTTTTTTGATGGATACAATTGCAAATGGTTCTGCTTCAAGAAATGTGTTTGTTATCAGTATATATAACAAGACAATGTAAGTAAACAGACAACCACCGAGAATGAAATTGTCCATTGCAGTCACATCATAAGGACATGATCACTTACTATAATTACAACTACAGACCAGAAGAAGCTTCAGTATACTAATAGACCAGAAAAACATGGTAACCCATGGTAATCAGGATCTTTACATTCAATAAAGCAGCACAAATTCTCCAATGTAGTATATATTAAGTTGTTGAGAACAACCATCACAAACCCTTTAATGCATATTTCTTAAGGACTTTTTTTAATGGAATATGGAGTTGTAGTTTTGTGAATTTACTGGTATGAGGTGATTCGTTATGGCTATTCGAAAATCAATCAGCAACGCACACACATGGGTTCAATACACGAGATACATTTATTGATACATAAATTGTGCATATAAAACATAAAGGAGTCTGCCTGGATACAGATGACAGGTCTTACTGTGAAGGTTATCCAAATGTGAGGTATATAATCATGAAGAGAAGCAAAACACAAAGAATTAAACAAAGAATATGCTTCAGTACACCGTTTGGCTATATCATCATAATCAGTCTCATTAATACCACTTCTACATTAGATACTCAAAAGTAAATACATTACTCATATGAATTGAATTGATATCAACGTATGTTCAGGTAAGAGTTGAATTCTTCAGATGCAATGTAGAACATTGGGTTTAAATATCCAGATATGGATTCGTATTTCCCGGCACGGACACCAAAGACCAGCTAGCAGCTGCGTCCAATTACTGCGCCATTCAATAGGCGTTGTCCCGGCATCCTCTGGCTCCCGGCCAACCAGTTGGGGTGCAGCTCGGAGTCAGACGAATCAGGAGGAGAGATTTCTGCTGTGGCAACGCACCTGACAGTGTCTCTCTGAGGGACCTACTAGTAGTCCGGCTGACTAGTAGAGAGTCTCTATGCACAAAGGCTGATTGGAGGTCCGAACAGGTCACTCTTTAGAAGGGAAGAAACTTGGTTTGCTTCTGGTGTAGCGCTGCTGGATAAAAACGTATTCAGGTTGTCGACAAGAGTCCAAACGTATACTCCAGTAATCAAGCGAAGCATCCACGTTGGCGTTGGCTAGGGAATTACGAACGGGCATTCCCCAAGCCGACACTTTGGTGAAACAAGGTTTCAATCCATATACAGACAACATTGCCCGACACGTGATTGTCTCTCAGAGTGTGAGAACTGGCCGGAGAAGCAAGGTTTCTGAGCTGTGCAGTGTCTTTTAAACCAGAACCAAAACAGGTGATGATTAGCCAAATGTTTAGCGGGCATTTCAGACCCACGTGGGGTTACCACGCCCTGCATGTTCTTGATAGGTTGGTCAAGGTCAGAGATGAGTCACAATGACCTCTGACATCTAGGACCACAATACAGATGTTACCAAGAATCTCACAAACAGATAGGCACCAGGAATGGCCATTGATCATGATAGCTAAGCATGGCTAGGTGCATCCCCATTTGGGAGCTGCTCCTTATCTGAGAGAAAAAACCTTAAATCAGAACTGCATTTTTATGAAAGCAAGATTGTGGCTGTACCACAGAGATGAGAAAGAGAGATCGGGCCTCATTAAGGAAAGAACAGCAACACTTGCTACAGAGTGATGAATCTACAGAACAGCTGAAAATAGAGCATAATCATGTAAATATTCAGAGGAAGAGCCAAACATGAAATCGAAAGGTACAATGGAAGAGCAATATGGTTCAGGTCTCGATTTATTATGAAAGTTAACCAGCTCACCTTCGCTATTCTATTCCCAACAGAATTAATGAGAAAGTGCAGAAAATAGACTTATAAAAATATTTATTTTTGTTTTATATCTCACATGATACTTGTTTTCCAATGATGCAAATATGTAAGAAACTAGCCAAATTAATTTTAATAGTGAGATATAACAGTGATTTTTATACAATTTCCTTTTCCTTTTAAGTGTCTTAATTTGATAGCCGTTAAAGGCTAGTATTGTCCGACCACCTATAATTATATGGTTTTGAAACAATTAAAGATCCACAATGTGTTAAAGTATAATTCACAAATGATTACCAACACTTTCGAAGATGTGCTTTAGAAATTTTTCAAATTAATCTTAAATTTTAGAAATCTGAAATCCCTGAGGTGAGAGAAAGATGATGCAAAGGTAGGACTAGCTGAGACATTGTGTTTCTTTTTCTTTTCATGGAATAAACCTTTGCCTGTGTACTAGTGATGTGTCTAAGGAATGCAAAATCCCCCGACACAGCACTAGCCATATTTTAGTTATAGCGAGAAAAAAACAATGAAATTAGTGCATATTGCCACAAGAGACAAAGATCTAAATTACTTTTTAAAAGTAATTAAACCTACACAAATCCTTATTAAAAATACTGAGAAAACTAAAGACTAGCCTAACATGATAACATTTTGGGGGGATCAGGTACACTGTACATGTACACAAGAACAAAATTCATTGTTTTCCAACCAAACTGATTTCTCATGCAATGGCTTAATGAATTGTTGGATATGTTCCTAAATTCCAAATTTGATTTCCAATTAAGCAGCCTTACAGATGCAGCCATTCAAAATGGGTGAGGTATTTCGCGGCATACCGCGACACGCCCACTGGGGTATCACGCAGTTCACGTGTGTCATGTGACTAACTATTCGGCGTCGCCTTGTAAAACCGCCAGGGGGAGCTTAAGCTCTCATGTACAGCATTTGAACCTTTAATTTTGAACTGTGTATTACAGCATGTTAATCATCAGTCATTAAAATGTTGGTATATTTTATGAAAGCAAGATTGCTCAGTTGGACAAAAGTACACAACCTACCTTTATCAGAAATATTTATGCATCAAAGCCTTTACTGAAGATATTACTAATAGTATTAATAATGGATGACTTTGGACAAGCTGTATACTCAAAGTATAATTTCTTTAGCACATTTGTACAAGCACTTGGAATCTGTCCAAGCCATACTTTGTCAGGCATTTTGTTTTACTTCAACGGGCATAAAAACTTCCTTGCTTTTAACAGGGCGTTTCATAATTTCTAACTACAAAAATGATTTAAAATGCGACACCTATCATATCTAATTTTACCACTGAAGGGAAATCTTAGTAACTGAGCATAAAAAATAGGAGCATACTGTAACGCGTGTGAAGGCCATAAACGTTATTAATTTTGGAACATAAACATACAGTATATGGCTGGTCTCGGTACTTTAAAGAAAACATACACGAAACATGGTTTCATTATGACCAGAATCGGTCTTGAGATATTTTTTAATTGATTTACAGAATTTGAGAGGTATGTCTTAACAGCGATACTACAGTGCTTAAGTACTGCTCACGTATATGTTTCTAGGTTTATATTATGCATTTCATACGGTCAAATTACTTTTGAGCAACTAATAAGAAGCGCGAAACGGTATGCGTTTTAGTTTCGTTTTGTGCTGGGACCCGTGGATTGATTAGAGATATCAAGTACATACAAGTCATTTTTTAAATGTTGTAGTTCGTCTTGAAAAAATGTTACGAGTACATCATCTAACAACAATTACACAGGTTCTGTTTCCATATTGCGGATTTTGGTTACGTAATATTATTTTCTAGATTTCATGTTGTGAATATGATGGGATGTCTGATGGGATGTTTCTAAAAATCCATCCTCTGTAAAACGTCTTCTCTAGTTGTCCTGCATATGTATTCGCTAATGAAGCTGTGTGTTCTGAGCCTGGATCTCTGCATTTCTGTATGAACCAGCTTAGAGGGTTAAAGACAGCTTGTGTTTAAATTGAGTGTAAGGCAATTTATGCTTCTAAAGTCATGGTCAGCATTTATTTTTGTACTGTGCTGTAAACTTGTTCTGTGCCAAGTCACATTATTTTATAGCGTTTTTATAGCGTTATCAAATCCGGTGGCGCTGTGTGTACTGTAGTTACCTGTAGTTTCCTGACTCCCATGTCACATGGTCTGTGATTGAAACCTGTAAAACCGGTTTAATTCGTCACAGCCAGCACTCTTCAGGTGTGAGGGTCTTCTGCTCAGAATGAAACGCTAAAATTTTTGTGTATATTCTAATGGTAGTGGGGGCAGGGTGTGTGGGAACAGGTTTGGTTGAAATTGCATTGGAGATCTATGTTCTTCACACTTGAAACATTTTCTCTGAAACTATTTCTTTGCAGTTTAACCGATCTTGTTACAGCATATTACAGTTTACTATTATTAACCATATTAATTTTAAGTGCTTAATGTAAAATCTTGTAAAAATATATTTTCATTGTTCAAATATACATTAAGTCTGACTATCATATAATAAGTTAAATACAAAACTAAAGAAAAAATAGGGTTAAATATAATTCAAAATATTTTGCTAACAATGTTAACTGTTTATGAATAATAAAATGTATTAACTAAGGAGTAGGATGGCACAGTTGTTAGTATGTTTTTTGTTTTGTTTCTTTTTCATAAATACAACAGTAGTACCTGATGTCTCAGTGGCTTTCAAAATTAAATTATGCATGCAAACCTGTGAACTAGAAAGATAACTAAGATATCCATCCATATCCATGAAATATATGGCGCTGAAATATGTGTGACGCAGTGGTGGCCTGACACGGTGAGGTGCCCTGGCAGCTGTATGATGCAGTGGTGGCCTGGCACGGTGAGGTGCGCTGGCAGCTGTGTGATGCAGTGGTGGCCGGGCACGGTGAGTTGCTCTGGCAGCTGTGTGGTTTGACGCAGCTGGTGGCATGGCACAGTGAGGTGCGCTAATATGGTCAGTAACAGTAAACAGTAACATGGTCAGAAGGAGCACGTACAAACGTTTCCGAAATAACCACATGTAAGACTCTTATGCTTAAAATATTTAGGGAGAAAGTGGAATACTGGTGTGTATTTTTTCTTTAAACTACCAATACCAGCCATATACAGTCTGTTACGTAGGGATTTCTATATGTCTTTATTTAGTGGTTACATTAGTGACAAAGGCTAAACTTTTAGCTTCAGTAACGTACATATCTCCCCTTTTTATAAAACGACTTGGTTGAAAACTGTTCCAGAGCCACTGTTGTTTCATCAGTGAAAAGTACATCATGAAATGCCTCTCCCTGTTCAATCTACTGGAAAAAAGAAAAGGAGCATAAAGCTTCTGATGGTCATAAACGATATTCATTTAGGTGCAGCATCAGAGGTATGTTTTTAACTGCACTGCATTGGAGAGAATACCATGTGTTTTTTTTTTTACTCCCTGGCGGAAACTGGCTTCCAGAAGAATCAGTATGGCTCAGAGATTAAATAAAACTTCACAGACATTAACGAAGAGCATAACGCGTGTACTGTATACACTGCAAGTACAACCCCCCTCTCTGCAGGAGTGCTGGCTGTGACGAATTGAACCGGTTTCACGGGTATTTTCAAAGTAGGAGGCGAGATTTCCAGCGAAAGACACCCCCCCCCTCAAAAACCCAGTAAGTACAGTACTTACTAGTTAAAGGCTAGGCTCCCGACTACGGCGAAAGGAACCCTTCTTTCATTAGAAGACAATGAACATATTTTAGCCCTGAATGAATTAATAGCAAACATGGTTTACATAAAAGACATTTTTCCAAGAAAGTTTAGGCTTTGACACTAATGAAACCACTAAATAAAGACATAAATATAAAAATCTTAAGATTTTTAAAATACATGACTTTGCTAAAATTTATTTGAAAATAAAAACAATTACAACCGCCAGGGGAGAGAGAGAACAGGGGAGGGATGTTGGTTTTGCATAAGGGGCGGGGCTATGGAAATTAGGTCTGTTTGGGAATGTGTAGTTACATGTTCTGGCTGTTTGTGAATTATCATTGTTGAGTATGGAGTGTTGAGGTATTGATTTTGTGTAATGCTTTATGTTGAAAATTGAGGTGGATTTTGTTTATGATAAACAGGATAAACTGGGATGGGAGGAAGGATTTTGATTTGATTTTGATGGGAGGAAGGATTTGATTTTGTATTGTGGTTGTTATCTATGTTTTTGGTTGGTATTATGTTTATATGGTTGTTTTTGTTGGTTGGTTGTTATTATGGTTATTAATAATACGATCTATAGTTGAAATCTGAGCCTAAATAAAAAGAAAAAGCAAGTGATTAGGTTTATGAGCAATCTAATTACTTATTTGTTTAAAATGCTATATAAAATAAAGTTTATTATTAATTTGCTGGACAGAGCGGTGAACATTATTATGCATAAGACAAAGATAACGATCCTGATCAGTTTCGAAATCTGTGTACGCTGTAAGGTTTTTACTTCTTAAACTTTTAAAATACACGTTTTGAATAGAAAGAAATCCTCTTCCTGGTACAGTATGTATAGCAAACCAGCACGTCTTTTTTCTCCAATCAGAGGGGTGTCAGATGGTGTCAGCCAATCACCATTCTGAAGCCCTACCATAATCTCTGGTATGGGGAGACCCCAGAATTCTGTCCCATAGTTCTGTCCCAGATGATAGATACTTTTATTGATCCCGTGAGGGAAATAAAGTAAATCATTTTCATTTTAGGAAATTATTAAACGCTCGGTTAAAAGCAAAGGAGATTGTCTGTAAAAGTGGACATAAAAACAAGAGTTCGCTGGCATTATATCCTGGAAGACACAGACCGGCGCCAGACCGGTAAAATGCCTGATGAACTAGGGATTGGACAGTTTCCAAGTGCTTGTACAATCGATGGAAATGTTCAAATAAATGTGCAAAAGAAATAAACAAAATAATCATTTATTTCTTTATCATATTGGGTCGCTAATGTCCTCTCTTTGCTAGTTAGTGGCTGTGTTTCTGCGCTGGGTAGCAACGGGTGACTGTTCTCAGGCGGAAGATGTAAACAGCTTAATGTTCGTGTTAAATAATTTTTTTAAATTCAATTAAACGGGCACAGTTAAGACATTAAATATACATATACATACTGTATACAGTACAGTTTGCATACGGTAATATGTTTATGTTACGCGATTAAAAAATAAATAAATAAAAATGAAAAGTCCAGCACCAGCTGGATTCGAACACACAACCTGTCAGTTGGTAGTCACGCACCTAGACCAGTAGGCTACAAGACAGCTCGCATGAACAGGCAGCCGAAACAGCCCTACACAGCCCTGCCGCAGTACACGGATATAATCATACCGTTATTAAATTCTTGAGATACGCGATTCCATATTATATTCCCTTTTAATCAAATTCTATAAGTATGCTTGTTGACTCCGGTATCACGTTAAAGACTTCGAAGCTTACAATGTTTAGGGAGAAATGGAATACTGGTGTGCATTTTTTTCTTTAAAGTACCAAGACCAGCTATATACTGTATGTTTATGTTCCAAAATTAATATCGTTTATGGCCTTCACACACGTTACAGTATGCTCCTATTCTTTTTATGCTCAGCTACTAAGATTTCCCTTCAGTGGTAAAATTCAATATCTACAACGGGCACAGTAAAGACGTTTACAGTAAGTCTTTCTACGACAGACCAACGGACCACGAGTGCCCCTGTCGGTCAACCAATCACGTACCGCGATATTTTGCGTTATCGCGCATCACGATGCACGACGCCATAGCCAATTACCTCCGGTACGTGTCTGTACCGCGCACTTTGAATGGCTGCATCTGTATTAACATTATAGCAATGGATTTATGATGCAAGTAAATGTGAAATATTTTAAATAAAAACCTTAACTGCAACTCAGGTAATGTAGAATTCTTCAACTCAGATTTGATAAAATCAAGTCTCTATTCCCATCTAGTTTAAATCTGCATCCAAAACATCTAATTTTTTAATAACACAGTATAAATATCACATCAGAGTATGTGAAGTTTATTCAGTTAGTGCAAATCGTCAGAAACTGGCATGGTAAATGTAATGGTGACATGGGTTATGACTTATATAAAAGAAAAATGAGCTCGAGAGACAAAGATATAGGTAGTTCTGGAGTACAATGTGCATCTAGCTAGTTTTAAGGAATTTGTTTGATTATGGATGAGAGAATGAATACACTTGATATCTCTAACACACCCACTTTAGATTGTACAGATTTTCAATACTGTAGATTTTTCAATGACAGGAGATGCATTCCTTTGATTTTAATTTCTCTATGATCCATGAAAACATTAAAAGTTGCCACAGGGATTAGCTCAGGAGGTTAAAAATACATGGTTCATGGGACAAAAGCATTTTTTACTTGAAAAATTAGTTTTCAGTTATGCCAGTAATCCCCAATTCATCACATCCAGGCCCTGATAAGAAGACTTGAAAATTACTTTGCAATGCAATTAAAACCCTATTTATTTTGTTCTCTATAACTGAGGAGGCAGCCATGCAGTAACAATTATTAGTAAATCTACAAACATTTTGTTTTTGTTTCAAATGGGTTTTCCTTAGTAACAAAACTAGTCAGCTAGCGCATTTATTATCAAAATTCCCAGAAACAAAAGCAATGTCGTATACATCAGGGACAAAATCCAATGTCAAAGAAATACAATGTCATAAAAGGATAGATTAAACACAGCAAATAATAAGTGAGAACCAGTCAAACAAATAAGAGAATCCTGTGTATATTGGATATGTATGTTACTAAGAAATTAAATACTTGCAGAGGTTGGAAAAGGCAACATTAATAGCTCAAAAAACTGATATATAGGGTTATTAAGTATTTAAAGTTACAATAATTTGGCTTAAACTTTTTGGCTGAGGGTTAGCCACGTGGCCATAAGATAAGGAGGCTAGAATCCCAATACAGAGAGAGGAGTAACCAAAGTGTTACTGCACAGGTGGAGATGAGGTGGAGGAGCGATGCATAAGACAAATGTGACAGATAGGAGGAGATAATGTACAGTATTTATGATTTTTGAGTGAGGAAATGACATCATGATTAATTATGAATTACAGACAGCTGAACTCGGACATTGTTATCCCTCCTGAACTTTTGTTATAAACTCAAACTTTTGTTAATATGCTCATTGATAATCGCAGCCACATTATTGTGTTATTTAACAATTGAGAACAAAAGAGAGCAAAACTATACTGATCCTTACAAACAAGATCCTGATTTTAGAGACAGCACACATTGTAGTTTTTGGGAAAGGGCACAGCAAAAATCAATGTCATAGCCTACAGGTATATCCTGAACCTCATAGAAATACTGTGAAAACTGTGTGATCCCCCAATATAATTATGGGAATTACAATTTATTAACACAATATAAATTAATGTATATAAACTACTGTAAGTTAGCCTCTAATATACAGTAGGGTCTTAATATCCTGCAAATTTAACATTTGCAAATTTGATCATTTGCGATTTGGTCTGGCTGACATGTTCTTAAACAGAAAAAGAGTAGAGCAGTTTAAAACCAATAAGAAGGGTGTTAATCACAGCTTATAAATAAGGAGCGCAGCAGATCATGCGATGTTCATGGGGTAAATCTAAACAGTGAGTGAGTCTCTCCTTGCCGCCTGCCCAAGCACATCTTACCCAGCATCCATATCTCAACATGGTTTTGTCTTTATATGTCTTTATATTGTAGAAAACATTCCCTGATCTGTCAGTGTTGTGGGTTATGAAAGGCTGGAGACAACTTTACAGGCTCTCTCACAGTTTTATTGCCCATTTCATGATGGTATAGCATGAAAAGCGAGTGATAGTCTTGGAGAAGAAGTACTGGCTGGATGCAGATAAGGGATTTATAATAATTTTAAGTTGTAAGTTTGTGATTACTGTTGTTGTAAGTTTGTGATTACTGAAGTTCTCAGGATGAATGAATCAAAAGTTGAACATTTTAGCCACAATGAGAAAAAAACAGAAGGACCTCATGTTTACTGTCATGAATAGAGGTGGGAGTATCATTGTTTGAGCATGCTTTACATCCATTGTACCCATATGGCTTTCCATCATTGACAGAAAGTGTGAAGTTGGTATAATATTAGCAAATTCAGGAGGAAAATGTTAGAACATCTATTTTTCAGCAAAACCTGTGTCATGCAAGAAGACAATAATCCTAGACATTTAAGCAGACCTACAATATAATAGCTGACAAAAATCATATTTTTAAGTCAAAGTTTGTACATTAACCCCATTTGTTATAGAACAAAATGAAGTGAACTACTCAAGGAAGAAAACCTTTAAATGTCACCGACTTCATGGAGCAATGGGTAAAAACGCTGAAGCGAGAGACTGGAAGTGACAGGAAATATCTAGGTGAAGGCACGGCTGCTCAAAGAGGTGCTAGTATTTACTGAATCTAAGAGTTTACATACTTAGTACCATGAGGCTATTAACTGCTGGATCATTGTGTTACATAAATAATCCAAATGAAATCTTATGTCTTTGGAGTGATACACAATAAATTTAATACACTACTCCTTTTATTCAGATTGTCAAAAAATTATAATTCTGTATTTTGTATGAATAATACAAAAATATGGAACAACTGAAGGGTTTCAATTTTTCTCAGCACTCTATGTACAGTATGTACATTGAAAAGGAAAAACACATAAAAGAAACATTTGAACAAACGCATCAATCAATACATTTTTAATAACTGATTAAATATCTACAAAGTAAAATCAATATACAATTAACCCCTTATAACTTTAGTTTTACATTTGTAATGTTAATTTTACAATCAGTTTCATCAGTGCTGTTTTTAGAAGTACTAATAATTTGTTTTGAATTTATGTTCATACTTAACCTCCATAATTTGCATATTTCTATTACATCTTCAGGATCTCTACAAGACAGAATAAACAAACAACTTTATTTCAAAATTGATGACTGATTATACTAATGTAAAAATGTTTTTGGAAATATGCAAAATACAATTACAATTCATATTTCTTTTTTTAACTTATAGATTTGATGGTAGTGACTCAATTGGAATGTTAAATGAATTGCTTTAATTTTTTTTCATAATATTAACTGATAAAAATAATGTTACATGTTGCATCATCAAGGGGACCTGATTACATTCAAACAAAGATGCTTTAAACAAATACATTGTGGGAGTAGAAACTAATTTTAAAATTTTCATTTTGAAAAAAAAAGATAAGATTTTATTTGAAATTAATTCCAAGGTAAAAATCCTTAGTGTACTCTTAAGACAAGTAGACCTATTGGCATAAGAAGAAAAAGATCAAAACTCATTTGAATAGCATTCATGGGAATGCTTTCTTATAAATTGATTTATAAGTTATTTAAATACATTCTAACTAAAAACACATAAGTTAAGCATTTTATCCAACATTTTGGATTGCGCTATTTTGTGCATCCGCCAGGTGGTGCAAAGAATGCTTAACGTAGTGTATGGAAGCTGTCACCAGAAAACACTTGGTTTTGAATCTTGGGTCAATGCAGAGCACCATGAGACAATCTTTTTCCAATTATAGAATTTAAGTTGTAAATTGTTTAGACTTTTATTACTTTTAAACTGTGTATTACAGTACATATGCAGCAATTCAAAATGCGCGGGCGATACCGCATTATTTTGCAGTGCGCTTTACGCGGTCTACCGCGAGTTACCGTAAATTCTCCTATAATACCGCAATTAAAATAATAGTATCCGGAATATCCGCAAGGTGGAGCTAATAAAGCTCAACCTCTCAAAGTATTGCCTTTGTCCACGTTCTTTTTTTCATTGACCGTCTTTGTAAAAGTAACACCACAGCATTTCGCAATCACGCATTTGTTTCCAATCATGCAAAGTACAGTAATTTTTGAGAATTGATTCACCATGCCTTTCACATGCTCATAAAAGAGATTGATTTAGGAACATAAACAAATTATCGTATGCAAACTGTACTGTATACAGTATGTATATGTATATTTAATGTCTTAACTGTGCCCTTTTAAGTATTGAATATTTATATGGAATTTTACCACTGAAGGGAAATCTTAGTACCTGAGCATAAAAAGAATAGGAGCATACTGTAAGGCATGTGAAGGCCATAAACGATATTAATTTTGGAACTTAAACATACATTATATGGCTGGTCTCAGTACTTTAAAGAAAACATACACACCAGTATTCCAATACTGACATTTTCCCAAGAAAGTTTAGCCTTTGTCACTAATGAAACCACTAAATAAAGACATAAATAAATCTTAAGATTTTTAAAATACATGACTTTGCTCAAATTTATTTAAAAATAAAAACGATTACAAATGCCAGCGGAGAGAGAGAACAGGGGAGGGATGTTGGTTTTGCATAAGGCTATGAAAATGAGGTCTATTTGGAAATGTGGAGTTACAGTGCCTTGCGAAAGTATTCGGCCCCCTTGAACTTTTCAACCTTTTGCCACATTTCAGGCTTCAAACATAAAGATATAATTTTTTTATTTTATGTGAAGAATCACCAACAAGTGGGACACAATTGTGAAGTGGAACGAAATCTATTGGATTTTTGAAACTTTTTTAACTAATAAAAAAATGAAAAGTGGGGCGTGCAAAATTATTCGGCCCCCTTGCGTTAATACTTTGTAGAGCCACCTTTTGCTGCGATTACAGCTGCAAGTCGCTTGGGGTATGTCTCTATCAGTTTTGCACATCGAGAGACTGAAATTCTTGCCCATTCTTCCTTGCAAAACAGCTCGAGCTCAGTGAGGTTGGATGGAGAGCGTTTGTGAACAGCAGTTTTCAGCTCTTTCCACAGATTCTCGATTGGATTCAGGTCTGGACTTTGACTTGGCCATTCAAACACCTGGATACGTTTATTTGTGAACCATTCCTTTGTAGATTTTGCTGTATGTTTGGGATCATTGTCTTGTTGGAAGATAAATCTCCGTCCCAGTTTCAGGTCTTTTGCAGACTCCAACAGGTTTTCATCCAGAATGGTCCTGTATTTGGCTGCATCCATCTTCCCCTCAATTTTAACCATCTTCCCTGTCCCTGCTGAAGAAAAGCAGGCCCAAACCATGATGCTGCCACCACCATGTTTGACAGTGGGGATGGTGTGTTGAGGGTGATGAGCTGTGTTGCTTTTACGCCAAACATATCGTTTTGCATTGTGGCCAAAAAGTTCGATTTTGGTTTCATCTGACCAGAGCACCTTCTTCCACATGTTTGGGGTGTCTCCCAGGTGGCTTGTGGCAAACTTTAGACGAGACTTTTTATGGATATCTTTGAGAAATGGCTTTCTTCTTGCCACTCTTCCATAAAGGCCAGATTTGTGCAGTGTAAGACTGATTGTTGTCCTATGGACAGACTCTCCCACCTCAGCTGTAGTTCTCTGCAGTTCATCCAGAGTGATCATGGGCCTCTTGGCTGCATCTCTGATCAGTCTTCTCCTTGTCTGAGCTGAAAGTTTAGAGGGACGGCCAGGTCTTGGTAGATTTGCAGTGGTCTGATACTCCTTCCATTTCAAGATGATCGCTTGCACAGTGCTCCTTGGGATGTTTGAAGCTTGGGAAATCTTTTTGTATCCAAATCCGGCTTTAAACTTCTCCACAACAGTATTACGGACCTGCCTGGTGTGTTCCTTGGTCTTCATGATGCTCTCTGCGCTTTCAACAGAACCTTGAGACTATCACAGAGCAGGTGCATTTATACAGAGACTTGATTACACACAGGTGGATTCTATTTATCACCATCAGTCATTTAGGACAACATTGGATCATTCAGAGATCCTCGCTGAACTTCTGGAGTGAGTTTGCTGCACCGAAAGTAAAGGGGCCGAATAATTTTGCACGCCCCACTTTTCATTTTTTTATTAGTTAAAAAAGTTTCAAAAATCCAATAGATTTCGTTCCACTTCACAATTGTGTCCCACTTGTTGGTGATTCTTCACATAAAATAAAAAAATTATATCTTTATGTTTGAAGCCTGAAATGTGGCAAAAGGTTGAAAAGTTCAAGGGGGCCGAATACTTTTGCAAGGCACTGTACATGTTCTGGCTGTTTGTGAATTATCGTTGTTGAGTATGGAGTGTTGAGGTATTGATTTTGTGTAATGCTTTATGTTGAAAATTGAGGTGGATTTTGTTTATGATAAAGAGGATTGTAAATACGACGTTTACATTGGCATTACTAATTTTTCACTTGAGGATGGAGGATTGTCAGCTGTCACTGAGAGCAGTTAATTAAATTTATTTTTTGATTCACAATCAGACAAATGCAACATAAATTGTTATCTTTGTCTTCTAAGTATCTTAATAAACTTTCAGCATAGCTTTCTCCCCATTTAGATTTATTTTTCTTGGGATCAAACGTGGGAATATTAGATTAGTAATAGTTTTTATTTTTTAAATACATTTTAGAAAAGTGTAATCTATACTTAAAAGATGTATTTATTTAATACTACTCGATACTTATATTATAGGAGTTTAGTTGATACTGTTTAAACTTTTAATTATTTTAAATTGTATTACAGCATTGTACACATGCTAAAAAGAGGAGAAAACGCAAGCCTTCTTCAGGTGTGAGGGTCTTCTGCTCAGAATGAAATGCTAAAATGTAATGTAGGCTCTGAATGGGTTCAATTTTTCAAGATTTGGGCTTGATTAAGATCGCTGCCTTTCATCCAAAATCCTGCTTGAATCCTTCTAAACTAAAAATTAGACACGAGAAGGTGCTCTGGTGAAATTTCTCTTATTTTAATTTCTCTTTTTTTTGTGGAAAGATATCTTACCCGCTGCAATCCGGGCACAGAAGGATTAAAAGAAGCCAGACAGGCAGGGGGAAGAGTTCTAAATAAAGAGGTATCCAGGTAACAGTGAAGGTAACAGCCGCAGACATGGCCTACTTATCCCACCAGGGCAACCCTACTCTCCCGGAGGAGGCCCACCTAGAGATAGCGCTCCAGGCGTTCCTCTGGGCCCTGGCGCCGACTGAGGTGCAGTGCCACGTGATGCTTGCCGCATCGGTCCTCTTGGAGCAGGCCCTGGCTTTGGCTGAGCAGTCTGATGCTGTATTCGAGGAGACCAGTGGGCACCAACAGAGGGGCACACAGGGAATCAGATGGGGAGAAGGAGACACCCAGCGTGGTGATGCTGGGAGAGCGACGGTGGCTGGTCATCTGCCACTGCTGTGGGGAGAGGGGACACATCGCACGGGAGTACCGGGCGCTGGAGTCCCGGGGACTCCAGAGGCCGTCGGGAAACGGGAGCGGGGTGGCCTAAAGAGGGGAAGGCCGCCCTTGAGTGGCTCTACCCCCACTCCGGAAAGCCAGAAGGAGCGCTTCAAACTTCCCATGGGTTGAAGAAATAAGCCAGGGATTATTTCTTCCCTGCCTCATCGAGGGCAGACCCTGCCAGGCCCTCGTCGACACCGATTCGACCATCACCCTGCTGCAGCCTCGTATCCTGCCGGGCACCAAGGCAGCCAGACCCCCAGCGCACTCACCGTGCACTTTGGGGCTGCGAGGGTGAAACACCCCTTCTACAGTACCTTGCCCCAGTCCGTGAGGACTGTATCCTGGGGTTGGACTGGTTGCAGCAGGTGGGTGGTTCCCTTGACTTGGGCCGGCGAGAGTTGGTGGGGCAGGGGGAACGAATCAGTTTCGCTGTGGGCGGGGCAGGAGGTGTCCAGGGTGTGAGGGATGACCGGAGCGGGAAGTGGAAGTGGCAGCGGTGTGAGTCGCCTGGGCCTGCCGGAGCTGCAGGTGTCGGGGCAAGCGTGCCAGAGCTGACTCCCAGTACGGTGAGATAAGCTTGCCCCTACCCAGTCTGTAAGGCACTCTGTGCACTGTGGGAGGCCTTGGAGGTGAGGGATGGGGTGCTGCACCGGGGGTGGCAGGTGCCCTCCAGCAGCGAGGTCACTGCTTGGCAGCCTCCGGCTGGCCATGCACTGCTTGGAGAACTACCCCACAGAGCGACCACAAAACCATAAACTGCGACCTGACCTTGCCGCTGGAGGGTACCCGCCACCCCCGGCGCAGCACCCCGTCCCTCACAACCAAATCAAGGCAACCAACCCCCTGCTGCAACCAGTCCAATCCCAGGAAACAGTCCACATGGACTGGGGCAAAGTAGAAGGGGTGTTTCACCCTCGCAGCCCCAAAGTGCACGGTGAGCGCCCTGGGGGTCCGGCTGTCCCGGTGCCCGGCAGGACACCAGGCCGCAGCAGGGTGATGGTCGAACTGGTGTCGACGAGGGCCTGGCAGGGTCTGCCCTCGGTGAGGCAGGGAAGGAATAAGCCAACTCTTTCCACAGCAGGCAGAGTGAAGCGCTCCTTGCTTAGAATAGCAATATTATGGACAATCAATTGACAATAAACATAGAAAAGCACATATGTTATTTGGAAAATGTGGTTTCAAAAGTCCTCATATCAACGATGCCTATACTGTTTTCCTCTACAGTATGCTAATCTATTGTAGTGCATTCGCCCGCCTCTTAGGCTGCGCAAACGATCTTTTAGATTTTTATAGAGAAATAGAGGCTGTACAGTATGCGTTATAATATAAACATTTACTGTCAACCTTTAAATCAACAATTGATTTAAAGACGATCTGTCAAAGCGCAATGAAACCTATTACTCAATTGTTATGGCCTCCCAGTCCCGCCAGGGATTAAAATATAACATGGAATCGCGTATCTAAAGAAATAACAGTATACACTAACTATGTTCATGCACAAATAATAGCATGTTACATTATTAATTTGGGGGTCTCCTCTTGCCAGAAAAATTATAATTTCTTGCCAGAAATTTCGCTGGAAATCTCGGCCCCTTCTATTTTGAAAATACCTGTAAAAACAGTTTAATTCGTCACAGCCAGCACTCCCGCTGGCCGGCCACGTGTTATGCTCTTCGTTAATGTCTTAGCCGGAACACATCATTATATCTCATTTTATATTTCTTAAAAAAAATCGTTTGCCCAGCCTAACAGTATTGTTGTTATTGTTTTTATCCTGTAAAGCGCTTTGAGGAGCCAGCTTTAAAGGCGGCATATACAATAAAGTTCATTATTATTACTATTGTTAATTTGCTGAACAGAGAGGTAAACATTATTACGCAGATAGTGACAAAGACAAAGATAGCGATTTACGTTGCATTGTGCATTGTGCTGCTGTAATACAGTTTTAAATAATTAAAAGTCTAAACAGTATCAGCTTTATTTATGGGTTTTAAATAAAGGCAATTTAAACGCGATTTAAATCAATTAAATGTTTATATTGTAACGCCTAGGTGACTATTCATTGTTATTAATTTTAAAATTAATGACTTAAATTCGATCATGTTGTGATATTTAAGAAATATAAATTAGTTTGGTGCGAGTGAAGTTTTATTTAATCTCTGATCAAGGGAAACGTTTTATTTTTTCAAAGAAATGTTTGTTAAAAAAAATGGCTCTAGCGGGATTCGAACACACAGTGTGTGACGTGGGAGTCAGGAACTTAACCCTAGCACCACCAGCGAGGTCGCATGAGGAGTGTTAAAAAAGCCCTACAAAACATTATGTAACAATTCTTGTGTTGCGGTACATGAGTATAATTATATAATTATTAAGTTCTTTAGATACGCGATTCCATATTATATTCCCTTTTAATTAAATTCTAAAAGTATCCTTGTTGACTCCGGTATCACGTTGGTAAAAGACTTCGATGCTTAAAACTTTCAGGGAGAAATGGAATACTGGTGTGTATGTTTTCTTTAAAGTACCAAGACCAGCCATATACTGTATGTTTATGTTCCAAAATTAATATTGTTTATGGCCTTCACACCCGTTACAGTATGCTCCTATTCTTTTTATGCTCAGCTACTAAGATTTCCGTTCAGTGGTAAAATTCCAGATAAATATTCAATACTTAAATGGCACAGTAAGGACATTTAAATCTTTCTACGACTGACCAACACACCACGAGTGCCCCTGTCGGTCAACCAATCATGTACCGCGGTGTTTTGTATTGTGACACGCGAGGCCGTAGCCAATTACTTCCGGTACGTGTCTGTGCCGCACTTTGAATGGCTGCATCTGTAGCTGTGCACCATGACCTACACATTGCAGTGTTTCCTAATGTAATATATGTTCTGGACTGCATAGACGTCCCCCATTAAAGCAACCACAGAGTCAATCGAGACATTCAGAGCATCAATGTACAGTGAAAAAAATGACTTTTCTGCTATTCATCTGGACCAACAGGATTACAGAGCTACGAGAGACGTCATAGCATAATGTTTTTTTAGTTAAATGGTGACCAATAAAAATTCTAGTAATTAATGTTCTCTGGAATAAGATGGAAATCCTTTTGCCACTGTTTTGCTTGAATGGATGAATGATTCAAAGTTGTATCCGCCTTCTTCTCAAGTAGTTAGCAGACTGTTTTAACATTACTTTTTTTAACCCGACAAATGAAACCAGAATGTTTGTTAAACTGGAGCAAACCTAAAGTCAGTAATCAGGTTAATTCAGTCTAGCTCAGAAAATCTCTAAGTAGGTTATGTTTTTCTTGAAAAGGCTACTGGGTCTAAATCTGCAGGTAAAACAAATTCAGGTTGATTTCTATTATTGTAAAATTATCTAATTGATGGATGACAGGACACCAGGGCCTTTCTGGTATTTTTGCTGAATAGTAAGACCACATTACTAAACTTGTATCATTAATGTTGCAGGTAAGTCTAATACCTTAGAAGAACATACATCACATGATGCAGTGAGAATCATAGCCACATTTCTTTGCAATAAATAAAAACTAAATTAGCATTCATAACAACAAATAAGCTATTTGGGTTAAAACTGAGAAGAGGCCATTAGCCGTTTTTGTGCAATACAGTCCTGCCTATTTTCAAAGAAGCGTACTAAATTTAAACTCCTCAAAATCTTATTGCAGAATGTGAAGGTGACCTTTTCTGACCAGTTACTGTTCATGTTGTTATCATTATGTTCAAGTTAATTGTTTTTCTACATTAATCATTAAGCTGGCAATGCTGATCAAACTACACATGGGCAAAGAAAAGCAAGCTAGCAGATCTGTTCTTAAGCAGATCACCAAACATAATACATAACAATCTACAGTACATCATAATATATAACAACCCCATTCTTGTCCTGGAGAGTCATAGTCCAGTGAGTCTTGCATAAAATTATTAAACTGACAATTTATAAAATTCTGAATATTTCACTTTTAAGCTGTTTAGTAGATTAATTGATTCAGTTTAGTCAGGAATGGTCAAATATGATCCCTGTGATCTATGGATGTTCCTATATTGAAATGATATTTACGTTACTCAATTTAATACATTGTTCCAAGTTTTTAGAAATTAACAAATTAAAGGTCTCCTTTCAAAGCGGTTGGCAACCCCTATGATTTGCACATGAAAGAATTTTTCCAAAAAATTCAGTAGAAAGTCTAAGATATTTTTGCAGTTGGTGTGGGAAATAGCTACACTACTAGAAGGCTGTTTAACAGTTGCTCAATATTTTATTAAGTTTGTGCATAACTCCATTAAATCACCAAAAATCAACTTTTGCATAATTGTTTGTAAGTTTGTATATAAACATTGATCAGTTTCTTATGACTACCTGATTTACATGGACAATCAATTCATCAATTGTTGCACAATTGCAAAGTTCTCTACCTTATTTGAAAGCATGCTTGACTATTGAAAAAAGAAGGTGCTCAAGTCATTTGGACATCAAGATACCTTCCTTTGGAGCTCCCTTCAAAGTTACATCAAATATTATTTATTATTTCCTATTTTTATTCCTAGCTGATTATGTATTTAAAAAAAATATATATTCTCACTTCTAAAGTGAATATTTGGATTATTTATTTAGTTGGATCTCATCTTATTGGAACCATATCAGATATGTTCAAATGTGTGAATATTAAAAAATTAATGATGCCACAGCCACAATCTACATTTATTGTTTTATATATATGGGATTAAATCTATTACACTGGTGTATCACTGATAATTAGAATGTGTCTGTTTTCAATGATAATTTTTATTTGATAATTGTTATTTTCTGTTTCATATGTAAGTTTCCTTTGTTTAAAGGTGTAACAATTTTTTTTTGTTTTTTTTTTGGATAATTTTTTTAATGTTTCCGAAGATTTTTTCAAAATTTCAAACGGTCCACTGTAAAATAAAAAGTTTATTTTTGTTTATAACCATACTTAATAAGTTACCACTGTGTTCTGAACATCCAGTGTTTTTTGCTCCATAATACAATTAGAAATGTATAAAAGGAGTATTAGAGGTCATCTTAGCTCTTGGTGAAGTTTTGTTTAAGAATAGTGATCCAGTACTGTTGAGGCTTAGAATGTTCCTAGGATAATCAGCACCATCTTCAAGCATTGCTATTATTTCATGCCTTGAAAGGATAGATAATTACAGAAACACAGCCACCCCTGCATACAACCTTCACAGCAATAGCCAGTATTTATTTGAATTATTTAAGACATTAGTGTCAAAAGTGTCTTTTTCTATCTTCTTTTGTTCAACTTTCTTTGGGAAATTTAATAAATTGCAGTTGTGTATATAATAATCATTTTAACTCTTCAAGGCAAACTGACATTATCATAACCTTCCAGTTTCAAAATTACTCAAGTGTGAATATATCAAGTAAAATCTTAAGTATTAGTTAACATTAACTTGATAGAACACAACATATCAAATATACACTGAATTAGTACTTACTGATATAATTATAGTATGTTTATTTCACCTTCATGTGTACTTCAGTTGTCTGTATGATGGGCTACATCTAATTAGGTTACAAAACTAAGGGGACCCTGCAGCATTAAAGTGTATTTATTACTTGAGACAAAATATTTTGAATAAAAATATCATAAGTAATACAAATGTCAGGTAAAACATGTAATTAACAAATGATGTGTAATAATATTACATGTTCAAAGAAAACTAAATCACCATCAATATAAAATATTCTATTAGCCACTTAATGTGATTTTCCTCTTGAAGTATCAGTACTGACTCTGATGTTTACAGCATTATATTAATTTAGAAACACTTTAATAAGAGAATTAGAGCCTTAGATCATTTTGATTTAACAACAAATCAAGAAAATAGCCCATGAAATATATTACACAGACAACCACTAAAAACTTTTTATTAGTTGTAATTAGTTAATCATATAAATATGCATTTACATGCATTATATTATTTTACAGATATTTATAGGCAACCACTAAAAGCTGTGCTTTAGGGCTAATAATAAAAATGTAACAATGATACAGTCAGTATAGTTGAAGCAATGGAAAATAAAAAGTAATAATTTGTATTGCTTGAAATTGTTTTCTTAACTGCCTTTCCAGTTAACCTTGTACTGTGCTTTTCTATCACTCTAGGTTGATTGATCATTCATATTCTGCTGTGTTCTGGATATAGCCTTCCTAGTAAAATACTCACAGCTGATAGATGTTTGTGAGGTACTTCTGAGGCTGGAAGTGATTGAGATTCTATAAAAAGTGTTTAATGTTTCTTGCTTATTACAATTGAAAAAAAAAATCACACAACACCTCATGTGTGGGTAGTTTTAGCCAGAGGATGTGTAGTCCCAGAGAAGAGAAAAATAATTAATTTTAGCAAGGCAGTACTCTAAAACCAAGAAGTCCAATTTCATTGAGGACTCTTTTCTCAATTGGCAATAAAACCATCTCTGGGTTTCTTCACCAGGGAGAAAGTACAAAATTTAATATAAATAATCAATAAACTATTAATCCTCACAAAACTAATCCTCACAACTTCTTTAATCTCACTGCTTTGATCTCCTCACTACAATACAACCAACTCCTAACTCCAACAACCTTAAATTCAACCCTAAGTAGTTTGTATGTATGTACCATTACCACTACACAAGACAAACCACCTACCATATAACACTGAAGTCTGGACTACTTGTACAAAGATTCATATACACAAACAGTAAAGACAATGATAACAGTTTTCAATTTTGTTAAACATATTTACAGTAGTTTACTGCCCCCCCCCAAACAAAAACAGCACAGATGACAAGGCCTCTGCGCCTATTGCGGCAAGGAAGATGACCACTTTAAAACCCTGCCTGAATCATCTGTGAAATGATTTGGTGAGGAATATCTACTAAGTGGGCCAATGAAAGGCTACACTCGTGCCAAACTTCACTGGGGCACAGAATGCTGGCAGTGAGAAGCATTCATTGAGTTCAGTTGAGAAGGCAGTTTTCTAGAACCGGCAATGGTAAGGACACTGCAAATTCCCCTAAGTCCTTGCTCTACTGCCTGAAGATTAAGCCCATGACCTTAACTGTGAGAGTGGTACGCCAAGAATCCATCGAGCTATTATGTATCACTTTCCTCCACTGTCCATTAATTCTGGGCTTTTCTTGGCTCCAAAACACGTCAAGTAGATCAGATAAGATTGATCTACTAAACAGTTAAACACCTGGGGCTGTAATTGCAGAAAAAACCTGCCTTACACAACAGCCCCCTCCAGAGGCTCTAGCATGGATTTTGCAGACTTACCAGGTGAATATCAGGAATATGCAGATGCCTTTTCAGAAGAGACAAATGTTACCTCTGCACTGGAAATAAGACTGCCCTATTGATCTCCTTCCCCAAGCAGAAAGCTTACTTTAGAAGAGAAACTACAAATAGGATTCATTCCCCTCTCCCTTTCACCCACAGGCCCTGGTTCTATTTGGTACCAAAGAAAGACAGGACATTTTGGCCCTGCACAGATTAAATGGCACTAATTAAATTGCCGAAAAGAACCGGTATCCTCTCCCTCTTATTTCCTCGCTCTTGGAGAGGACCAGCCAGGTGGCGATATTCACAAAATTAAAACTAATGAGAAGGTACAATCTAACTAGAATTTGGGGAGTACATGAACAGAAGATGGCCTCTCACACCCATACCAGGCACTGGAAATATTTGGTATTGCCCTTTGGGCTTTGTAATGCCCCAACATTCTTTCAGAACTTTATTAACAACATTTTCCATTTACGTTTTAAATGACTTTGTGGATGACATCCTAATCTTCTCCCACAACATGTCCACTGGGTTCTTCAGTAACTCTGGGAAAACCAACTCTTTTCTAAAATTAAAAAGTGTGAGTTTCACAAATCTGAGGTGACCTTCTTGGACCATACCCTCTCCTTGGCTGGCATACAAATGGACCTGGAAAGTCTGCAGCAGTAAAGGACTGTCCCACTCCCATCACCAGCAAACATCAAGGTTTCATAGATTTTGCCAATTATTATACTCACTTCATCAGATGCTTCAGTATGATTGTGACTCCTATCACATACTTAACGAAGATGGGACCAGATCATGACAAATGGATCCCTGAAGTGCAGTGTGCCTTTGAGGATCTGAAGAGGTGGTTCAACTCCATTCCAATTCTCTACCAACCAGATCCCACATGGCTCTTCAAGATCAAGGTGGACGCTTCAGACATCAGTGAGGGTCCATTTCTTTCTCAACGATCTGGATCACTGCCCAAACTCTACCTATGCAACTACTGAAAGATTTTCCTGGTGGAGCGGAACTACAATGTTTGTAACAGTGAACTTCTAGCTAAACTAGTCCTCAAAGAATGAAACCACTTTCTAGAAGGTTTCTTAATATCATTTTGTGATGTATAGTGACCATAAAAATCTCAAATACTTTCAGACAGCCAAATGCTTGACCTCGGCAGGCAGAGTGGTCTCTATTCTTTTCCCTGCTCTATTTCCCTATTTCAATTTGACTGGGTCCCAAGAACATGAAGAGCCAATGCTCTGTCAAGGATCTAT
The DNA here is from genome assembly GCF_040954835.1 of Lepisosteus oculatus. Lineage (NCBI taxonomy): Eukaryota > Metazoa > Chordata > Actinopteri > Semionotiformes > Lepisosteidae > Lepisosteus > Lepisosteus oculatus. Next base: position 8,900,440 of record NC_090710.1, read on the forward strand.
GCCTCTGATGAAGCCCGTCCCGAGTTGAACACCATAATTCGTTCTCAACAGATCATCAGGGCCGTGCTGCTCCATTGAACGCTCCGTTGGATAGACAATTTACACCTGCGGAAGCCCAACATGAAATCCTCCAATCGGATTACTCATCAAGGCTGGTGAGGCACCCTGGACATAAACACACTCTAGAGTGTATGAGCATATTTTTCTCTTTTGTTCTATTTTGCGTTCTCTTTCCTGCTTTTTGCTTTGAGCACAGTCAACATATAGAATGAATGTGACAAGAAATTGTCACGACCACCAGGCAGTCAAGACCAAAGCGTAAGCGAGCTAATCAGACCCAGCAGCGGGTGATTATTAACAAACGCCGCCGCACGAGTTAAACCACCTGCGCACACTCATTGCGGTGCGCACTGCTATTTAAACCATCTTTAGGCTCGGTATTCTGTTAGGAATCCCTGGTGAGAAGATACACGGATCCTGTGCAGACGCAGGCACGGGTGATAGATGAGGCAGGCGAACAAACCAGAACGAGAGGCAAGGTCGTAGTCAAAAGGCGAAAGGCAAGTCGTAATCCAGGAAGTACCGGTAGCAGACAGTCCGAGTCGAGAGGCGAGGTGCCAAGTCGAAAAGGCAGAAGGGGAATCCAAAAACCAGAATAAACGAGGTACGGGGAAAAACGCCAGGTAGAGCTCTCAAGGAGTAGACTCAATACCGAGCAGTGGGAAGCAGGTGAAGATGGTTCAAATAGCAGTGCGCACCGCAATGAGTGTGCGCAGGTGGTTTAACTCGTGCGGCGGCGTTTGTTAATAATCACCCGCTGCTGGGTCTGATTAGCTCGCTTACGCTTTGGTCTTGACTGCCTGGTGGTCGTGACAGAAATGTGAGAAGAGATTGTGCAAAAATTATATATACAATGAAAGACAATAATGATTGTGATTTAAAACAGCTGGGTGAGTTTGACAGCCATTATCCCTCCCTTCAGTTATGAACTTGCATAACTAGTTCAATACTAGAAAATTTCTTTATCACTTCAATCATCACTTACACAGCTGGACATTTTACTGGAGCAATCTGACTGAAGTACTACACTCAGAACTCAAAACTACAACTACAGTTATAAATTCACAGCCTCACTACTACTAAGATGAAACTGATTATTCAAATTGGATTTTACAAGACATGTCAACAGCATGCCCCAGTTATAGCAGGAGCTCGTTTAGCACAGTAGTGAGTAAATGTAACATAATTGACACTCAGGTATTACATGGACAAAAACTGCTTAAAACTAATCATACCAGTGTGCTGTGGTATTTCCCAATTGTATCTAAGGAAAGGTGAAGTGTTATTTATAGGCCTTTACCTAAGACATTTATTCAAAGACCCTTAAATTAGAGTATTTCAATATTTGGTGTGGAGATTGGAGAATTGCATTTGTAGAAGGAGGATAAAACTGAACAAGAAAACTACAGACCCCTTTCTTAAAACTTTTTCTTAAAACGGCATTTTAAGAGAAAAACAGTATGGAGTTAGGAGAACTAAGATCTTGTTTACTCAGTGTAGCAGCATTATACCTGGGCTGGGAGTGGCTCACACTTCACCATTGTCAGGGTCAACTCAAGCAAACACTTGCATGAGGTCTCAACTTTTCTCCAACCTCATGCAAACGCGATCAGGGCTAAATTATATTAGCACACCCGAAAAAGGCCCCACAGCCGAAACGTTGTGTTCTCCTTCTTCTTTCTTTTTTTTCAGCATGGAATAAACCTATTACTTGTTCCTTTGCAGCCTACGCATACTGACGCAGCTACCCGCCTAAATTATATTAGACCGCCTTCCTTCCACTTAAGTAACCTACCTCTTAATCATCCCATTAGGCTGGCTAATTTCTCTGGATAAAACTTTCTCTGATAGATCGTTGCTTTGACATTGAGCTACCTGAGCAAAAGTACCCGCTTCCACTTCAGCATCTGCATAGCCACTAGCCAGACAGTCTCTTCCTCAACAGTTTATCCTCCCTCATACATTCAGCCTGCCTGTTTCTTTTGTGCATTTGGGAATGTGAGTTATGTGAGTTAGATTATGAATGAATAAAAACATTTTATTAAAAACACATTTGCGTTTATTTGGGTGCTATATTATGTATTTTTCATATATGAGATATAATGATGTGTTCCTGCTTAGACATTGCATGACTTTAAAAGCTATAAAAACAGGTTTCAATTCAGGCTTGATGAACTCTAACAATTAATAACCCTAATTAATCAAATCCTAGGTGTGAGTTCATAAAGCCTGAATTACGTACTATGCCTACGTCTGCGAAACACCTGATCATCTGCTCGAAAGATTTCAGTGCTTTTTGTACAATATATTCTAGTCGCAGTGGGGGCAGGACATTTGAGGTACCCACCTGCGCGGTGACCACTCGACAGCTTGCTGGCTGTGCCGAAAAAAAATTAATCCGGTTTGACAACTCTTACGCATACTTAAGCATACTGTGGTTTTTGTTAACACAAGTTTATCAGTGAAAAGAGAACAAGCATTCTCAGTGTAGATTAGTCGTGCTTTCCAATCCCCCAAGTCCCCCTTCCCCCCACGGAAAGACAGACATATGTTTTCACTGCCTATTCAGTCGCTATTCAGAGGGAAATACGGTGACGTCACCACGCAGGCGAGCAGCTCCAATGTCAGGCATAAGCAATAAATATATTTAGCTGAAAAGATGTACAAAACAAGAAATTTAGTTACTCTAGGAGGTTTCTTGAAAAAGCTACAGGTGTGCCAATTGTAATCATTTTTATTTTTAAATGCATTTTAGCAAAGTCATCTATACAAAAAAGTTGCATGTAATACCACTCCACAGCCAGCTGGCTGTGCCGAAAAATAGATAAAAACTGGTTTAACAGCTCTGTTGTTTTTATCCCGTAAAGCGCTTTGAGAAGCCACCTTTAAAGGCACTATATACAATAAAGTTCATTATTATTACTATTGTTAATTTGCTGGACAGAGAGGTGAACATTATTACGCAAAAGACAAAGGTAGCGATTTACATTGCATTGTGCTACAGAACCAGGCTTCCATAAGAATCAAGTAATACAGTGGTGTGAAAAAGTGTTTGCCCTCTTCCTGATTTCTTATTTTTTTGCATGTTTGTCACACTGAAAAGTTTCATCAAACAAATTGAAATATTAGACAAAGATAACACAAGTAAACACAAAATGCAGTTTTTAAATGAAGGTTTTTAGTATTAAGGGAAAAAAAATCCAAACCTACATGGGCCTGTGTGAAAAAGTGATTGCCTACCCTGTTAAAACATAAATCAACTGTGATTTGTCACATCTTTGGAAAGCTGAGTTCAATTTCTCTAGCCACACCCAGGCCTGATTACTGCCACATCTGTTCTCAATCAAGAAATCACTTAAATAGGACCTGCCTGACAAAGTGAAGTAGACCAAAAGATCCTCAAAAGCTAGATATCATGCTGCGATCCAAAGAAATTCAGGAACAAATTAGAAACAGAGTAATTGAGATTTATCAGTCTGGAAAAGGTTATAAAGCCATTTTTAAAGCTTTGGGACTCCAGAGAACCACAGTGAGAGCCATTATCCACAAATGGCGAAAACATGGAACAGTGGTGAACCTTCCCAGGAGTGGCAAGTCGACCAAAATTACCTCAATAGCACAGCGACGACTCGTCCAAGAGGTCACAAAAAACTCCACAACAACATCCAAAGAACTGCAGGCTTCACTTGCCTCAGTTAAGGTCAGTGTTCATAACTCCAACATAAGAAAGAGACTGGGCAAAAATGGCCTGCATGGCAGAGTTCCAAGACGAAAACCACTGCTGAGCAAAAAGAACATAAAGGCTCATCTCCATTTTGCCAGAAAACATCTTGATGATCCCCAAGACTTTTGGGAAAATACTCTGTGGACTGACGAGACAAAAGTTGAACTTTTTGGAAGGTGTGTGTCCCATTACATCTGGCGTAAAAGTAACGCAGCATTTCAGAAAAGGAACATCATACCAACAGTAAAATATGGTGGTAGTAGTGTGATGGTCTGGGGCTGTTTTGCTGCTTCAGGACCTGGAAGACTTGCTGTGGTAACCATGGAACCATGAATTCTGCTGTCTACCAAAAAATCCTGAAGGAGAATGTCCGGTCATCTGTTCGCGACCTCAAGCTGAAGCGCACGTGGGTTCTGCAGAATGACAATGATCCACAACACGCCAGCAAGTCCACCTCTGAATGGCTTAAGAAAAACAAAATGAAGATTTTGGAGTGGCCTAGTCAAAGTCCTGACCTGAATCTGATTGAGATGTTGTGGCATGACCTTAAAAAAGCGGTTAAGGCCCAAAAACCCTCCAATGCGGCTGAATTACAACAATTCTGCAAAGATGAGTGGGCCAAAATTCCTCCACAGCGCTTTAAAAGACTCATTGCCAGTTATCGCAAATGCAGTTGTTGCTGCTGTTTGTGTTGGAGTACATGAATATAATTATATTGTTATTAATTTCCTTAGATATGTAATTCCATATTAGATTCCCTATTAATCAAATTCTAAAAGTATGCTTGTTTACTCCGGTTTTGAGCGTATTCGCAGAAAAGCTTAAAATTATCACTATTCTCACAGAGTACTGTATACTGTATAAACGTCCAGTACAGTAACATGGTCAGAGGGAGCAAGGAGCACGTAAAAACATTTCCAAATAACCACATGTAAGACTTTGATGCTTAAAATGTTTAGGGAGAAATGGATGTACCGAGACCAGCCATATACAGTTTACATACTGTAATACTGTATGTTTATGTTCCAAAATTAATATCGTTTATGGCCTTCACGCGCATTATGCTCCTATTCTTTTTATGCTCAGCTACTAAAATTTCCCTTCAGTGGTAACATTCCATATAAATATTCAATACTAAAATGGGCACAGTAAAGACATTTAAATCTTTCTACGACTGACCAATGCACCACGAGTGCCCCTGTCAGTCAACCAATCACGTACCGCTGTATGACACGCAATGACATAGCCAAATGCCTGTGGTACGTGTTTGTGCTGCGCACTTTGAATGGCTGCATATGTAAATAGAGCTGACTTTGTGTATACAGTATGTTACACTTGCAAGCACTAAATTTTTTATTGGAATAGAATTGTATATACATATGGATTTAATTTATATTAAAAAAGTATTTCACAAATATCAAAGGCAGAAGAGAAGGATTTATGGTGCAGCTTTGGAAGATAGATAATGTATTTTGAGAAACACTTTCACAGTATTACTATCAAAACTGATACTATTAAAAATTGGCCTCTAGTGTGTTTATGCTAGAACCCAATAGAAAAAGAAAAATGTTTTCCAGTCCCACAGCAGTTTAGACAAGCAGTTTTTAACACTTTTTGACACTATTAATACTCAAGTAAGTGACTAACTTTGTAACAGTTTATTTTTACACTGTCACAATTCACAATTAAAACTCCTCACGAGTCTTTGACATGTATTTATGTTAACATTTTCTATGATTCTGTGATGCCTTTTTTATTTTTCTATATTCTTTAAACCTGAGTTTTTTCTTTTTTGCATCAGAAAATGTTGACACAATAACCGAGACACTGAATTTAAGTAAGACTTTTGCAAAATTTTAATAAATGCATAATGTGTGCAGTAAAGGAGTAAGGCTGAGTGCTTACAGTAGAAAGTGACAAACTATAGTATAAATGGAAAAAACAGAGCATCTTTTTTTCTTATAAAGTTTTATATGAAGAGCTTTTTGCCAAAAGCCAAATTTTATAATTTAAATAATTACTGAATCCTAGATTTCTGTGAAATTTGAGGAATCATATGTTCTGTATCTCCATAGTGATTTGGTCTCATCACTTCTCAATATAAAAATACACTATTTGCTGTGCTAAAACATTACTTCCAAATTAGTGTGTGTTTTAGGTTGCCAAGAGCAACAGTCATTTTGCTCACTGTTGTTTTTCAATGTCTTAAGCAGCCATGAAAATAAATAGGTCATGTAAATCTTTCATTTAAAAAAGAGAAAATACAGCCCTGATTTGTCTCTTATATAATAAGTTCATTACTTCCTTCTAATTTATTAGAATCCTAATTGTTGAGATATATATTTCAATAAAACTTGAAAATCACCAACATTAGTATTTGAACCAACTTTTTAAAACTGTTTATGGTCCAAAAACATGTTTTTTAACATTTTAAATGATTACATTTTCTGGGTAATACTATTCTTGAAATGGAAAACCCTTTTGTTCATTAAAATATTTTTAATTGAACAATTAATCAGTAATTTATAATTCTGAATGTGACTTTATTTAGAATTCAGGTACAGAACACAGCTGCACAGCTGTTTGTTTTGTAATAAACCAAATTATTTATATAAGTTCAGACTTTCTTCTGATTCTGCAAATAACATTAATACTTCTTAAAGTGAGGATATGATTTCTGCCTTTTGTGGTCTGTTTCATATAATCTAATACATGCAATACATTTAAAAATAAGGTATTATGCTAGCAGTGGTATAAGTTTTCCTTTTATACTTGTATGTGCCATTGCATCATAAAAGTGGGTCACAAAATAAACAGGACATTAAATTCAGTGCTACAAAATGTTGTTTAATGCAAATAACTGCTCAAATTTCCATAAATAATACAAAACCAATTATAAATTAATACAGATAAAGACCAGATGCCAACAGGCTTACAACATAAAAATAATTAAAACACTAGCCCTTTCTCTTAGTGTGCAGCAATAATTGTATGCAAGCTAGTCGCCTTTGAGTAGGATACCATATTGCAGTTTGTACCCAAGGGAGCACAACATTCAGAAACATGAGTTTTGGGAATATTCTTTGTGTTGCATTATTGAGGCAAAATATTATTATTTTTTGCTAATGTATGTGCATATTAAATATTAAATATTCATATAATACTCTGCTTACAGTATATAGCAATAAGAATCTAACACCTTTTTTTGTCTTAAAGGTGAAATACGATTAGTTGTTATGACTTCATTCATATCCACAAATCTTGTTCTTATTACCCTTGCATTAAACACTAAAGGTACTGAAGATTTATTTTCTTTTTTATATTATTTTATAGCTGTCACATACACAAGCATGGACATTTTGGACACTGACACAGAAGCTGGTGCTGGTTGGGCTGTGTAGATGCCCTTCTCTCTGCTTATACAGTGCCTTACATAGTGTTCAACTATTCAACTAGAAATTTAGATTCTTGGCTGATTCAGGCAGGTTTATCTCAAGTATTGAGCTATACAATAGATTTCCTAGTCCCTTATGTTGAGACATATTTCCTTAACATGATGCTTCCTTCACCATATGACAGTTGGGAAGGTGGTAAATGGGTGATGTGCTGTGCTTGTACCAGACACTATGCTTTACATTTAAATCAAAAGGTTCAATTTGTGTCTTAGCAGACCACAGGACCTTCTTCCACAAGTCTGCAGTATTTGTGCTGCTTTGTTGCAAATTCATTTTTAGTAATGACTTCTGTGATGCTACTAGGAGTGTGATAGTGAACAGACATGTATTTTTTGGATTTATTTTTAACTGCAAATTAGCATTGGGACTTTATTCTTGGAACAGGACTGGAAATATACTGTACGTTGATGACTGAACCACTAGAGAGCCTGAGGAGAAAGTACAGTGGGTATAGAAAGCCACCACCCCTTTCAAAAAGTGTACCTTTAATTGTATGACACTCTGAAAATTAAATACAAATTAAAGTAGTCTTTTTCCATTTATATTTATACACAATAACCCACATTAGCCAAGTGAAAATACAATTTGTAAACATTCTGAAAATTAATATTACAAAAGTAAAATACCTTTTTTGGATAAGTGAACACCCTCCTTATAATTGCATTTATAAACTTGATCAGGTATAATTAATCACCTTACAAATCACACAACAAACTAAATGGTTTCCACCTGTGATCAGTTGTTGTGATTCTGATTATTTCAGAAAAAAAACAGCTTTTTCTAGAGGATTCCACTTATTGGAAGTACATTTCAAAGCAAGAATACACTATGGGTGGAAAGGAAAGGTGCTTTCAAAAGAACTTCAAGATACAGTTATGGAAAAGCACAAGTCAGGAGATGGGCATAAAATATTTCACAGGCATTAAGTATCCCATGGAGCACAGTCAAGACCGTCATTAAGAAGTGGAAGGTGTATGTCACCATCGAGAAATTGCCTAGATCAGGCTGTCCCTCCAAACTGGATGACCGAGCAAGAAGGAGACTGATCAGAGAGGCCAATGGCAACTTTGAACAAGTTTTGCCTTTATAGCAAAGACTTGTCATTGCGTGCACGTGACAACAGTATCACAAGTGCTCCTCCAATCTGGCCTGTATGGGAGGGTGGCAAGAAAAAAGCCACATCAAGTCTCAATTATGGTTAGCAAAAAAAGCATTTTAAAGATGCTGTGGTCGGATGAGACCAAAATCGAACCTTTTGGCTGGAATGCAAAACGGTATGTCTGGCAAAAACCCAATACATATTACCATCTAAAGAACACCATTCCTACAGTAAAGCACAGTGGTGGCAGCATCCTGTTGTGGGGTGTTTCTCTTCAGCTGGGACCGAGGCACTTGTCAGGACAGAAGGGAAGATGGATGGTGCAAAATACAGGCAAATTCTTGAAAACCTGCAGCCCTCAGCCAGGAAGTTGAAAATGGGAAGATGGTTCACCTTTCAACATCACAATGACCCAAAGTACACCACCAAAGCAACCATACACTGGCTGAAGGACAGGAAAGTGAATGTCTTTGAGTGACCTAGTCAGAGCCCCGACCTAAATCCCATTGAAAATGTTTGGAAAGACTTGAAGAGGGCAGTCCATCAACAGTCACCACACAGTTTGACTGAGCTTGAACAATTCTGTAAGGAGGAATGAGTAAATATTTCTCTCTCTAGGTGTGCAAAGTTGGTAGAGATGTATTCAAACGGACTCAAGACTCAAGGCTTTGTTTTGAGACCTGACAAAGGTAGAAAAGGACAGTTAAAGCTAAAAGTGAGGACAACTTAGGTTTAATAAGAAAATTTGTATCGTCAGCAAACATAGCTACTTTTAAGTTAAGACGGTTTATTCCAAGACCTTCTATTTGCTCATTAAGTCTAATTTGTATTGGCAATATGTCTATTGCAATTATAAACAGATATGGGGAGAGAGGACATCCTTGTAGGTGAACCTTTTAGCTCCTTGTATTTACTGAAAACAAGTAGCTTCTGTTTAAAGATAGAATATTTTGCAACTAAGGGTCAATGTCGGTAGGCTTCAGGTCTTCATTTCCCAAGCCTGTGCACTCTCTGAAACTGAATTTGATTAATAGATTAAGTGCTTCAGAAGCTCTTCAGTTTCATCATAAGATTCTCTTCCATTTTTACTTTCCTCCAGACCTGTAAATACTAGATTATCTCTCATGCTTGTGCACTTAAAAATCCAGTAAAGTGGCTTTTAGCTGTGCATTCTCTCAGGTTAAAAATTCGTTAGTTGTCTGTTTTCCCATGTTTATTTTTATATCCTTATTCTCTTTCTTCAGTTCCTCGATTAACTCCTTATTATATTTAGCTGCTGCTTTAAGTTCCATGACATCACTGACCAGTTTCTGGAGTGGATCCAGTTTTTTAAATCTCTCATCAATAGAAGAAAGCAATCTACAGATGCAGCCATTCAAAATGTGCAGTAAAAACCCGCGGTACAGTAACCTACCCGCAGGGCACCGCGGTAAGTGATTGGCTGGCCAAAATGACAGACAGGGGCACTCGTGGTGCATTGGTTGGTAGTGAAAAGATTTAATCATTTAATGTCTTTACTGTGCACATTTTAATCCGCTTAGTTTTGAATATTTATATGGAATTTTACCACTAAAGGGAAATTTTAGTAGCTGAGCATAAAAAGAAGAGGAGCATAACGCATCTGAAGGTCATAAACGATATTAATTTAGGAACATAAACATTACTGTATGTACATAAACTGTACTGTGTATGGCTGGTCTTGATAGTTTAAAGAAAAAATACACACCAGTCTTCCTTTTCTCCCTAAACATTTTAAGCATGAAATTTTTATGAAACAGTACCCAAATATGTGATTGCTGTATAGAATGAATTTTAATTTTTAAAAATGATTTAACACGACAATTAAGCTGTTTACATCTTCCGCCTGAGAACAGTCACCCGTTGCTACCCAACGCAGAAACACAGCCACTAACTAGCAAAGAGAGGACATTAGCTAGCCAATATGATAAAGAAATAAATGATTTGTTTGAACATTTCCATCGATTGTACAAGCACTTGGAAACTGTCCAATCCCTAGTTCATCAGGCATTTTCTTTTACGCTGCGGGCATTCTCCTGGTCTGTGTCTTCTAGGATATAATGCCAGCGAACTCTTGTTTTTATGTCCACTATAACAGACAATCTCCTTTGCTTTTAACGGAGCGTTTAATAATTTCCTAAAATGAAAATGATTTACTTTTTTTCCCTCACGGGATCAATAAAAGTATCTATCATCTGTCTAAACTATGGGACAGAATTCTGGGGTCTCCCCATACCAGATATTATGGTAGGGCTTCAGAATGGTGATTAGCTGACACCATCTGACACCCCTCTGATTGGAGAAAAAAGACATGCTGGTTTGCTATACATACAGTACCGTACCAGGAAGAGGATTTCTTTCTGTTCGAAATGTGTATTTTAAAAGTTTAAGAATAAAAACCTTACAGCGTACACAGATTTTGTCATCTTTGTCTTATGCATAATAATGTTCACCACTCTGTCTAGCAAATTAATAATAAACTTTATTTTATATAGCGTTTTAAACGAATAAGTAATTAGATTGCTCATAAACCTAATCACTTGCTTTTTCTTTTTATTTAGGCTCAGATTTCAACTATAGATCGTATTATTAATAACCATAATAACAACCAACCAACAAAAACAACCATATAAACATAATACCAACCAAAAACATAGATAAAGACCACAATACAAAATCAAATATATCAAACCATTATACTCTTGCAAATTCCTCCAATTATCATAATCCCGCCCCTTATGCAAAACCAAACCCTCCTCCCATCCCAGTTTATCCTCTTTATCATCCTCAAAATCCACCTCGATTTTCAACTTAAAACATTACTGCTTACTGGGTTTTTGAAGGGGGACGGGGGGAGGTGTCTTTCGCTGGAAAACTCAACCCCCTCTCTACCGGAGTGCTGGCTGTGACTAATTAAACCGGTTTCACAGGTATTTTCAAAGTAGGAAGTACAGTGTTAAGTGATAGCTGGGCTCCTCAATAGAATCGCTTCAACATGCTAATGCGTTGGTTTAACAGTCCGGGAGTGGCAAGCTTCCAATGTCAACTCGACTCGATTGGAAGACAATGAACGTATTTTAGCCCTAAATGAATTAATAGCAAACATGGTTTACATAAAATACATTTTTCCAAGAAAGTTTATAATAATACGATCTATAGTTGAAATCTGAGCCTAAATATAAAGGAAAAGCATTTTCAGAGAGCAATCACGCTGTGTTTATGTAGAAAAAGCGATTAGGTTTATGAGCAATCTAATTACCTATTAGCTTAAAACGCTATATAAAATAAAGTTTATTTAGAGATGAATGATCAGTTTCGCAGTTTAAATACTTTTCATAGGAGGGCTTGGACTGATTCCAAGTGCATTTTTGCAATTTACGTTGCAATTTAGACCTTTCTGGCAAGAGGAGACACCCGAATTATAATGTAACATGCCACTGTTTGTGCATGAACAAAGTTATACTGCAATTTTCCTTAGATACGCGATTAAAACAAAACATTTTTTGAATCCCCCGCGGAACACACTCCATAAGAATCAGCGCTTTTATACAGTATATCGCTTTTAAACACATATATTTAAACACGCGTTTATGATTTAAATCAAAACGCGATTCAAATCAATATAAATGTTTATTTTGTAATGCATAGGTGACTATTCAATGTTATTAAAAAGACTTAAATTCGATCATGTTGTGATATTTAGAAATATAAATTTGTTTGGTACGAGTGAGGTTTTATTTAATCTCTGACCAAGGGAAACGTTTAATTTTTTCAAAGAAATGTTCATTAAAATATAAAGTCATAGTTCCATGGGATTCAATCACAGACCATGTGACATGGGAGTCAGGAAACTAACACACAGCGCCACCAGATTTGATAACGCTATAAAAACGCTATAAAATAATGTGACTAGGCACAGAACAAGTTTACAGCACAGTACAATAATTAATGCTGACCATGACTTTAGAAGCATAAAATACCTTACACTCAATTTAAACACAAGCTGTCTTTAGCCCTCTAAGCTGGTTCATACAGAAATGTAGAGATCCAGGCTCAGAACACACAGCTTCATTAGCGAATACATATGCAGGACAACTAGAGAAGACGTTTTACAGAGGATGGATTTTTAGAAACATCCCATCAGTGACATCACTGAAGTCAACTCCTAGGTACTGTAACTGTCGTCTGGATAGTTTCACAAGAATCAGACAAAGGTTTAAGCATCGCTTGTTCTAGATAAAACTGCAATAAAAACAAAACAACAACCCATAATGTACTTCTTTGCGGCTCTGTTTGCCCAAATCATATATTTACAACGTGAAATCTAGAAAATAATATTACGTAACCAAAATCCGCAATATGGAAACAGAACCTGTGTAATTGTTGATAGATGATGTACTCGTAACATTTTTACAAGACGAACTACAACATTTAAAAAATGTCTTGTATGTACTTGATATCTCTAATTAATCCATGGCGACATTGTTAAAAGCAGAGTCCCAGCACAAAACGAAACTAAAACGCATACCGTTTCGCGCTTCTTATTAGTTGCTCAAAAGTAATTTGACCGTATGAAATGCATAATATAAACCTAGAAACATATACGCAGTATTTACGCACTGTAGTCTTAACACAGACATACCTCTCAAATACTATAAATCAAGTTAAAAATATCTCAAGACCGATTCTGGTCATAATGAAACCATGTTTCGTGTATGTTTTCTTTAAAGTACCAAGACCAGCCATATACTGTATGTTTATGTTCCAAAATTAATATCGTTTATGGCCTTCACATGCGTTGCAGTATGCTCCTATTCTTTTTATGCTCAGCTACTAAGATTTCCCTTCAGTGGTAAAATTAGATATGAATATTCAATACTTAAACGGGCACAGTTAAGACATTAAATATACATATACATACTGTATACAGTACAGTTTGCATACGGTAATATGTTTATGTTCCTAAATCAATCTCTTTTATGAGCATGTGAAAGGCATGGTGAATCACTTTACTTTGCATGATTGGAAACAAATGCGTGATTGCGAAATGCTGTGGTGTTACTTGTACAAAGACGGTCAATGAAAAAAAGAATGTTGAGCAGGGCAATACTTTGAGTTTACACTTACAACTTGTCCAAGGTCATTCATTATTAATAATATTAGTAATATCTTCGTTAAAGACTGATGGCCACAGCTCAAACATGAGAGGTTGAGCTTTATTAGCTCCACCTTGCGGAAATTCCGGATACTATTATTTTGCTTGTCGTATTATAGGAGAATTTACGGTAACTAGCGGTATTTACCGGTAACTTGCGGTATTTACCGGTAGCTTGCGGTAGACTGCGTACAGCGTACCGGAAAATAATGCGGTATCGCCCGCGCATTTTGAATGGCCGCATCTGTATGATCTTTTAAGGAAAAGGCAGGCTCCTCCAAATCACTGGAGCTGAGCTGTTTCCTACCGCATTTTGATTCTGGTTCTTCCATGTGGTTATAATGTTTATCAATAAACTTCTCCGTTGTTAATATCTCTATTTCTCGGGAAGTTATTAATTGAATTGTCAGATGCCAATGTACTTATGGACATATGATAGATATAACCGGTTAGATTTGCTTGAAACGGGACTTGAGTAAGAATACCTTTAATTATCATCCGCCATCTTCCTTTCAGCTGCCATGTTCCTAGAGGAAACAACCTCTTGGGATGGGTATTTTATTTTTTGTTGTGTTAAATAAATGCAGTGCTAATTGTAATTAGTGCTAATTGTAATTAGTAATACAACTGTCTTGAGCATCTTTTCATTTTCATTACCCGCCTACTTTGCGTCCTGTCTGATGACTGCACCCCCAGCAGCATCGCACTTCTTACCTGTAACTCACATAAGATAGAATCTTTGATTTTGGTGATCTTCATCTAGTTGTTGCCATTCTATGCCATTCCTGACTTGGGCTGGTTGATGTTTTTTCTTATTCCTGATGGAGACTGGGTCTCTGGTTAGCATCAGTTGTCCTTGTTTCATGGTTCCAGGATGGCATGGGTATTGGGAGATCTCCAGTACTATGGGTTGCTACCTGGTTGGATTTTGTCATCTCACCAGTAACTACTGCAACTGTGCATTATTAATTATATATTAATAAAAAAATCAATTAAAGAACAAGTAGCAAACACTTGTGCATGCAATTCAGGAAAACCACAGTCTGTGCTCATATTGTTCAGTCCTACAGATATTTAAAATATTACAGGGGTCACTGTTCTTATAAGAAGCCCCAACATCCATAACTGATGATACTAACAATGAAATCCCTGAGCCATTCTTAGTTATTAAGTCCACGATTTATATTCTGGGGAAAGATTATAAGAATGTGGAATGTGTGAATCCAATGTTCTTCACTACTACACCTTACAGTATATCTCCCATCAATGTTTTAGTGTTAAAGATTTCAAAATGAAATGAAATTAAATTATTTAGAATGTGAACATAATTATTTGAAATGAATTCCATGAAGTCCATGTTGGAGACAAGTTGTAATAACTCTACTTTCCATATTTGAAGTTTGTGCACACTTATTTTAATATATTGTATATATTTATTGTGACAGTTTGGTGTTGGTTACTACTGCTAGGCTGTTTCTGGCTTGTCTGCTAGGCTATGGAAGAGGTTGTGTGTTAAATGTTGTGCAAAATGAGCCCTCTTGTGCTTCATTGTCACTAAGGATTTTACAAAAATATATCATAGAAACTGTGCTCATAAAAGCTACTAACTGCACTTTTTCTGCAAAAACTGCCAAAACCCTGCACTTCAGCACCAACACTCAAATAAAACATCCCACACTCCTGTTTGCCATGCCCTAATAGAATATTTATATTGAGCACAAGCCTTCATTGAGAACTCCTGTATTCACTTAGCAAAGGAACTCCTATAACACATTAATTAATCTGTGGCCAATTAGGAAAGCCCCTTCTGATAAGTTCCTTGTACTACACATACACCATAGGGAAATTTAACAGGGGATATGCTGTATTCTTGGCCCATAATAAACATCCTCTACAACGTAACCCAATATTCTGTCACATTATCTAGTGTTAAAAGGTATAGAAGTATGTCCTCCTCCATTAGTTTTAACTAATTCTGCTGCACTTTATTAAATGGTACAAGTAAACTGAATAGAACTTACAGTCGTATTATTAAAAATTATCCAATTGTAACCACACTGAGATGGATTTGTTTAAGGCAATCTTTGCAATTTTTCACCTATGGTTCCATAGGCTTGGGGTTACCACAGCCCTTACTAGGAATAATCAGCATTCTTATAGTATTTTGGATCATTTGTACAACAGTGCAACATGTGTTCTTTATTTTTCTCAAACAGAAATGTCTTTGAAACAAATGAGAAGAATAAAAATGTAATGCTCCGTAAATGTACAAATCAGGTGTCCTGTGCCTGTAAATGATATATACATTCTTGTGAAAAACACCAGATGTTATCCCTAATGTAGAAAAACACAAGACTGTTGCAATAAGGTAATGTGAAAATATAAACATGGCCCTTGTGTTTAGAGAAAATATAATTAAAATTGATTGTTATATTAAAAGTTTCTTACAAAACATCTTATAAGCATACATTTAGGTATTTATTTTTCACATCAATTGAATTATGGTAAAAATGCTGTAGAGAAATTGAGATAGACACTTTAGTGTTGTTTCAGAGTTGAAGATAAATGGGAATAGCACATGGTGTTGCATTCAAATGTTTTATTAGCCATTCCCTTAGACAAATGTAATAGCTAATGTGCTGATAGCTAATGTAAATGATTGATTAAAAAAAAGAATCCGTTAGGTTTTGGAATTACTGGTTCATTTGTAAAAAGCTTTTAAACCCTAAGTTTTGCCTTTTAGATATGTAAATCAAATGTTTTCTTTTGTAATAAATCCTTTCTACAGCATAAATAAATAATATCTAATAAACTAATATCTAAATCCTTTGAAAATGTTAAGATTAATGGACACTGTAGGTTCCCCCATTCTAGTTTTGAATATCCACAGATATGTTTTATAAAAATAATACCATTAAGATATACTACTATAAATGCAAAATGTACTGTATTATAGCCTTTTAGAAACATTAGATCAGCAATTAATATATTTTGGGTTCATGCTTTTTCTATAAGATTAATTGGCATACATAGCATAGGAGTAAGAATCAGAAAGTTCATATACCTTTAACAAATATTTCATTTTGCATTCATTTTTCAATAAGTGATATTATGATTCATTAAGTTATAGAGAAGTGTTTTTCTGTATTTTATTGTGGAAAATACAATTCATTCAGATATAATTGTGAATTCCAGTCTATGTTTGGCATAGTGAGTACCATATTTTAAGTGAAATGCAGTGACTACATGAAGCTAGACTAATGTCCTATTTGTGGTAGTTTTCAAAAAGTATCTTTTTATGCTGTCTTATTTACATATTTAAGATCCATTTTGTTGTAAAACTGCATAACCAAATATGAAATGACATATGAAACCAAATAAAGAAACTGAAATGCAAGTAATTCTAGTATTTTTGCTACTATAGGCTTTAAAGAAGAAAATCAATGATTCTATGACTTTTCCAAGCCCAAGACATTCCACTATTTTCATGGTTTGGATGTATTAACTACATGAACCTTGTCCCTGTCTCTGAAAATCCAACTGCCACTTAGTTCTTATGCTGTTTTTTGTAGTGAATTCTTTTGCTTTTGTTTAACTGCTTGTCTGATTCTCTTTTGATTGAATATTGTATTTCAGTACTAAATTTCAGTTTCTCCAGAAAAGTTTTTGTTTTCTATCGTCATTTGGCAATTGCAGATGTTATAGCTAACAAATCTAAATTAAGAGTTTGGTACCAATTCCTACACCATGTTCTCATCCCAACATATTCAGTTCTTGTACATGGAATTGTGTCTTTCCTGTGAAAAGGTAAGGGTAGCTCAGTTTAAACCACATTTTATTAGGTGGTATTTGTTGTATTTATTTGCAGAAAGTGTGTAAAGACCATATTGTGTAGTTGCTTGTATACCTAAAGACGGCGGTCCAAAGTAAATTGGATTCAGCATGCATTAAACAAATAATTTAGTCTTCACAATTTTCCCCTGATGCATCCAGTAGAGGTAATTTAGATTAAGTGTCAGACATTTTATTTACAGTCCCAGGCTTTATCCCACTGAGTAAATGTAATTCAGAAGTCTTCCTATGCATCTAGCTATGAGCATGGGGTTTGTGACATGTGTCTTGGATAGAAACAATTTGGTAAGGGTCTAATGGTCTGTCAAGGGGGTGAATCTTCTTCTCTGAGGTCATGTGTACTCTCACATGCCCAGAGATTCTTAAGCATTTCAAATCCTATCACTGAATATTTGCTTTTCCTGGATGTTCAACACCTCATATTCAACACCATGTTTGTGTTGTATTAAATTTAAATTAAGATCATGTTCAGCATTTTTAGGCAATCCCCCCATACCTAGTACAATTCTATATTCTTTGTGCTTTCCTGGAAGGACCTAACTCCCAACAAGATGTGTTGAAGCATTCTTTAGACCTGATCTTAAGATAACTGAGGGGTGACTGAGTACCATGATCAAGTCCCAGCAGGGGACGAGAAAGCACAACCCAGTGCAACCCAGTGGTGTTACTGCCTGTATGGCTTTCAGCACTTATGCCTTATTACTATTATGTCATGGTCTAAGAATGTGTGGATGTAGAAACACATACTGTATGTAATGCATAAAAAAGCTAATTATCTGCTGATATGAAAGCAATTTAAATTATTTTTAATTATATACAATATAATATTAAATAAATGATTTTTGCATTTTTGCCTTTCAAAAATTATAACCTCTTTTCAGTATATATAATAATTGTTGTTGCATAGGAATAAGTAAAGGTTAATTCCATGCTGAAAAGAAACACAAGAGTTTACCTATGGAGCCTTCTTTGTGTATGTGATTTTCACTACAGTGAAATACATGTTATGATGCAGATACATTTCAAGTCTTGTGCAACATCCCTTGCATAGTTGCTAGCCTTCTTGTGTATTGTAACCATCTTAGAGCTTTAGCCATTTTCTTTTTCATTTTTGGTTGGAAAGATATCAACCTTGAAATGGTGTGTCTCGTCTTAAGAGGTACCAATAGCTTATTGAACATGGTCAATAAGCTATTGGTACCTCTATTGGTACCTATAGCTATTGGTACCTCCTACTGCCCTGTCTCTCTCACACCTGAAGAAGGCTCCACGGCCGAAACATTGTGTTCTCTTTCTTCTTTTTTTCAGCATGGAATAAACCTATTACTTGTTCCTTTGCAGCCTTCGCATGCTGATGCAGCTACCCACCTGAACTACTACCGCCTACAGCTGCTGCGACCCACTATGCCTTCCTCCAAATCTTTTTTTAGATTTCTTCGTCATACCTTCTCTTCCTCTCTGGGCCACTTGCCCGCTTCTCTCACTAAACCAGCATTCCGTCTCTTCACAGCTATCTGTTCCAAGACCAGGCTTTCTAACCACCTTCTATTCCTTTACAGATGTCGTCGACATAATATCATCCCTAAAGGATTTCGCCTTAAATTTAATACCTTTTCTTTTGACTCTGATACCACCCAGAGTAACACTCAGAGACTTCTAAAACAATTTTCTAGGAAACTAATGCTCTCTACCATTTTCTCCCTCAAAAAACAGATTATCCTGTCCGACAACAACATCAAAGAGGCTAAGGAATTTCTACGGCTGACAGCTCCACATCATCTTCCCTTCATAACTAACCTCATTAGATCTTTCAACTCTAAACTCTACCAGTTTCTCACTACAGAGAAGGACAAAAAACTCAGTCATCTTATACAGAAGAAAACCATCAACACCCCAGACACCCTCACCAACCCTAACCTTGTTGTCACCATACCTTCTGACCTTTCCCTTTCACAGGATGAGCGATCCCTCCTCAGCAAAGGGCTCAGTTTTGTACCAGTTCCCAGGAAGCTTGACATCCCCCAGACCAATGTCGACCTTGACCGCTTTTACCGCAGGATCCGTCTCAGAGCACATTTTGCCGACAATTCCTCTTCACAGGCAGCTGATAACAACCCGGTTATTGATGTGTAGAGAAAACCGGTTCAGGGACGCCAAATATGTAAGAAAAGTGGCTCTCTGAAGGCACCAGTTCTGTAGGGTTTGGGCATTTACTGAGACAATTATTAATTGTAGCAGTAAATCACAAAGTTGATTCTTTTGATGGCTTTAGAATCCAACCATGCGACATAACTCAAACAACGCGCACACACAGGTACTAATACACGAGGATACATTTATTAATACATAGAATATGCATATAACCTAACAGATCTTATCGAGAGGGTTATCAGAATACAAAAGATATATATTCAATCAGTTACAAAGTGTTACACATATCAAGAGGACATACGTTCAGTATATCATTCATTAAGACCGTTTCGTAAAGTGAACTTGGTTACAACTTCTACATTAGATACTCAAACAAGTACATAACTCTTAGGAATTAAATTGATATCAACTGGTTGGGATAACAATTGAATTCTCGACCTGTAATGCATTGAAGTTGAATACTCATCCAATCTCTGGGGATTCAGATCTCCTGCGGGAACAAAGAAACAGTTGCAGGCTGTTGCTGTCCAATCCGCGCTCTCTGGCTCCGTGCCGGGCTGTGCTGTGCGGCTTGCGACGGTGCGCTGCTGATGCTCACTGTTGGCATTAACTAGCAAAGTTTGTGCACAGGAGAAAAGATGACTGTGGGTCCCAGCAAGTCAGGAAGAGGACTGGTTCGTTCCTGATGAAGAGCTAGTTCTGAATAGTGATTCAGCTTTCCACAGTTCCGACCTGTTGCTGGTTACTCTCTGGCAACCTCCACTCTAGACTCTTAGAACAAAGGAAAGTTCTGGCACTCGGACACACTGGCCGTTCCGTGGTTGTCCGGGCTGAGTCTCAGGATGGTCAGGAGGCGCGCTGCGAGAATGTCCTGCCCTTGGGAGCCTTCTGCTCCTGGGCCGTCCTGCCCTGGAATTCTCACAGAATCTTGTTGAATCTGAATCTCAATCTTGTCGAATCTCCCAGGCTCTCTGTGTTGCCTGTTTTTACCTGGAGGAACTTCAGCTCATTGATTGGCTGAAAGTTCCATGGGCATCAGAGTCCCACGTGGGTTACTCGGCCCTACCGGTCCCTGATTGGTTGATCAAGGTGAGATATGAGTCACTTAGTCCTGACACTTAGGAATGCAATCCAGATGTCCAACTCGCACTCCCTAGACAGATAGGCACCAATGGATGACCATTGATCATGATAGCCAGGCTTAGCTAAGTGCACCCCCCTTTGGGAGCTGTCCTTGGACCTTAAATCACCTTGCATGAATGGTTTCTCTGTGGCTGCACCACAGAGATGAACAGAGAAATGAGGCCTAATTTGGGAAAGCTCAGAAACACTTAATTCTGCCTTATTATTAAGCCTCGCCGCTACAGATGTCATTAACAACATTAATCCCAAACAGAGCTGTTGGACTCCCTCCTCTGGCCGTTTTCCACCAGTTGATTATTTCATCAACCAATGCACTAATCAAGCTCCCAAGGCACTCTCTATGAACCGGCTCATCATGGAACATCCACAGGTATCTCAATTTTACTTCCTCCCCAAAATCCACAAACCGGACACCCCTGAACGCCCAATCGTATCAGCATGTAACTGTCCAACTACTTACATCTCAGCCTTTCTCGACAGCCTCATGAGACCGCTGGTTGAAGATCTTCCCTCATACATCAAAGACACCAACCACGCGCTCCAACTTTTCAATGATTTCCAATTTCAGGGTACCGAATGCCACATTTTTGCCATGGACATCACATCTCTGTACACCGTCATTCCCCATAATGACGGCCTTACAGCCCTCAAGCACACGCTGGACAAACGCACAGTGCTTGATCCACCCACCCACACCCTGGTACGCCTTGCAGAATTGGTCCTCACACTGAACGCATTCTCTTTCAATAATCTTTTTTACCAACAGGTCAGTGGAGTTGCCATGGGCACCAGAATGGGACCCAGCTATGCCAACATTTTTGTCGGCTGGGTAGAAGAACGCTTCTTCGCCTCCTACACTGGCTATGTCCCTGACCTTTACAAACGATATATTGATGACTGCGTTGGTGCCGCCACATGCTCCAACGATCAGCTTGAATTCTTCCTGCACCATTTTACCAACTTCCACCCGTCCCTCAAATATACGGTTAACATATCTTCCACCACTCTTCCGTTTCTAGACATCCACTTGTCTATCAACTACCCCCGACTGTCCACTTCAGTTTATTACAAACCAACGGATTCACACAGCTATCTCCTGTACAGCTCATTTCAC
Source organism: Lepisosteus oculatus (assembly GCF_040954835.1). Lineage (NCBI taxonomy): Eukaryota > Metazoa > Chordata > Actinopteri > Semionotiformes > Lepisosteidae > Lepisosteus > Lepisosteus oculatus. Next base: position 8,922,211 of record NC_090710.1, read on the forward strand.
CCCAACCACACTAAAAACTCTCTTCCTTTTTCACAGTTCCTTAGGTTACGACGACTATACAGCGACAACATCGACTTCGAGAACCAAGCCCTCGAAATGTACTCATTTTTCATCAACAGAGGATACCCCAGCAGTGTGATTGACAGGGCCCTTGCCCGAGCCAAAAACACCCCCCGGACCATCAACCCGATCAGGAACTCCCGCTGTAACAACTGCATTCCTTTGGTGCTTCCTTACCACCCTAACACACTTCCTATCCCCAGGACCATTAACCAGAACTTTTCCATCCTACAGGATGATCCCTCCATTGGGGCCCTCTTTTCTGATCGCCCTATCATCTCATATCGCCGACCACCTAATCTGCGTAACCTCCTTGTTCACAGCTCCCTTGACCGCCCTCAACAACCATCCACACCAGGCACTTTCCCTTGCAACAGAGCTCGTTGTATCACCTGCAAGTACACAGCCACCACCACACTCATTCAAGGCCCCTCAGCACAATTCCGGATCACCCAGACAGCATCTTGTACCTCCAGCAACCTTATTTACTGTATCTCTTGCAGTAAATGCCCAGCCATCTACATTGGAGAAACAGGAAGGAGACTCGGAGACCGCTTCAGAGAACATGTCAGGGCTGTGAAGATTAAAGATCTCTCCAAGCCCATTGTTTCTCATTTCACCTCTGACGGCCACGACCACACTAATCTCTCCGTCTGTGTTCTCAAAGACGGTTTTCCGAACTCATACATCAGAAAGACCACCGAAACTAAAATTATTCTGCAGCTAGGATCACACATTCTCCCTTCCCTTAACGACAGATTACTGTTCTTTTAAATTTTCTCCATTCATTGGAAGTTTCATTTCACACCTCTCTGCACCCATTCTGACTTCACACCTCTTGATTGGCCTCTCTTTCTGTCCCCTGCTCCCGCCTCTCACTCCTCCTCCCTCCCAACCTTTGTTCTCCCGCTACTTTACCTTTGCCTACTGCCCTGTCTCTCTCACACCTGAAGAAGGCTCCACGGCCGAAACGTTGTGTTCTCTTTCTTCTTTTTTTCAGCATGGAATAAACCTATTACTTGTTCCTTTGCAGCCTACGCATGCTGACGCAGCTACCCACCTGAACTACTACCACTTATTGAACATGGCTTCTTTCATACACACACAGCACAAAATGAAAGGCTAATACTGAAAACTTAACTAACTTCATTATTCTAATTAATCTACATTGTGACTAAATGATAATTTGTCTAACTAGTTTTGATTGTTGTTTGGAAATTGAGGAGTATTAAAAAGAAAAACATTAAATTAATAATAGTTATTCAAAGTTCATTAAGCGGGTGATATTGGCCTTTCTTCCAGCCAACCTTCATGAATTAAGCAATGATAATGAACAGCTGCATAGATGACAAGTACAGTACCTGCAGGACTGCCAGCTGTACCACTGGAAATGTGCCTTCTTGTTTATTGCTTTAGATATATAGTGACCTTATGTGAAACAAACTTGGTAAATAACTGCTATGCAACCTTTGTTCTATATAAACAATATAAAAAGGACATGCTCTTTACAAGGAACATTACACTTTCTCCTTGGGTGTTTCCTTAAATCTGCAGATATTTACTTAGGTTACTTAAACACAATCATTAAGATTGCACCTGTGATCTCTTGGACTGTCATAAACTTTTGCCTTTAGCAGGTGTAATCTATACACTATAATTCTTTCTTGTATTCAGTAATTCCTCAATTATACATCATTTATAGCTCAATGGATTTTTTTTTAACTCTGCTCTGTAAAACACAGGTATTGCACTTCTAATGTGATTGTATGGTAGGTCAGTCTTTAGAGGGACTGTGGTAACAATGGCACTGACTCTAGCTCTTTTAAATAGCATCACTGGGTGTTAGTTAGTTGAGCTTTCAAGATATCCGTGAAAACTGGGATTAGGATGCACTAAGTGGCTTCTGTTTAGAGGCTTTTTGGTTATTGGACTTGCTACTGTTTATTCTGAAATAAAGCCTCCTGAACTTTAAAATGATTGTCATTTTGGGTTATTTCTCAGAATCCTACAGGTGAGTCACCTCATTACAAGGTGGGGACTTTGAGAGACTGCCTCATTGTCTTTTTTGCTTATTTTCTTTTTACTGTGTTTGAATGGTTCTTTGTATTTACTTTGTATGTTATTCTGTTGGTTGCTCTATTAAAGGACATTTACTAGGAATATTAACTATGGATTTCTTGAACCTAGTATTTCCTGAATTGTTAACACGACTGACTCTGTAATTCTATTATAATCTTGAAATAGATAGTCTATACTTCAGTATATTGGATGTGTGGATGAACAGGTGCTCATACCCATATCATTGGTAAAATGATACTACTTTCAATTTAATCTTATTTGTGTTGCATTGTGTCCCTGTTTGTATTTGTTTGGATACCAGCAAATACAGATACTGTCCATACTTTATATTCCCTAAGGCAATTTATGCAACTTGTTAAGCACTGTAGGAGTTTACTAATTGTAACAGTAATTCATGTGGTGGTTCTTTGGCTATTAGGATTCAATCGTCAGAATAATCAGAAATATCCACATGGGTTCAAATACATGAAACATGTTTATTAATACATAAGATTGTGCATATAAGAACATATGACAGTCTACACCTTTGCTCCTTTAAAAACTCGAACCATCTCCTTCTCTCGCCCTGCCCCCTGGTAAAATGACCATCTGCAATTCATGAAGGCAGCCTCTCGCAAACTTGAGCGTAGGTGGCGTCTTTCCGGCCTAAATGTACATTATCAGGCCTGGAGAGATTACTTATCTGATTATAAGGTTACTATAGAGTCTGCTAGATCCACCTACTTCTCTCACATCATTGAAAATCACCAAAACAACCCCAGACATCTTTTCTCCACCATCAACAGACTGCTCAAGCCAAACTGCCCTACCACAGTACCTGCCTCATCACAACTTTACAACACATTCTTAGATTTCTTTAGTTCTAAGATTGACAACATCCGGCATCACATTCTCTCCACTATGGATATAATTTCCATACCTCCTCCCTCCTCATCCAACTTCTCTGGTTCCCTTCTCTCCAGCTTCTCTCTTCTTGACTCAGCATCCCTAAACAAACTAGTTATGCGCATGAAACCCACCACATCTATTTTAGATCCCATTCCCACCACTTTATTCCAGTCCTGTTTCTCTTATCTCTGTCCCATTGTCCTCAATATTATACATGAATCCTTGAGCACCGCCATTGTAACAACGGTCCTCAAAACTGCTGCTATTACCCCCATGCCAAAGAAGCCTAACATGGCTCTCGACAATCTTAACATCTTTCGCCCCATCTCCAACTTACCCTTTCTCTCTAAAATTCTAGAACATGCTGCCACACTTCAGTTACATAACCACCTCATGACAAACAACCTTATCGAACCCCTCCAATCTGGCTTCCGTCAACTTCACAGCACAGAAACTGCCCTGGTCAAAGTCACCAACGATCTCCTAATAGCTTCTGATTCTGGTTCTCTTTCCATACTCATCCTTCTTAATCTCAGTGCTGCTTTTAACACTGTTGACCATAACAACTTACTTTCTCGTCTCGAGACTGTGTTTGGAGTCTCTGACACTGCCCTCAAATGGTTTAAATCTTACCTCACTGATCGCTGTCACTTTGTTTCTCTCAATGGGTACAGGTCTGAAATTGGTCTTGTCAAGTCTGGTGTCCCCCAGGGCTCAATACTGGGCCCCTTGCTCTTCAGCATTTACATGTTCCCACTTGGTCAGCTTTTAAGATCACATGGCCTCAGCTTTCATTTTTACGCTGAGGATACTCAAATATACATCCATACCAAACCTGACACTGATATGGCTGTCTCTATTCTATCTAATTGCATCTCTGACATAAAAATTTGGATGACTCAAAACTTTCTTCATCTTAACTGTGACAAGACTGAAGTCATGCTTATTGGTACCCCCCATCAACTTCGTAAAGCCAGTCCTGTAACCCTATCTGTAGATGGCTCTGTACTTAAGCTTCAATCAAAATTGAAAAACCTTGGGGTTATATTCGATTCTGGCTTAACATTTGGCCCACATGTACAGCATACTGTCAAAACATATTTTTTGTCACCTTAGAATTATCGCAAGACTATGCCCTATGCTGTCATTAACTGTGGCTGAAAAGCTGATCAACATATTTGTATTCTCTCAAATTGACTACTGCAATGCTCTACTCGCTGGGGTATCTAAATCTACTCTGAACAAACTGCAGTATGAACAAAATTCAGCAGCCAGAATCTTGACCAGGTCTAGTGCAAGTGTTCACATTACTCCTATCCTGGAGTCCTTGCACTGGCTTCCGGTCAAATCCCGCATAGACTTAAAAATCCTCATGCTCACCTATAAGGCTTTACATGGTTTGGCACCTCAACACCTGTCTGAACTTTTATCGCCCTGCTCCCCACCTCACAACCTCTATCATCAAATTCTGCCCTCCTTACTGTCCCCCAAGCCCATCTACATTGTATGGGCGACAGGGCCTTCTCCTGCTATGCCCCCAAGCTCTGGAACTCTTTGCCCAAGGATATCAGAGAGTCACCTTCTCTAAACTCCTTCAAATCCAGACTCAAAACCTTCTTCTTCAGAAAAGTCTTTACTTATCTGGTTCCATTCTTCACCCCTCTGCTCTTCTTAATACCACCTTCCACGGTCTCCTCTATTGTTATTATTGTATTGTTGTAATTATAATTGTGTCCTATCTTGTGAAATCTTCTTATTTATTGTTGTAGTCTTCTTATTTATTGTTATTGTCATCCTGTAAAGCGCTTTGAGAAGCCACCTTTAAAGGCGCTATATAAAATAAAGTTTATTATTTATTATTATTATTACCTGGATACAGCAGGCAGATCTTATTGTGAGGGTTACCAAGATACAGAACATATCACAATCATGAAGAGATAAAAGACAAGGAATATGCATTTAGTAAACAATTTGGCTATACTATCTTGTTAATCAGTCTCATGAATACAGATTCCAAATTAGATACTCATAGGTAAATACATTACTTATACTAATTAAATTGATACCAACCTGTGTTTAGATAACCAAGGTTGGTAATGTAGAACATATATTTATTTATAAATATATATGAACATATACAGTATGAATTTATACTCATCTAATATCTGGATTTGTATCTCCCTGCATAGACAGCGAAGGAACAGCTGACAGGCTCTGTCGATGCGGTATTCAATCCGTGATCTTCTTGCTCTGGCCACCAGTCCTGGTGTGGCTCGGAGTCATGGGGAGAAGGAGAGAGAGACTGTTCTTCTGTCAGCTTCGCATTGGACCGTTGTAACTCTCCAGGGACCTTCTAGTTAGCATTGAGCTGGACTTGTGGATGTCTGTACACAGTGGTGATTGACTGGTCAAAGCAAGTCACTCCTTGGGGGGAGAAATGTGGTTTGCTCCCAGAGTAGTGGCTACTTCTGAATAAAAGAACTCGACAAATGTCGACAAAAGTCCAACCTTATTGCTCTGGTGATCAGGCAGATACAATGGTGGTTGCTAGCAGTTCACGAAGTCTTACTGCAGGCTTGACACCGGGCAGAATTCTGTGTTTAGGTACGGGCTCTCTCTGGCTCAGCATATGGAAAAAAGTTACAAGTCCAAACACTCAGACAAAAGCACTGGCAGTCATCTGATGAGACAGCCAAGTTGCTCAAGCAAGTCTGAAGGAGCGCAAGACTGACAAGGAGCAATCTCGGAGCTTGGTGCAATGCCTTTTTACTGGAGGACATACGGCTGATGATTGGTCAAGAGGTTGCCGGGCAGATGGGGTCCTCTTACCCTGCAGGATTCCGATTGGTTGGTCAACTTTAGGAATGATTGACCATGACCTCTGACTCTGGGACCACAATCCAGATGTGCTTAGGGTCTCACTAGACAACCAGGCGCCAAGAGTGGGCATCTCACCCGGGCCAAAATCATCCCTTGGATCATCAACCTGATCAGAAACTCCCAGTCTCACAATTGCATTCCTTTGGTGCTTCCCTACCACTCTAACACACTTTCTATCCACAGTACCATTATTAACAACTACTCAATTTTACAGGATGATCCCTCCATTGGTATCCTTTTTTGTGACTTCCCAATCATCTCTTACTGCCAACCACCCAATCTATGTAAACCTCTTGTTCACAGCTCCCTTGACCGCACTCGGCAATCATCCCCACCAGTCACCTTCCCCTGCAACAGAACTCGCTGCATCACGTGCAAATACATATTTCTAACAACACACTCATTCAGGGCCCTTTAGGTCAATTCTGGATCACCCAGACGACATCCTGTACCTCCGGCAACCTCATTTACTGTATCTCTTGCAAAAAATGCCCAGCTATCTATGTATCTGTGCTTTCTAAACCGGAAGGAAACTAGGAGACCACTTCAGAAAACATGTTAGGGCTGTGAAGATTAAAAATTTCCCCTAGCCCATAGTTTCTCATTTCACCTCAGATGGCCATGATCACACTGATCTTTCTGTCTCTGTTCTAAAAAAAAGGTTTCTCAACTCCCATAACAGAAAGGCAACAGAAATGAAACTCATCCTGAAACTAGGTTCACACCTTTCCCCTTCTCTGTGACAGACTTCATGTAATCTTCTCTATTCTCATGCAGGTTTTGACTTCACACCTTTCTTCACCCCCTCTCCACTTTGCACCACCTGAGTGGCCTCTCTGCCTCTCCCCTTTCCAACCTCCTCCACTCTCCCAGCTTTTGTTCTCCTGTGCTATTTAATCTTTGCTGTCTGCCCTGTCTTTCTGTCACCTGATAAAGGCTCCACAGCTGAAACTTTGTGTTTTCTCTCTTCTCTTTTCAGCATGGAAAAAACCTAATGCTCGTTCCTTTGCAGACTACTCATGCTGACGCAGCTTCCCACCTGAACCACATCTATCATGATTGCTGATTGCATCCCAAACCTAGGAACTATTCCATATCAGGAAGACAAACATTCCTAAATCAGTGCACAAACATGAATAGCTCACCGTTTGGACCACAGATTCCTCACTGGGAAAATCACAGCAACACTTAATTTGGTCTTATTAAAAAGCATTGCTGCTACAGCATGATCATATTTTCTGTTGTTTCTTAAGGGTTACTTTGCATATTTTCTTATAATTTAGTGTTAAGTTAGGCCTGTTCACTCTATTTTGTATTTTGCTTATCTCTGTACATTTTGAGATTACATCTAATATTTTGAGATTACATCTTGATTTTGCAGAATAACAAAGGTGCTATTTTATTTTTGTACCACCTGTTCTCTGTTTCTATTGTTTGAAATTCCACCTTATATGAGAACTGTGGGGCATCTTTTGGTTTGACAATATCTTCACACCACCTATTAGGGACAGTCACCATAGAGATGTCCATGTGTACCCATTTAGCAATTTGGGTTAAATACCTTGCTCAGGGGTACAACATCAGTATCTCACCTAGGAGTTGAGACTACAACCTTCCATTTAAAAGCTATAAGATTGAAGTCTTTTAAAGCCATTTTGGCAAAATGTGTTACCATACAACGGTTTTATGAATGATACTATTAAAAAGAAGCCTTACAATCATCATTGTTTTTGTTTTCCTGTTTGCAATCCCTACAGAAATTCACCTTCACTGACATACTGTACCCTTCTGTTCCACAATGAGAGAGAGATTAAGACTATATATATGTCCTCCAGGATAAATGTGTGGCCTTGCTACTTGATTGATGGATTGCATATTGATTTGATATGGTAGCTCCAAAATAATGTCTTGGTTTGCAGGTGTCTAGAAAATGAATGACAAATATTAAGGTTGTGTAAAAGCTGAAGGTCTACAGATGATACAACCCTGTACAAAAAATCACGAAGAAGCTTTCCAAAGCACAAGGCTCTATAATGTTATCTTGCCATTTACAACTATTATATTATAATAATGCTATGATCTCAGTAATATACTGAAAATTATTTTCTTAAACAGTGCTTTAAAAATTTAAAAACTGAGTATGGTTTATTATCCTGGCCAAATAAATTACTGCACTGTGTAGTAAATTAAAGGTTAGTTTATATTAATTGCATTTGTGTTAATATTCCGTTTATGTTGTTACAGGAATTACACATGCAAAACCTTGAGGTTTTTATCATTTTATTAATTAAAAATGAAATAATCTTAAACACATTACTGAAGGGTTGAAACGGTGGAATCAATTCTCAAAATCTTTAGGAAGTTATTGAGAACTTCTACAGCATTTGTGTCCAGTTCCAATAATAAAAAAATACAAACAACATAAATCATATTTCTCATCTTATAAGAGCCGTGCTACAATTTAAAAAGGGACAAACATAATTATCAAGAGAGGAAAACAAGACATTTAACTTTAACTGCAAATATGTACTGCATAAAACAACTACATGAGCTTACTGAATGTCTTAGCAGATTCCTCGCTCTTAGATGAAAACATAATGATCATCTCGATTTTATAGTGATGATCGGAGATAATAATGCTATAATTTCATATTCTGCTCAGTGTAATGAGTCCTTAAGGTCATCTTTAAATTTTAGTCCTTAAGGTTTTACATTACTTTGGAAACTCCATTCTTGAAGGAGATCATAGATAAAAATGTTTGGCTTTATTATGATCCTGTTACTTCCTTAAATAAGGACATGCAAAAACATATCTCCTACCCTAAATAAAGTTCCACAAAAGGTATGAAAGCAATTGTGATCTAATCAGCATCAGCCCAAATTGAAACTTGAATTCCATCATTGCTTCCCTACCACCCTAACACCCTTTCTTTCCCCAAGACTATTAATGACAACCTCAGCATCTTACAGGATGACCACTGGTACCCTCTTCCCTCACCTCATAAGGCCAACCACCTAATCTGTGTAACCTTCTTGTCCCTTGACCATGCACAGCAATCCATCAGTGTAATTTTGGCCTCGTGCTTTGGAACATTATCCTACAGAATGGTGATTTTTTGTCTCAGTTTTATATAAGAACCAGGTTTTCCTTAAGATTTGTACTATGTTGCATCAGTCTTGGCAAGCTTCTCAGACCCTACTGATGAGAAGCAAACTACTGTATAATAAAATAATGCTATAACCATTCTTAACAATAGGGATGGTGATGATTGAGCGATGCACTACGCTGGGTTTTGTAATGTTTTACAATTTAAATAATAAAATTGTTTTCTTGTCTGACCACAATACCTTTCACCAACTATTTTTAGTATCACTTAAATGCTTTGTTGTGAATACCATGCAGGATTTGAGATGGGTCTTCTACTTGGACAATGACTGGGATATTATTGATTCATGCACATTAAGTCCCATCTCAACCACTGAACTCTTTCACTCTTTCAAAGTCACCTCACAATGGCATTCCTAAACAGTTTCCTCATTGCTCAGTTTGTGGAGGGCCAGCATGAGCTAAGCAGTGTCTGGGTGCCTTCCACTTCATAACGATCAACTGCACCAAGCTCAAAAGCATAACAAGATTCTTTTAAATGTTTTTATATCCTGCTCCTGATCTGCTCTTTTATACAACCTTATCTCTAAATATTTTAGTTGATTTAAAATCTTCTTGCTATTCAAGTCGAAATCTTAAGTTAAAATTCACTAAAGAAATGCAACCACAACATTTTGAACAAACATACAGCTCTGAAAAAATTATAGTGACTTGTTACTAATTTTAAATATTATATCAATAGATATGTGTATATACTACTGTTTGTGTTACAGTACATAAATATAATTAGGAACAAGTAATAGGTTTATTCCATGCTGAAAAAAAGAAGAAAGAGAACACAACGTTTCGGCCGTGGAGCCTTCTTCAGGTGTGAGAGAGACATAAATATAATTATATCGTTATTAATTTCTTCAGATATGCGATTCCATATTATATTCCCTATTAATCAAATTCTAAAAGTATGCTTTGTTTAGTCCAATAACGAGCAGATTTGCAGAAAAGGTTAAAACGATCACTTTTCACAAAGTATATAATGGTACAGTAATATAGTCAGAAGAAACACATAAAAACGTTTCGGAAATAACCACATGATGACATTGATGCTTAAAATGTTTGGGGAGAAATGGAATACTGGTGTGTATTTTTTCTTTAAACTACCAATACCAGCAATATACAGTTTACATAATACGTTTATGTTCCTAAATTAATATCGTTTATGACCTTCAGATGCGTTATGCTCCTCTTCTTTTTATGCTCAACTACTAAAAATTCCCTTTAATGGTAAAATTCCATATAAATATTCAATACTAAGTGGATTAAAATGTGCACAGTAAAGAGATTAAATGATTAAACTTTTTTACTACTGACCAATGCACCACGAGTGCTCCTGTCAGTCATTTTGGCCAGCCAATCACACATCGTACGGCACAGTGGCTCACACGTAGTTGCCTGCGGTATGGGTTTGTACCGTGCATTTTGAATGGATGCATCTGTACCTACTTGAACTATTATTATCACTGATATACAAGTTTAAGTATCCTCCAAGATAAACCTTGTACCTTTTGTGTTAGTCCTCATTGAAATATATTTTGAAACTACACATTTTTCAGTTCTAAAATCCAGCTGGAGATTTCTCTGCCAATGTTTGAGCCATAGACACACTCAGGTTATCCCATTGTAGCGGCGATGCTTGTTAATAAGACAGGATTAAGTGTTGCTGTGCTTTCCTAAATGAGGCCCCATCTCTCTCTTCATCTCTCTGGTGCAGCCACAGAGAAGCTATTCATGTTAATCAGCTATTCAAGATGATTTCTTTTGATAAGGGACAGCTCCCAAATGGGGATGCACTTAGCTAAGCTTGGCTATCATGATCAATGGTCATCCATTGGCGCCTATCTGTCTAGGGAGTGCCAGATGGACATCTGGACTGCATTCCTAGGTGTCAGGAGTAAGTGACTCATATCTCACCTTGATCAACCAATCAGGGACTGGCAGGGCTGAATAACCCACGTGGGTCTCTGATGCCCATGACACTTTCAGCCAATGAACAACCTGCAGTTCCTCCAGGTAAAAACAGGCAACACAGAGAGCCTGTAGGAGAACTATTTGTGAAGAACTATTCCAGTAGGAGAATCTCAAAGGAGAATTCCAGGGCAGGACGGCCCAGGAGCAGAAAGGCTCCCAAGGGCAAGACATTCTCGCAGCGCGCCTCCTGATCATCCAGAGACTCAGCACGGACAACCACGGAACGGCCAGTGTGTCCGAGTGCCAGAACTTTCCTTTGTTCTAAGAGTCTAGAGCGGAGGTTGCCAGAGAGTAACCAGAGGATCCACCCGAGGTTAACATCAGCAGCAAGCCTCGTGAACAGGTCGGAACTGTTGACAGCTGAATCATTATTCAGAACTAGCTCTTCATCAGGAACGAACCTGGTCCTCTTCCTAACTTGCTGGGACCCACAGTCATCTTTTCTCCTGTGCACAAACTGTGCTACTTAAAGCCAACACTAACTAGCCGGTCAGTGAACATCAGCAGCGCACCGTCGCAAGCCGCACAGCACAGCCTGGCACGGAGCCAGAAAGCCCGCAGGAGATCTGAATCCACAGAGATTGGATGAGTATTCAACTTCAATGCATTACAGCTCGAGAAATCAATTGTTATCCCAACCAGTTGATATCAATTTAATTCCTAAGAGTTATGTACTTGTTTTGAGTATCTAATGTAGAAGTTATAACCAAGTTCATTTACGAAACGGTCTAAATGAATGATATACTGAACGTATGTCCTCTTGATATATGTAACTCTTCGTAACTGACTGAATATATACCTTTTGTATTCTGAAAACCCTCTCGATAAGATCTGTTAGGTTTATATGCATATTTTATGTATTGATAAATGTATCCTCGTGTATTAGTACCTGTGTGTGTGCGTTGTTTGAGTTATATCGCATGGTTGGATTCTAAAGCCATCAAAAGAATCAATTTTGTGATTTACTGCTACAATTAATAATTGTCCCAGTAAATGCCCAAACCCTACAGAACTGGTGCTTCAAGAGAGCACACTACACCATGAATCTGTTTACATACATTCTAAGAGAGTGCTTTGACATTTCTAGTTATATGTATTTTATTTAATTAGTGTGACAGTGCCATGAACCCATGCTCCTTCTACTCCATAGTTATTCTCACATTTCAGTTAATCTTTGGGTGTCATGCTTTTCTTGTTACACCCTATTGTAGCAAAGTTATTTTCTGTGCAGCTGGGTTGAATTCGCTCTCTTTTTAAATCCTCATATATATTTCTACTGTAGACCATTCCTTATATAAATAATAAATAGTACTAAATGTACTATTCAAGAATATTTTTATCTGAGCTGAGACTTAAACTTGATATAAATGTTGTCATATTCCCCTTTTTCTTCACTATTTTTTTCATTTCTTACACACTTATGTATTTTGTTATTCCAGCAAAAAAATTCTATTTATATTTATTAAAAAGGTTATATTAACATGGCTTGCAAAGAGTGCTGATTCATATCATATCATATTAAATTGTCCACTTAATCAACAAATCACATACAGTAGTTCACACACTGGTCAGTGTTGCTTTACATGGAAAATATTAGTAGTGGGGGAAGATGATACTCTATTTTTCTAATAAATAACCTAGATTTATAAACGTACCTTCCCAAACACAAGAATATTATTGTAACGCATACAGCCATCAGGGTGTATAAGAGTCGACTTACCAGAGCGGTGACGTCGCCACCCTTCCCTGTGATAGCAGGACTACAGCAGGACTACAGGACTACAGATCTCTCTTTGGCTCAATGGGCTGGGTCCCTGCTGAGTGAAGCGGGAGTCCCGGGTTCAAGCCCCTGACGGTGTGGGGCCGACCAAATGCGGCAAGGGCGCCCGCCTGAGCCCCCGCTGCGTTCTGACCCAAGGTCGCCACAGTGAGGGGCTGGTCGCTGCATGCACCGTCGCAGAGCTGCGCAGCTTTCTGGTGTTGGTCTCGTACTACCGGAGGCTTTGCCAGCATCACTGCCCTGCTGCACCGCCTCACCGACAAGGGCCGCCATTTCGACTGGGACTCAGGCTGTGAGACGGCCTTCAGCCGGTTGCGTGAAGCTCTGGTGGGGGCCCCCGTGCTGGCCTACCCCGACCAGCGGTTACCGTATGTTCTCGATACCGACGTGAGTAACTCGGGGGTGGGTGCGGTGTTGGCGTAGGAGGGGCCAGATGGGGAGCGCGTAGTGGCCTACTACAGTCGGGCTTTGACTAGGGCTGAACAGAACTACTGCGTGACCCGTCGCGAGCTGCTGGCGGTGATGTCGGCGGTCCACCACTTCAGGCCGTACCTGTTCGGGACCCGGTTCCGGCTGAGGACCGACCATGCGTTCCTCACCTGGCTGCTCCACTTTAAGGAGTCGGAGGGGCAGATGGCGTGATGGATAGAGATCCTGCAGGAGTACGACTTCACTGTCGTGCACTGTGGGGAGGCTCGTCATCTCAATGCCGACGCTCTCTCGTGGCGCCCCTGCGAGGCCGCGCACTGCAACCACTGCGCCCCGCGGGAGCAGCATGAGGAGGCTGTCCGCACCATGGCGGAGGCGAGCACCGCGGCCACGGTCCGGGAGGGGCCACTGGGGTTGGGCCTTTCAGACCTGGCACAGCGTCAGGCAGCTGATCCTGACGTGGGGCCGTTGCTCTGCTGGAGGGCAGCAGGAGTGCGGCCTACGCGAGAGGAGCTCACCCCGCACCCAAAGTCCGTCAAGGCCCTCTGCGCCCTGTCGGAGGCCTTGGAGGTAAAGGACGGGGTGCTGCGCCGGGGGTGGCGGGTACTCTCCAGTGGCGAGGTACGGTGGCAGCTGGTGGTGCCACAGTCGCTCCGCGGGGCGGTGCTCCAAGCAGTGCATGGCCAGCCAGGCGTGGGGCACTTCGACGGTAAAAAAAACGTGCAGCGTCTCCGAGGCCATTTTTATTGGGGTCTTTGCCACCATGATGTGAAGCGGTATTGCCGAACGTGTGTGGTGTGTGTGGTGCAGAAGGCCCCCCCCCGAGCGCTCTCGGGCCCCCCTCCAACAACACCAGGTGACGGCTCCAATGGAACGGGTGGGGGTGGACGTTTTAGGCCCGTTTCCACGCACCGAGGACAGGAACCGCTACGTCTTGGAGGCCATGGACTATTTTACGAAGTGGCCAGAGGCCTACGCTTTCCCAGACCAGAGTGCCCCCATGGTGGCCGATGCACTGCTGGATGGGATGTTTGCCAGGCTGAGGGTTCCGGAGGAGTTACACAGTGACCAGGGGCGTAACTTCGAGTCCCAGGTCTTCGCCAGAGTGTGCCAGCGCCTGGGGATCACTAAGACGCGGACCACACCGCTGCATCCCCAGAGCGATGGGTTGGTGGAGCGGTTTAATCGGACGCTCTCCACCCAGCTGGCCACCCTGGTGTCCCGGCACCAACGGGACTGGGACCGCCACCTCCCCCTTGCGCTCTGGCCGAATAGGACCGCGGTCCAGGAATCCACCGGGTGCATCCCGGCCTCACTCATGCTGGGCCGGGAAATGCGAACCCCGGTGGACCTGGTCTTCGCCCCCCTGCCCGTAGACGGGTCGGCACCGCCGGCTGGACCGGACTACGAGTGGGACCTGCGGCAGCGGATGCGGCAGGTCCACAGCTTTGCACGGACCAACCTGACACAGACGGGGGTCCGGCAGAAGCGGTACTACGACCTGCGCTGCAGGGGGCCTGCCTTCCAGCCCGGGGACTCGGTTTGGGTGTACAGCCCGCGCCGCCGCAAAGGCCTCAGCCCTAAGCTGGCGCCGTCTTGGGAGGGGCCCGCTGAGGTACTCGGGGCATTGGGCGAGATCTGCTACTGTGTCCGGTTGTGAACACAGGGGAGAGTGGTGGTTCTGCACCGTGACCACCTGGCCCCCTGCCGGGCCCGGGAGGAGGAGCCGTGTGGGGAGGCTCTAGAGGAGCAGCCGGGGCCGGAGCCGGCTGACAGTGGGGCTTCCGTGGGTCGCCAGCCGTCACCGCAGCGCAGTGGCCGCTCACCCAGGGTTCGACAGCAGTTAGCCGAGTACGAGTACAGCCTGAGGGGGGTGTTCGACGTCGGCGAGCATCAGATGCTTCAGGTGGGGGCAGTGTAATGCCTGGAGTCTGAGGGTCAGCATGATGACCAGCGGCTGACCCTACCTGTGTAAATATGTCTTAGAAGTTCTAGTGCCCTGTGTAGTCTCATAAGAGTATAGCGTGTTGTTAATTAATTACCACCCTAAAGATGTGTACGCGTTCCGTCAGTCTCCTCATGTGCGTGTATATCCTGTGTTTGGTTTTGTGTGGTTGTTAATGAATAAAGCTAGCGCTTGGTTTGTTAATCCCGCCTCCACTGGTCCTTTGTTCTGAAAAGAACCTGTAAACGCTACATTTTTGTCAGAAGTTGGATGGGATAGCCCTTCGCCGGGGATGGCGATTTAAGCAGGGGAGAGTGTAACACATACGGCCATCAGGGTGTATAAGAGCTGGCTTACCAGAGCGGTGACGTCGCCGCCCTTCCCTGTGATAGCAGGACTACAGCTACTGGGCTGTAGAGAGATCTCTCTTTGGTTCAACGGGCTGGGTCCCTGCTGTGTGATGCAGGAATCCCGGGTTCGAGCCCCTGACGGTGTGGGGCTGAACTAATGCGGCAAGGGCGCCCGTCTGAGCCCCCGTTGCGTTACATTATATAAAGTGATAAAGAAGAAAAAAAAAGAATACAATCAAAAGTAAAAAAAATGAAACAAGGAAATACAAATTAAACTGTAAGATACTAGTAAAAATTTGAGTTTAAAGTTTAGACTTTAAACAAAGACATTTGCCTCTTAAAGAGTAACATTAAGGGCTATCTTAATATCACAGACCGAATTAAGAGTTCAGAGAGATCAGTAATATTCTTTCTTTTTTTTTAATTGGAAATAAGGAACTGTTCAACTTCTTTGAGTCAGCTAAGTGAGTCAGGGACCTGGATAAACAGGATGTGCTTTAATTATAAATTTTGTCCATCCAGTGACAAAGTATTCATATTGATTCAGCTCAGTTTACAGTTTTAAGAGGGAAGCACATCTGCGCTCAGACCCCAGTTGTAGGTCATAAGTCAGACGTCTATGGACTGGGCTAGAGTGATACACCAATGAGGAGCATGCTACAAGAGAATTACCTCTGCACCACATGATATCATGTTCTATCGCCTCCCGTGATGATGGGACGATGATGGATGATGAATTCCCAGTTCTAGTTTTATTTTTAATGAAATTATACAGATGGACATGTGTTGATAGCACTGAATACTAAAGTTTATTCAGTGATACAAAAATAGGTAAGCTGATATTTTAAGTTTGAGACGTGTTCAATTGAAGAAGCCACCTTCAGCTCAAGAATAAACAGGGCACTTCTCTCTCTTTTCCTGTGCCAACTGGACCAGAGACCAGGTCCAGAATTCCTCCCTTGAAGGACAATACATTTTATTTACTTAACAATTAGGATATTTTTCCAAACAAGCATGATTGACAAAGATTAATTCAGAAACATAATTGGATACTTAACTGTCTTTGGAGTGTAGAACCATTTTGAATTGTTTGTATGGCACTTTTCTCAACACTGCATTTTCCTGTCTAGAAATAACATTTCCATTGAAAACACAACAGGAGATGCCATGGCACTATGCCCCGTGAAAGATCTAAATATTGTATAATAGAAATGATGCAGTTCATTGGATCATGCCATTATAAATAAAGATATAAATGTTAATACATTTCACAAAAACAATTCTAAGTTACATAGTATGTTCAGTGAAAACTTCATGGAATTCCAGTAGTATGTGATTTAGGAACTTTAATCTGTACTTTGACTGTGATCAGAAATGGCAACACATTACAGTAAAGCTACACCACAAGAAGAATTCTATGGTACAGCAGTCTTTCATAAATTATTGTATGTGTTACAGGTAGATGTACTTGAGAATTTAAAAGAATTTTTGAGAGTTTAAAATTGGTTTAATTATACTTGTATGTATTATTTTGTAAATTAAGGGAGTCCTAAAAAGTGAGCGAGAATGAAAGCAGGAGAATACAGTATATTGTAATCATGGAAACATTTTTGATCCACAATTTGAATGGGTGCCAAATAAAAACATTCCCTATATTTTAATATACTAAATATACTTTATGTTTCTGGCATAAGAGGCATTAGTCCCATTTTTTTCAGTGATTATTTTCCATTTTCATTTCTTGAAAAAAAAAAACATAATCCAGGAAGAAAAAGAATGAAAAAAAGGGATTTATCAGTTAGTTTTAATTTTAACATCTTAATGATATCAGAGTACTAAATCACAGATGGTATCCCTGAGTGCACTCCAGTATTAAAATGAGCTTTCATCCAAGATCAAGGAGGCTTTGTTATTGTCACAAACCTTTACATAAAGTAAAATCTCTCCACAATGGCTTATATTTTTGTTTTCAATGATGGATATAATAATTCAAATGTTGAGATTTCAATGCATTACTTTACACAGTGCTATGTGTTCTACTGTATTTATAACACGCACATGCTAATGCAATTATTTTTCTCAGAAATGGTAGAAAAGCTTTTTTGCTTGTCATTTTAATTGTAATCAATCATTTTACTAATCTTATTTTATGCATATGTTAGTGTAAACTATGTTTGAGGTCAGACAATAACTTCCTGTTCTTGAGCTTTCAAAACAGAAAAAATAAACAAGCTCATCAAGAAGGCTCCACAGCCAAAAAAATATTTTTTCCTCTTTTTTTTCATTTCAACATGTAACCTTCTTTGCAGCTTACAAGTTTTAGCAGCACCCTATCCTAAAAGAACAATGATTCATATTGAATCAATAATTTCAGCAATAAATAATTGTCTGAGCTGGGGATTAGGGAATCTCTGTGATTCATATTGAATGTTACTGTCAAAATACTTTTTTTTATTTTGAGACTTGTCCCATTTCTTTCACCACAAGAAAAAGTACAATTTTTATTCCTTCTATCATTCCTTTCTCTGTTAATTTTATGACTTGTTTTCCTTTGTTACATTTGCTTGATTTTGTACTTTAGGATAATTTCTAGGTTTCTAGGTCACATTAGCCTAAAATAATCAGAAAATATGCATGTCTTAAATGTGACAGCACAAAAATATTTATCAGTGTAGACAATATAAATAAAACTATTATTAAAGTATAATGATTAGTAACTATCACACTACATGCAGGCAGCAATTAATAAATAAAGCTGCATTATCTGATATAAATAATCAGTTGCCTCTTTTTACATAGCGGCCACCAAATGAAAGAAATAATCAGGTATCCATATACTGAAATTTATGATGGAAAATAATTTATCAGGTTGAGCCTTTATTACTTATTTTATTTATAATGCCAGCACGTATAACTACTAAGATACTTGTTCTCATTTTGAACCATAGATTACAAGGAATTAATTTGTCAAATGTCTTAGGTTGCACACAAACTGCATACTCAGAATGCAAACATGTCTACCATATTGCTCCTTTGAGGAAATATACAGCAGCTAGATATTCAATGGAAAAAATCTATGGCCTATATCTAACTTAGTGCATAAATGGACTGCCCATCCCGTGAGTGATAAATGCATTATGCAGATGTAATCATTTCATCCTTTGTACTACAGAGAGAGAGAGGTTAGGTATTTTCATATCATGTCAGTTTTGTCATGGCAAGCAAGACAGCAGACTTGACAGATATCTGATAGTATGCTCTGAGCTGATGTGTGCTGGTGTATCTTTCAAGGCTACACAAAATAATCATATTTCACTAAAAAACAGATTCAAGAGGCAAGAGTGAGAGGCACACAAATGTACACCACCCTCTACCTTCTAGCATTAGAAAGTTCACTAAATTCACCTAAATTAAATTAATTTAATTTTAATATTTTAAACGAAATGTTTATATGAATTAACTGCAGTTCTAACACAGACTTCTTAATTATTTCTTTAAAGGTTTATTATTAAGTACCTTTTACATCATTTGTACAGAATGAGTTACGAATGCTTTAAAGGATATCAAGCCTTGGCAATTCTGAAAATTCCATTTTCTGATTTATAAGACATGCAGAACAAAAATGATTGATTCTAAAATATATATTTACCAATATATCTCAGAATATATGTAGAATACCTAATGGGAAATAGTGTGTTTTTTAATGTCTGCATTTATTATTATTATTGAGTGATTACTATAGAAAATAAGTTGTTCAACTTTTGTTACATCATGAAGAAGTTCATGAATACTATGACAGAGGATTTTCTTTCAACAATACCATATGCAGTACATAAGATATACAAAGTTATACAAAGTGAAAGATGAAAGGCTGTACTAATCCAAACCATCAAAGCAATAGGACTGCGAAATTCACTCCAAGTGGCAGGCATACCCTGAAGCCAATTATCAAACAGAGCTGTTGCTGTAATCTAGAAGGATTCACAGCAACATTTAATGTCGTCATATTTGTACCAGTACTAGCAGAGGGAAACTGACAGTACATTCCAAAGGAAAGCATCTACTCACATGCTGCTGATCTTGGTACAGCAAAAAAAAAAATCTAATAAAAAATGGAACCTTGCGGTAACATATAATAAAGCAGTAACTCACATTTCCAGCAATGTACACTATAAAGGAACAAAGACAACCAAAAAAGGGTATCAAAATTTAATTAATTGCAGCTTTTAACAATTTAGGTCCCTTTTTTTCAAATGAAACCTATGACTGTTGCCTCTTATGCAAATGTATCAATATATTTCCGTATTATAAGGAATTGTTTCAATGCACAATTTTTACTGCCATGCAACACAAATAACACACTATTCCCATTGTTACAGGTTTGAAAAAAACATAAGTTGTGTCCATTTGATTAAAATAGTTACACAACAGTAATGTACCAGCGCTATACAGTATATTGCAAAACTTAAACGGGACCTGAAAAACCACAGTGGTTTCGTATAGTTGAGAGCATTGTAAGCATACAAGGGCTTTTCTATTTACCTTAGTAAATGTCTTTGAATTAAGTTACTGATTTCACAATTACTTTTATTATATTAATGCCACAATGGAAAAAGGAGAGATGTACTTCAATTGAACCCAAATTAAACATCCAGCTCAGGCGTGATGTTGCTTGGCAACCTTTCATGTGTGTTTCATATTCAGGTTTCATTTCAGTTAATGTTTCCCAGTGGAATTTCTCAGACAGTAATCTACAAGAATCTTTTGATCAGTTCCTTCATCAGTATCTCTGTTCAGAGAAAGCACTCAAAATAGCTGAAGATTGAAACTAAAATGGCAGGTACAACAAATTGCCATCTAATCTGCTTTCTACACAACAGTTTGTGTAAAATACTGAGGTGTTGACTTCGTTTAAATAGTTCTAATAAAAAATAAATAGCATGCATGAAAATGTGAGCCATTGTAGTTTCTAAGCAAACTAATATCTGATCAAATTACTATTGCACATGGCAGTTTGACTTTATCAGTTTTATTAACCTAAATATACAATGCTCACCCTCAACCCTGTATTGAATAAAGCAGCTGTAAAATGGATAAGTGGATATACTGTGGAAATAATACATATTAAAAAACACAAATGCCCTTCTTCCTTCTTGGAGAAATGCATCACTCACTTAATGTTAGGCAGTTAACAAATTTTATGTACTGCTTGATCCTTGTAGTTACATTTAATTCTCAAATTACAGGCATTAGGGAAAAAAGTGTGCTTTGATTGAGAATTGGTTAAAAAATAGAAACTGGTGGAGTATTTCGCGGTACACCGCAGTGGGCATGTGGCATCAAAACTCAATATCACGCGGTGTATCGCGTCATTTGACTTCATGCCGGAAAGTATCCGGAATACCTTGTAAAACCACCAGGAGGAGCCAGGATGTGCATTTATTAATTCTAGGAAAAAAAGCCCTTATTTATTTCACTAGTTCTTAGTTTCTCTAGTTCCCTTTAAAATTAACTATTATTCCACAAGTATTACATGGCCAGTATTTATATATGATATTTGTGATTTAAAGAAATTAACACAAGCAGCTTTTGGAGATTTAAGTGTTGGCTGAGTTATTGCAGAATAGATGTTGGTAAGAAAAAGGTAATTTTGGGAAAGTTGAGGAAAACACTGATAACAAGAACACTTCCTAATGGGGTTAGGCATACTTTTGATGAAGATGATGAAGTTAACAGACTGTATGTTTACATAGATACTGAAATGAGGATTGTATTTTAGATTTTGTGTAGTTGCTAGCATTGAACTGTGTGTTGGATGCACATCAATTGAAGGAATGGGGCCATTTCTAGTGGGTTTCTAATACTGTGTATAGTTCCATCCACACAGTGCCTTTACTTCCATCCATTTTCTAATCTTTTTATCCAGTACAGCGGATTTGGAGCCTATCCCAGTAAGCAATGGACACAAGGCAGAATACACCTTGGACATAGCGCCAGTCCATCATAGGACAGACAGACACAAACACAAACACACACCAGGGCCAGTTTTCCCATAAACCAATTAACTTACCAGTATGTTTTGGAGTGCGAGAGGGAGTCATATCACACATTTGGAGAAAAACCATGTAACCCAGAGAGAACATGCAAACCCCACACACATATATTAATTGTCCATAATATTGCTATTCTATTGTTTGTTAAAAGAGAAGTCGCAGCTCCGGCTGGATTTGAACACACAACCTGTGGGTTACTAGTCTGGCACGTAGACCAGCAGGCTACTGGGGAAGTCACATGAGAGGTGAAACAGCCCTATACAGCCCTGTTGCAGTACACAAATATAATTATATTGTTATTAATTTCTTTAGATTCGCGATTCCATATTGTATTAGCAGAAAAGCTTAAAACTACCACTTTTTTACACGCTATTTCACATGTTTAACTACGATGAGTAAAATGTTTAGGGAGAAATGGAATACTGGTGTGTATTTTTTCTTTAAAGTACCGAGACCAGACATATACCGTATGTTTATGTTCCAAAATTAATATCATTTATGGCCTTCACAGGTGTTACAGTATGCTCCTATTCTTTTTATGCTCATCTACTAAGATTTCCCTTCAGTGGTAAAATTCCATATAAATATTCAATACTAAAACAGGCACAGTAAAGACATTTAAATCTTTCTACGACCGACCAACGCACCACAAGTGCCCCTGTCGGTCAACCAATCACATACTCCTGTATTTTGCGTCAGCCAATTACGTGTGGTATGTGTCTGTGCCGCGCACTTTGAATGGCTGCATCTGTATATGATGTACTAGAAATTCCTCATTTAGAATACTTAGTATGACTTTGTCACCACATTCTAGAAAAATGCTGGTCTGGAGTCAGTCTAGAAAAAAGACTTAATTTCAGGTGCTTGCAATGGCCCTGGAATAAATTTGCTTGCTTTTTCTGGACTACCTTCAGCCTAGAACTGTTCTGTGAGGGAAAGGAATGTCCAGTGTTTTTTCCAAGTGTAGGAAAACCGGCTCAGGGACGCCAAATATGTAATCATAGTGGCTCTCTGAAGGCACCAGTTCTGTAGGGTTTGGGCATTTACTGAGACAATTATTAATTGTAGCAGTAAATCACAAAGTTGATTCCTTTGATGGCTTTAGAATCCAACCATGCAACATAACTCAAACAACGCACACACACAGGTACTAATACACAAGGATACATTTATTAATACATAGAATATGCATGTAGACCTAACAGATCTTATCGAGAGGGTTATCAGAA
Source organism: Lepisosteus oculatus (assembly GCF_040954835.1). Taxonomy (NCBI): domain Eukaryota; kingdom Metazoa; phylum Chordata; class Actinopteri; order Semionotiformes; family Lepisosteidae; genus Lepisosteus; species Lepisosteus oculatus. The sequence continues at coordinate 8,945,035 of NC_090710.1, forward strand.
TACAAAAGATATATATTCAATCAGTTACAAAGAGTTACATATATCAAGAGGACATACGTTCAGTATATCATTCATTTAGACCGTTTCATAAATGAACTTGGTTATAACTTCTACATTAGATACTCAAAACAAGTACATAACTCTTAGGAATTAAATTGATATCAACTGGTTGGGATAACAATTGAATTCTCGAGCTGTAATGCATTGAAGTTGAATACTCATCCAGTCTCTGGGGATTCAGATCTTCCTGCGGGCACAAAGAAACAGTTGCAGGCTGTTGCTGTCCCATCCGCGCTGTCTAGCTCGGTGCCAGGCTGTGCTGTACGGCTTGCAACGGTGAGCTGCTGATGATCACTGTTGGCTTTAACTTGCAAAGTTTGTGCACAGGAGAAAAGATGACTGTGGGTCCCAGCAAGTCAGGAAGAGGACCAGTTCGTTCCTGATGAAGAGCTAGTTCTGAATAGTGATTCAGCTGTCCACAGTTCCGACCTGTTCACGAGGCCTGCTGCTGGTGCTAACCTCGGGTGGATCCTCTGGTTATTCCCTGGCAACCTCCGCTCTAGACTCTTAGAACAAAGGAAAGTTCTGGCACTCAGACACACTGGCCATTCCGTGGTTGTCCGGGCTGAGTCTCAGGATGGTCAGGAGGCGCGCTGCGAGAATGTCCTGCCCTTGGGAGCCTTCTGGTCCTGGGCCGTCCTGCCCTGGAATTCTCCTTTGAATTCCCTTTAGAACAGTCCACAGAATCCTCCTCAGAATCTTACTGAATCTTACTGAACCTCTCAGGCTCTCTGTGTTGCCTGTTTTTACCTGGAGGAACTTCAGCTCGTTGATTGGCTGAAAGTTCCATGGGCATCAGAGTCCCACGTGGGTTACTCGGCCCTACCAGTCCCTGATTGGTTGATCAAGGTGAGAAATGAGTCACTTACTCCTGACACTTAGGAATGCAGTCCAGATGTCCATCTGGCACTCCCTAGACAGATAGGCGCCAATGGATGACCATTGATCATGATAGCCAGGCTTAGCTAAGTGCATCCCCCTTTGGGAGCTGTCCATATCAAATCTTAAATCAGCCTGCATGAATAGTTTCTCTGTGGCTGCACCACAGAGATGAACAGAGAAATGGGGCCTAACTTGGGAAGGCTCAGAACACTTAATTCTGCCTTATTAATAAGCCTCGCCGCTACACAGGCTTGAACATTTTTATTGCCTTATGGCAAACATGAATTATAAATATTCAGGTATGACGAGGAAGGACCTAATAAAAGTATTCAAGATCCTCAAAGTCATTGACAAGATGAACCCAGCGGACTTCTTCAGAATGACCTGTGAAAGTCAAACCAGAGTACTGAAGTGGAAACTAAATGGAAGAACATTCAAAACCGAGTACAAGAGGCACTTCTTTACCCAAAGGGAAAACCCAATAGCCTGACCTGCTTCAAGAAATTATTACCAAAGTAGCTTTATTCATTTCTCTTGCAGAAGATCATTGGTGCACATCTCAAGTTCACCAAAGAGCACCTGAATAATATTCTGTAGACATATGAGTAAAAAGTTGAGTTGTTTAGCCACAAAACATTTGTAATAAAAATCCAATTTTGCCTCCCAACAGGAGAACCTCCATCTTGACTATCAAGCATGTGGAGGGAGTGTCATGATTTGGAGCTGTTTCATTCATTATTAGCATATGCTGGAGAAGAATGTCAGGCCAGCTATTCAATAGTTGAAGCTGAGCTGAGGGTATGTTATGCAGCCAGACAATGATCTTAACATAAAAACAGATTTACAACAGAGGTGTTGAAGAAGAATTTTCAACTTTGGATTGGCCAAAGATCTAAATAAATATAATAAATACGTTATAAATGTTTCTAAGTAAGTAATAACAATATTGTATTACATAATTTATAGATTTTTTTGTAATAATTAGAAGAAATATAGTTTCATGTTTACTATAGTACAAAAATGACAACTAAACAATTTGTGTTGTGCTGTTCAACTAAACTGTTCATTTTTAAAACTTAAAGTTTTTCAAGTTTTAATTAATATTTTTAAAATTTGTGACCACTCATAGTAAATTGTTCAGCAAGTCTTTCCTATTTCACATTTGAATTGGGGTGCTGTACTACTTTAGATGTTTGCTATCAATGGTCTATCAAGGTCTCTACAAAACCTGTTTCTCAAGAGCTGCACTATGATGTGATCTCAAGTGATTTATAAATTTACTATTTCAGTACTTCCCTATATAGGTAATCAAACCCCTGTTTGGTTTATACACTTCTTGTGAAAAAATATACAGACATGGATTTTTTTTTTTAACGTGACTAAGTTTTTGCACACATTTTTTAAAAAAAACCTACCATAAAATGTGAAGCAATTATGTCAAAAGTCACATAAATCAGCAAACGTGCTGTGCTATACAAGACTCTGTGGTAGCCTGATTTGTAAGATCCTGTGAAAGGTACTTCAGTTTCCTTAAGTTAGTCAGTACTAAACCTGAGAGTCTTACACAGCTGGCTGTAGATATTGGCAGTTATTTCTGCCACTAACTTTCTCCAAACTAGCATTATTGGGAAAGGCAGTATGTTATACTGTGAAACACATTGCTGTAACCTTTGAACAAAATCTACTCTAAAGATGCTGTGAAAGGAGACCTTGACCATAGCAGTGAACAGAGTGGCTTAAAACATCAAGAGGCAAGGAAGTAGCTGCTAGTGTAATCAGCTAAACAAAGGTTTTTACCAAGAGGATAACAGCTGGTATAATCCACAAAAAATGAAACTGCATAGGAAACATCATTTTACCCGTATCACAAAAGATCCTGCAAATCATAACTATCGTACAGTGTTTCTTTAGTTTATGATGTGAAACAAAAAAATAAAAAGGGATGAATCTCAATGATACAACAAAAGCTGGGCTCCAATGCAACTGTAGAAACAGTACATCCATAATTTTTCAATCATTGACTTGACCTTCAGATATAAGAGGCAGCTATTGCCCAATTAAAAAAAAGGTTTTCTAAATAATAGAGGATAAATCAGCGGAATTTTCATTTAATTGTTTAGGCAAGGACCTTTTCTTTACTGCAGCTTTCTTTACTTTACTGCAACATCTTCTTTAGTGGACCTGAAAAATGTATTTCAGATGTATAAAATGTTTCCTTAGTTTCCAAGTGCTAAACAATTTTCCCTAAATATAAAATGGGAAAAATGAATTTCACAAAATAACACAAATTTAATTTATAATCAGTGTCTTCTCCTGGATTACTATAACTTTCTGAAAAATAAAATTGTTAGGCTACCTTTTACACAACCGACAATTTTGTTTGCCTATCCTTAAATATACTGGCATTACTGGATCCTGATTTATCTGGTTATTAATTATATGTAGCACTACTGCTTAATGTAGTCAAGGACATATTGGATGAATTACATTGTAGCTGTTTGATTGTATTTTAGAAGATCTTTGGTAGAAATATGCAAGGTAGAAATATGTTAAGGTAATGTTATTTTTTTTTGTTGTTGTTGTATTTTATTGTCATTTAAGCTTCAAAGTGCTGGCACCCTGGATTCAATACCAGGCCTGGGGTGCTGTCTGTGTAGATTTTGTATGTTCTCCCCATGTTCATGTGGGTATTTTATGAGTGATCTAGTTTCTTCCCACAGTCCATAAACATAGTGGTATAGGAAAATAGGCCTAGACAGTGTGTGTATGTTTGTATCTGTGTGTGCCCTGTCATGTATTGATATCTGATCCAGGGTGTATTCAGCCTTGTGCACAATGTTTGCCTAGATAGGCTCGGGCTTTCCTGCAATTGGATTAAATGACATGAAAATAGATGGATGGACCACTATATTATTATTATTATTATTATTATTATTATTATTATTATTATTATTATTATTATTGTTCTTGTTTTCCAGATTTGAAGTAAAAGGGGTGCTCGTTAAGATGTACAGGGTCCAGATTCAGTGAACAAACTAATTGTAAAGTTTACTTTGGGTCACCATGGTTAATAAAGTTCTTTGGTATAAAGTTTGGTATAAATTCACAGGGGATTTACTTTCTCTTCCATACTCAGCCCTATGATCAATCCTGCAGCTTCTTCAATCACTGAATCATTTTCAGGGTAAATTCTACAAGAACAATAAAAACAATCAAGTATGCCTCATGGCACTAATTTAGATTAAATTACAAGCATTGAAATAACTGAGTAACAAAAATACAAAACTCTTAGTGAAATAATTTTCAACTTGTAACATCCATCACATTATAAATAGTTAATACAGACCTTATTCAGATGGAAGCAATTATTTATAAGAAATGCATCAGTGTTTTAACTGCAACAATCTCAGTTAAGGGAAAATGTCATGTTAGCCATTCTATATGATGTCTGATGTCAAGACATATACCATTTACTGTATATATCTTGTGATGCTGCAAAGGGATGTGCCTTCAATAGAGTAGGTTTTCATTTGGTTCATATATTTCTTTGTCAAAGCTTAATCTTGCCCAAGATGGCAGCACACAGGTCACAGGCGGGTTTACGGCACACCAGAAACCACTGGAGCAAGATCTGCTGTACATCTTGCTCCATACAGTATAAATGGAGCACAAAGTTGGAAAGAAAATGGGGATAACTCTGCCAGAACACCCCAGCCTCTGCCCCGGACAGGCTGAATCTAATTATCTATATTACAATTACAATTTCATTATTAATTAATGACATTATTATCGATTATTCTTAATAAGTAATTATAATGCGGTACCAATTTATACAGCCGGGCTTACAAAAAGGGTAGAGCAGTAATATTTCCACCTGAAATTTGAGTCTATATTCAGTCAGGAATCTGTAGTCATAATCACTACTCCACAATCCTACCATATTCTGTTCATATTCTTAGATAAAATATACTCTGCCATGCTTAGAAAAAAATAAAATGTCACAGATACTCAAATTAGTGTAATATGAACAATCACATTTCTGAGTCTTATATTATTCCAGCATATCCCTATCTACCACATAATATGCTTCAAGACATAACTGTTCACTGATGAGGATGTACAAATGTAAAGCATTCTTTACTGTATGAATGAATTCCAGTTATTGCCTTATGGCAAATTCATGGACAGAGTTTGCATAGATAAAATGTTTTTCAGAACAGATTCAATATTCTTCCTTATGAAATGAAAGTATTCGTTAAAGATTTATGTTGCCTAACTACAAAATTATACGCATGATATCACATGGATACTACACATACTGTATACTATGTACTATAATGTGCTTGGAATATATTGTATCATAGATAACCACTTGACAGTTTTACATTCTCCATTTATGACACTTCACAATCTGTAATAGTTTCACTAATAAATATCTGGAAAGGTAGGCATTTTCCTAATCTGTTATATTGCTTGTAGTTAGTTCAAATTTTAAAACTGAGACTTCTTTGAGTACTTCTTTCATTACACAATACAAAATTTTGTATTAAATCTCCCCCTTTTAGCACAATAACTGTTTCCTGGAAATTTGCTTTGCTTTAACAAGAATTACCATTGTGTTAAAGGCTCTCTTTCTGGGTTATTTTTCTTCAACATTATTTATATTTTGATATGCAGTGAATCTGTACCCTCAAGTCAAAATATGTAAATTGTCATGCTGTCATTCTCCTCTTCTTTTAATGGCAGTAGGGTTGAGGAACTAAAATAAAGTTCCTGCTGCCGTAGGCAGAAACTCCTGCATTTAATTTCTTTACTGTCATACTTAATCAATAACTGTATAGCACTTCAACATTGAAATTTACATTTGTATTATTGTTTTAGAAATAAAATATTTAATGACACTTAATCGTAATAGTATTCTATTTCAGCAGCTAAGTTAGGGATACAAAACTCCATGACTTGAGCCTCATTGTTTGTTTCATTCCACCTAAATGATTTATTTTTTGCCTGAATTTAAAAGCATAAATAAACCTTAAAAATAATATTTGTGATAAATCTTATCTTAAAGTGCAATTTATTAGCTATACTACATGTTAACATAATTGCAGTACATCTCAACTAAAAATAAGAACTAGAGCTGTGGTAATCACTGTAATATCCTGGGTTAAGTGGAACAAATTTAGCAGTCACATAAGATATTGCATTATCATTGTATACAGTATCACCACACCCGGGCATAATTATAATTGCTTGCATTTAATAGAAAGTTTAATCATAAATGATCTGAAAGTGCATCATATTTAGAAAGGGACCCATTTCATTTGCCACTGAATTGCAGCAATCACTTGGGTGGCATGTTGCAGCCACCCCACTACACACGAGCACCGAAGGAATGGAATAGAGGGAAATTACTTCATTTGAATTAAGAGGAGAAATGTAAAGAGCACAAATTGTACAAGGCTAAAAGAAAATTCATCCAGGACACCGAGGTAAACACTCTTTCTCTAATGGAGGCTGTAGTGTGCTCTCTGAAAGCACCAGTTCTGTAGGGTTTGGGCATTTACTGGGACAATTATTAATTGTAGCAGTAAATCACAAAATGATTCTTTTGATGGCCTTAGAATCCAACCATGCGATATAACTCAAACAACGCACACACACAGGTACTAATACACGAGGATACATTTATTAATACATGGAATATGCATGTAAAACTAACAGATCTTATTGATAGGGTTATCAGAATACAAAAGGTATATATTCAGTCAGTTACGAAGAGTTACATATATCAAGAGGACATACGTTCAGTATATCATTCATTTAGACCGTTTCGTAAATGAACTTGGTTATAACTTCTACATTAGATACTCAAAACAAGTACATAACTCTTAGGAATTAAATTTATATCAACTGGTTGGGATAGCAATTGAATTCTCGAGCAGTAATGCAGTGAAGTTGAATATTCATCCAATCTCTGGGGATTCAGATCTCCTGCGGACTCAAAGAAGCAGTTGCAGGCTTGTTGCTGTCCAATCCGCGCTCTCTGGCTTGGTGCCAGGCTGTGCTGTGCGGCTTGCGACGGTGCGCTGCTGATGCTCACTGACCGGCTAGTTAGTGTTGGCTTTAACTAGCAAAGTTTGCACAGGAGAAAAGATGACTGTGGGTCCCAGCAAATCAGGAAGAGGACCGGTTTGTTCCTGATGAAGAGCTAGTTCTGAATAGTGATTCAGCTGTCCACAGTTCCGACCGGTTAATGAGGCCTGCTGCTGGTGCTAACCTCGGGTGGATCCTCTGGTAACTCTCTGGCAACCTCCGCTCTAGACTCTTAGAACAAAGGAAAGTTCTGCCACTTGGACACCCTGGCCGTTCCGTGGTTGTCCGGGCTGAGTCTCAGGATGGTCAGGAGGCGCGCTGCGAGAATGTCCTGCCCTTGGGAGCCTCCTGCTCCTGGGCCGTCCTGCCCTGGAATTCTCCTTTGAATTCCCTTTAGAAAAGTCCACAGAATTCTCTCCAGAAATCCCCTCAGAATCTCTGTGTTGCCTGTTTTTACCTGGAGGAACTTCAGCTCGTTCATTGGCTGAAAGTTCCATGGGCATCAGAGTCCCACGTGGGTTACTCGGCCCTACCAGTCCCTGATTGGTTGATCAAAGTGAGATATGAGTCACTTGCTCCTGACACTCAGGAATGCAGTCCAGATGTCCATCTGGCACTCCCTAGACAGATAGGCGCCAATGGTTGACCATTGATCATGATAGCCAGGCTTAGCTAAGTGCATCCCCCTTTGGGAGCTGTCCTTATCAAAGGAAACCTTAAATCAGCCTGCATGAATAGTTTCTCTGTGGCTGCACCACAGAGATGAACAGAGATGGAGCCTCAGTTGGGAAAGCTCAGTACACTTAATTCTTTCTTATTAATAAGCCTCGCCGCTACAAGGCTGTCATGGGATCTTGAATGACCAAGTAATTGGGACCCTGGACTTGTCTTATGCTCTCTTAATTTTCTGTTTTTTTTATTAATAAAGTTCTGTTAATTTTAGCCACACCATGTGCATACTTTTGGTTGCAATCGTGCCTTTTATCATGATAAACACTTGTCTACAAAAAGGTTTACAAGAGTTTTGAACATGGTATCCAGCTACAGTATGTTGTTGGAGCTGATACCCTACCATCTTTCAAAAAATACTGAATCCTTCTAAAAACTAAAGGAGCTAGATAGTCAGAAAAGTCCATCAAAACATGCACAGAGCTTCTAAAGAACTAAATTTTGGCAGTGTAATTCACTTCCATGTCTTTAAATACCTGACTTCTCACAACCAAACCTGTGAATGTGACACTAATTTCCAGCCTGCAGTTAGAGTAGAAGTTCCTTACATTTGTTGTGCGTTATCATCAAGGATTACCAATATTTAATTCTAGGCATTTTGGTTATGAAATACATTCATGCTAAAAAATGTAAAGAACTTGGGAAATAAATGTGATGCATAACCGAAAACGTCTCTTGATGTCATAGAATGTATTTATTGATTGAAATGCTATCATGCTTTAGTTTATTTATTATCATTTATTTATATGTATCTATTTATTATATATTATTAAATAACCAATGGAGATTTTCAGTTATTCAGTCAAGTGTTTTGTGTATTCCTAAAAATATTTATAAGGCAAAAAGTATATTTGAAGAACAAAAATATTAAAGGGTAACGAGATACTGAGATTTCAGTGAAGTCTTTGATAATATGATAAACACAGAAATTTGTTTACTACAAAAATAACTTTTAATATTTTACATAGTTAACTTATAACTCTGAAGAAAATACATTATATTTTTAGAGTTATGTGATCTTCCAGGATGAAAAATGCCATAAACGCATTTATTATTGTTGTTACAAATAGGGGATTACGAAACTGGAAAAACTGGGGAAATTACCAAAAGGATTAATCAATATGTAAATTAAATCATCATAACCCCGCTTGAGCTCTTTAAAATCTGGCACAGCTTGTAATAAAAAAATGAAAAAAAATGTAATAATTCAGGCACACTTGGTTTGATGAAATATGTATTGCACACACTAAACTGCATACAACATAAACATACAACATATAAGTTACACTATGTACAAAGTTTCAAATAAGACATCCCAGGGGCCTAGCATCCTAACCACCCAGAAAAACCCTACACTACTACCAAGTATTTGAATCTTACATAATGTCTGTCATGTCACGGACTTCATACAACCAGCCTTCAGTCCGTTTAAGAAGGTGTAGACCTCATCCAATCAGATAACCACTCACCTAACCTGTTCAGCACCACACTTCCAAACCCCAGCATAATTTAGGGCTATCTTCAGTAAACCCGGTGCTCAGAATTGTGTTTACTCTCCCGTTGAGTTCTTCTCACTCTTTGTGTTTCATCTCGGATTATGCTTTCCTGGTTTTTGGAATTAGTTCCCTTTTAACTACAGTTTAAGGACTTCGTTTCTGGCTTATTGCACTAGGCTTTACCATATCAGCTACCTGGCTTTTTGGAATTCCGCTCTCTTTTTTACTATGATCTCTGGATTACACTTCAGGTTTTGTGTTTCTTTCCGTATGGAAATTTTCTCACTGATCTAACTCTGCTCAGGATCCAATACTCTTTTCTAGCAGTTCTTCACAAACATAACAATGCCTACAAAAGCCAACAGAAGAAATAAGCTGCCAAGGTAAACTTCATGATTGCTTTGAACACTAAATCTGAGACCACTACATCAAAGCAAATATAGCCAGGTGCCCCCATTGTAACTAGACTCTTAAAGACATTATTATATTTATGAGTTCAAAATCATGAAGGTCCTTGGTCGCAATAGGACAATTTAAATTAATGAACGGTAAGAAAGTTTTTCCATGTTTTATAAAATACTAAATATTAAAGTATTATAAGGATTTTTCTTCAAATGCGAACTCCACACAGATAGTATCCCAGAAATTAAACCCAGAGCCTAAGCACTGTAAGGCAGCAATGCTATCCACAGTGTCACTGTGCTGACTATGGAACATTCTAATTATAAAATAGCTATTACTCGCTATTGCACTTTAAAAAACTTATTTACTTTATTTATCTTATCTTCCATGCAGCAGTTCTTACAAAGCTGATCTAAGTAATCCAGTAACAATATAATAGTTACAGATTAATAATATATTGCATCCAATTGTGTGGGGAAAAAATCATTTTCAGAGCAATCAAAACAAGCGCAAAGGTTTCAGAACTACATAATGTTGAATTTCAATAGAGAACCCACTAATTTAAGGTAAATCCACACATTTTCCCAGGCACTCAGTCTTGCAGTCAACGGAAGAAGTTGTTTTCCTGTTTTTTTGCATTTGATGTGGAAATGTAATATTAAGAATTTTTATCTTTCTTAGTTGATTTAAAGCTAGTATATTATGTTGAGCCTTTTAATAAACCTTTTGTACAGTTGGGTCTACGTTGATGTACTTTAAATGGTCACAATATCATGCATTCACATAAACTGTTATAAAGAAAATATAAACCTGGAGTTTGATCCATTGACATAATAACATATACTGTACACCTTGTCACATCCAGGCAGGCAGCAATTCACAGTCCTCAGTAACCCCAGGACATGGTAAAAGTCTCACAAGGGAATCTCAGAACATTCTCAGGTCATTTATCTATTCTTCCTTCATTTTTCCATTCATCCCATTAATCACCCAATCAATCCCCTAATTAAATATCCCTTTATAATTCCCAAATCACCTCTGTGAAGCTGGTCTGACATTTGAGCTACTACCAAGTTGTGCAAGTTTTGGACTGTCCTGTGAAATGAGCTGAAAACCAGAAAGACAAATGTAACTTGACCATCTGAACCCTAACTTCTCCAAGGAGAACCAAAGCCAATCCACCATCACTCCAGCGACATCTCCTTCCCATATTCCTCTGTCTGTAGGTAGCAGACACCTTCCAAAGAACTTGAATCGCCTATCCACCATTTCTCCGCTTCTCTCCCTTGGCTGATTCAAGTGACCTCTGATCCCCAACTTTCATGGCCAGCTGCCAAAAATCACCTGCAGTTCTGCAGCTAGCTCTCTGCCTGTCAGCAACGATGGCTGTCAGCTTTAGCTAGCTGTGGTGTAACACATCTACTCTATTTATTTTGATATAGAGTTACAAGGTTATCCTGCTCAATCAGATAATTCAATATACTGTAATAACCTGACTTGTCAGTTTTACTTGCCACCTGCTTTTTATAATGCACAACTAATCAGCTTCCCCCATATACTGTACCTAACATTTACTTGAGTTTCTTTATAAAACATTCATTAGTCCATAAATCCACTGCAAGGGATACATTTATAAGGGTTACAATGGCTAATATACACTATCTTGTAACATAATTATTCTCTAGTTGCATAGCTTTATTTAAGGTATGATACATAACCTTTGTAACATAAATTAACATTTGTAGTATTTTAAAAACCTCATTGGTATCTCAATTAAAATAGTTTTCCTCATCCTTAAAAATATAAGGAAGTATATAAATGGGAGGAGAATATTAAGTCCAGCAATTTCATTTGGAAATCAATAGCTAATCAAAAGGATTGCATCCAGCCATTTAATTAAATAACTTTTTTTTTCATTTTCAAACATACAGTACACCTATTATACACAGGCTATTTATTGCATTGTTATAATATAAAAAGAGGAGAGAAGAATACACTTCTTCACAAAAGTCATGGAGCAACATAAAATGTAGAGTTAACTGGGTACACACTCTATACTCCACAATATATTTAAATTTAACAAACTGTCAATGTTTTGGTACAAAAGCCTTCATTAGGACAAACATACTTGGTTTTCTAAAAATCCACTTTATAGAGAAATGTCTCAGCCTTCCACATTCAATATGAAAAGAATTGGATTAAATAGATTCTATAATCTTATTACAATTATGATCCACAAAAATACAAACATGATCAAAAATAGAATATTAATATAAAAATAATTTTAATAATATTTCAGATACTTTCCACATGAATGAGCTTCCATTTATTAAAAAGGCTTAAATTTTAAAACTGTGTTCAAACCATATTGTGTTAATGGATTTAAACAGGAAATCCAGAAAGACTCTCCCCTTAGAAGAATGTTGTCAATGCCACCACCTCTCCTTGAGATGTGTACTTTTTCAGTGTCCAAATATCTAAGAGAGGAAAAACCATGTTTTAAGCATTAGAATAAATATGCAATCATGAATTTTCTTCCGTATAAATTAGATATTTACTTCTTTTTGCATTTTGTTTTGAATGTGTTGAGTAGTGCACATATTAATATACACAAATACATATAATCAATATAACTTCATATAACTCTATGAATTGGCTACATTATTCTGCTTTCCTCCCCGCTGATAGCTGATGTGTGGTGAGCATTCTGGCGCACTATGGCTGCCGTCACATCATCCAGGTGGATACTGCACATTGGTGGTGGTGGAGAGGAGTCCCCATTACGTGTAAAGCATTTTGAGTTGAATGTCCAGAAAAGCGCTATATAGACAGTGCACAAAAGACTAGTGAAACCAAATTGTTGTATGTACTGTGTTCATTTATTATGTGCTTGGGTTACTTAGTGGTTTTAAAGTATTATTTTTTAAAGAAAGTCAGATAAACATAATTCTGCTGGAGCATTCTCCTTATCACTCCAAGCCAACACAGCCACAGATGGTGACTGTCTAATTTGTGTTTTACCTTTTCATAGAATGCACCTATACAATAACAATGGTGGTATCCCACTAAATGCAAAGGGAAGGGCCATTTGTAGATGTGTTCTCGCATGCTACACATGGTTAATATCAATAAAAAATCAATAAAAAGTGAAAACAGTGCCAAGGTCTGAATACTTTTGCAAGGAAAACATAAGTTGACCTTTACATTTAATCATTTTGGAGAGTACACCTTTTGCAACCTATATTTCAATAAATGCTTATAATACATGCTCTCTCTTTAATGAGATAATAATTGTGTGCTCATAATCTCTGTCCATAAGTTCTTTTTAATAAGAGTACACATTTTTTTACACTACTAAAATGTCTGGATAAAATTATTTCTATTTAAGTAAATAATATTGTAGTATGTACTATATAGTATAAATTGTCATAGTATACATATTAAATTAATTTGTTATCCATCAATTCAGAAAGACTTCCTCATATTTTTTTTACAACTTACCAGGCACCTGCTACCCACAGGATCTGTTCCTGGTGCCAGGATCCCTAACATCCCCATGTATTGTAATTGTTTACTTCATCAAAGAAAACATGCAGCTCTCTATCTGTAAAATGATTTTTTTTCAGCATGTATTTATCTGCACCTCTACAGTGCCTTGCGAAAGTATTCGGCCCCCTTGAACTTTTCAACCTTTTGCCACATTTCAGGCTTCAAACATAAAGATATAATTTTTTTTATTTTATGTGAAGAATCACCAACAAGTGGGACACAATTGTGAAGTGGAACGAAATCTATTGGATTTTTGAAACTTTTTTAACTAATAAAAAAATGAAAAGTGGGGCGTGCAAAATTATTCGGCCCCCTTGCGTTAATACTTTGTAGAGCCACCTTTTGCTGCGATTACAGCTGCAAGTCGCTTGGGGTATGTCTCTATCAGTTTTGCACATCGAGAGACTGAAATTCTTGCCCATTCTTCCTTGCAAAACAGCTCGAGCTCAGTGAGGTTGGATGGAGAGCGTTTGTGAACAGCAGTTTTCAGCTCTTTCCACAGATTCTCGATTGGATTCAGGTCTGGACTTTGACTTGGCCATTCAAACACCTGGATACGTTTATTTGTGAACCATTCCTTTGTAGATTTTGCTGTATGTTTGGGATCATTGTCTTGTTGGAAGATAAATCTCCGTCCCAGTTTCAGGTCTTTTGCAGACTCCAACAGGTTTTCATCCAGAATGGTCCTGTATTTGGCTGCATCCATCTTCCCCTCAATTTTAACCATCTTCCCTGTCCCTGCTGAAGAAAAGCAGGCCCAAACCATGATGCTGCCACCACCATGTTTGACAGTGGGGATGGTGTGTTGAGGGTGATGAGCTGTGTTGCTTTTACGCCAAACATATCGTTTTGCATTGTGGCCAAAAAGTTCGATTTTGGTTTCATCTGACCAGAGCACCTTCTTCCACATGTTTGGGGTGTCTCCCAGGTGGCTTGTGGCAAACTTTAGACGAGACTTTTTATGGATATCTTTGAGAAATGGCTTTCTTCTTGCCACTCTTCCATAAAGGCCAGATTTGTGCAGTGTAAGACTGATTGTTGTCCTATGGACAGACTCTCCCACCTCAGCTGTAGTTCTCTGCAGTTCATCCAGAGTGATCATGGGCCTCTTGGCTGCATCTCTGATCAGTCTTCTCCTTGTCTGAGCTGAAAGTTTAGAGGGACGGCCAGGTCTTGGTAGATTTGCAGTGGTCTGATACTCCTTCCATTTCAAGATGATCGCTTGCACAGTGCTCCTTGGGATGTTTGAAGCTTGGGAAATCTTTTTGTATCCAAATCCGGCTTTAAACTTCTCCACAACAGTATTACGGACCTGCCTGGTGTGTTCCTTGGTCTTCATGATGCTCTCTGCGCTTTCAACAGAACCTTGAGACTATCACAGAGCAGGTGCATTTATACAGAGACTTGATTACACACAGGTGGATTCTATTTATCACCATCAGTCATTTAGGACAATATTGGATCATTCAGAGATCCTCGCTGAACTTCTGGAGTGAGTTTGCTGCACTGAAAGTAAAGGGGCCGAATAATTTTGCACGCCCCACTTTTCATTTTTTTATTAGTTAAAAAAGTTTCAAAAATCCAATAGATTTCGTTCCACTTCACAATTGTGTCCCACTTGTTGGTGATTCTTCACATAAAATAAAAAAATTATATCTTTATGTTTGAAGCCTGAAATGTGGCAAAAGGTTGAAAAGTTCAAGGGGGGCGAATACTTTCGCAAGGCACTGTATATAGTAACATGTTCATGGTGTGATCTGGGGTCATGCCACTTTCATAGTTCAGCTGTGTTTTATGTACATCACTAATGTTTTTTTTAATATAACATACACAGAAGATTTTTTATTAAGCATTCTTTATAATTATAATTAATTATAATTTCAAACAAAACATAGCAAAAACATGCAAAATCAAAATGGTGGCTAATGTTGTCCTTACACTATTTTTGGTAGTATAAAAATTACAATCTTTTCTTTGCAACCATAGCACATTTTAAGCAGTTTCCCCAATGTGAAACAATCCAGTTACACTATTTATTGGGCCAGATACAAGGTTCAGTCTGCGGTAACAGACGAGAAACTCAGGTAAATATTATATACTTCAAATAGTTCACAAATGATATATTTAAGGATTAGTGTGTTCATAAATTCCCAAGCAAGGTTCTGTTGAAATAGTTGTGCTTCAAACAGCAAACACTGCAACGAAATTATAAAAAATAGGCAACTCTAACTGCAATTATTGTTAAGGGGAACAATCTGCTACAATGATAAGGTAAAATGACCACACTAAGGTGTTTCAGACTAATATATAAAGATACTGCCAAAGTTAACAAATCTATCATACTACTTTGTATAAATGATTGATACTGTAATGACCATGGGTTTCAGTACGGAATGGAGTAGGCATGGGAGTCAGGAAATGGGATTGAACAACACATTTATTAACTTGAACTGGGGAAAGGTACACTCAGAGGGACAGAAGTTACAGTGCTGCACCTTCACTAACACACACACGAAGAGAAGAGGCTGCCTCCCAGCCTACACCCCACTATATACAGTCCCATAGTCCCGCGTCCAGGCGCTGTTCTCAGCCAGCCTTGCGTGCACGTGGCTTGAGTGCCACAATAAAATACAGCTTGTCTTGGTGAGGATTCATTCTTTATTTATGTACTTTACACTGTAGCGGCGAGGCTTATTAATAAGAAAGAATTAAGTGTTCTGAGCGTTCCCAAATGAAGCCCCATCTCTGTTCATCTCTGTGGTGCAGCCACAGAGAAACTATTCATGCAGGCTGATTTAAGGTTTCCTTTGATAAGGACAGCTCCCAAAGGGGGATGCACTTAGCTAAGCCTGGCTATCATGATCAATGGTCAACCATTGGCGCCTATCTGTCTAGGGAGTGCCAGATGGACATCTGGACTGCATTCCTAAGTGTCAGGAGCAAGTGACTCATATCTCACTTTGATCAACCAATCAGGGACTGGTAGGGCCGAGTAACCCACGTGGGACTCTGATGCCCATGGAACTTTCAGCCAATGAACGAGCTGAAGTTCCTCCAGGTAAAAACAGGCAACACAGAGATTCTGAGGGGATTTCTGGAGAGAATTCTGTGGACTTTTCTAAAGGGAATTCAAAGGAGAATTCCAGGGCAGGACGGCCCAGGAGCAGGAGGCTCCCAAGGGCAGGACATTCTCGCAGCGCGCCTCCTGACCATCCTGAGACTCAGCCCGGACAACCACGGAACGGCCAGGGTGTCCGAGTGGCAGAACTTTCCTTTGTTCTAAGAGTCTAGAGCGGAGGTTGCCAGAGAGTAACCAAAGGATCCACCCAAGGTTAGCACCAGCAGCAGGCCTCGTGAAAAGGTCAGAACTGTGGACAGCTGAATCACTATTCAGAACTAGCGCTTCATCGGGAATTAACCGGCCTTCTTCCTGACTTGCTGGGACCCACAGTCATCTTTTCTCCTGTGCGCAAACTTTGCTAGTTAAAGCCAACACTAACTAGCCAGTCAGTGAGCATCAGCAGCGCACCGTCGCAAGCCCCACAGCACAGCCTGGCACCGAGCCAGAGAGCGCGGATTGGACAGCAACAGCCTGCAACTGTTTCTTTGTGTCCGCAGGAGATCTGAATCCCCAGAGATTGGATGAGTATTCAACGTCAATGCATTACAGCTCGAGAATTCAATTGTTATCCCAACCAGTTGATATCAATTTAATTCCCAAGAGTTATGTACTTGTTTTGAGTATCTAATGTAGAAGTTATAACCAAGTTCATTTATGAAACGGTCTAAATGAATGATATACTGAACGTATGTCCTCTTGATATATGTAACTCTTCGTAACTGACTGAATATATATCTTTTGTATTCTGATAACCCTCTCGATAAGATCTGTTAGGTTTACATGCATATTATATGTATTAATAAATGTATCCTCGTGTATTAGCACCTGTGTGTGTGCGTTGTTTGAGTTATATTGCATGGTTGGATTCTAAAGCCATCAAAAGAATCAATTTTGTGATTTACAGCTACAATTAATAATTGTCCCAGTAAATGCCCAAACCCTACAGAACTGGTGCCTTCAGAGAGCACACTACAACACTTAACCTAAAACAAAACATAAATTTAAAAGTAAATCACACTGTTCTTTATTTGAACCTCTGAAAATAAGTTACATTTTAGGCTGGGCAAACGAATTTTAAAATTTTAAAAAATAAATAAAAAATGAGATATGATGATGTGTTCCTGTTTAACTTAGACATTGCATGACTTTAAAACATATAAAAACAGGTTTCGAGAGTTAAAAAACACTTTTTATGCATGAAAAATGGGTGATTTATCTTCTTCGTGATCAGCTCAGAATCTTTGTTAATTTGTTAACTTCTTAATTAAACGTTTAAAATACACGAATTTCATAAAGACAACACACGTTTTGAAGTGAAAAAATTCCATTCTTTTCTCTTCCTGTTGTGTGAAACTCATCAGCAGGTCTTTTTTTCCCAATCAGGAGCTCTGTAAATAGTGTACTGCCCACTGCGCTCCGTCAGAGAGGGGCACGGCACCGAGAGAGAGAGGAGGCGCTGAGCTCAGCAGTACAGAACGAACGTTCTGCTGCCTGGAGCGCTTATGGCAGCGATCGCGTCTGCATTTATAACTTAGTTTTTAAAATTAATCAAGCAATATGAAGCATCTCTTTTTACTTTTAAGTCACTTAATTATCATTAAGCACAGCTTTCTCACCACTTAGGCTACTTTTTGATACCATCCTTAGACAAAGCAGAAACGTGTTGTTCTGTCTAATGACATTACAAGTGGAAAGATTACAGATTTTAATCGTCTTTAATTTTGTTACGTTATACATTTTAGAAACGTTTCATCCATACAAACACCACAAAACTTTTTTCGATTGTATTTCTGAATAGTATGTTACACTTAGTTCACTGTTTTAAATACATCTAATTAAGAAAGTTAGGTGTTAGCATAAACTATAAGCAATCAATAATATTAAATTTAGTACTGTAATAATTTGTTGCACTTTCCCCCACATCTTGTAAAAATATATTTCCATTTTTCAAATATACATTAAGTCTGACTATCATATAATAAGTTAAATACAAAACTAAAGAAAAAATAGGGTTACATATAATTCAAAATATTTTGCTAACAATGTTAACTGTTTATAAATAATAAAATGTATTAACTAAGGAGTAGGATGGCACAGTTGTTAGTATGTTTTTTGTTTTGTTTCTTTTTCATAAATACAACAGTAGTACCTGATGTCTCAGTGGCTTTCAAAATTAAATTATGCATGCAAACCTGTGAACTAGAAAGATATCCATCCATTTATAATGGTGGCGAAATGGTTAGCATTGCTATCTTGCAGCACTGGGGTCCTAGGTTCAATTCCTGCCATCCTGTGTGTGTGGGGTTTACATGTTCTCTCTGGGTTACATGGTTTTTCTCCGTATGTGTGATATGACTCCCTCTCGCACTCCAAAACATACTGGTAAGTTAATTGGTTTATGGGAAAACTGGCCCTGGTGTGTGTGTGTTTGTGTCTGTCTGTCCTGTTTTGGGCTGGCGCTATGTCCAAGGTGTATTCTGCCTTGTGTCCTTTGCTTACTGGGATAGGCTCCAAATCCTCTGTACTGGATAAATAGATTAGAAATGGATGGAAGTAAAGGCACTCTGTGGATGGAACTATACACAGTGTTAGAAACCCACTATGAAATGGCAGCATCTCACTGAGAATAAAATATTTTATAGTGCTGGCTTAAGGAAAAAAACATTCCACCTCTCTTGCACATCAGTATCCATACGTAGTTATTTAAACAAATTGCCTCTAATTATAAACATCTTAATATGCTGGCTCTGTGGATCCGCATCACCTATGTTTGCCCATTCCTTCATTTCATGTGCATCCAACACACAGTTCAATGCCAGCAACTACACAAAATCTAAAATACAATCCTCATTTCAGTATCTATGTAAACATACAGTCTGTTAACTTCATCATCTTCATCAAAAGTATGCCTAACCCCATTAGGAAGTGTTCTTGTTATCAGTGTATTCCTCAGCTTTCCCAAAATTATCTTCTTCTTGCCAAAATCTCTAGTCTTTTATCCTGCAATAACTCAGCCAACACTTAAATCTCCAAAAGCTGCTTGTGTTAATTTCTTGAAATCACAAATATCATGTGTAAATACTGGCCATGTAATACTCTGCATTGTGGAATAATAGTTTATTTTAAAGGGAACTAGAGAAACTAAGAACTAGAGAAATAAATAAGGGCTTTTTTTTTCTAGAATTAATAAATGCACATCCTGTTCACTGGTGAAATTAAATCCACACTGAGCAATCTTCAATATGTTCAGAATATGACAGCTAAAATCCTATCAGGGATGCATTACACATGTTTTCAAGTCCTTGCACTGGTTACCTATCAGATTTTGAGTCAACTTCAAAATCCTTATCCTCATTCAGTACGTACAGTATATGGCTTATTATCTGTCTACTCCCCACCTTTGTCCATCTGACTCTGGTCTTCTAGCTGTCCTCAAGAACATCTACATTCTGAGGGTGACAGGGTCTTCTCTAGCTGCACCCCAGAGCTCTCAATTTGTATTCCCAGTGATATCAGTCACGTACCCTGAGTGCATTTTAATCTAACCTCAGAACCTTTCTTTTCAGAAGACTTAGTGTCTGTATCCGCTTCATTTTCTAATTTTGGTAGCACCTCTAACTGCTTACTTTCTTATATGTATTTACTTTTTAATCTGTGGTCCTTTTATCTGTTTTTATATCTACTGTATTGCTTTGAGATGCCACTTTTAAAGGTGATATATAAAAAAAAGTTTTTTATTATTGTTATAGAGAAACATGATCAGATTTTCCCTGGTTCAGAAAAAAATATCTAAAGTATACTAGTTTGTCACTCTTCTCATTCCCTTTGCTAAATGACTTTTCATACTAATCTGATCAATCTAACTGCCTGTTTTCTGTGCTTTCTCTATCCTGCTAGATTTGCAATTATTCTGAAAATTTTCCTCTTGAAATAACTAATTTCTAAATACCTTTTTTCACTGTTAACATCTTGCAGGAACTCTGCAACTAAATATACACTCAGCTCAACCTGACAGTTCATCCTGCTACCAACGTTGAATAAAAAAAAATCTTAAGATTTCTATATTTATGTCTTTATTCAGTGGTTTCATTAGTGACAAAGGCTAAACTTCCTTGGAAAAATGTATTTTATGTGTTGCGGAAAAAACTGACTTGCTTTAAAAAAGTATGTTTACAAATCCTTTCACCTGGCAATCTACCTGAATGCCAAACTATCTGAGAAGCCCTCCATGAAACCATGGTTGCTATTAATTCATTTAGGGCTCATTGACAGAATTGCTGTTTTTTATGCATGCTAATTTTCTGATTCCTCACTCTGTTTCATGTTTATAGATAAGACTTTATTGATTGCGAAGAGAAATTGATGTACATGTTCATGTACATGATGAACATGTTTGCATGTTCTTTTGTAACATACACCTTTTTGTGATTTTTTTGTATATCTAAGCAAGTGTTCCTGCATCCCTCTTCTGCACTATAGTCATGGCTTTTTTCTGTTTGCTTATTTCTAAGCAACACCTGCTCCATTTCTAAAACTTTTTGCCCATGTGCATTTTTGTATTTTTTAAACCTCTAGCACTTTTACGTCCTGAATTTTCATTTGCATTAATTTGTAGAATGAATTTGAGTTTTAGCCTTATGTTTTCACTATATTTTGTTTCTTGTCCTACAACTGTTATTATTGTACTTGACATGACTTCATTCAGCCTTTCCTGAACGTCTATGACAGGCAGAGAGAGTGCTGTTTCTGGTGCGATCTTTTGCAGCTGACATTTCACTGTTTTAAACGAACAAGAAATTAGATTGCTCATAAATCACTTATTCTATATAAACACAGCGTAATTGCCCTCCGAAAATCCTCTTTTTCTTGTTCGTTTTAGAGACCTTGATCGAAACTGATTTAAGATGTCAAAAAGGATTTATTTTCTCTGTATTTCCTACATTGCTTTGTCGAGATTTTAACTTTATATCTAACTTTATATCTAGGCTCAGATTTCAACTATCAATCGTACAGTAATTAATAGCAGTAAATACTGATGTTTTGTGCCCTCTTACCACAAAAATATATGTTTTGTAGCTGGGATTAACTTTATTTCATATGCTTAGCTACTACGATTTGGACACGGAACAGTTAAAGATGGCGGCAAATCAGACACCCAGAGGGGGGGGGGGCGTCTTCTCGCCTCCATAACTAAAATGCCAAATAGGAGTGGTTTAAGCGACATACACAGTCGTGTAACTGACAGTTTGAGGTAGCCTATCGTGTAAATTTCGCTTTGTTGCTGATAGGTTAAGCTTTCGAAACTCTGCCCCAATGTCATGTGACTGATTTTTCGCCCTGTTTCGTTGGTTAAACAAAATGATCACAAGCACCACCATGGTAACTGGGATATGTAGTTTTTAATTCCGTTTGAATTATAACTCTACGTACTGTCTTCATATTTGGCCAGGGCTTTAAAGAGAAGGCGCGCCAAAACATTTCGGTGCCGTCATCTGCGCTTTAAAGGTACCCCCGTGCTGGAAGAATTTGACCTCGGAACGTTTGCCAAGCGTACTTTTAAATTATATTTTAATTTTAATGTATTTTTAAAATAAGTTTAACACTGACAGTATAAAAAAACAGCTTTGATACTAATGTGCAGTGCAGTGCAGTAAGGATTGAAGGTTATCTTTAGCTTGTACAGTATAACCTATGGAGAAACACCAAGTACAGCTGAGTTCCTTTTTTAATTATTTACCCAAAAAATATTAAAATACATTTTATGTTTTTTATGTACAGAAGGTTTAAATGCTTAAAAATATAATTTTGTGTTTGGATGTTTCAGGCAAAAAATGTTACGTTAAGGACAGCTTCTGTTTAGACAGTGATCTAAGCAGCTGAAGATATTATGTCTGTAACATCCTCAACATTTAGGATTGGAACATATATGCAGGATGTTCAAAAAAGATCATAGAGATCAAACCGATATCATCCAGAATTTGTGGAATATGTTTTCTAAATATGATCAACACATCAAACCCATGTATCTAGAACTATGTTATATATGTTAAGTATCTATGATTACTTTTTTTTTACTAAGCAGCTAAAGAATGACTTTTTTTCCAAACAGTCCTTAAACTAGTGATTTTTTAATCATTTAAAGCTTTAGTACAACATGATTATTCATTTTATTTTTCCATTATCCCTCTAACTAAAATAATAAACAAATGCTGCCGGGATTACTTCAGTGTCTTAGAACTTTTATCTGCAAAATGACACCATTAATTTAGTTGAAAAGTAAAAGGTGTATTAGTTTAGTTTGATACTGTTATCTCAATATTGTTCCACCACAAGAAGTGCTGCTTAATAAGCAGAAAAGGCAATGAATGCTGACATTGAAAAATGGAATGCCTATGATTGCTTTCCAAAACTTTACCTGTAAAAACATATTTCCGTAACAGGGAAGAGCAAAAGTCAATCTAACCTATCTGGCTTTTTTTTTGTAAATCTGTCAAATATGCAAACAGTTAACATATTGGCATTGACTATCAGGGGGACATGGAAAGGACATGATATTTCAAGTACCAAAATTAATTGAAACAGACAGATCCAGTATTTCAACTAGTCATCTCCCAGAGAGAAAATTATATAAAGCAATATTCCCTACAGCCTCGTGCACCAAGTCAATTACCTTCTTGGGTTTAGAAGCAATAGTAGTCTTTGAAGGTTGAATGACAATAGAAATTATATGGACTTGTTTTCAATGACTTAATGTATCAAGTTTATAACAATCAGTATTTCACTTAATTATTATTACTTCGTGTTTTTAGCATAGCATTTGCAACTGCACACAATCACAAAATAAGGCAGCGTTATTTTATTTTTCAGGGAGCTAGTATTTATTCTTCATATTTCTTCTGGATGCTTTGAAAGATGAATTGTGCTAGTGCAATTGTTAAAACAAACATGCAAGGCAGACTCAAAGACAAGGACTACTGCACTAAACATACAAGCTGGCAAGTCCTTTCAGCAATATCTCCACAAATTGACCTAGCTTTATCACAGCTTTACCAGATATTCTTTTATTGTATTCTCTGATACATGTAAATGACAATCCTTGATATTCTTCAAATGAAAATCAATGCACAGTGTGCATTGTAGATCACATTTTAAAGTACCATTAACAAAATAATATATTTCTATGTGTAGTGTGCTCTCACGAGGCACCAGTTCTGTAGGGTTTGGGCATTTACTGGGACAATTATTAATTGTAGCAGTAAATCACAAAATTATTCTTTTAATGTCCTGAGAATCCAACCATGCAATTTAACTCAAACAACGCACACATACAGGTACTAATACACAAGGATACATTTATTAATACATAGAATAAGCATGTAAACCTAACCGATCTTATCGTGAGGGTTATCAGAATACAAAAGATATATATTCATTCAGTTACAAAGAGTTACATATATCAAGAGGACATACATTCGGTATATCATTCATTTAGACCGTTTCATAAAGTGAACTTGGTTATAACTTCTACATTAGATACTCAAAACAAGTACATAACTCTTAGGAATTAAATTGATATCAACTGGTTGGGATAACAATTGAATTCTCGAGCTGTAATGCATTGAAGTTGAATAGTCATCCAATCTCTGGGGATTCAGATCTCCTGCGGGCTCTCTGGCTCAGTGCCAGGCTCTGCTGTGTGGCTTGCGACGGTGCGCTGCTGATGCTCACTGACTGGCTAGTTAGTGTTGGCTTTAGCTAGCACAGTTTGTGCACAGGAGAAAAGATGACTGTGGGTCCCAGCAAGCCAGGAAGAGGACCGGTTCGTTCCTGACGAATAGCTAGTTCTGAATAGTGATTCAGCTGTCCACAGTTCCGACCTGTTCACGAGGCCTGCTGCTGGTGCTAACCTCGGGTGGATCCTCTGGTTACTCTCTGGCAACCTCCGATCTCGACTCTTAGAACAGAGGAAAGTTCTGGCACTCGGACACCTTGGCGGTTCCGTGGTTGTCCGGGCTGAGTCTCAGGATGGTCAGGAGGCGCGCTGCGAGAATGTCCTGCCCTTGGGAGCCTTCTGCTCCTGGGCCGTCCTGCCCTGGAATTCTCCTTTGAATTCCCTTTAGAATTGTCCGAAAAAGTTTCTCAGGCCCTCTGCGTTGCCTGTTTTTACCTGGAGGAACTTCAGCTCGTTCCATGGGCATCAGAGTCCCACGTGGGTTACTCGGCCCTACCAGTCCCTGATTGGTTGATCAAGGTGAGATATGAGCCACTTACTCCTGACACTTAGGAATGCAGTCCAGATGTCCATCTGGCACTCCCTAGACAGAGAGGCGCCAATGGATGACCATTGATCATGATAGCCAGGCTTAGCTAAGTGCATCCCCTTTTGGGAGCTGTCCCTTATCAAAAGAAAACAACTTTAAATCAGCCTGCATGAATAGTTTCTCTGTGGCTGCACCACAGAGATGAAGAGGGAGATGGGGCCTCATTTGGGAAAGCACAGCAACACTTAATCTGTCTTATTAACAAGCATTGCCGCTACATATGCATAGGTAATATTCCATTTTGGGGTTATTATAATTTTTAAAAATATATTAAAATAAACAGTGAGACCACATAGCTTTGCACAACTTTATATCAGCACAAGTTGAGTTCTGTGTAAGATGCAGTACCTTATAATACCCCTACACATAAAGAGGCACCCATTCAAACTTAACTACACACAAGCCACTGCGCCGTACTGCAGTACATGATTGGCTGGCCAAAATGACTGACGGGGCACTTGTGGTGCATTGGTCGGTAGTGAAAAGATTTAATAATTTAATCTCTTTCCTGCACACATTTTACTCCGCTTAGTATTGGATATTTATATGGAATTTTACAACGAAAGGGAAATTTTAGTAGCTGAGCATAAAAAGAAGAGGAGCATAATGCATCTGAAGGTGAAGGTAATAAACGATATTAATTTAGGAACATAAACATATTAAGTAAACTGTATATTGCTGGTATTGGTAGTTTAAAGAAAAAATACACACCAGTATTCCATTTCTCCCTAAACATTTTAAGCATCAAAGTCTTACATGTGGTTATTTCGGAAACATTTTTACATCCTCCTTCTGACCATATTACTGTATGTTTATATACTTTGTGAAAATTGAATGTTTTAACCTTTTCTGTGAATATGCTCGTTATCGGAGTAAACAAAAGCATACTTTTAGAATTTGATTAATAGGGAATATAATATGGAATCGCGTATCTAAAGAAATTAATAACGATATAATTATATTCATGTACTGATGCACAAACAGTAGTATAAGACTTTCTGATTTATAAGGCTGAGGGTGGGTGTTCAAATCCAGCTATCGCCACAAATTTTCTTTTAACAAATAAACATTTCTTTGGTAAACTAAAATAACAAAATTTATGGACACTCTATTGACTGTTTTATATTTCTTAATATCACAACATGTTCGAAGCTAAGTCATTTATTAATAACAACGAATAGTTTCAAACTGGTACTGATATCATTATCATCAATATGTGAAAAAAAGGTGAATTCTGTTTTTTATGGTCTGTAGCTCAAATCCTGCTTAACTAAAAATTAGACACAAGAAAAGTATTATTTGACAATGTTGTGAGGCTAAAGAAATCAATAACGATATTAATTCAAAGATCTATTTATATTTAATGCTACGCCTGACATTAGAGGCTGTGTCTGCTTGCTTGCATGGTGACGTCACTGTCTTTCCCTCTGAATAGCTGTACCGTGTGGATCCCTTTAGATCTCCCTTCAGATTTAAAAGGTTATTAATAATATCTTCAGTGTTGCATTAACATTGGAATGTTCTTCCAAGTATAAAAAGAGGCGATACTCAAAGTGTTTCAGTTTACAGACAGTACAAGATCATGTATTATGAATAATGTCTTCGCATTTTAATTGGAACGCTTTTCACAGGTGTAAATCCACCTATTTTCTAACCACTTCATCCAGGACAGGTAACATTTTCACAACTCACCCTTCCCTCTGCCTGTCTGACTTTCTTTTTAAACCTTCTGTGCCTGAATTGCAGTGGGTGAGAAAGAAACAAAGTGAAACTTAAAGTGTACACATATGAAAATTCATATTCTTTATTCAACAGCTTTTTAAAAACAGCACCCAATTATGTTCAAATCATGATGCCCGTGACTTTTTTACACAGAAGACTGACACAGCTACTTGTAAACTCGTTCAGCTACTGTATATGCGGCTAGTGCGTATTGTCCGTTTAGGGTTCTGTAGATTTCCAGTTATCTTGTGTTTATAATTGCAAGAATAGCGATTACAAACATTAAAAAACATACTTGCTTTATACTGTCCAACTGAGCAATCTTGCTGTTACAAAATATACCAACTTATTCATGTTTGATATGTAAGATTTAAAATACAGTTTAAAATGATTAAAAATCTAAACAGTATCAACTTGAAGTCTTATCTCTATTACTATATCTATCAAGTGGTATTAAATATATACAGCTTTTTAGTATAGATTACACTTTTCTAAAAATTTATTTAAAAAATAAAAACGCCTATAATCTAATCTTTCCATGGTTGATCCCAAGAGGAATTACAAAACGCTCCTGCTTTGTTTAGTGATGGTATGAAAAATAAGTCTAAATGGAGAGAAAGCTATGCTAAAAGTTAATTAAGATACTTAGAAGACAAAGATAACAGTTCACATTGCATTGTCTGATTGTGAATCAATAAAGGCATTTAATTAAACACACATTTACATTTTAATTTAAAATGCCATTTATAATATTGGCATTATTATATAGGATGGACACATTGACTCAGACACTCGTTAAATGAAAAACGGCGCTTTGTTTTTCGGTACAGCTGACACCTCACCCCCCACGCCCGCAGAGATAGACACAAACACTTTTTCATTGACAAAAGGTAATGCCATACTCTCGTTTCACAGGATTGTTTAAAGTTATAGTACAGATAAACGTGTACTATACTGATGAGCTTATACCTGGGGGGGGGGAAACTATCGTCTTCTTTACAACACTGACAACACAATACGCCAGGAAATGTGTTGGACGCATAAGAAAGTTAAAGCAATTCCGTTGAAAAGCCGGGCGTGATAATTGTTTTCTTCCTTGTTTTGCTGATCTGTAAGGATGTTGGGTTCAGTGAATGTGAGTTCTGTCTTGCATTGTCAAATTGTGAAAAATAAAAGTATTAAATGAAACACAAGTTTGTGATTTGCGATTTTAATGGGGGAATGGCGACTGTATTATACTCTCCTTTATAAAATTAACATGAAACAATACAAAAAATAAAAATAAGATGCAATCTACAGACATATTACAGACATTTACAACAAAGACACATCATAAAACATTTACATATATTGTTAAATTATTATTTCAAATATGTACTTTAAATTACTGTAAATATATTACTTTATTTTATATAGCACCTTTAAAAGTGGCATCTTAAAGCAAAAATAGGATTCTGGCAGTCAAATTCTGAACATATTGGAGATTGCTCAGTGTGGATTAAAATTACCTAGTGAACAGCATGTGCATTTATTAATTCTATTGAAAACAGCCTTTCTTGATTTCTCTAGTTCCTAGTTTCTCTATGTTCCCTTTAAAATAAATGATTATTCCACAATGCCATGTACTACATGGCCGGTAGGGAAACTAAAGGGACATTCCAGTAGCTGAGTATAAAAAGAAGAGGAGCAAAAAGCGTCAGATGGTCATAAACTATATTAATTTAGGAACTGCATTAGAGATATTTTTTTAACTGCACTGCATCGGGGAGAATCAGTATAGCTTCTGGGAAATACATTTCTCCTGCATTAAAGTTTTGGAGAAAACAGTGTTTCAGGTGCGAAGAATACAGATCACTAATTCAATTTCAGCCTTAACCTGTCTCTGCCCCCGCTGAGATTAGAATATACACAAAGGACTGAAATATTTAGAGTAGATGACTTTATGAGGCTTTATGAACTCACACCTGGGATTCGTTTAATTAAAAAAAACGTTTTATTTTGTAAAAACTGCACCAGGTATTAGATCTTGTTTATATTGTAACGCTACGGGGGCTCAGGCGGGCGCCCTTGCAGCATTAGGTCGGCCCCCCAGTGTCGGGGGCTCCCGGGACTCCTACATCACTCAGCAGGGACCCAGCCCGGTGAGCCAAATAGAGATCTCTCTACAGCCCAGTAGCTGTAGTCCTGCTATCACAGGGAAGGGCGGCGACGTCAGCGCTCTGGTAAGTCGGCTCTTACACAGTGCCTGTCGGCCGTAAGCGTTACACTCTCCCCCACTTAAATCGCCGTCACCGGCGAAAGGCTATCCCATCCCACCTGACACCTATGTAATGCTACGGGGGCTCAGGCGGACACCCTTGCCGCATTAGGTTGGCCCCCCACGGTCGGGGGCTCAAACCCGGGACTCCCGCATCACTCAGCAGGGACCCAGCCCGGTGAGCCAAAGAGAGATCTCTCTACAGCCCAGTAGCTGTAGTCCTGCTATCATAGGGAAGGGCGGCGACGTCAGCGCTCTGGTAAGTCGGCTCTTACACAGTGCCTGTCGGCTGTAAGCGTTACAATATTAAAGTTATATCAGTGGGCAGTGGTGGACGGTGCGTTATTTTGTCAATTTCCTCCTAATCTGCCTAATAACTGTAGAAAACATGATTTTATTTCTGTACGGAATGCATGCTAAGTTAGAAAAATGTAAGTGTTTCAAATGTTTAAATAAGAAGTAGTGTAGTCTGCAAAGGAACAAATAATAGTTTTATTCCATGCTGAAAAGAGAAGAGAGAAAATGCAATGTTTCGGCTTTGAAGACTGACACAGCTTTGTGAATCTCTTTTTCTCATAAAACATTTGTCAGTCTGTCCATGGGGGAAAGGGGGGCTGTCTTTCACTGGATCACCTATTATTCTTTGAAAATGAAAGGGGGAGGAAAAGACTTGTAAAACAGATTTCTTCACAAACAATTTATCCAGTGGGGCAATTTAACAGATGCCTCAAACCTTTAACAGATGCCTCAGCATCTCAGATACCGCAGCATACCCCACTCATTTTGAATGGCTGCATCTGTAACAAAGGACACACCCTAGATGTAATCATTGCAAATGATTATTTTGTCTCCCACTGCTCTTCGCTTGATCTAGACCACTTAGCTATTCTTTTCTGGAGAATCTGACACTGCTCTCAAATGGTTCAAGTCTTACCTCACTAATCACTGTCACTTTGTCTCTCTTAATGGCTATAGGTCTGAAATTGGTCTTTTTAAGTCTGGTGTTTCTCAGGGCTCAATACTGGGCCCCTTGCTCTTCAGCATTTAAATGTTCCATTTGGTAATGTTTTAAGACCACATGGCCTCAGCTATCATTTCTATGCTAATGATAAACAAATATATATCCATACCAAACCTGACAATGATGTGGCTGTCTCTATTCTATCTAATTGCATCTCTGACATAAAAACTTGGATGACTCAAAATTTCCTTCATCTGAACTGTGACAAGAGTGAAGTCATCAACTTCGTAAAGCCAATCCTGTAACCCTATCTGTAGATGGTTCTGTACTTGAGCTTCAGTCTAAATTGGAAAACCTTTGGATGATACAGATGCAGCCATTCAAAATGCGCGAGCGATACCGCATTATTTTCCGGTACGCTGTACACAGTCTACCGCGAGTTATCGGTAAATACCGCGAGTTACCAGTAAATACA
This sequence comes from Lepisosteus oculatus, assembly GCF_040954835.1. Taxonomy (NCBI): domain Eukaryota; kingdom Metazoa; phylum Chordata; class Actinopteri; order Semionotiformes; family Lepisosteidae; genus Lepisosteus; species Lepisosteus oculatus. The sequence continues at coordinate 8,975,103 of NC_090710.1, forward strand.
GCAAGCAAAATAATAGTATCCAGAATTTCCGCAAGGTGGAGTTAATAAAGCTCAACCTCTCATGTTTTGAGCTGTCGCCATCAAAGTCTTTAACGAAGATATTACTAATAGTATTGATAATGAATGACCTTGGACAAGCTGTAAGTGTAAACTCAAAGTATTGCCCTGGTCCACATTCCTTTTTTCATTGACCGTCTTTGTAAAAGTAACACCACAGCATTTCGCAATCGTGCATTTTTTTCCAATCGTGTAAAGCAGTGGTTCTCAAACTTTTTGGACCAAGTACCACCCCTAATCCAACCAAAGCATCCAAGTACCACCTACAAGTCATCATCTCATAGGAACCCCAGAAATTCTCAATGACCAACATGAGCGCGTGTGCACACACACTCACACATACATATAATAAATATTATAATAATAAACTTAATTTGATATAGCGCCTTTAAAGGTGGCTTCTCAAAGTGTTTTACAGAAAAAAAACATTAACAACAACTAATAAAAAAGCACCATTTCAGTGAGAAGGGTGTGCCTGTTTAGTTGAGCAAAGCAGATGTGAATTACTTTTTCGAGCCTTGATACAATTCACAACAGAGTCTAACAGATATTAAATCGTCAGGCATTTTCTTGACGGCAAAGGTCTCGCGGTGGATGTTGTAATGCATACATTTATTTCTGGAGCAACCTATCTAATTCGTGCAACTACACCGTTATGTCGGCTTGTCATTGCTCTAGCACCGTCTGTACAAACTCATTTTATCCAGTCGAGGCCATTCTCTTCCATAAATTCATTCAGAAGCTGAAATATGTGCTCTCCTGTAGTTCCTGTTGGTAGCGGTTTACAGAACAAAAAGTCTTCATGGGACATGTCCTCAAACTCATATCTAACGTAAATGAGCAAATTGGCCAAATCGACTACAGACTCATCTAATTGCAGTGAAAAACATCTGCTCATCTTAACGCGCTCTATCAGTGTACTTTTGATATAATCCTTCATTTAAATAATTCTATGAATGACTGTGTCTTTCAGGGGGAGGGGGGCAGCAGGTCGAGCTGTTTAGCAGCTTTTTCTCTACACATAATACGTGTCAGCTCTTTTGCCAACAGTAAATAAGGTTCTTCAAAAATAGTGTAGCTTACCTGCTTTAGCAATACGCAAGCTTGCATTTTTACGCATTTCCGTTTTTATTTCCGTATTTACTTAAAGTTTGTATTTCATGAGCATGGGAGCGAAACACAGAGACGCTCGGTGTATTTTTCTCAAATTAGAACAGTTCTTAAATATTTTTCTGTTATCACGCTTTCGTGTGCTCACAAGATTACCTGCGTTCGTAGCACGTATTTCTATGCATTCCTGTGTTTACAACGTTGGCATTGTTCCAAAATCACGCGCTTTCTCCTTTCTCCCTATTTGCTGGAGATACAGTAGCTTTTTTAAATACAATTGGTCACTTGCATCCGTAGCACGCATTCCTATAGAGTGGTATATAATTACAGAGTATCTCTTGTGTCCACTGAAGTGTTGGCGCACACTGTATTGTAGTACGTAGGCTGCGTATTCGACACGTATTAAAATACAAAATATGAAAACCCGTCCCGATTTTTCAGCGCACACGACACAGTTCCAGGGTCATTTTGGCGTACCACTTGGCGGCACTTCACGTACCACTGCCGGTACGCGTACCACAGTTTCAGAACCACTGGTTCCACTGTAAAGTACAGTAATTTTTGAGAATCGATTCACCATGCCTTTCACATGCTCATAAAAGAGATTGATTTAGGAACATAAGCATATTACCATATGCAAGCTGTACTGTCTACAGTATGTATATGTATATTTAATGTCTTAACTGAGCCCGTTTAAGTATTGAATATTCATATGGAATTTGACCACTGAAGGGAAATCTTAGTAGCTGAGCATAAAAAGAATAGGAGCATACTGCAACGCGTGTGAAGGCCATAAACAATATTAATTTTGGAACATAAACATACAGTATATGGCTGGTCTCGGTACTTTAAAGAAAACATACACGAAACATGGTTTCATTATGACCAGAATCGGTCTTGAGATATTTTTAACTTGATTTACAGTATTTGAGAGGTATGTCTTAACACCGATACTATGTAAATACTACTCACGTATATGTTTCTAGGTTTATATTATGCATTTCATACAGTCAAATTACTTTTGAGCAACTAATAAGAAGTGCGAAATGGTATGCCCAGGGCGTTCTAGTTTTTGTTTTATTTTAATGCAGTGCAGTGGATTGATTAGAGATATCAAGTACATACAAGTCATTTTTTAGAAGTTGTAGTTCGTCTTGTAAAAATTTTACGAGTACATCATCTGTCAACAATTACACAGGTTCTGTTTCCATATTGCGGATTTTGGTTATATTATTTTCTAATTTCATGTTGTGAATATATGATTTGGGCAAACAGAGCCGCAAAGAAGTATATTATGGGTTGTTGTTTTTTTTTGCAGTTTTATCTAGAACAAGCGATGCTTAAACCTTTGTCTGATTCTTGTGAAACTATCCAAACGACAGTTTGGTTAATATTTTTTTTAATCACGTATCTAAGGAAAATTGCAGTATAACTTTGTTCATGCACAAACAGTGGCATGTTACATTATAAGTGGGGTGTCTCCTCTTGCCAGAAAGCTCTAAATTGCATTTTGAGTGCGGTTTTTGACTTTTTCTAAATTGCAACCCATAAATAAAGCTGATAAAGTTTAGACTAACTGTATTCTAAACTGTATTACAACAGCACATCGGACAATGCAACGTAAATTGCAAAAATGCACTTGGAATCTGTCCAAGCCCTCCTACGAAAATTATTTAAACTGCGACACTTATCATTCATCTCTAAATAAACTTTATTTTATATAGCGTTTTAAGGGAATAGATAATTAGATTGCTCATAAACCTAATTGCTTTTTCTACATAAACACAGCGTGATTGCTCTCTGAAAATGCTTTTCCTTTATATTTAGGCTCAGATTTCAACTATAGATCGTATTATTATAAACTTTCTTGGAAAAATGTATTTTATGAAAAACATGTTTGCTATTAATTTATTTAGGGCTAAAATACGTTCATTGTCTTCCAATCGAGTCGAGTTGACATTGGAAGCTTGCCACTCCCGGACTGTTACACCAACTCATTAGCATGTTAAAGCGATTTCATTGAGGAGTCTAGCTACCAGTTAACACTGTACTTCCTACTTTGAAAATACCTGTGAAACCGGTTTAATTCGTCACAGCCAGCACTCCGGCAGAGAGGGGGTCGTACTCGTTAATGTCCGATGACCTACAAGTGGAAAGATTACAGATTTTACTTGTCTTTTTTCTGAACCAGGGAAAATCTGATCATGTTTCTCTATAACAACAATAAAAAACTTTATTTTACATTATTTTACATATCCCACTTACACATCGCACAACTTTAATAAATCTATTCTTTAATAATACTAAATAAATAATACTAAAGATACTACAGCAAAGAGGTCACTTTATTTTTGGAATAATTCCAAATAGCACAATGATCCACTGGCATCCCTGAAGTCTGTTTAGTCCATAATCTTCCAAATGCAATCACTAAGCAATTATAAGAATTATACCATCCTATTTCTTTGTGATGTCCTGTGAAAACTAAACCTATTTTTATAAGGCTTTTACTCAAAAGATTTCCAAACACACAAAGCATTTGTGAAGTACTATAGTATTTCTAAAGGTTACTGGGACATTTTACAAGTAAGAATATCTGGTTGAATTCTTGCATTTGTAGACAATTTAATGCGAGAGATTTTAAGTTTTCCAATGCAGTTCACTATCATTATACACAAAAGCCAAACCATAAACTTTGAACCTAGCAGACTTCAAGAAAACACCTGTTGGTGTTAAATGGTGAGGTTTTATTATAATCTAAGATATGAAAACAAACTAGCTACATTTTTAACACAATTTATAATACACCACTTCTTTGTTGTATCCCAAGTGATTTGAAGCATTTCTGATTTAATTGAATTTCTAGAGTTATTTCTCCAATATTTAGGAGGATATTGCCATAATAAGGGCATGCTTGTCATATGCTAAAAGAATAGCTTATAACAGGAAAGGCAAAATCTGTTTTTTTTTTAAACGCTCCTTTAAAGCCTGTGCCCCAGAAGGTCCATTTATGTTGAGCTGTGAAAGTGCTTTACAGTAAAAACCTTGTGTAAATGGTTAAAAGCAATGATCCAGGGACCAAAGGTGATTCAGTAGCCTAGAACCAATATTTGTGTGCTCGGTGCATTCGGATGTTGAAATTTGTTCCCCGTTTTTGAAAAAGTCCCACTGTATGCTGTTCTTTTTATTTACAATAAGAATCTAGGAACCTCTAGGAGACATCAACTGCAAAGTGACATGACTGAGAGCCTTTTGAGTCCTGCAGATACAGGGTACCTCATAATTGTAATGAAATCAAATGTGTACTGTACGTGTAAAACTGAAGCTGACCTAACAACCATCCCCTTTTCTGCAGAGCATGTTTAATTGTACTGTTTCAGCACATCAGTTTTTTTTTTAATTTTTTAAATAAAGCCTTTAGACAATTAGGAGGTACTGGTATTCACAAGGTAGAAGGTGATGTTTTCAGAGGCCTAAAGGGAAACTGTTATACCTAATGATTAAATACTTGATGAGACATTTTTTTACTGCATTGTTTATGTATGATCTGTGTATCTCAGCTGAAAAGCTGAGATAAAATAAGATTTATGCATCTAAATAACTGGACATCAAATAGCAGACCTTATGAGCAATACTGTGTGTATTTATTTAAAATATTTATAGCTCCTCTGGAAGGTTGTTGGGGGGAAAAAAACCTCACTCGCACCAAACAAATGTATATTTCTAAATATCACTATAACAATGAATAGTCACCTAGGCGTAACAATATAAACATTTATATTGATTTAAATCGCGTTTAAATCGCCTTTATTTAAAACCCATAAATAAAGCTGATACTGTTTAGACTTTTAATTATTTAAAACTGTATTACAGCAGCACAATGCACAATGCAACGTAAATCACTTTCTTTGTCTTCTGTGTAATAATGTTCACCTCTCTGTCCAGCAAATTAACAGTAGTAATAATAATGAACTTTATTGTATATGCCGCCTTTAAATGTGGCTCCTCAAAGTGCTTTACAGGTTAAAAACAATAACAACAATACTGTTAGTCTGGGCAAACAATTTTTTTTTATGAAATACAAAATGAGATATAATGATGTGTTCCGGCTTAGACATTAAGGAGGAGCATAACACATGGGCGGCGTAGAGGTCAGCTCTGGCTTTCTCATCTACTGTATACACTGCAAGTACAACCCCCTCTCTGCAGGAATGCTGGCTGTGACGAATTAAACCGGTTTCACAGTAATTTTCAAGTAGAAGCAGGCGAGATTTCCAGCGAAAGACACCTCCCCCCCCCCCCCCAAAAACCCAGTAAGTACAGTACTAGTTAAGAAAGGCGAGGCTCCTCAATGAAATCGCTTTAACATGCTAATATGTTGGTGTAACAGTCTGGGCGTGGCAAGCTTCTAATTTCAACCCGTCCACGGCGAAAGGAACCCTTCTTTCATTTGAAGACAATGAACATACTTTAGCCCTGAATGAATTAATAGCAAACATGGTTTACATAAAAGCCCTTTTAGCCTTTGTCACTAATGAAACAAAGGTCACTAGCCTTTGTCACTAATGAAACCACTAAATAAAGAAATAAATATAAAAATCTTAAGATTTTTAAAATACATGACTTTGCTAAAATTTATTTGAAAATAAAAACGATTACAAACGCCAGGGGAGAGAGAGAACAGGGGAGGGATGTTGGTTTTGCATAAGGGGCGGGGCTATGGAAGTGAGGTCTGTTTGGGAATGTGGAGTTACATGTTCTGGCTGTTTGTGAATTATCGTTGTTGAGTATGGAGTGTTGAGGTATTGATTTTGTGTAATGCTTTATGTTGAAAATTGAGGTGGATTTTGTTTATGATAAAGAGGATAAACTGGGATGGGAGGAGGGTTTGGTTTTGCATAAGGGGCGGGATAATGATAATTGAAGGACTTTGCGAGAGTATAATGGTTTGATATATTTGATTTTGTATTGTGGTCTTTATCTATGTTTTTGGTTGGTATTATATTTATATGGTTGTTTTTGTTGGTTGGTTGTTATTATGGTTATTAATAATACGATCTATAGTTGAAATCTGAGCCTAAATAAAAAGAAAAAGCAAGTGATTAGGTTTATGAGCAATCTAATTACTTATTCGTTTAAAACGCTATATAAAATAAAGTTTATTATTAATTTGCTGGACAGAGAGGTGAACATTATTATGCATAAGACAAAGATAACGATCCTGATCAGTTTAGAAATATGTGTACGCTGTAAGGTTTTTACTTCTTAAACTTTTAAAATACACTTTTCGAATAGAAAGAAATCCTCTTCCTGGTACAGTCGCATGAAGAGAGAGGCGAAACAGCCCTACACAGCCCTGTCGCAGTACACGAATATAATCATATCGTTATTAAATTCTTTAGATACGCGATTCCATATTATATTCGCAGAAAAGCTTAAAACTACCACTTTTTCACACGCTATTTCACATGTTAGTTAAATTTAATTTATTTATATATTATATATTTATATCTCTGACCAAGGGAAACGTTTAATTTTTTCAAAGAAATGTTTGTTAAAAAAAGGCATAGTTTTATTGGGATTCGATCATAGACCATGTGAGGTGGGAGTCAGGAACCTAACACACAGCGCCACCGGCAAGGTCAGATGCAGACTGCTGAAAAAGCACTACAGAAACATTATCGACAGACAATGTACAGCGTGTACTATTCTTGTGTTGTGGTACATGAATATAATTATATCATTATTAATTTCGTTAGATACGCGATTCCATATTATATTCCCTTTTAATCAAATTCTAAAAGTATGCTTGTTGACTACGGTATCTCTTTAGTTAAAGACTTCGATGCTTAAAATGTTTAGGGAGAAATGGAATACTGGTGTGTATTTTTTCTTTAAAGTACCAAGACCAGCCATATACTGTATGTTTATGTTCCAAAATTAATATCGTTTATGGCCTTCACACCCGTTACAGTATGCTCCTATTCTTTTTATGCTCAGGTAATAAGATTTCTCTTCAGTGGTAAAATTCAAGATCTACAACGGACACAGTAAAGACGTTTACTGTAAGTCTTTCTACAACAGACCAACGGACCACGAGTGCCCCTGTCGGTCAACCAATCATGTACTGCGGTACCCCGCGTCATCTTGCGTCACGATGCGCGACGCCGTAGCCAATTACCTCCAGTACGTGTCTGTACCGCGCACTTTGAATGGCTGCATCTGTACTTGATTATGGCTCAACATTTAATCCACATGTGCAGCATATTGTCATAGCATCTTTTTTTCACCTCAGAAATATCGCTAGACTATATCCTATGTTAACTGTGGCTAAAAAGCTGATCAACACATTTGTGTACTCTCGAATTGACTACTGTAATGCTCTACTTGCTGGGTTATCTAAATCTACTTTGAACAAATGGCAGTATGTTCAAAATTCGACAGCCAGAATCCTGACCAGGTCTGGTGCAAGTGATCACTTTACTCCTATCCTGGAGTCCTTGCACTGGATTCCTGTCACATTCCATGTGGATAATAAAATCCTCATGCTCACCTATAAGGCTCTGCATGGGTTGGCACCCCAGTAACTGTCTAAACTATTGTCGTCCTACTCCCCACCTCGCAACCTTCGCTCTTCTAATTCTGGTCTCCTAACTGTCCCCCAAGCCCATTTACATTGTATGGGTTACAGGGCCTTCTTCTGTTATGCTCCCAAGCTCTGGAACTCTCTGCCCAAGGATATCAGAAAGTCACGTTCTCTAGACTCCTTCAAATCCAGACTCAAAACCTTCTTCTTTAGAAAAGCCTTTACTTCACTGGTTCTACTTTTCTTAGTACCACCATCCACGGTCTCCTCTGTATATTGTAATTTTGTTTCATCTTGTGTATTCTTTTTATTTATTCTTGTTGTCATTCTGTAAAGCACTTTGAGAAGCCACCTTTATAGGAGCTATATAAACTAAAGTTTATTATTATAATACTGTTAGAGTTAATGTGACTACTGAAGTGTCCTTAAGAATCTAGATACAATGAGTAACACCTGGTATCAACATTCACTGTTGTCAGGAGCTTCAAAGCAATGAGATGTTTGCTGAGACATAATGGTGTGGCATTCAGTGATTAAAGCAATCATAACGTTTATCGTTAAGAGTGTCATCAATGGTCCAGGAACACAACACAAAAACAAATAAGTACAGAAAAACAGGAAGACACAAAAAAGACAGTGGAAAGCCATGACAAGAAATATAAACACAGAGTAGAGATAGGAGACAGGAGGACATGGCAAATGAAACACGTGCAAGGTGACAGGTACTTGTCCAAATCGTCCATAAAGATGAGATTGGAGTTACATATTTAAACCTTGTTAAGAAAGCTTGCCATTCTGTCGTTGGTAGGCACTATGATTTCCTGTTTAAAGAATCCCTCAGTTACAAACTGCCTCTCCGGTTTAGTGTGTGCATTTTTTGAATATGGAGATGGGTTCCTACTATTTTTTTTAGCACAGGGAGAGATTTAACTGAAGGTTGTACTCTGTTTAGTGTAAAGGGCAGGCTTCTCTTCATTTGGACTTTGTAGGTGTTATATACATGTAAGAGTTGAATACTTGGTAACAGATTGGGGTTTTCCACAGCGGTCAGGACATAGACCTCTGAGGCACCTTGTTAGTAGATTTGTACAACATATAACTTGTCTGCTGTGTGTTTATTGTAACTACTAGCGTAGTTTTGGACCATATGCAGATGGTATAATCCGGAAGTAAGTGGAAAAGGAGGGTTAAAGGATGAGGAGACGACGAGGATCAGGTCAGTGGAAAGACGGGGTTAAACAGAATCAGGTGCAGGGATGGGGAATAAAAACGGGTTGACGAGGCCATGTGCTCTGAGCCTCGGACTCAGTTGGGTCAGGAAGCCATTAGGAGACCTATGCCTCAAGCTGCAGACGTAGGGCGATTTGATGGTAGGCGGGTGCCAAGAATCCATCTTCCAATGCAGAGCCCAGAGTAGCGAGAGCTCCAGGCTTAAATAAGGAGGGGCAGGACTGGGGGCAGGTGCACGTAGTTAGCAAAATAAGAAAGAGCCAGAGCACCTTTAAGGGGAGAGATTACGATCGTGACATTTTAGCATACAGTATTTGCAGTATCTGTAGATATAACTTTTTGTGAGTTCCTTATGTGGCACGTCGGGAATGTAATCTTTGTTCACGTTTTAAAACTACAGTAAAGGAAAAATTTGTGTTTTTATAAAACAGCCCATTTGATTGATCTTACAGAACCCCCCACCACCACCAATAACAAAACCATCACTTATAATAATTTATTCAGATATCCACACTCACGCTGGAGCCAACTTTCACAAAAACATTTAACCTCCCAGTATCTCTTTGGACTGTGCGGTATTGTGCATTAGATTGTACTGTGGAGTAATAAACTGCAGTATGATATAATCGGTATATAAATATACAGTACATACAATAACAGTATTGTACAGTATGATTTTAAAGCCACTACAGTACAATATGTGTGAAATGTATTTTTATAATCTTTTGTTTTCCTGATTACTCATTTCTGAAATGTCTGAAAATATAGATTCTCTCAATGCAGATGTAAACCTGAAAGAGTTATATCATGTTCACAACAAGCTATAATAAACTGTTTTTTACACAGAAGGTTGGATCTTTAAAACAACTTATATCAATACAGAACGTGAAAAGTTGTTTAAAAATAGGCTCAAATCTTGAAATTTGAAGAAAATAAATTTGCACACAACCCAATCATTTTTAGAAAGGAACACAAATAAATTTCAAATACATTTTTCATTTGCAATGTTGAACTCTGACTTGAGTTGTATCCATGAACTGCAGAAACTAATTTTTATTAGTTTTAAACAAGTTAACAGACCTAATGATTGTCTATCACATGTAATAAATTATTTTATATAATATATTTTTTTAAAAAACTTTTTGCTATCTTTGATGTTTTGAGACTGGAGAAGGCCATGTACTATACCTGTGTTAATTTTTGTATCTTTAATTTTAATTTTTAATTTTAGTAATATGATACACTGGCATAATAGATTAAGGTTTTTATCTAACATTTAATAAACATAAAACACTCTTGGAGTTTATTTTTAATATACTAGGGCATGATGGGGTATGTGGAAGTGTATGAAATTTATTTTCAATGTCCTTTTGATTTCAGAAAATAGTCCAAACTTAGTCATTGTAACGTTGCCATAGCCAAAATGTAAAGTAGTGGCTCTCTGAATGCACCAGTTCTGTAGGGTCTGGTCATTTACTGGGACAATTATTAATTGTAGCAGTAAATCACAAAATTGATTCTTTTGATGGCTTTAGAATCCAACCATGCGATATAACTCAAACAACGCACACACACAGGTACTAATACACGAGGATACATTTATTAATACATAGAATATGCATATAAACCTAACAGATCTTATCGAGAGGGTTATCAGAATACAAAAGGTATATATTCAATCAGTTACAGAGTGTTACACATATCAAGAGGACATACGTTCAGTATATCATTCATTTAGACCATTTCGTAAATGAACTTGGTTATGACTTCTACATTAGATATTCAAAACAAGTACATAACTCTTAGGAATTAAATTGATATCAACTGGTTGGGATAACAATTGATTTCTCGAGCTGTAATGCATTGAAGTTGAATACTCATCCAATCTCTGTGGATTCAGATCTCCTGCGGACTCAAAGAAACAGTTGCAGGCTCGTTGCTGTCCAGCTGTCCGGCTTGCGACGGTGCGCTGCTGATGCTCACTGACCGGCTAGTTAGTGTTGGCTTTAACTAGCAAAGTTTATGCACAGGAGAAAAGATGACTGTGGGTCCCAGCAAGTAAGGAAGAGGACCGGTTCGTTCCTGATGAAGAGCTAGTTCTGAATAGTGATTCAGCTGTCCACAGTTCCAACCTGTTCACGAGGCCTGCTGCTGGTGCTAACCTCGGGTGGATCCTCTGGTTACTCTCTGGCAACCTCCGCTCTCGACTCTTAGAACAAAGGAAAGTTCTGGCACTCGGACACACTGGCCATTCCGTGGTTGTCCAGGCTGAGTCTCAGGATGGTCAGGAGGCGCGCTGCGAGAATGTCCTGCCCTTGGGAGTCTTCTGCTCCTGGGCCGTCCTGCCCTGGAATTCTCCTTTGTATTCCCTTTAGAAAAGTCCACAGAATTCTCCTGAATCTTACTGAATCTCCCAGGCTCTCTGTGTTGCCTGTTTTTACCTGGAGGAACTTCAGCTCGTTGATTGGCTGAAAGTTCCATGGGCATCAGACTCCCACGTGGGTTACTCGGCCCTACCAGTCCCTGATTGGTTGATCAAGGTGAGATATGAGTCACTTACTCCTGACACTTAGAAATGCAGAAATGAAATCTGGCACTCCCTAGACAGATAGGTGCCAATGGATGACCATTGATCATGATAGCCAAGCTTAGCTAAGTGCATCCCCCTTTGGGAGCTGTCCTAGGAAACCTTATCAAAAGAAACCTTAAATCAGCCTGCATGAATAGTTTCTCTGTGGCTGCACCACAGAGATGAACAGAGAGATGGGGCCTCATTTGGGAAGGTTCAGAACACTTAATTCTTTCTTATTAATAAGCCTCGCCGCTACATCATGCTGTGTTTTACATCTGTATACTACTAAACAGTAGTTTTACTTTGTCCTTTTATTTTTTTTTAGGTTACACATTTATTTGGATCTACGGCATGATCTGTGAAATATTTTACCACTTTACCTTTAAAAAAATTGGAATCGCATTAGTTTGTTTTTAATTCTTAGCTTCTTTTTATATCATCCTGAAATTAACATTATACTTTAATCTTGAAAATTAAAATCGGTAACTTAAAGTTTATTAAAAATTGTTGGAATTACATTTGCCTGGTTTCATAATGTGAGACAGGTGGGAAAACTGACCTGCTCAAGCACTGGACACTTCTCTTTGTACAGATGGTGCATGTCAGGTGCTCTACATTTTGTCTTAAACAAAACAGATTGAATGCTTTCCAGTCTTACATGATACGTATTGAGCTATCATTTGAGCCAGATGAGTAGTTTCTAAACATTGCAGGTTGCTCATTGACAGTGTAACACATTTTGCAGTTTAAGCTGTGAGACTATTACATTGGTGTCATTATCCAGGATATGACACCATAATTTGACTTTCCAATATTCAAGTGACCAGCAGCAGGAGGCCAGCCTCTTGGAGAGATTTGTCCACTACCTGTGTGACAGGCCACAGATCAAATTCTGGGTCTGATTACACATTCTGCAGACACTTTTCTTTTTTATGCATTGATTTAAACAAACATGAACATTTATTGAAAAGCATATGATTATATGAGTCTCTGATTAAAAGTTTTAAACCAAATTGGTAAATTTCTGTATTCTTACTTAGTACAAGTGAATATTTTTGTTAGTGAAACCTTTATGTATACATTTAATAAAATGCAAGCTCTGCATTAAAAATGGCAGGCTTGTTGTGTTTCAGTGGGGCATAATAATTTAGATTCATCTCAAATGTCGGTGCATTTTCATTTATGAATCTGGTATAATGTTCTGTCCAAAATATTGCAATGTTGCAATGTTGACTTAAGATATTATCTTGGGGTATGAATCATCCCTTTGGCTAAATGGGAACTGTATTAGGAGAGCTGCCAAGAAGAGAAATAGCAAAACAGGCATGTCACTACAGTTTTGAAAAATAACTCCATGTCTGCTATTAAGCACTTCTTAGGAGGGTGAAGGACAATAATGTGAATAACAGTATATACAGTATAACAGTATATATAATATATAATATCAGTATTCATTGTCAACAAAAATGAATTATGCGTTAGATGCATAACGAAGGTGAAGTACATGTTTGGGACGGTTATTCTTTCCTTTAGATGATTGTCTTTTATATTTCGACAAAGATTCCTGGGGCTATTTTGTGGAATAATAAGGAAAATGTAGACTTAAATATCCTAAACCAAATCACATGTAATTTTCAACAAAAAACAGAAACAGGAACACAAAGCACATTTTAATGAATTTAGTAATTAATTTAAAAAAAAGATTATCTGCTTGTTTTTTTTTTCTTTCAAACTATTATACATGATATAAGCTGTAGTAGCTTATGATATCAGTAGTATTGAAAACATGGTCAGGGTAAAAACACTGTAATTTTGCTATTCATAAAAGAAAGTATTTTATTTCATAGCTTGCCTCAGGCAGGTAAAATCACTTCCCCAAGTAATCAGGTTAGTTTTAATACATTTGTTTTTGCCTTTCATATTCATAAGCAGTGGAGCAGGTCTTATCATATCTGAACTAGAGGCTAAAATTTAAAACTCCAATTTCACACTAGAGAAAGCACCCTGCAAAGTCTTTTCAAAAACCTACTGCAATTGCTGAAATATCAAATTAAATAAATTTAACTGAAATTTTAAGAGAATGCTTGGTGATCAAAACTAATTTAGTTTTAATGCCAATGTCTAAGATGTTCCATCACACTTCACATAAACTATAAAAATGAGAAAATAGTATATAAGATGAGTTGTAAATGGAAGGAATTTGTAAATGGAAGATAACACATAAGGCAACATATTCTAAAGATTTAAGTGATGATGCAGTGGTTAGCATTGTTTTTTACAGTGCTGGAGCCCAAGGTTCAGTTTTGGAGCTTGTATATTCTACCGCTGTTTGTGAGCCATGGGTTTCCTCTTGGCGCTCTGGTTTCTTCCCACAGTCTAGAGACATACTTGTGTGAGTGTGTGTGTTTGTGTTTGTGTTTATGTGTGCCCTGTGATGACTGCAATGACTTGTGTCCTGTTCACAGTATCCTTCTTTGTGCCTATTGCTTGCTGGATAGGCTCCCACTCTCCTGCAGTCCTGTATTGGATAAAGCTGTTACAAAACACATTTTTCATATTTTTTTTTAATGGGCAAGAAAGACTCTCTGAGTTATTGTGGGAGTATTGGGACAGTTTGTAACTGTACAGTGGTACTATATAAAGATACATAAAGATATACACAAAAATACAGTGTCCTCCAGATTTGTTCATTTTGTACCTATGATTAAGTATGGACAGAAAACTTAAAATAGCAGAATGAGTTATGGATTGGATAATGTATCAGTTAAAGAATAATAATACTGCATTCCATGATGATAAAAGAATGGAATCCCATATTAGTGGGTCTTTAAAGCTTGTGTACAACATAAAAAAATTAAATTATTACGCATATTTTGTTATTATATTATATTTTAAAAGGAAAACCTTCCATGCTAGGGTGAGAGTTAAGGATTAGTACAGTATATTAATTATTGTTTATTGCTTTCATGATGCTATAGGATATAGAAATGTTTCATGATTTAATTTTATAATGTTTTTGCATTAATAAAATCAAGTTATAAGGCAAAGGCAGGTGTTTCACCCTTATTGGTGCTCAAAATCATATCAGGATTGACCAGTAATAGGGATGAAGTACAGTACTATGGTTGAAAAGCATTGTAATATTCACATCTATACTTCTATCTATTATATATATAATATATCCTAAATGTATGTGTGTGTATTCAAGTCTATACATGGTTTTTGGTAGCATTTTAAATGCCCTAGTGGCAATGATTTCATTTTCAAGCCTTATGATCCAATACAGAAGAACCATGTTAAACAAAATGGTGCCTCTGGTACTGTATTAGTAACAAAATCTGATTTTGCTGATACAGTATGATAGTTATGTTGTTTAAAAGACAAGCTTCAATGTTTTTCCATGCTTTTTTAATTGACCTATCTATTTCTGCTGCTATTCAATTTGCATTAAACTTGAAATAGATTTTTTTGTTGTTTCTTTCAATGAAATATTTTTTTTTTCCTTAAAGTAGCCTTTGTCCTCGTCGTCTTTTTATGGGTGGTTATCTAGTCTTATGAGAATAAAATGATAAAATCGATGTTATGGGAAATTGAGAAAGAGCAATGACTGACTGCCCACAGGGACACCATGTATAAAGTGCAAACTAGCTTAAGGTATTTTATTCCAGCCACATTAACACTGAATCCCAATGTAAAAAAAAAGTAAATTCCATACCAGAGCCACAGTAGTTCACAGAGCCAGAGCTCATTCTTGGTTCTGTAGTGTTAAGTAGACAAGGGAGCAAGTGACTCCATCCGTAATGGTTGCACACAGAGATTAACCCAAATAAGTCTGATCCCTACTTATTAGGCTGTGAAGGCTGGAGCTTGTAGGGCAAAGTACCTTAGTCAAGGGCACAAAAGCAGTATCTGCAGCAAGGATGTGAGCACACCATGCCTCCCCCAACCCCAATTTACTTATAATAATATATTTTCTAGATTTAGACAGACCCAGCTAGTTCTCAAGATCCCTGTTATATATTTAAATTAAATTTAAAAAGTCATGAAAAAGTATTTTAAAAGCACTAATTTATCTTTTTTGAATTATTGAAACAAATCTCTCTTTCTGAAATTCTATAAACAAAATAGTGGTGTTAAGCAAGACAATACAAACATTCCTGAAAAATCATGATTGATTCACACATAACATGTTTAATTGGGCGGTGCAATGACTTGGTGGCTAAGAATCTGCGCCTGTGGTTAGAAGGTTGCCGGTTTGTTTCCAGAGGCCAGCAGAGGAATCTTACTCCATTGGGCCCCTGAGCAAGGCCCTTAACCCCGACTCTCCATGGCAAGTTAGAGTACACGAAAAGACAAATTCCTAATACAAGAAATTGTATATGGCAAATAAAGTGATCTACAGTAATGCTAAAATTATACAGGATTTGAAAAAGTAGCTCTTTGTTGTGAATATATTTTTAATTAAAAATGTGAATAACAAAAAATACGCCTGTAAAATAAGGCTTTTTGAACTATATTTTTTACATTCCATGTATCTTACATGAGCAAGATAAAAAAGCATTCAATTATATTTCATAAATCTTTTTGAAATTCTTTTAGGTTGTTAAATTAGCTAAAAGCAATCATAATATGTATTTTTAGTTTTAAATATCACCAGCATTTCAACACTAAAGAAGTAGTTTTAGATTTGTGTGACATGCTTGGGTTTACTTATTGTTTATCATTATTACCAATATTTGCATATTTCCTATTTTTATGCTCCCGTATCAAAGTATATGGAAGCGCATTGCTGCCACCAAGGAAAACAATTCCTCGCTCTTATCTCGTAATTATGAGAAAATTAATTCTCTCATACTTTATGTGATCATGCAATAGCACAATTGTCATAAAATACCTATATCACTATGTGCAGACTTACAGTTTTAAGCAGTGGACCTGATTGCACATATACAGATGCAGCCATTCAAAATGCACGGTACAAACCCATACCGCAGGCAACTACCCACAAGCCACCGCAGCGCACCGCGGTAAGTGATTGGCTGGCCAAAATGACCGACAGGGGCACTCGTGGTGCATTGGTCGGTAGTGAAAAGATTTAATCATTTAATCACTTTACTGTACACATTTTAATCCGCTTAGTATTGAATATTAATAAGAAATTTTACCACTAAAGGGAAATTTAAGTAGGTGAGCAGAAAAAGAAGAGGAGCATAATGCATCTGAAGGTCATAAAGGATATTAATTTAGGAACATAAACATATTAATGTATGTAAACTGTACTGTGTATGGCTGGTCTTGGTAGTTTAAAGAAAAAATACACACCAGTCTTTCATTTCTCCCTAAACATTTTAAGCATGAAAGTTATATGAAACGGTACCCAAATATGCGATTGCTGTATAGAATGAATTTTAATTTAAAAAAATTATTTAACACGGAAATTAAGCTGTTTACATCTTCCGCCTGAGAATATAGTCACCCGTTGCTACCCAACGCAGAAACATAGCCACTAACTAGCAAAGAGAGGACATTAGCTAGCCAATATGATAAAGTATAAATGATTATTTTGTTTATTTTTTTTAACATTTATTTGAACATTTCCATCGATTGTACAAGCACTTGGAAACTGTCCAATCGCTAGTTCATCAGGCACTTTCTTTTACTCTGTGGGCATTCTCCCGGTCTGGCACCGGTCTGTGTCTTCTAGGATATAATGCCATCGATTGTTTGTTAAATTTGGGTTTCCAATAACACTGCAGCAAACTCTTGTTTTTATGTCCACTACAACAGACAATCTCCCTTGCTTTTAACCGATCATTTCATAATTTCCTAAAATGAAAATTATTTATTTTATTTCCCTCATGGGATCGATAAAGTATCTATCATCTATCTATCTAAACTATGGGACAGAATTCTGGCGTCTCCCTATACCAGAGATTACGGTAGGGCTTCAGAATGGTGATTGGCTGACACCATCTGACAACCCTCTGATTGGGGAAAAAAGATGTGCTGATCTGCTCTACACACCAGGAAGTCAACAACATATGTTGTGTCTATTCCAAATGCATATTTTAAAAGTTTAATTAAGTAAAAACCTTACAGCATACTGTAGCGGCAATGCTTTTTAATAAGGCAGAATTAAGTGTTGCTGTGCTTTCCCAAATGAGGCCCCATCTCTCTCTTCATGTGGCTGCACCACAGAGAAGCTATTCATGCAGGCTGATTTAAAGATGTTTTCTTTTGATAAGGGACAGCTCCCAAATGGGGATGCACTTAGCTAAGCCTGGCTATCATATCATGATCAATGGTCATCCATTGGCGCCTATATATCTAAGGAGTGCCAGATGGACATCTGGACTGCATTTCCAAGTGTCAGGAGTAAGTGACTCATATCTCACCTTGGTCAACCAATCAGGGACTGTTTGGGCCGAGTAACCCACGTGGGTCTCTGATGCCCATGAAACTTTTAGCCAATGAACAAGCTAAAGTTCCTCCAGGTAAAAACAGGCAACACAGAGGGACGGAAGAACTATTCTAAAGAGAATTCCAGGGGTATGAGACAATTCCAGGGCAGAACTGCCCACAGGCCAGAACAGTTCCTAAGGGCAGGACATTCTTGCAGCGCGCCTCCTAACCATCCTGAGACTCAGCCCGGACCACCACGGAATGTCCAGGGTGTCCGAGTGCCAGAACTTTCCTTTGTTCTAAGAGTCTAGAGCGGAGGTTGCCAGAGAGTAACCAGAGGATCCACCCGAGGTTAGCACCAGCAGCAGGCCTCGTGAACAGGTTGGAACTGTGGACAGCTGAATCACTATTCAGAACTAGCTCTTCATCAGGAACAAACCGGTCCTCTTCCTGACTTGCTGGGACCCACAGTCATCATTTCTCCTGTGCAAACTTTGCTAGTTAAAGTCAACACTAACTAGCCGGTCAGTGAGCATCAGCACTGCACCATCGCAAGCCGCACAGCACAGCCTGGCACCGAGCCAGAGAGCGCGGATTGGACAGCAACAAGCCTGCAACTGCTTCTTTTAGTCCGCAGGAGATCTGAATCCCCAGAGATTGGATGAGTATTCAACTTCACTGCATTACTGCTCGAGAATTCAATTGTTATCCCAACCAGTTGATATAAATTTAATTCCTAAGAGTTATGTACTTGTTTTGAGTATCTAATGTAGAAGTTATAACCAAGTTCATTTACGAAACGGTCTAAATGGATGATATACTGAATGTATGTCCTCTTGATATGTGTAACTCTTCATAACTGACTGAATATATATCTTTTGTTCTCTGATAACCCTTACAATAAGATCTGTTAGGTTTACATGCATATTTTATGTATTAATAAATGTATTCTTGTGTATTAGTACCTGTGTGTGTGCGTTGTTTGAGTTATATCGCATGGTTGGATTCTAAGGCCATTAAAAGAATCAATTTTGTGACTTACTGCTACAATTAATAATTGTCCCAGTAAATGCCCAAACCCCTACAGAACTGGTGCCTCGTGAGAGCACACTACAGTACACAGATTTCTAAGCTGAATAGGAGGAAGAAAAATCACCTGTGTTTCGTGCATAAAAAGTGTTTATTAACTATTGAAACCTCTATTATTTATTTTATTTTTAGTTAGATTAAGAGTTCCCGTCACCCCCATTTCCATTTAAATCGCAAACCTGTGTTTAATTAAATGTCTTTTAACGTAAATCGTTATCTTTGTCTTTTGCATAATAATATTCACCACTCTGTCCAGCAAATTAATAATAAACTTTATTTTATATAGCGTTTTAAAACGAATAAGTAATTAGATTGCTCATAAACCTAATCATTTATTCTATATAAAAACTCTGAAAATGCTCTTTTTCTTTTTATTTAGGCTCAAATTTCAACAATAGATCATACACTAATTACTAGCAGTAAATACTGATGTTATGCTCCCTCTTACGACAAAAATATTAAAAATAATGTACTGTAGCTGGGATGAACTTTTTTTCGAACGTGTCTCTACCTGCTGCGACTCGGACACGGAATGGTTAAAGATGGCGACAAATCAGGCACCCAGAGAAGGGGGGGCGTCTTTCCGCCTCCATAACTAAAATGCCAAATAGGAGTAGTTTTGAATTCAGTTTGAATTATAACTGTATGTACTGCCTTTGTATTTGCCCAGGGCTTTAAAGTGAGGGCCCGCCAAAATTTTTCGGTGCCGTCGTCTGCGCTTTAAAGGTACCCCTGTCGCGGAAGAATTTGATCTCGGAACGTTTACCCAGCATAATTATTGTATTTCATTGCACTGTGACAGATTATCTTTAAATCAATTGTCAGAATATCCCCACCTCCAAACAAGAACAAAATTGCAACAATTGTATTAACTGTTTCAGTAACTTAAAGTATATATTTAAAATAATAATTTAAAAATATATGTAAATGTTTTAAGATATGTTTATGTTGAGAATGTCAGTAGATTGTATCTTATTTTTAGTTTTTGTTTATTTTTCACGTTAATTTTATAATGGAATCTTGATTAAAAACCTTGAATTTTTTCACAATCTGGTAATGCCAGACAGAATTCACATTCGCTGCAGCCAAATGGCCTTGCAGATCAGATATCAAGGAACAAAACAATTATCGCACCCGGCTCCTCAATGGAATCGCTTTAACATGTTAATGCGTTGGTGTAACACTCTGTGTCTACAGTACATTGCGAACAAACCGGTTTCACAGGTATTTTCAAACTCCCAACCAATGTTGTTTCACCTGGATACCTCCGGGGGATGTCCTCTATATCCTCTTGGGGGGGAATATCCTCTTGGATATTCTAACAACAAGTGATTATAAGACGATCTGTCAAAGTGCAATGAAATACAATATGATGGACAGTATGCTTCTCAAAGCGTTTTACAGGATAACAACAATAACAACAACAATTTTACAAGTCCTGGGAGGAAGAATATCATCAATATTAATAAAATAATAAACTTTATTTTATATAGCACCTTTAAAGGTGGCTTTAAAAAAAATAAATGCATTTGTATTTGTACACAGAGCAGTGGGTACTTGAACATGGAGATGCCATACTGAATAATTCCTGCACACAACCACTGCAGCGGAATTTGCATCATTTGGCAGGGCTATGATTCATACAAGTGGTGGGGGATTTGGAACAAAATGTATTTACAATGGGTTGCTGTAAGTGGAGCACTAATAAGCCCAAAGCTCTACTTTTTTTATTTTACAAGAGAATGCACCTGACAAGCAGGACAGTATGCTTCTCAAAGCGCTTTACAGGATAACAACAACAATAACAACAACAATTTACACATTCTGGGAGGAAAAATATGATCAATATTAATAATAATAATAATAAACTTTATTTTATATAGCGCCTTTAAAGGTGGCTCCTCAAAGCGCTTTACAGGATAACAACCGATGAAACAACAATGCCTGGGGGTTGAAAATACCTGTGAAACCGGTTGGTTCACAAACAATGTACTGTAGACCCAGAGACTCAGTAGCAATAGCAATTAGCAATATTTAAAATAGCAATATTACTGACACACAATTGACTTTAAAAAAAAAACGTTTTTTTGACAGCTGGTTTTTGTTGACAGCTTGACACACGTTTATCAGTGAAAAGACCACGGGCATTCTTCCTCCACCCTACATTCTCAGAGTAGAATAGAATTTATTATCAGCATAATTTATTACAGTACTAAATTTAATATTATTGATTAATAATGGTTTATGCTAACACCTAGCTTTCTTAATGTGAGAAGTACTACTCTAAGTACTGTACAGTAAGTACGCGGTATGAAGCGGTATAACGCGTCATTTGGCTTCATACCGGAAATTACCATATGAAATGGTTTTGTTAATAGTATCCGGAATCACCTTGTAAAACCGCCAGGAGGAGCAAATAAAGCTTAACCTCTCATGTACAGCATTTGAACTTTTACATTTAAACTGTGTATTACAGCATGTTAATCATCGTTCATTAAAAAGTTGGTATATTTTATGAAAGCAAGATTGCTCAGTTGGCAGTACACAAGGCAAAAGTACACAACCTACCTTTATCATAAATATTTTAATTTTGCAGAAATATTTTATGCATCAAAGCTTTTACCAAAGTATTAATAATGAATGACCTTGGACAATCTGTAAACTCAAAGTATTCCACTGGTCCACATTCTTTGTAACTGTCATTTTAAACGAAAATACTTTATTTTTTCATTGACAAAAAATAATACCACAGCATTTCGTTGATCTAACAAACTAACAAGGACAGGACATTAGCTAGCCAATATAATAAAAGAATAAATGATTTTTTTGTTTATTCCTTAAGCACATTTATTTGAACATTTCTATCGATTGTACAAGAACTGAAAAACTGTCCAATCCCTAGTTCGTCAGGCATTTTCTTTTACTATAACAGACATAAAAATTTCCTTGCTTTTAACAGCGTTTCATAAATTCTAACAATGAAAATGATTTAAACTGTGCGACACTTATCATTCACAGAGATCTCAAAATATCACAAGGATCCTCAAGAGCACAACAAAGACAACACAAAAAGATATGTGTATCAGAAACATGAGAATCCAAGTTTTTTTATCTACGCTTTCTTATCTACGCTAAGACGTAGTCTTTAAAATGTCTTTATCACACAGTAAAAAGTCAAAATTCCATATACCAAAGATTATGGCATGGGTTCAGAAGAGTGTCAGCCAATCAGATTTCAGGACTGGAATAATCTGTTTTCTAATCGGGAATATAATATGGAATCACGTATCTAAAGAAATTAATAATGACATTAATTTAAGGATCTAAATACCTAAATCTATGTATTTATATAGCTGGTAGTATTACTGTATTTCACTTTCTTTGTAAACACCCGAATCACAGGTGGATTCTGTTTTTGTTTTGGTCTTTAGCTCAAATCCTACTTAACTAAAAATTAGACACAAGAAGAGTACTATTGGACAATGTTGTGAGGCTCTTCGGAATTTCTCTGTAAACTGAAGAGTTATAGAGGAGACACGTTGTGTATCACTTCTTTTTTAAACTTGTAAAAAAACATTCCAATGTTAATGCGATACGGAAGATATTATTAATAATGTTGTGCTTTTGGGCTTGTGGTGTATTGGTCGTTAGTTAGAAGATTTAATCATTTAATGTCTTTACTGTGCACATTTTAATCTGCTTAGTATTGAATATTTATATGGAATTTTACCACTAAAGGGAAATTTTTGTAGCTGAGCATAAAAAGCAGAGGAGCATAACGCATCTGAAGGTCTTCTTCTTCTTCTTCTTCTTTTTCACAGCCTTAGTCCCAGACTGTCCTGGGGTCAGCTGCTTTGGTTGCTCTTCTCCACTTGTCTCTGTCGAGCACATCTTCCTCACTCACTTCACATACCTCCATATCTTTTCTCACACAATCTATCCATCTCTTTCTAGGCCTGCCTCTTCTTCTGTTACCTTCCACCTCACATTCCATTACCCTCTTTGTTACTTCCTCAACGTCTTTAGTCTCTTATATTCTTGTAATTCTTCAGTGCCATCTTTCAGTGCCTTGTATGCTTTTTTCTTTTCCTTCAGTTTCCTGAACTTCCATATTCCACCACCACTCTTCATTTTCCCTCAGTCTGCCTCCTCTTGTCTTTCCACAAACCCTGGTAGCAGCCTCTTCTAGGATGTGGCTCATCTCAGTCCACTTTTCTTCAACTGAAGGCTCCTCTGTTTCCTCTGTGTTGTTTTTCATTTCTCTCATCAGCCTGTTGAAATCTACTTTGTTTTCTCTCAGTTTCCACACTTTTGTTCATGCTGGGTGTTTCCTCTGCCTTATTCTTCGTTCCTTCAATATTGTGATGTCCATCACCAGTAGCCTGTGTTGTCTGGTAACAGCCTCATAGGGCAGGACTTAAGCATCTTGGACTTTCGCTCTATCAATTCTTCTCACTAATATGTAGTCTATTTGGGTATCATGGCCTCCACTCCTGTATGTCACCTTTTGCTCATAATTCTTCGTGAACCCTGTGTTCACTGCAAACTATTCAAGAGCTTGAAGTGTTTTTAGTAGCCTTCCTCCTTCTTCATTTCTCTCTCCTAGCCCTCTCTGACCATGTTCATCTGGATAATCTGGGCATTTCTCTCCTAAATGTGCATTGAAGTCTCCTCCAATTACCACCATTTAATTTTCTGGGATTCTGCTAACCACTTCTTCGAGATCTTCCGAGAAGCTATCCTTTTCCTCCTGTGGTCTTCCTACCTGTGGTGCATATACAGAGATGATATTCCACAACCCAATCTCAAAAGCCACCTGTACATTGATAATCCTGTCTGAGTGTCTAACCACCCTCACTACAGATGCAGCCATTCAAAATGAGCGGTAAAAACCCACGGTACAGTAACCAACCCGCAGGGCACCGCAGTAAGTGATTGGCTGGCCAAAATGACCAACAGGGGCACTAGTGGTGCATTGGTTGGTAGTGAAAAGATTTAATCATTTAATGTCTTTACTGTGCACATTTCAATCCGCTTAGTTTTGAATATTTATATGGAATTTTACCACTAAAGGGAAATTTTAGTAGCTGAGCATAAAAAGAAGAGGAGCATAACACATCTGAAGGTCATAAACGATATTAATTTTGGAACATAAACATACAGTATATAGCTGGTCTTGGTACTTTAAAGAAAAAAATACACACCAGTATTCCATTTCTCCCTAAACATTTTAAGCTTCGAAGTCTTTAACTAACGTGATACCGGAGTCAACAAGCATACTTTTAGAATTTGATTAAAAGGGAATATAATATGGAATCGCGTATCTAAAGAATTTAATAACGGTATGATTATATTCGTGTGCTGCGACAGGGCTGTGTAGGGCTGTTTCGCCTGCCTGTTCATGCGAGCTGTCTTGTAGCCTACTGGTCTAGGTGCGTGACTAACAACGCACAGGTTGTGTGTTCGAATCCAGCTGGTGCTGGACTTCTCTTTTAACAAACATTTCTTCGAAAAAATAGAATAGCGATATTACGGACAATCAATTGACTTTTATATTTCAAAATATCGCAACATGATCGATTCTAAGTCATTTTTGATAACAATGAATAGTCACCTTCTTCCCTTCTGACAGTGGTTCCTGCTTCTATTGTGTGTGTGTGTGTGCGTGCAACAGAGTAAATTTTTATAGAGAAATGGAGGCTGGACAGTATGCGTTACAATATAAACATTTATATTGATTTAAATTGTGTTCTGATTTAAATCGCAAACGTGTGTTTAATTATATGTGTTTTATAATCATAATCAGGCTAATGCATTTCTACATTTTCTGTATGAACCAGCTTAGAGGTTCATACAGAAAGACAGCTTGTGTTTAAATTGAGTGTAAGGTAATTTATGCTTCTAAAGTCATGGTCAGCATTTATTATTGTACTGTGCTGTAAACTTTTTCTGTGCCTAGTCACATTATTTTATAGCGTTTTTATTGAGTTATTAAATCCGGTGGCTCTGTGTGTTAGTTTCCTGACTCCCATTATTTAAACTGCGACAATGATCATTCATCTCTAAATAAACTTTATTTTATATAGCGTTTTAGGCGAATAGGTAATTAGATTGCTCATAAACCTAATCGCTTTTTCTACATAAACACAGCGTGATTGCTCTCTGAAAATGCTTTTCCTTTATTTTTAAAGTAGGCTCAGATTTCAACTATAGATCGTATTATTATAAGCTTTCTTGGAAAAATGTATTTTATGTAAACCATGTTTGCTATTAATTCATTTAGGGCTAAAATACGTTCATTGTCTTCCAATCGAGTCGAGTTGACATTGGAAGCCTGCCACACCCGGACTGTTAAACCAACGCATTAGCATGTCGCCAGTATTGGCTTTAGTATTCCCCCCCTCTCCCCTCAATTCAATTCAATTCAAGGTGTTTTATTTGCATGACAGATGGGTACAAGCATTGTTGGGTATGTATATTGTAACGCTTACGGCAGATAGGCACTGTGTAAGAGCCGGCGCACCAGAGCAGCGCACCGAGGGAGCGTCTACATTTCTAACTTAGTTTTTAAAATTAGTCAAGCAATATGAAGCATCTCCTTTAACTTAGTGCCTGAGCATAAAAATAATAGGAGCATACTGCAACACGTGTGAAGTCCATAAACAATATTAATTTTGGAACTTAAACATACAGTATATGGCTGGTCTCGGTACTTTAAAGAAAACATACACACCAGTATTCCATTTCTCCCTAAACATTTTAAGCATCGGAGTCTTTAACTAACGCGATACCGGAGTCAACAAGCATACTTTTAGAATTTGATTAAAAGGGAATATAATATGGAATCGCGTATCTCAAGAAATTAATAACGATATAATTATATTCATGTTGCAAAAGAACTGCAACGGACATAAAAACTCCCTTGCTTTTAACAGAGCATTCCATAATTTCTAACTACGAAAATGCCAGGTGAAAGGATTTGTAAACATATTTTGTTAAAGCAAGTCAGTTTTTTCCGCAACACATAAAATACATTTTTCCAAGAAAGTTTAGCCTTTGTCACTAATGAAACCACTAAATAAAGACATACATATAGAAATTTTAAGATTTGTTTTATTTAATGTTGGTAGCAGGATGAACTGTCAGAGTGTATATTGTGTCGCAGAGTTGCTGCAAGATGTTAACAGTGAAAAAGGTATTTAGAAATGAGTTATTTCAAGATGAAAATTTTCAGAATAATTGCAAATCTAGCAGGATAGAGAAAGCACAGAAAACAGGCAGTTAGATTGATCAGATTAGTATGAAAAGTCATTTAGCAAAGGGAATGAGAAGAGTGACAAACTAGTATACTTTAGATCTTTTTTTCTGAACCAGGGAAAATCTGATCATGTTTCCCTATAATAAAAAACTTTATTTGATATATCACCATTAAAGGTGGCATCTCAAAGCAATACAGTAGATATAAAAACAGATAAAAGGACCACAGATTACAAAGTAAATGCATATAAGAAAGACAAGCAGTTAGAGGTGCTACCAAAATTAGAAAATGAAGCAGATACAGACACTAAGTCTTCTGTAAAGAAAGGTTCTGAGGTTAGATTTAAACTGGCCCTGGTGTGTGTGTGTTTGTGTCTGTCTGTCCTGTGATGGACTGGCGCTATGTCCAGGGTGTATTCTGCCTTGTGTCCGTCGCTTCTCACTGAGAATAAAACATTTTATAGTGCTGGCTTAAGGAAACAGCCTTTCCACCTCTCTTGCACATCAGTATCCATACCTAGTTATTTAAACAAATTGCCTCTAATTATAAACATCTTAATATGCTGGCTCTGTGGATCCGCATCAGCTATGTTTGCCCATTCCTTCAATTCATGTGCATCCAACACACAGTTCAATGCCAGCAACTACACAAAATCTAAAATATGAGCTCTACTTGCCACTTACAATACCAACAGTACCAGCTAACTTTAGTAGTGACATTTTCATGGATCTTTTTAACAATACAATTTACAACATCAGACTTCAGACACAATTAAACAGGCCTCAAAAAAGTCTGGTACAAACATTTTCAGCATGGAATAAACCGTTACTTTAATGGTATAAACCTTAAATGGATTCATATTCTCAATAAGATTTGGCGCTCAGTAACATGACTTAGAAAATGACAGATGACATACGTATCATGCTTATCCTTCTATTTTTCATAATCGTAAACTCCTTAAGGCAGTTACATTTTCTCTGTTCTGACCTGGAGTTACAGAGAAATTTAAATTCCAAGAAGAGATTTGTAATGAGGAAAGTCATACCAATCACTCAAACAGTACCAGGATTTGCAATTACAATACAAATACTTTCTTTCTGTATGTGTTTATTTTGCAGTTTGAGTCTATGGCATTCCTTTGGGGGTCTATACTCCAAGGCATGACTTTTTTATGTATAAAAATCAGTATTTACTGCTATTAATTACTGTACGATTTATAGTTGAAATCTGAGCCTAGATATAAAGTTAAAATCTTGACAAAGCAATGTAGGAAATACAGAGAAAATAAATCCTTTCTGACATCTAAAATCAGTTTCGATCAAGGTCTCTAAAACGAACAAGAAAAAGAGGATTTTCGGAGGGCAATTACGCTGTGTTTATATAGAATAAGTGATTTATGAGCAATCTAATTTCTTGTTCGTTTAAAACAGTGAAATGTCAGCTGCAAAAGATCGCACCAGAAACAGCACTCTCTCTGCCTGTCATAGACGTTCAGGAAAGGCTGAATGAAGTCATCTCAAGTACAATAATTCGGAGATCAATAATAACAGTTGTAGGACAGTATATAAGGAGGATAAGGATTTTGAAGTTGACTCGAAATCTGATAGGTAACCAGTGCAAGGACTTGAAAACAGGTGTAATGCATCCCTGATAGGATTCTTGCTGTCATATTCTGAGCATATTGAAGATTGCTCAGTGTGGATTTAATTTCCCGAGTGAACAGGATGTGCATTTATTAATTCTAGAAAAAAAGCCTTTCTTGATTTCTCTAGTTCTAAGTTTCTCTAGTTCCCTTTAAAATAAACTATTATTCCACAATGCAGAGTATTACATGGCCAGTATTTACACATGATATTTGTGATTTAAAGAAATTAACACAAGCAGCTTTTGGAGATTTAAGTGTTGGCTGAGTTATTGCAGGATAAAAGACTAGAGATGTTGCAAGAAGAAGATAATTTGCGGAAAGCTGAGGAATACACTTATAACAAGAACACTTCCTAATGGGGTTAGGCATACTTTTGATGAAGATGATGAAGTTAACAGACTATATGTTTACATAGATACTGAAATGAGGATTGTATTTTAGATTATGTTTAGTTGCTGGCATTGAACTGTGTGTTTGATGCACATGAATTGAAGGAATGGGCAAACATAGCTGATGCGGATCCACAGAGCCAGCATATTAAGATGTTTATAATTAGAGGCAATTTGTTTAAATAACTAGGTATGGATACTGATGTGCAAGAGAGGTGGAAAGGCTGTTTCCTTAAGCCAGCACTATAAAATATTTTATTCTCAGTGAGATGCTGCCATTTCATAGTGGGTTTCTAACACTGTGTATAGTTCCATCCACACAGTGCCTTTACTTCCATTTCTAATCTCTTTATCCAGTACAGAGGATTTGGAGCCTATCCCAGTAAGCAACGGACACAAGGCAGAATACACACTGGACATAGCGCCAGTCCATCACAGGACAGACAGACACAAACACACACACACCAGGGCCAGTTTTCCCATAAACCAATTAACTTACCAGTATGTTTTGGAGTGCGAGAGGGAGTCATATCACACATATGGAGAAAAACCATGTAACCCAGAGAGAACATGTAAACCCCACACACACAGGATGGCAGGAATTGAACCTAGGACCCCAGTGCTGCAAGATAGCAATGCTAACCACTTTGCCACCATTATAAATGGATGGATATCTTAGTTATCTTTCTAGTTCACAGGTTTGCATGCATAATTTAATTTTGAAAGCCACTGAGACATCAGGTACTACTGTTGTATTTATGAAAAAGAAACAAAACAAAAAACATACTAACAACTGTGCCATCCTACTCCTTAGTTAATACATTTTATTATTCATAAACAGTTAACATTGTTAGCAAAATATTTTGAATTATATTTAACCCTATTTTTTCTTTAGTTTTGTATTTAACTGATTATATGATAGTCAGACTTAATGTATATTTGAACAATGAAAATATATTTTTACAAGATTTTACATTAAGCACTTAAAATTAATATGGTTAATAATAGTAAACTGTAACATGCTGTAACAAGATCAGTTAAACTGCGAAGAAAATGCTTTCAGAGAAAATGTTTCAGGTGTGAAGAGCATAGATCTCCAATGCAATTTCAACCAAACCTGTTCCCACACACCCTGCCCCCACTACCATTAGAATATACACAAAGCACTCAAATCTTTCGAGCTAATGATCAGGTGACCCGAGAGAGAGCGAGAGAAACACCAAGGGGTGCGGAACTATTTACATGGAAAACGGGCAATCTCCCCAGACTGTCCGTCCGTTTTACTGTTACCTGGATACCTCTTTATTTAGAACTCACTAACACTGATTTTTAGTTTAGAAGGATTCAAGTAGGGTTTTAGATGAAAGGCAGCAACCTTAATCAAGCCCAAATCATAATTGAACCCATTCAGAGCCTACATTACATTTTAGCGTTTCATTCTGAGCAGAAGACCCTCACACCTGAAGAAGGGGGAGGTGTTTTTCGCTAGAAATCTCGCCTGCTTCTACTTTACAACCGGAGTGCTGGTTGTGACGAATTAAACCGGTTTTACAGGTTTCAATCACAGACCATGTGACATGGGAGTCAGGAAACTAACACACAGCGCCACCGGATTCGATAACGCTATAAAAACGCTATAAAATAATGTGACTTGGCTCAGAACAAGTTTAAAGCACAGTACAATAATAAATGCTGACCATGACTTTAGAAGCA
The DNA here is from genome assembly GCF_040954835.1 of Lepisosteus oculatus. NCBI lineage: Eukaryota > Metazoa > Chordata > Actinopteri > Semionotiformes > Lepisosteidae > Lepisosteus > Lepisosteus oculatus. The sequence continues at coordinate 9,005,154 of NC_090710.1, forward strand.
TAAATTGCCTTACACTCAATTTAACCACAAGCTGTCTTTAGCCCTCTAAGCTGGCTCATACAGAAATGTAGAGATCCAGGCTCAGAACACACAGCTTCATTAGCGAATACATATGCAGGACAACTAGAGAAAGACGTTTTACAGATGATGGATTTTTAGAAACATCCCATCAGTGACATCACTGAAGTCAACTCCTAGGTACTGTAACTGTCATGTGGATAGTTTCACAAGAATCAGACAAAGGTTTAAGCATCGCTTGTTCTAGATAAAACTGCAAAAAAAACAACAACAACCTATAATGTACTTTTTTGCGGCTCTGTTTGCCCAAATCACATATTCACAACGTGAAATCTAGAAAATAATATTACGGAACCAAAATCCGCAATATGGAAACAGAACCTGTGTAATTGTTGATAGATGATGTACTCGTAACATTTTTTCAAGATGAACTACAACATTTAAAAAATGACTTGTATGTACTTGATATCTCTAATCAATCCACGGGTCCCAGCACAAAATGAAACTAAAACGCATACCGTTTCGCGCTTCTTATTAGTTGCTCAAAAGTAATTTGACCGTATGAAATGCATAATATAAACCTAGAAACATATACGTGAGCAGTATTTACATAGTATCGGTGTTAAGACATACCTCTCAAATACTGTAAATCAAGTTAAAAATATCTCAAGACCGATTCTGGTCATAATGAAACCATGTTTCGTGTATGTTTTCTTTAAAGTACCGAGACCAGCCATATACTGTATGTTTATGTTCCAAAATTAATATAGTTTATGGACTTCACACGCGTTGCAGTATGCTCCTATTCTTTTTATGCTCAGCTACTAAGATTTCCCTTCAGTGGTAAAATTAGATATGAATATTCAATACTTAAACGGGCACAGTTAAGACATTAAATATACATATACATACTGTATACAGTACAGTTTGCATACGGTAATATGTTTATGTTCCTAAATCAATCTCTTTTATGAGCATGTGAAAGGTATGGTAAATCACTGTACTTTGCATGATTGGAAACAAATGCGAAATGCTGTGGTGTTACTTTTACAAAGACGGTCAATGAAAAAAAGAATGTGGACCAGGGCAATACTTTGAGTTTACACTTACAGCTTGTCCAAGGTCATTCATTATTAATACTATTAGTAATATCTTCGTTAAAGACTTTGATGGCGACAGGTCAAAACATGAGAGGTTGAGCTTTATTAGCTCCACCTTGCGGAAATTCTGGATACTATTATTTTGCTTGCTGTATTATAGGAGAATTTACGGTAACTCGTGGTATTTACTGTTAACTCGCGGTAGACTGCGTACAGCGTACCGCAAAATAATGCGGTATCGCCCGCGCATTTTGAATGGCTGCATCTGTATCTTGTCTGCTAGGTCTTTGCACACTATCACACCCACTCCATTCATTTTTGTACTCTTTCCGGTGTATAGAATCTTGTATCCCTCTCCTAGGTGTCTTGAGCTGTTTCCTTTCCACTTGGTTTCTTGCACACACCAGATCTCCACTTTTCTCCTTTACATAGTTTCAACCAATTCTCTCCCTCTCCCTGTCATGGTACCAACTTTCCAACTCCCCATTCTCATTGACTTAACATTCCTTCCAGGCCCCTTCACCTTGTTTCTTTTCTGTAGCCCCCACTCTACAGTTTTTCCCCACAGTAGCATAATTTCCATTAGTACCCTTTTGGGACACAGCACTAATGGCGGCCGTTGTTAACCCGGGCCCCGACCGATCCGGTATGTGCTTTGTGTTCTTTGCAACCATGGTTTTGGCAAGATGGTTTTACGTCAGATGCCCTTCCTGACACAACCCTTTTAGTCGCCTCTTACGACAGGCAGGGATACCCAGGAGGTATTCTGATCCCCCTCCCGAGGGATATCGCATCTGAAGGTCATAAACGATATTAATTTAGGAACATAAACATATTGGTATTTTAAAGAAAAAATACACACCAATATTCAATTTCTACCTAAACATTTTAAGCATTAAAGTCTTACATGTGGTTCTTTAAAAACGTACTCTTTATGTGTTGCTGTTTCAGTGCATGTCACATGACTTGCCTTGGTGGCGTGACGGCTTAAGTGACCGACTTATAGTATAAGCGTGAGGTCTGGTGTTCAAATCCAGCAATTGCTATGAGTTTTCTTTTAACAAAAACATTTCTTTGAAAAACTAAAATAGCAAATATTATCTCATAGCAATTGCTGGATTTGAACACCAGACCTCACGCTTATACTGTAAGTTGGTCACTTAAGCCGTCACACCACCAATGGAAGTCTTGTGTCATGCACTGAAACAGCAACACACATAGTGAGATATGGTCAGACGGACCACGTGAAAACGTTTAGAAATAACCACATGTAAGACTTTGATGCTTAAAATGTTAAGAGAGAAATTGAATATCGGTGTGTATTTTATTCAATACCAATACCAGCAACATAGTTTACATAATATGTTTATGTTCCTAAATTAATATCGTTTATGACCTTCAGATGCGTTATGCTCCTTTGCTTTTTATGCTCAGCTACTAAAATTTCCCTTTAGTGGTAAAATTCCATATAAATATTCAATACTAAGCGGATTCAAATGTACACAGTAAAGACATTAAATGATTAAAACTTCTCACTAATGACCAATACACCACAAGCCCGAAAGCGCAACATTATAAATAATATCGTCCGTGTCGCATTAACATTGGAATGTTATTTTTACGAGTGTAAAAAGAAGCGATACACAATGTTTCTCCTCTATAACTCTTCAGTTCACAGAGAAATTCCACCAGAGCCTCACAACACTGTCCAATAATACTCTTCTTGTGTCTAATTTTTAGTTAAGCAGGATTTGAGCTACAGACCATAACAAAAAATAGAATCCACCTGCGAATCAGGTGTTAACAAAACGTGTTTACAAAGAAAGTGAAATACAGTAGTACTACCAGCTATATAGATACATAGATTTAGATATTTAGATCCTTAAATTAATATCATTATTAATTTCTTTAGATACGTGGTTCCATATTATATTCCCGATTATAAAACAGATTATTCCAGTCCTGAAATCTGATTGGCTGACACTCTTCTGAAGCCATGCCATAATCTCTGGTATATGCACACCCCAGAATTTTGACTTTTTACTGTTTGATAAAGACATTTTAAAGACTACTTCTTAGCGTAGAGAAAAAAGCTTGGATTCTCATGTATCTGATACACATATCTTTTTCTGTTGTCTTTCTTGCGCTCTTGAGGATCCTTGTGATATTTTGAGCTCTCTTGAATGATAAGTGTCACACAGTTTAAATCATTTTGGTTGTTAGAAATTATGAAACGCTCTGATAAAAGCAAGGGAGTTTTTACGTCTGTTATAGTAAAAGAAAATGCCTGAAGAACTAGGGATTGGACAGTTTTTCAGTGCTCGTACAATCGAAATGTTCAAATAAATGTGTAAAAGAAATAAACAAAAAAAGTCATTTATTCCTTTATTATATTGGCTAGCTAATGTCCTCTCTTTGTTAGTTACTTGTGGCTATGTTTCTGCATTGTGTAGCAACGAGGGACTATATTCTCAGGCAGAGGAATGTAAACATCTAAAAAATATATTTTTTTTAAATTAAAATTCATTCTATACAGCAATCGCATATTTGGGGGCCGTTTTATAAAACTTTGATGCTTAAAATGTTTAGGGAGAAATGGAAGACTGGTGTGTATTTTTTCTTTAAACTACCAAGACCAGCCATATACAGTACAGTTTATATACAGTAATATGTTTATGTTCCTAAATTAATATAGTTTATGACCTTCAGATGCTCAGCTACTAAAAATTCCCTTTAGTTGTAAAATTCCATATAAATATTCAATACTAAGTGGATTTAAACGTGCACAGTAAAGACATTAAATGATTAAATATTTCCACGACCGACCAACGAGTGCCACTGTCGGTGATTTTGTCCTGCCAATCACGTACCACGGTATGACGCGTTATGACGTAGGGAAATTCCTGCGGTTCGTGTTTGTACCACACACTTTGAATGGCTGCATATGTATATATGGTGACTTTTAAAAAACTGACAAAAAAACAAGAAAGACACAAAAAATAATTTAGAAATAATTAGTTTTTGAACTGCAGTGTTTTTGATCTAGCATGTTCATATCCAAGAACTGTATTTATATTTACTTCACATTTATCTTGTATCTTATCATGATACCATCTCCCGTTTGTCACATATTGTGTAATTAGTCCTCTTTTCTTTGTAATGTTGTTTGATTGCTTTACTGAGAGCCTTAGACATGCTCAGATTGCTGAATAAAATATTGTACAGTTACTTTTATTTAATCTGGTTGGATTTACAATAAGGTGCTCTCAAAATAATGTTTGTGAACCTTCACAGAGTTTTGAATAAAATAAAATAAACGGGTCTATTACCTATATATAATTTTAATTATGGCATTAATATTTTGGAAACAAAAGTTGTAATATTAAAAAAATCATCAGAAACTGCATTTAGAGAAATATCAATTATTTCCTCATAGAGTAATGTTACCATTTATGTTTTGTAATGGCAGAAGCAAAATTAAAACAAAATATTGAGAGTCAGTAAAATAATTCAGATGCAGATGTTTCTTTAAAAGCCAAATGTAATTGTGACAAAGTGACTCTCCATTTATTATTAATTAATAACAAGTCTTTTGTGCCTCTTATGTGCTCCTTGATTTAATGATATAATTGAAAATTGTTTAAAATTTAAAGATACTGTAGCATCTCTTGCCTGTTTCAGTTTTCCCACAATCACAAGAGTATATTTTTAGGAAGCACAATTCTGAAATAGTGATCTTGATGCACATTCTACAGGTCTGCTCATACTGTATATCTGCAACCTAACTGTAGGTAAAAGACACTATTTTATAAACAAATTTATTTTAAGATCAGTGCCGTAAGGAATCATCAATCATAATGACTGCCATTTCTACCAATTCCTTTATTTTTGTGACTTACTTTATGCTTCTCTTTAGATTTTCATTGCTTTAAGCTTTCATTTGAATTCTTTATCTTTCGATATGGAATTACAGATACTGTATATAACGTCTTTGCTAGTATGACTTTCTGAACCACACTTCCTGATAGGTATATTCATCCTGAACTCATATGCACACAGGTGGACTCCATTCAATAAATAATGTGACTAAAGACACATTACTTGGTTGCACCAGAGCCTATTTAGGTGTTTAATAGAAAAAGTGGGTGAATACTTCTGCAATCAGTAATTTTCTGATTTATACTTTAATTAATTTAGGATGTAGAATTTTGTTTTCAATTTTACAGTATAGGGTGTTTTGTGCCAATCAATGGCAAAAACACACAGCTAAATACATAATGATTTCATACTGAAACAGAATAAAATGTAAAAAGTCCAGGGAGGAAAGAATACTCTTATAGCCATTGTATACTGCAGTAAAAGCAGCTTAGAAAACACAGAGGTTATAGTGTTTGGAAACAGCATTAGTGCACCCAAGTTGTTTCATTTTGTTTACAGTGCAAACACAAATTAGTGCAGTTGTCAATTACATACTCCTTTGGAAAAAACTGTTTTATAAGATATTATATAATGTTCTGAATCAAGAAACAAAATTGCTGCAAATGTTTTCAAAATTTATTTCATATTTCTCTTTTAATCGGATTTCTACTGCATGATAATTTTACTAGTTTTGTATGTGCTTTATTTTAGAAAACAAAATGTAGGTAGAAAGCACTAATATTACAGAACTTAAAAAATGCTGCACATTTTTTAAACATAATTGATTTTCCTGACAAAGTTATTAACATTACATTCATTCTATTTATTCCATGTGTGAATAAAATACATTCTAATTTCCCAAAGAACATTAGTTTAAGTGTACTTACAGACCTATATGAAGCTAATAGATATTTATGGTTCAGTACTGCTTAATCTAAGAAAAAAAGCAACATCTGCCAAAGATATTGTTGAATAAGCATTTTAATTTGTCATCCACATACTGTAAGGGCTCAGAAAATTACCATTATCACAGACTAGGTTACAATCAAAGAATTTGTTAAAACCCACAAAATGTCCAATTTGATTAGCTTTGTGCTTAGGCTGGGATTTTACATAGAGTAATGACTAATATCTTTAATACAATAATGAGTGTAATCCATGACAGACCACAAAAAGTATAAAGTAAAATATAGTCCAAGCTGGCCATTAAAAGCACAAAATTGAGCATAAAAAATATTCTAGTGCAGGTCATTGAATATATCAATGGTGACATTAAAAAGATCACAGCAAATGGTCGTTTCAGTCTTGATTCTGAAATCTAACAATTTCTGATACCTTAGCCATGAAGTTATGACCATGTATAGTATATTATGATAGTCAATCAATTATATTATCTATATACTGTAAGACTTAAGATTTAAAGAATTAATGTAAACCATCAAAATTCAAGGGTAACATTGAAAATGCCTTGCCACAATGAGAGGAAAACCACATTTAAAAGAGGTTAAACTGAAGATATCCTTCAGCATGCTGGCTGCAAAGCAAATAATTTCATGCTAAAATGTAGAAGAAAAACAGCTTTCAGTTATGGAGCTTTTTTAGGTGTGTGGGTGAAAGAAAGCAGGAAAATAAGACAACGAAGAGTGTACAGTACATAGGACAAAAAAGAGAAATTTTACATTTTGATATCTTTATGGAGTAAGCTTTCTTGATTTCATATGAAAGGATGCATACAGAAAGACCAATGAAAACACAGATGTTAGGTGTAAAATGGGGAACAACTGGATTGAACAGATATTTAATCCTTACTTCACAGAAATGTTCCTTGAAATGATCAATGTCCTTGTTTCACCAATGTGAATGGCAGGGCACTTTCTGTAAGAGATTAAATAAATAAGATTGATGGACAAACAATATGTCCTCTTGGTGATATTGAAGTGTTCAGAAGGATAATGTATAAATGTGCTCTAAATATGTTTGCAGGTTCTGTTACAACAGAAAGTTGCATGGTTTGGATTGTGTGTGAAGATGGTTAAGGGAACAGAGAGATGATAGGTGTGTGTGGAAAAAAAATACCAGTTCTTGGGTCATTTTTGTTTCAAAACCTTAGGAATACAAAGTGTGTTACAGTATACAGGAAAGTGCCATTGAAAACAATGACACAAGTACAGGTACTGTATGTAATATAACATTATACATTAGTAAAGGAGGCATGAAATTACATAGAAAATAGATGTCATTTTTTCACAAATGTTGTTGTGTTAAAGCTTGCTGGACTTGAATAGGCTCACATAGTATACTGTGTGTTATGATACAGAAAAGCAATGCATTGTCTGGAGTTTGCCATGCACCAAAATTGTGCAATATTAGAGATCTGAGCTGACAAAGACAATGCTTAAACTGGTAATAGAAATAATAATATGAGTTTAGCTGGTAATAGAAAAATAAGCTTTGGGACAGGTTAATATCCTATTGAACACAGGTGGAACATGCAATTCAAGCCCTCATACCTTTAACATCATCACAATGGAATGGAATGCAAATATGCAAATATATCGACAATACAAAGTCAGTAATGAAGCATCCTTAAAAAGTTATGAGTAAAGCTGAAGTTGAATGAAGTTACATTTAATTATGTCATATGGTGCTAAAACATTGTTTCCACCCCAAAATTAAAGTGTTGCATCAGACTGTAAACTACATGACAGGATAGCTAGAGAATGTCTGTAGGTTGCAGAGACAATGATTTCAATATTACAAACTGGTTATCCTGGTAGTTCCTGAAATAGTTTAAAGATTCATTTCCTTTTTTCTATTATCTGCAATTCATATTAAGAACAGAGAATATATATATAACATCCTCCCTCATAGCACAATACTTATGTAACAACTGTACAAAGCCAAATAATTATATAATACATAGAAAATTGTGAAAAAATAAATACACCTACAACATTTCTAAAAGCACATAAGTTAAAAACTAAGATGAAAATGTAAAAAATTAAGCTGTAAATCTGAATGTATTAACAGTAGAAAATAACCTTTCAAAATTGGAACTTAATTCCCACATTCACCTCAACAACCCTTTTTTCAAAACCTTCTTCTCAAAGACTTTATTAATACATAAAAAGATGTAAAGGGGCAGAAATAAGAGGAGGCTCTACCTCAGGACAAAAGTGGGTTAATTATATTTTCTTGAGGAATAACTGCATCCAAAAATAAGACACTTTGTGAACATTCATTGTGTATTTAAATGTAATTGGTTTTGCCTTAAGCAGCTTGGTTAAGGGTTAACCCCCTGGCCACAGGATGAAAAGGCTCAGAACCTCAAAAAGAAACAAGAGAACCTCTAAACTAATACAGAAACAATATGTATAGGCATAGAATGAAAATTGGTTCAGATGTATGTTTCAGACTACTCACTTTTTATTAAGTGTTAAAGAATATATTAATGAGCTACTAAGAAGGCTGCAACAATTCAAATTAACTGAAATTGTTCAGAGAACTCAGATTTTTGGTCAATAACTTGGAATATAAACTGTGATTAAACATCAATTAAAAACAGAAAACTATTTTAGAATGGATTTTTGCTTTCAATTGAAATCCCAAGGCAGCAATGATAATTGGGCATAATTCAAAATGGGGGAAGTCAGTTGAAGGATGTCTGCTTTCAGATAGAACAAGAAGTAGGACACTGGTCTGACCTGGAGTCAAAGAAGAAGCAGCAAAGACCAAGAGGGAGGAACCCTGGGAAAAGGCATGTGAGTGTTAGAGAGTGTTGGGATGCCGGGGATAAAGACAGAAGGAAGGCAGGCATTAAGGCTGTAGGAAGCTTGCTGACTGAATTAAAGGTAAGACTTTGGACAGACCCATGGCCAAAGAGATGGCATTATGGGGTGTGTTGTTTCAGCCACATTGGACGCTGGGATCAGAAGCAGAAAAGAGCACTGACATTAAATTAAAGACCATGGAGGAAGGAGGAAGATACAAAGCTTGAAATTCATGGGAATTTATAGTGAATAAGATGATGAGGAAATAAAAGTAAGTAGGAAAAGCAGATAAAGGAGCATAAAACAAATTAGTAGGAAGTATAGAAGAGTGAATGAAAGTGAAGAAAAAACAACAGCAACCAGGGAACAAGGTATAATGAAAGGCCTTATGATTGTTGTTGGGAATGATCCGGGAGTCTTTTTGGCAAACTGGCCTCTTGCATGCTGGGTCATGTCATCGACAGATATATAGGTATGCTAAATGACAGTGATTGCTTGTTACAGACTTCAGAGAGATATAGAGAAAAAGAAAGGCTTCTTCAGTGCATTCCTTTTGAAGGGAATGCCATGATTATACAGAGTTTTTTGCAATTTAGCCAGAGTCCAGTTTTCTGTGTCTGAGACTGTAAGAATAGAATCTGTCTCAGACTGAAACCTGGGTTTAAATGAGAAACTAAAGACGATGGTTGTACTTGTAAAATTTCTGTAAGAAAAGTAATAACAGAAACATATCTGTATGCAATTGAATTTAAATCCAGCGATGAAGCTAACTGAGAATGCAAAAGTGGCAATACAACAGTTAGACATAAAACAGGAGAAGCCAGAAATTTCTTCCTTGGATCCAAAAAGTTATATGACTGAATAGACTGATGAATGATAGTGAGAAATGTTTATGAAGGTAAAGCTAAGAAAGCTGTTTTTTATTCTATTTTAGATTGTATTTTTATTTCAGTTTATTTATTTTGAAGTGATGCAATTATAGCAAATACAAGCTATGCTTTTGTCTTCTTGGTTGTATACTACGGCGTGTTCAATTTAAAATGACATAACTATAGTGAGTAGAGCCTTTCTTCCATTTTCTTGGCTGGTTAGTTTGTTCATTTTGAAACAGAATAATTATAGAGTGTAGTAGCTTTACTTATTTTGAAACAGAAGTACATTTAGTTTTTCTTCAGTCTTTAGCTGTTTGTAAGAACATGGTTTACATGTTGGTTATATGAGCAATGGGTAGAATATATTTCTCTTATTGTAGCTTGAAGCATTGGCCTACAGATGTAACTATTCAGAATGTGCATTAAAACCTCGTAATGCATTACAGGGGCTGCGCTTTACCACGGCATGTGATTCACTGGCCTAAGATCGGTGGCACTTTTGGTGCATTAGATGTTAGTGAAAAGATTGCTTCTTTTAATATTTCTGCTGTACATGTTTAAATCCCCTTAATATGGAATATTAACATGGAATTTTAAAACTAAAGGGAAATTTTGGTAGCCGATCATAAAAATAACAGGAGAATAACATCATAAAACAATATTAATTATAGGAATATAAATATATTATACATACTGTATATGGTTGATAGTAGTAAAAATGCACCAGAGTATTCTTCTTTCTTCATAAACATTTTATGCATCAAAGTCACCTAGGTTATTTTGGAAATGTTTTGATCATTTTGACTTAATGAAGTTTATATAGTTTATGAAAAGCTGTAATATTTTAACCTTTTTATGAAAACTTGCTGTTGTTATTTCAGTAAAAAAAAGTGTACTTCCTAGAATCCATTTAATAGGGAATATAATATGGAATAATGTAACTAAAGAAAATTATAATGATATTAATTTAAGGATCTAAGTATAGTGTGTTTATGTAGCTGGTAGTTCTACCATTTTCCACTTTCTTTGTAAACATCTGCATCACATTCTTTGACTCATTCACTCATGATTACTTTGGAAACAATTTGACCTGTACGTTTCAACTATGTTTCTGAGTGGTGCATTTGCACAGTAGCTTTGGTGCCTCTCACCCCAAAGATCTGTGTTCGTTTCCCACTCAGGGCACATGTTTTTCTTTAAACAAACAAAAACTCATATGTAAAAAAAATAGTAAATATGATATACACTATATTGATATTTTATATATTTTTATACTGTATATCACAAAGTGTTCAATGTTAAATAATATTAACACATTAAGAACATGAATGAGTAAACGTGAATACTGTCAAGATTGGGAGTAAAAACCAGTTAAACCAGTTTAATTTAATTCAATTCAAAATACTTTATTCATCCCAGTGGGGCAATTTAACACAAGCCTTTACAACAATCTTTAAAATGAATTTGTGTATACTGTATTATAATTATACTTGAGAATAACAAAGGGCTATTAAAGAAAATACTGAATCTGAACCACAATAATGTATCTGATCATTATTAAGAATATTAACTTATCAACAATAAATAATAATTTCAAACATTTTGTATTTTGCTCAGGGTCACTTGTTTTCACTAGTTTTCATAACCTTCTCCTTCTTATTAAAATGTCTATTTATGAGACACTGTTTCATATGTCAATAATTTTGCGAACAAATGACACAGAGCCTTCAAACCACAGGCATTTTAAAAAATTCTCAACTTTTATTTAAACAACATCTAGTACCTGGTCGTATTTTTAGAAACCTTAGTTTGAATAAAGCTGATCCCAGGTGTGAGTTCATAATGTGATAATTACTACTCAAAAGCTACTGTATGTATGCAAAATACTTGACCATATAGGCTTGAATAACACAAACTCATTGGGTTAAACCTCTCTTTTATTTGAGAAACTCTTTCTGTATTTTGTTTTTACTCAGATGGAAAAAAAACTACATATGAAATTCTTTTGACAGGAGGAAAAAAGCATTCTGAAGTCTCCCGAAAACCTAAAAAAATGTAACAAAATACTGTATGACACAATGGGCAACTGATTCTTTTAGTTTTTAAAGAAAATCAAAATTAAGAATGACGTGTCCCTGCCTAAGTAAGACATTGCATGACTTTAAGAGCTATAAACAGTGGTTTTAGTCTCTTTATGAGCAAAAAATGGGTAATTTTTCTACCTCATGAATAGCTTAGAATCTCTGTATACACTGTAAGATTTTTACTTTTTAATTTAATGTTTAAACCCTTAAATTCCCACCAATAGCTGATGTGTGGTGAGCTTTCTGGTGCAATATGACTGTCGTCACATCATCCAGGTGGATGCTGCACATTGGTGGTGGTGGAGGGGAGTCCCTATTACCTCTAAAGCACTTTAAGTCCAGAAAAGTGCTATATAAGTATAAACAATTATTATTATCCGGGGTGCAGAGAAAAAAAGATTTAACTGCAGGTTGCTTTGTATTTAGTTAGAAGCAACTTATCTCTTACGTGGCCTCCGTAGGCATTAAGAGTTTAAGGAAACAGCCTTTCCACCTCTTTGGCAGATCCATAGCTAATTTGTTATTTAAACAAATTGCCTTTTAATATAAACATCTTAAAATGCTGGGTCAATGGATCTGTTTATGTGTATCCAAAACACTGTAATATTTTAAAATATGTTAAATCTAATTTCCGTATATATGTAAGCATTCAACAGTGGACATTCAGTGAGTCTACAGTGAGTGAGTCTGCAGTCTACATCTCCAGTCCATTTGTCAAAAGCATGCCTAACCTTGTTCAGAAGTGTTCTTGTTATGAGTGTATTCCTCAAATTTCCCAAAATTATCTTTTCCCTTCCTACATCTCTTGTCTTAACAAACTCCATAAGAACTTATTTTTAACCTGTGCCTTTTATTCTACTACACATTTTCTGCTAATTTTCTGACTCCCTATACCATCTATACTCTGTTTTCAAACCATCATACTCTCGTTGCCAGAAATGCACCTACTTATTCAAGCCCCTCACTCTGCCAAATCTGCTTCAAGTTCATGTTCTTTTGTAACACAAAGCTTTATCTTGCCTCGTGAAACTGAAATCCACACCTATGTCAACACATTTACTAAAATTATCTGAGTAATCTCACTGAGGTAAATAGTGCCCCAGTGCTCACCGAATCATCACACTGCCAGTATACAGATGCAGCCATTCAAAGTGCACGGTACAGACACGTACCGGAGGTGATTGGCTACGGCATCGCGCATCGTGACGCAAGATGACACGGGGTACCGCGGTACGTGATTGGTTGACCGACAGGGGCACTCGTGGTCCGTTGGTCTGTTGTAGAAAGATTTACAGTAAACGTCTTAACTGTGCCCGTTGTAGTATTGAATATTCATATGGAATTTTACCACTGAAGGGAAATCTTAGTAGCTGAGCATAAAAAGAATAGGAGCATACTGCAACGCGTGTGAAGTCCATAAACGATATTAATTTTGGAACATAAACATACAGTATATGGCTGGTCTCGGTACTTTAAAGAAAACATACACGAAACATGGTTTCATTATGACTAGTATCGGTCTTGAGATATTTTTAACTTGATTTACAGTATTTGAGAGGTATGTCTTGACACTGATACTACGTAAATACTGCTCTTGTATATGTTTCTAGGTTTATATTATGCATTTCATATGGTCAAATTACTTTTGAGCAACTGATAAGAAGCGCGAAACGGTATGCCCAGGGCGTTTTAGTTTTCGTTTTGTTTTAATGCATTGCAGTGGATTGATTAGAGATATCAAGTACATACAAGTCATTTTTTAAATGTTGTAGTTCGTCTTGTAAAAATGTTACGAGTACATCATCTGTCAACAATTACACAGGTTCTGTTTCCATATTACGGATTTTGGTTACGTAATATTATTTTCTAGATTTCACGTTGTGAATATGATGGGATGTCTGATGGGATGTTTCTAAAAATCCATCCTCTGTAAAACGTCTTCTCCACTTGTCCTGCATATGTATTCTCTAATGAAGCTGTGTGTTCTGAGCCTGGTTCTCTACATTTCTGTATGAACCAGCTTAGAGGGCTAAAGACAGCTTGTGTTTAAATTGAGTGTAAGGCAATTTATGCTTCTAAAGTCATGGTCAGCATTTATTATTGTACTGTGCTGTAAACTTCTTCTGTGCCTAATTACATTATTTTATAGCTTTATCAAATCTGTACATTGTCTGTTGATAATGTTTCTGTAGTGCTTTTTCAGCCCTCAGCATGTGCGCGCTGGTGGTGCTGTGTGTTAGTTTCCTGACTTCCATGTCACATGGTCTGTTATTAAATCCCATGGAACTATGACTTTATTTTTTAACAAACATTTCTTTGAAAAAATGAAACGTTTCCCTTGGTCAGAGATTAAATAAAACCTCACTCGCACCAAACAAATTTATATTTCTAAATATCACAACATGATCAAATTTAAGTCTTTTTAATAACAATGAATAGTCACCTATGCATTACAAAATATACATTTATATTGATTTGAATCGCGTTTTGATTTAAATCGTAAATGCGTTTTTAAATGCGATATACTGTATAAAAGCGTTGATTCTTATGGAATGTGTTCTGCCGGGGATTCAAAACATTTATTTATTTTTAATTGCGTATCTAAGGAAAATTGCAGTATAACTTTGTGCATGCACATCATTATACAGTATCTCATTTTGTATTTCTATAAAAAAAATCATTTGCCCAGCCACTATTGTTGTTATTGTTTTTATCCTGTAAAGCGCTTCGAGGAGCACAGCTTTCTCACCACTTAGATTACTTTTTGACACCATCCTTACACAAAGCAGAAACTGATTGTATTTTCCGATGACATACAAGTGATTACAGATTTTAATCATCTTTTTTCTGAACCAGGGAAAATCTGATAATGTTTCTCTATAACAATAATAAAAAACTTTATTTTACATATCACCTTTAAAAGTGGAATCTCAAAGCAAAGTAAATACCCAACATTGATTGTACCCATCTGTCATGCTAATAAAACACCTTGAATTGAATTGAATTGAGGGAGAGAGGGGGGGAGGGCGAGCGAGATAACCAGGACATAAGGCAAATAAGATACACTCCACAGGCATTCACAACAGCAACATATGAAACGTTTGCACATATAGTTAAGTTATTACTTGGTTTTCAAAGTGCAATGAAATACAATATTGTTGTTGTTGCTGTTCTTGTTGTTTTTATCCTGTAAAGCATTTTGAGAAGCCACCTTTAAAGGCGATATATACTGTAAAAGCGCTGATTCTTATGGAATGTGTTCCGCCGGGGATTCAATTTTTTTTTTTTAATCGCATAGCTAAGGAAATCTCAGTGTAACTTTGTTCATGAACAAACAGTGGCATGTTACATTATTAATTTGGGTGTCTTAATTCAGTGAACTACTGTAGGTGTAACATAACATTCAGAAATACAATCGAGAATAGTTTTATGGTGTTTGTTTAGATGAAACGTTCCCAAAATGTATAACGTAACCGGGCATCCATATGAA
Source organism: Lepisosteus oculatus (assembly GCF_040954835.1). NCBI lineage: Eukaryota > Metazoa > Chordata > Actinopteri > Semionotiformes > Lepisosteidae > Lepisosteus > Lepisosteus oculatus. The sequence continues at coordinate 9,020,406 of NC_090710.1, forward strand.
TCAAGTAACAGGTTTATTCCATGCTGAAAAAAAGAAGAAAGAAAACACATTCCATAAGAATTGACTGAGCTCCGTTCTGTACCACGCAATGATCCCCCCAGAGTCTCTGTCCCGGGTTATTTGGGTTTTTAGACAGAGGGTAAAAAACTATCTCTCTGGCTTGACCTCACCCTCCCTGTATATTGTCTGTTTTTTTGTTAACAAGGTTCGCCAGCTAATGTGAATCGAAACCAGTCTTTCCAGCTTTTAAAGTCGTGCGATGTGTAAGCCACAATTCAAATAGAGAAAAAAGAGCTGACTGACAAGATTTAAGATGTGGCTGTCAATGTTGGATTGAAAAAAACACATTGCCCGACGTTTGTTGCATTGCTTGAAAAATAACTTTATTTCGAGAGACTGGATAAGTAATTCAAGTGTTTTTTTAACTTCCTGAAAAACAACTAATAATTTAACTATATGTGCAAACGTTTTATGATATGTCGCTGTTGTGAATGTCTGTGGACATGTGCTGGCTGGACAGGAGGCTCTACTATACACAGAGAGGGGCGGGAGGAGGGGACAAGCCGATACATATTCTTAGAGTTTGATTAATAGGGAATATAATACAAAAATATAGTACTAAAAATAAAATACACTCTACAGACATTCACAACGGCGACTGTCAGAAGATAGGACACAGCGGCTCAGGCACCCGCTGAGTGGAAAAGGGGCACTTTAATGTTCTGTATGGCTAATACTAAAGCCAATACTAATATTCAATACTTTAATATTCTTTTCTGTATGTTTAACAATAGTGGGTACTAATTCGTCCCTGCTCCCATTGTTAGGTGTTAATGTGTTGTTGTTAAGTGTGAATTTGTACCTGTTTCCCTGAGGTCTGGCTTTATTTTCTGGAAAACCATAACTCTGGTTTTGTCCAGATTGACTGTCGGCACCCAGGTCTGACAGTGCTGCTCCAGTAGTGCCAGGTTCTGGCGCAGCCTCTGTTCTGTGGGCAACAGCGGGACCAGGTCGTCTGCAAAGAGCAGGAACTCGATTTCCATAATTAATGCAGATCAGTAAATCAAGGGACAAAACAACTATTGCGCCCGGGTTCTCAATGGGCTTTGACGTGCTAATGCGTTGGTTTAACAGTCCGGGTGTGGCAAGCCTCTAATGTCTCCCGACTTTGGCAAAAGGCACCCGCCTTTCATTGGAAGACAATGAACATTCTAGCCGTACATGTGAATAGACCATAAATACACCAAGGGATTGGGTGAGCTCCCATCACAAAAAAAAGCATGGAGAATCTGAGATTCTCAACCCTTACTTCGTGCGACTGGAAAATAATTTGTGATCGGATCAAGGAAATGCTTCGTAGAAGGAGGCGCTCTTTTCCTCTAGTCTAACAGTCTGTCCACAAAACAAAACATTCCTGTTAGACAAGAGGAATGTAAAAAAACAATTACTTTTGTCAATGGAAACCGGTGTGTGTGTCTCTCTCTGCTGGATGTCCCTCTCACTCTCTGCTGAATGAATAAAAGCATATTATTAAAAACGCGTTTGCGTTTGTCTGGTATTTGCTTTGGTCACTTTTAACTGTTTTTCCAACTACTGTATTGCTTTGAGATGCCACTTTTAAAGGTGATATGTAAAATAAAGTTTTTTATTATTGTTATAGAGAAACATGATCAGATTTTCCCTGGTTCAGAAAAAAAGATCTAAAGTGCTACACCTAACTTTCTTAATTCGATGTATTTAAAGCAGTGAACTACTGTAGGTGTAACATAACATTCAGAAATACAATCGAGAATTGTTTTGTGGTGTTTGTTTAGATGAAACGTTCCTAAAACGTATAACGTAACAAAATTAAAGACAATTAAAATCTGTAATCTTTCCACTTGTACTGTATGTCATCGGAAAGTTTCTGCTTTGTGTAAGGATGGTATCAAAAAGTAATCTTATGTGGTGAGAAAGCTGTGCTCAATGTATTTAAGGGACTTAAAAGTAAAAGGAGATGCTTCATATTGCTTGACTAATTTTAAAAAATAAGTTATAAATGCAGACGCTCCCTCGGTGCCGCGCCGGGTGTAAATATCTAAATATACATTCGTCCCTGGCAGAGGCTGAAGAGCGCCCGGCTGGGGTGCGCGGGGAAGAGAAGGACAGGAGTGAAAGGCGGGGTTTAGGAAGGCGTACAGTCTGGGCAGGTATAGATTACACTTTTCTAAAATGTATTTGAAAAATAAAAACGATTACAATCTAATCCTTCCACGTTTGATCTCAAAATCCCAAGAAAAATAAATCTAAACGGGTAGAAAGCTATGCTGAAAGTTTATTAAGATACTTAGAAGACAAAGATACTGTATCAATTGAAGTTGCATTAGCCTGATTATGATTAAAAAAACACATATAATTAAACACGCGTTTGGGATTTAAATCAAAACACGATTTAAATCAATATAAATGTTTATATTGTAACGCATACTGTCCAGCCTCCATTTCTCTATAAAAATTTACTCTATTACACAAACACACAATAGAAGCAGGAAGCAGAAGCAGGGACCGTTGTCAGAAGGGAAGAAGGTGACTATTCATTGTGATCAAAAATGACTTAGAATCGATCATGTTGTGATATTTTGAAATATAAAAGTCAATTGATTGTCCATAATATCGCTATTCTATTTTTTCGAAGAAATATTTGTTAAAAGAAAAGTCCAGCACCAGCTGGATTTGAACACACAACCAGTGAGTTGGTAATCAGGCACGTAGACCAGTAGGCTACAAGGGAAGTCGCATGAAGAGAGAGGCGAAACAGCCCTACACAGCCCTGTCGCAGTACACGAATATAATCATATTGTTCTTAAATTCTTTAGATACGCGATTCCATATTATATTAGCAGAAAAGCTTAAAACTACCACTTTTTCACACGCTATTTCACGTTAGTTAAAGACTTCGATGCTTAAAATGTTTAGGGAGAAATGGAATACTGCTGTGTATTTTTCTTTAAAGTACCGATTCCTGGAATCTGACTGGCTGACACCCTTCTGAAGTGGTTCCATAAAATCTGGTATACGGAAAAGAAAGCGTTGATAAAAAAGCCTGGATTCTCATGTATCTCATACAAGTATCTTTTAATACAGTCTTTGCTGTGCTCTTGAGGATCCTTGTGATATTTTGAGCTCTAGTTGAATGATAAGTGTCGCATTTTAAATCATTTTCGTAGTTAGAAATTATGAAACGCCCTGTTAAAAGCAAGGGAGTTTTTATGCCCATTGAAGTAAAACAAAATGCCTGACAAAGTATGGCTTGGACAGATTCCAAGTGCTTGTACAAATGTGCTGAAGAAATTATACTTTGAGTATACAGCTTGTCCAAAGTCATTCATTATTAATACTATTAGTAATATCTTCGGTAAAGGCTTTGATGCATAAATATTTCTGATAAAGGTAGGTTGTGTACTTTTGTCCAACTGAGCAATCTAGCTTTCATAAAATATACCAACATTTTAATGACTGATGATTAACATGCTGTAATACACAGTTCAAAATTAAAAGCTCAAATGCTGTACATGAGAGGTTAAGCTCCCCCTGGCAGTTTTAACTGTACATATTACAGTATATATTTAATAATAAAGTAATAACATGACTGAACCTCCAGACCATCTCCAGGATCCTTGGAATGAGCACGGGAGGGATTGTTTGGTGCCAGCTAGTGCATTATAACCTCTTAGTAGGGGGAAGAAAACTGGGTTTGGGCTTTTATTTCACTCTCCTTCACACTCACCAACCCCCACCTCCCGGACAGACAAAGACGATAAAGGTGATAAAAATTAATTCAAAACGTGCAGTGTGTTAACACAAACTCTGCAAACAGAGCCACAAGAGCAGGGTGATTTTCTGCTGAATTGAAAGAAAACTACAGTAAAGTCAGCTTTTAAATTCTTTAAGCAATATTAACTGTCAAAATCAGCTACTTTGCAAGAAGTGCATGACTTTTAAAAAGGTAAATGTTTCTCTCATTCAAACTCATTAAAGGTTTATTTTTTTATAATTTTGAATCCTTTGACAGTATGCCTCAGGTAATGGTTCATATTATAATCAAAAGAAAAACCCCATCTGGGTCTCATCTCCGAACGTTCCACACACGCGAATCCCATGAAGTCAGATCCAGTAGAATACACGTCAATGAGCTTAGGTGTGATAATATACTGTATATGCAGATTTTCTTAATGCAGATGTAAACCTGGAAGAGGCACATCACATTCATAACAAGCTATAATAATAAACTATTTTATATATCTGGCTATGTAAACCATATAGCCAATAGGATCGCTCAGGGATTTGAACCCCATTCTTCAGAATAGGAGCAACTTGTTTTAATCACTGTGCTAAACTACCACTTGGGTGCAATGTGCCACATTACAATCTATGAGAATTTCAATGTCCATTACCACTGTAAGGACATTAAATTTTTTTTAAATCAAAATGATTCCAAAATCACATGTGATATTTTTAACTGCTATAATTTCTTTAGTTTTACGATGCCATGTGAGGGTGGTTAAACACTCTACGGGTATATATGGGAACTGGATTGGAGACTTTATTTCTTTGCAGTTTTATTACTGAACTGCCACCTTTACTACTTTGCGCTCTCTCCCGCTCTCTTCCTGATCTACATCTTTCCTAATCACGCTCTCTCCCGTAACCAATCAGAAAATACAAAGTCACAAAACAAAAAGAGGGCCTAAGCTTACATTAATATTCCCTATTATGTGGTATTTAATCAGCATTAAACTATTTTTTACAACACTAGCGACAAGTGTTCATTTTATGTATTCTTTGAAAAGGATAAAAAATTAGTTTTTTATTAAGCATTTAAACTATATAGTTACAGATGCAGCCATTCAAAATGCATGGGCGATACCACATTATTTTCCGGTACGCTGTACGCAGTCTACCGCAAGCTACCGGTAAATACCGCGAGTTACTGGTAAATACCGCTAGTTACCATAAATTCTCCTATAATACGACAAGCAAAATAATAGTATCTGGAATTTCCGCAAGGTGGAGATAATAAAGCTCAACCTCTCATGTTTGAGCTGTGGCCATCAGTGTTTAACGAAGATATTAATAATAGTATTAATAATGAATGACCTTGGACAAGCTGTAAGTGTAAACTCAAAGTATTGCCCTGGTCAACATTGTTTTTTTCATTGACCGTCTTTGTAAAAGTAACACCACAGCATTTCGCAATCACGCAAAGTACAGTGATTCACCATGCCTTTCACATGCTCATAAAAGAGATTGATTTAGGAACATAAACATATTACCGTATGCAAACTGTACTGTATACAGTATGTATATGTATATTTAATGTCTTAACTGTGCCCGTTTAAGTATTGAATATTCATATCTAATTTTACCACTGAAGGGAAATCTTAGTAGCTGAGCATAAAAAGAATAGGAGCATACTGTAACGTGTGTGAAGGCCATAAACAATATTAATTTTGGAACATAAACATACAGTATATAGCTGGTCTTGGTACTTTAAAGAAAAAAATACACAGCAGTATTCCATTTCTCCCTAAACATTTTAAGCTTCGAAGTCTTTAACTAACGTGATACCGGAGTCAACAAGCATACTTTTAGAATTTGATTAATAGGGAATATAATATGGACAATCAGTTGACTTTTATATTTCAAAATATCGTAACATGATCGATTCTAAGTCATTTTTGATAACAATGAATAGTCACCTTCTTCCCTTCTGACAGCAGTTCCTGCTTCTATTGTGTGTGTGTGTGTGCAACAGAGTAAATTTTTATAGAGAAATGGAGGCTGGACAGTATGCGTTACAATATAAACATTTATATTGATTTAAATAGTGTTCTGATTTAAATCGCAAACGCGTGTTTAATTATGTATTTTTTAATCATAATCAGGCTAATGCATTTCTACATTTTCTCACCAGCTTAGAGGTTCATACAGAAAGACAGCTTGTGTTTAAATTGAGTGTAAGGTAATTTATGCTTCTAAAGTCATGGTCAGCATTTATTATTGTACTGTGCTGTAAACTTTTTCTGTGCCTAGTCACATTATTTTATAGCGTTTTTATTGCGTTATTAAATCCGGTGGCGCTGTGTGTTAGTTTCCTGACTCCCATGTCACATGGTCTGTGATTGGATCCCATGGAACTATGACTTTATTTTTTAACAAACATTTCTTTGAAAAAATGAAACGTTTCCCTTGGTCAGAGATTAAATAAAACCTCACTCGCACCAAACAAATTTATATTTCTAAATATCACGACATGATTGAATTTAAGTCTTTTTAATAACAATGAATAGTCACCTATGTGTTACAAAATATACATTTATATTGATTTGAATCGCGTTTTGATTTAAATTGTAAACGCGTGTTTAAAAATATGTGTTTAAAGGCGATATACTGTATAAAGCGCTGATTCCTATGGAGTGTGTTCCGCCGGGGATTCAAAAAATCATTTTAAATAGGCTGATAAAGCTTAGACTACTGTAACTGTATTCTAGCCTGTATTACAACAGAACATTGGACAATGCAACGTAAATTGCAAAAATGCACTTGGAATCTGTCCAAGCCCTCCTACAAAAATTATTTAAACTGCGACACTGATCATTCATCTCTAAATAAACTTTATTTTATATAGCGTTTTAAGTGAATAGGTAATTAGATTGCTCATAAACCTAATCGCTTTTTCTACATAAACACAGCGTGATTGCTCTCTGAAAATGCTTTTCCTTTATATTTACAGTAGGCTCAGATTTCAACTATAGACCGTATTATTATAAACCTTCTTGGAAAAATGTATTTTATGTAAACCATGTTTGCTATTAATTCATTTAGGGCTAAAATACTTTCATTGTCTTCCAATCGAGTCGAGTTGACATTGGAAGCTTGCCACACCCGGACTGTTAAACCAACGCATTAGCACTTCAAAGCCCATTGAGGGTATTGAGCCAGTATTGGCTTTAGTATTCCCCCCCTCTCCCCTCAATTCAATTCAATTCAAGGTGTTTTATTTGCATGACAGATGGGTACAAGCAGTGTTGGGTATGTATATTGTAACGCTTACGGCCGACAGGCACTGTGTAAGAGCCGGCGTACCAGAGCAGCGGACCGAGGGAGCATCTGCATTTATAACTTAGTTTTTAAAATTAGTCAAGCAATATGAAGCATCTCCTTTTACTTTTAAGTCCCTTAAATACATTGAGCACAGCTTTCTCACCACTTAAGATTGCTTTTGATACCATCCTTACACAAAGCAAAATTCAATTGTACAATATTGTAAAATTCAATATCTACAACGGGCACAGTAAAGACGTTTACAGTAAGTCTTTCTACGACAGACCAACGGACCACGAGTGCCCCTGTCGGTCAATCAATCACGTACCGCGTCATCTTGCGTCATGATACGCGATACCGCAGCCAATTACCTGCGGTACGTGTCTGTACCTTGCACTTTGAATGGCTACATCTGTAGAAAAAGAACATCAAACCTTTTCTGCAAATTACTGAGTTTGACTTTGATGCAAAAAATGTTTATGAAGACTATGGAATACTATGTGTACTTTATATTTCTATATTTAGCTACCATTACCATCTACTGCATGTACATTAGGTATATTTTACATATGAAACTGTATGTACAGTACCGTTTTAAAGCCACTACAGTACAGTATGAATATAGAAATATATTTTTCACAATTGAAATTTTAAATTAAATTATCTTAATTACTCATCGCTTAAATTTGTATTAAGGCACAATATAGATGATCTCAATTTGGTGTAAGCCTGACAGAAACACATCGGTATACAACAAGCCACAGTAGAATGCTAAACTATTTTTTCATATATCCAACTGAGTAATGCTGTTTTTGTAAAATAGCCCTACTCTCTTTTTAATTAATTTAATATTTAAAATACTGAAATACACAGTTTAAAATTAATAAAAGTCTAAACAGTATAGAACTTTAATTCTATAATTGGAAAAAGATTGTCCCTCACTATTGACCGGGATTGACAGTTGTTTTCTGGCAAAAGCCCAAATGCTTCCACACACCACCTAAAGCTTTCACTGCCCCACGTGGTAGTTTTACAAAGTGGTACAGTCCGAAAACTGAATATTTTTTTAAATGTTACTTACTGTGCCCCAATGCACTGCATTATCTGGTGTGCATTCTGAATGGCTAGATCTGTATGTATAGAAGAATAATGCATATTAATTTATTTCTATCTTATTTTCTTTTCTTTTTTTGTCCACATATAGGCAAATAATGCATGTGGAGAAATGTGAGTAGAATCTGTCGTTTTTCTGCTCTTTTGTTATTTGGAGCTGGTTCAAGCTTAGAAAAATCCTTGCATGCAATGAAATGTGAGAGGCATTTGCAAGAGATGTATAAATGTCACAAATGATTGCAATTTGAAATAGCTCACAGAGTACATCGCTTCATCATTTTAAAAAAAAAAACCTGATGCAGGACTGCACTGGCAGGTGGCTCAGTAAATTCCAGAAGTACTGCTGTTGCGTGTTGTTGTCAGATAAATTGGTACAGTTTTAAATATTTGTTAACCCATTAGTGCTCTCCTGTGTTAGTCATGCTGTATGCATACTAGCAACAAAGAATTTCATTAAATGCAATAAATGCATTGCAGAGACAAAATATTGTTTCCATGTTTCTAACTCCTTAATTTAGGACTTTTATCTTTAAAATAAGATATATTTAAGGCTTTTGACACTCCACTTGTATATATAGGAGTGTAACTGTAGTAGACTACTGTATATCACAGTGTTATTTATTATGTTTGTTGTCTGTTATGAATGTTTTGGATTTTGTATCAATAAAGTGCATATTGTATATTAAGAATCCATACGTGAAACTATTATCTTTGATTTGATTCCTACAAGTCAACAAATACTCTCAGAATTTATTATCACAATTTCTGATTTTTACATTAAATTAAAACCCTACACAGTGGCTAATTGTCTTCATACTTAAATCAAACTGGACATTTCAAATCAGGAAATATTATAAAAATATCTACATTATTGATCTCTTCTTGTTGATGTTAGAGGTATTGTTCATAAAAATGCCTTCATGTTTTAACAGTGCATTCTGAATAAATTTGTCCATCTGGCAGAATCTGCATAAATGCCAATGATATGAATATTAATTATAGCAACCTGTTACAGTGCACAAAACAGATTGGAACAAGACCAGTTTATCATATTTAGATGCTTGAAACATTTTGTATAAGAAGAAAAAAACATATATACCAGAGGAAATAAGAGCTGTATATACTATATAATGTGTGTAAAGGTATGTGGCTTCATACAGATGTAAACTTTAAGTTATTTTTAGTTTAAAAAATGTAACTGTATTCTGCTTAGTCAGTTACTTGAATTTTGAAGGACAGATATACTAGACTTTAGTAATATGAGTAGTTCATCAATTCAACATACTGTATGTTATACTTTAATTGTTTATCTTAAAAAAGATTTGTTTTTTTCCAACTATTTCAGCATGCTACTCTGTGCTACATAAAATAAATTATATTATCTAGATTGAAAAAAATATTTGGTTACTAAGAATTCTCTGGCAAGACTGCAATTATCAAAGCTTTATCTGGATACACAGATATAAAACATGCAAAAATAACAGAAGACTGAAAAAGACTAAAGTCAGTCATCAGCAGTAAAATATTAATAACTTAATCCCCAGTGACCTGCATTTTAAACAAAATGTATCAATCTTTGTGCATTTAATTTTGTTACTGTAAAGATAATACATACTGTACTTAAAATGCTGGTACTTTTTATTTATTATGTGGCTGTAGAAAGAATTACATAAAGATTGAAAAGAGAATATTATCTTATTCATTTCTGCCTTGGAAATACAGACACAAAGTTTTGAAACAAAGAAACTGAGTTAGCAGATATTTTAAATTCTTTAAATTCCAATTTAATGAATATAGCCCTACAGCTTCAAACAGACAATTTAGTACGTTTAGAGAACATACTTAATATTTCCCTTTTCATACATCATTCTGTTATATTGTAAAGAGGTTATGTCTTTATCTATTATTCATAAGGCATTTAGCCAGTTCTCTATTTTGCTAATAAACTGTATCTGCTATTTCATTGTGCATAAGTTTCTACGTTCTTGCATAGCTTTCATATTCTGAATCTTAGTTGTGGATGGTATATAAATATGTAATTTTCATTCTAGTCAAGAGCACTTTATACAATGGTGCAGTGCTATTTTAATCACCGTATGTCAATTTTCTTGAATTCAAATTATCACGCAAAATGTTGTCGGGCTCCAATACAAAGCCAACTCTTTGTATAACAAATTATGTATAGTATGGGGGCTCCTGATTGTCTAATTCTAGATTAATTCTGTGATCCTGTAGTTTCAAGTTGATGTCTGGGATGTATCACTAACTGACTGTGACCAGGATTTCCCTGTCAATGCTGCACAGTTGGCTCAGCTTTGTCCACCAGGGTTAGTGTTGATATTAGTAGGTCAGGGCTCATGTGACCTACGGCAACATCTGCAATTTCCTGGGCAACAGCCTGTTTGCTTGACATCAGCAATGGTAGTGCCAGTGCTCCAATTGATGCTAAATGTCCTGCATATTGCTGCAGAGCTTGTGACTTGTTAAAAAGATGAATGGCTTGACAGGTGAGTAGATCAGAAGAGCATGTGTCTTTTCTCATTCCGGGGTTGTCACTATGAGCTGAAACATTAAGGAACAATGGGTAATTCCAAATTAAGCATTTAATTAAAAAATAAAATAAGATCTAAATATATGCAGACTTTGGGTTGATTTCCCTTTTGGATTGGCAGTATAATTACAATATAGTTATGCTTTGTGGTTACATTTTAAAAGCTTAAAACAAAGAAAAAAAAATCCCATTTATTAATGTACAGCATTTCCTCTGCAGTTACTGCTTGTTTTTTTTACTGTATTTTTCCTACACTGGTGCTCATGATCTCTAATTTATTTAATAGTATTCTTAATGACTGAAGTTTTATATAGAACTGTAGACTAAGTATAATTACAGTTACCCAGATATTCCAAATCAAAGTCATGTTAAGAACTGAGATTCAGAATGTAAAATGCAAATAAGAAACATCAAAGACAGGTGTTAACTGTAAGATGTTCGATGTTTGTAGGAGAAGTGGCCATACAACTTTGAAGTGTGGTATTCCAAGAATCTCGAACTCAGGAAACTATTTAACAATAAATAATTTCATATATGCATGGAATTATACATATCTTAAGAATTCCAGATTGCTTTGCGTAAAGGGAATCACTAAAAAGCAGCATTTATTTTGGGTGTTGTTTGGCAGCCAGTATGTGCCAGCAGCTCAACTATACAGCAAATTACCATATTTTAACTGGTGAAATTATTTTATTTAATTCAGGGCTATACTGAAAAAGACAAAAGTCCAATTATGCATATAATTTATAGGTAAAGCAGTCATTGTAAATATTTATGTACAGATGTAGCCATTCAGATTGTGTCTTAAAACCCTGTAATACATTACAGGGGTTGCACCTTGCTTTGCTGTACCACGGCATAGTTCATTGTTTTGATTCACTGTCCAAAGACAATCATAAAGTGGCACTTGTGGTGTGTTAAATGTTAGATGTCAATTGAAAAAATGAGCTTTCGATAACATAAATGTAATACTTTTTTTTAAATCGACTAACTATGGAATAACTAAACTAGGGGATTTTTTAAATATATAAATATAAAATAGTTTTCTAAATGTCAAATGTTAACAATATTTATATTAAAATAATATTTATAAATATACATTCATTTAGCTGGTTGTGGTGGGGTATTCTTCTTTCTTTATAAACAACTGAGTTTAATTTAACTTGGTCACCTGTGGTTATTTTGGAAACGTTTTGATGTGCTTATCTTAACTATATTTCCTGTTGTGATTGTTGCAATGGAAAATGAAAACCTTGCTCGCTTTGTTAAAAAAAATAAAAATTTCAACCCCCATGACACTTTGGTTCAGTGGTAGCATTTACGCCTATGAGTCCAAAGGCCCAGAATTCACTTGCCAAGAGCTACAGATTCAGCCATTCAAAATGAGTGAGGTACGCTGCGTTAAAATGCGGTGGATGTGACACAATATTTCGCATCATACCGCATATTAATTGAAATATGATAACAGTATCCCGAAGCACCTTGTAAAACTGCTAGGTAGAGCTAATAAAGTTTAATGTCTCATGTACAGCATTTGAGCTGTTGCCAGAAAATGCCCAGTTCAATGCGCGATCAGAGCATTACTTTTGGTTTGTTTCTCAGAGAGCTGAATGCATAAAAATAGTCATTAAATTATACTATTATAGTTTATTGTGAACATGATGTGTCTCTTTCAGGTTTGCACCCGAAATGGGAAAATCTATATTTTGTCTTACTCCAAATGTGAGCAACCAGTAATCAGCCAACAATTTAATTTGGATTAACTTGGAAAGGAAAGTTTAAACTGAACTACATAGTACACCACCTGGAATTGTACCTGGTCTGTCAGCGTCATTCAAAAGGGAACCAGCTGGATGAATTATTATATGTGATGGTTTTGTGTTTCTTCACGGAAATCTTTAAATTAGATGAAGGAGGGGGGAAGGATTATTATTTACAATTGCCAGTAATTGGGGAACAGCTTATCAACATGACGGGCAAACATTTTTTTTATTAAAAAAATAAATAAATCAAACTGGTTTAGATAGTTAAAAAACACTTTTTATGTGCAACAAATGGGTGATTTTTCTTCCTCATGTTCAGTTAAGAATCTTTGTGTACACTCTAAGATTTTTACTTTTTAATTAAACATTTAAAATACTGAATTTAATAAAAGTTGTACTGATTTAATGCCTCTTAATATTTAATTAATTAATACTAATATGGAGTCATGTAACTAAGCAGCTTAAATATCCTAAGGGGACATTTTGGAAACATTTGACGTATAGCTTATTGTTGGCTACGGTGTGAGTGTGTGTATCTGGAAGAATTTTTATAAGTGATGGTTTCATGATTTAGGATTTCTCCATGCAATTCTTTAAGCTAAAGGAGGGAAACCTCAAACAACAGAGGTTTTGCCAGATGAGCTACAGAAGACCTTCTTCACTCTATGCAGCCAAAATCCCTGTCATGTGCATGGGAGTAGAGGGCTGTACTATCACTGTGTTGCAACCGGCTTGTACCATCTGTTTGCCTGTCGTTCATTACAAAATTAATAATGAATGACCATGGACAAGCTGTAAACTGAAGAGTAAGAGAAGACACATTGTGTCTTGTGTTTTCAGCTTGTAATTTAACCTTTACAGTGATCCTTTTGGGTATATTTTTTACATAGCCAGATAAGTAAAAATTGATTGGATTAATAGCTGGAGTAAGAAAAAATATTTCATATTTACTTTAAAATCATATGGCTTTGAAACAGCGGGAGGTGAGACCTGGCTGGGAGGAGGGGCGGTATTTTGATTTTTGCTATCCGCTACAATACAATAATGAGTCCCTGATGCATACTGTTCAAATTTTGGAATTCTAAAAAATTAAACCTTTGTTGAGTTTGCAAGATAGACAAAAGGTACCTTTTGAGAAGTTGTGAACTGCTCGCAAAGTAGCCGATTTTGACAAACAGCTAATTTTGCTTGAAGAATTTAAAATCTGTCCTGTACTGTAGCTTTATTTAATTGTGCAGAAAGTCACTTTGCTCTTACTAGCAGCTCTGTTAAGCAGAGTTTGTCTTAACACACCACACATTTGAATTTGTTTTAATCAATTTTGCCTGTCCAGGGCGGCTGGGCAGAATGATGGACAGTGAGTAATATGTTAATCTTTCCATGTGTAATGTCGTTAGAAAAAAAATGATGAGCCCCTGCTTTTTTTAACAATGGTTTCAAATATAACACTAACTGGTGAGAAAGCTATGTTTAATGATAATGAAAAGATTGCAAGTTAAAATAAATTATTTACATTCCATTATTAAATTTTAAAGCCAGACGTGTTCAGTGCCATAAACACTGAAAGCAGTGGAACGGTCTCCTTACGGCACCGCCTCTTCTCTCACTGAGCTCAGTGGGCAGTGCGCTATTTTCTCAATCATCTGCTAATTTGCTTTACACCATAGGAAGACAGGAGAATGTGATTCACTGTATCTGTACGAAATGCATGTTGCATTAACAAAAAAAAAGTGTTTAAAATAATGCCTTCTCACGTTATGAAGTCACTTGCACCTAGAATCCGCTTAATTCAGACTAAGGTTTCTAAAAATGCAACCAGGTACTAGATATTGTTTAAATAAAAGCTGTGAAAGTTTTCACAAATTGCGATCTTTAAAGCTGTAGGTTCAGGCTCTGTGTCATTCACATTTCTGTTTAATTATTAATATCATTTAACATTGAATATGTAATTATATTTTAAAAAATGTTAATATGCGTGAATGAGTCAAATAAAAAATAAAACATGTTAACAAAGAAAGTGGACTACAGTAATACTACCAGCTATATAAATGCATATATTTGGATCCTTGAATAAGAGATTCCATATTATATTCCCTATTTAGTGGATTCTAAAAAGTATGAAGGTTTTTACTGCGATAACGAGAGCAAGTATTCTAGAAAAGGCTAAAACATGGAATACAGAGGGAGTTTCAGAAATTAAACAGAGGTTTGAAACACTGTGTCTAAAAAATGGACATTTAATAAATTGAAGTTTGTGAAAACAATGACAAATCACCCCAAACAAAATACAATTTTAAAATACAAGCAGTTTGAAATTATTAGTTATTAAAAAAATCAATTTACTTTGAACACACTGTGATATTTATAAATACTAACAAATTCAATATAATGTTGTTAATATAATATATGGCGAGAACTGGGTTCAAACCCCCAACATGCAGCATGTGAGTCACACACCAAAACTATTACACCAACTGTTACGACCCCAAGTGTCTAGGGGTAAAGGGGTGTAACATTTAGGATAATTCTTTTGGAAGCAGGGGGGGTTTCGGTGAGGGACTAGGAAGCGTGATAACAAGGGTAAGGAACTAGAGTGCCAAAGGAAAGAAAATAACAAACAAAATGGAGCTGGCTAGGACAGTGAGGGAAAGCTAATCTGACTACAAAAGAAAACCTGAAACACACGGTTTTCGGCGTCTTCAACACCCTAGCTAACCTGCACTGATTACCCAAAACCATACAAGACAAATGGCACTCACCCGTACTAAACTAGTGTACTAATACAAAGTCAACTAAGTGTGTAAAGTGTACCCAACAACCTAAACTAACCTTATATACAAAAGTTCACACAAAAACACAAGTGAGCCAGGAATACAAATAACGGAAAACAAGAGTAATCAACAGGAGCAGGGTACAATAGAACACAAAAGTTGAACATGTAACACTGGGGCAAGGTAATGGCAAAACAAGGATGAACACACAAACAAACGAAAGTAGAAAGAAACTAACAAAAAAACAACAAAACAAAGCCGAAGCTATACAAAAATACACACACACAAAGCAAAACAAACCAACAAACAAAGCCGAAGCAATAACCAGAAGCGAAGCGATATCCAAAACCAAATGGGACCGAAGTCAAACGAAAGGCCTCTCCTTGCTGAAAATCTCCATTTTATATGCTGAAGAAGATGTGTTTTGATTGGCTGACAGCTAATTGATGATGATGTCATATTGAAACAGTGGTGTAATGGTGGGCCAATGGGGAAGGGAGAACAATCAAGGGTCAGCAGTGTAGACATAACAGAAAAAACACACACAGAACACACACTGGGACGTAACACCAACGCACCAATTGACAACTTAAGCTGTAGCTGAAAAAGGCAGGCAAAAAGTTTCCAAGTAATTGCGGGTGAATGAGTCAAACTTATGCAGATGTTTACAAAGAAAGTGTTCTACTGTAATAATTTGAGGTATATGAATATAATTATATTGTTATTAATTTCTTTAGATACACGATTCCATATTATATTCCCTATTAATCAAATCCTAAAAATTTCTTTTACTGCAATATTGATCGCAAGTATTCATAGAAAAGGTTAAAACATTATAACTTTTTATGAGGTATATAAACATAATATAGTCAGAAGGAGCACATCAAAATTTTCCCAAAATAACCACAGCATGCAACTGAATGAAAAACTTTGATGCTTAAAATGTTTATGAAGAAAGTGGAATGCACTGGTGTGTATTTTTTATTTAAACTACCAATACCAGCCATATAAAGTTTATATAATATGTTTATATGCATAAATTAATATAATTTATGACCTCCAGACACATTATGCTTCTTTTCTTTTTATGCTCAGCTACTAACATTTCCCTTTAGTTGAAAAATTTCATATTAATATTCAATATTAAGCGAAACATGCACAGTAAAGAGATTAAATGAAGCAATTGTTTCACTAACAACCAATGCAGTACGAGTGCTGCCTGTCAGTCATTTTGGCCACCCAATCACATAATGCAGTCTAAAGAACTAAACTGTAGATAATTCCATGCAGTACAGGGTTTTACTGTGCATTTTGAATGGCTGCATCTGTAGGTTCAAATCTCAATACAATATCTTTATTTCGATTAGTGAGGTGTTTTCTGTTTGACTGATATGCATTACCGAGCTCATTTCCCAGAACATTACATAAACAATTTCTAGTTTAGTTTATTTTTTTTTGTTCTACAAAATAAAAATGCAGGTGAAAAACCCTGAAATGCTTTGATCAATTTTGGCGAATTCGGGAACAATATGTCAACACCTCTACTGCTGCCTTCTGTACAGAATGAGTTGTTATGAGCATGTGGGTGTGTGGATCACAATACCCGCACAATTCTGTAATGGATAAACAATTAGAAAATGACTCACCTTGTTTTCATTAATTCCCTTAGGCTGTTTTAGCACATTTCCTACACTTGAGAAGAAACTGAACCTGAAAGATTTCATGCTCTCTGTTTTGAGTACAATATACTGTAAACCACAAAATTTGTCAAAACCAATGCAGGAAATATTGAACAGCTATAAGACATATTTTGTTTGTTTTGTTTTGTTTAGTATTATGTGCTCCAAACTTTTTTTATTACTGTACTGTTTGTGTTTATTTGTTCTTAAATACAATATGATACTGTATGGTTTTTAAGCCAATACAGCATATAACATATACCTGTATTTATAAAAGATTAAATAGAAATATCTGTTTCCTAATGATTTTTAACTTAAATATGCATTAAGGCAAATAAAGACTATTTTAATGCATGTTAAACGAAAAAAAAACATTACTTTCACAACAGCCTGTAACAATTATTATATATCCAGTTGTGTAATTCTGTATTTCTAATTCTAATTGTTAATTCTGAGTAACTCTATATTTATTTTTAATATAGATTTAATATTTAGCATACAGTTATTTATTAAAATAATAAAAATGTCAAATATAGTATATAAATTAATTTTATTATGGGATGAAGATTTTACCCTTGGGGCATGGTATTGGCTGGGATTTGTACCCAGGTGTTTTGGGTGACAGCTCACACACCACATTAAGTATTTAATGCGCCACCTGGCGGTTTTTCAACATCAGATTTTTTAGATAAAATGGACTTTTGCATTACCACACAGTGTAATGAAATATGCAGTTTGCCATATGGCACATTATGCTTTGCACATTTTGAATAGCTGTGTCTGATTGTAGGAATATTTGTATATACTCAAAATATTAAATATGTCTAATAAATTCAGCCTAAAAATATATCAAATTCAACACAAAACCAGGAAGATGGAAATAAAATATTAAACCCAAACACTTTAATAATTAACAATATGTATTTTGTGTAATTTGTATTTTTATTTTGTGAATAACAATGATGAGTAATGGTGTCAAAAATATAAAAGATGTTGTTATGATTACTGTAATGTATTAAGAATTAGGTTTTAAGGTCAATTTCTATTACACCAAAAAAGCAAATGAATTAAATGCCTCATTCACATTTCACCCTTTTGTGAAATTCTGGATTTTACCTATTGTTTAGACTTCATAAACACATTATTTAGAGATGGAATACTACCAACTACATACGATTCAATGTAATGAAGCTCAAAGATGGTGACCATCTGAGTTTGTACAGGTCACTGCTAAGCTGCTGAGATATTTTGTATGCCTAACTTGTGAAAACAGACAGATTGGATCTTAAAACTCATCATAGTGAAAAGAACAATAGTGTATTCTGAGGTTGATGGTAATGAGTTAGGGTTCAATAATTATGCAAACAATACCCTTAACAGATGGAACCCAACAAGCAGCAGCTGTGAAAGCAGTGAAGTGAAGAAAAAGTAGTTGTATGGCAATATAAATAATATTCAATTCCATACAATCTGTGTTGTGTAGTTGCCCACTGGTGCCTAGCAAACAATATCAAAAATGTAAAATGCTTTCTTCAGCACACACAGAAATTGGTTATGTTTTATTGAATGCATTATTCATTGAGTATTTCAGAGTACATGTCAACAAAAAGTGCAATCACATTTTTCAATAGTAGCTGAATCAATTACTAATATTTCAGTATATCAGGTGTATAGTGATAGAATAAGAAAAATAAAGCATCTTATTCAATTTCTTCGATTTTATTTTATTCATTAACACTTTGTGAAAACAACATATTGAGAAAAATCTGAAGGTACCTTCCTCAAGAGTTACATCTTGAGAAGTTATCATGTTAATAACTAATTAACATTATATAGCATGTTTTCCAGAATCAGACTATTTAGACTTTAGATTGATAAAGCTCACTGGCCTTTGGGGTTAACATTTCTTATAGCCTCCCATTTCAGTCTGTATAGCATCATGATGATTGATCTACAAAACAGAAGTGGTTTATCATATTCAGCTTCAGAAATATCCATTTATCTTAACATAATGATCAATGTTTAATAAACAGATTCAGCAATTCAGTTATTTTTTAGATATACCTATTATAGTCCTTGTGGACAGATACCCTCACTGCATTGTTTTTAGATAAATGTAGATTGAATAGCTTCAGAAAATATTAAATAAATTAAGGGTTTTATTTCTTCATATTATTAAGGACAATTGCTGCCTCGCAGTACTGGGTCCCTGGGTTCAGTTCCTGGAATGCTATCTGCATGGTGTTAGTACGTTCTCCTGATGTTCGAGTGGGTATCTGCTCCAGTTGCCTCCCACAGTAAAAAGACTTACAGATAGGTTAATTGGCTACTATAAAAGTTTTCAGTGGTGTACGTGTGTTTCTCTTTGTGTCTGCCCTGTGATTAACTGGTGTCCTGTCTATGGTGTATCCTGTCTTGTGATCGCTGCTTGCCAGGACAGGCTCCCCTGTAGCCCTGTATTGGATATAGAGGTTAGAAAATGGATGGATGTACTAGTATTCATGCTTCATTACCCTTTTCAAAAACTTCTGAAACTTCTTTTCTCAATCCCCCCAGATTAATTATACAGAAAAAGCATATCTCTTTAAAATGCTTAATATAATTCTCAATTTAGTATTAATAAAAAGTACTTCTATAAGTGGTGAAGCTCAGTTCTCAGGCAAAGCTATATATTATGATGGAACTTTTTAAGCTTTAAAATAATTGAAGCAGCAGTTCCCAGATCAAATGTAGTTGTTACGTTCCAGTGTGTGTTCTGTGTGTGTTTTTTCTGTTATGTCCACACTGCTGACCCTTGATTGTTCTCCCTTCCCCATTGGCCAACCATCACACCACTGTTTCAGAGCTCATTTTATTCACTATATAACATGGAGGTTTTTAGCAAGGAGTTTGACTTTGGTCCTGTTTGGTTTTGGTTATCGCTCCGCTTTGCTTCGCTTCTGGTTATTGCTTCGGCTTCGTTTGTTTGTTTGTTTTGCTTTGTGTGTGTGTATTTTTGTATAGCTTCGGCTTTGTTGTTTTTTTTTGTTAGTTTCTTTGTACTTTTGTTTGTTTGTGTGTTCATCCTTGTTTTGCCATTACCTTGCCAATACATGTACAAACATGTTCCATGTTTAACTTTTGTGTTCTTTTGTACCCTGCTCCTGTTGATTACTCTTGTTTTCCCTTATTTGTATTCCTGGCTCACTTGTGTTTTTGTGTGAACTTTTGTATATAAGGTTAGTTTAGGTTGTTGGGTACACTTTACACACTTAGTTGACTTTGTATTAATAACACTAGTTTAGTACGGGTGAGTGCCATTTGTCTTGTATGGTTTTGGGTAGTCAGTGCAGGTTAGCTAGGGTGTTGAAGACGCTGAAGACCATGTGTTTCGCGTTTTCTTTTGTAGTCAGATAAGCTTTCCCTCACTGTCCTAGCCAGCTCCATTTTGTTTGTTATTTTCTTTCCTTTGGCACCACTCTAGTTCCTTACCCTTGTTATCACGCTTCCTAGTCTCTCACCAAAACCCCACCTGCTTCCAAAAGAATTATCCTAAATGTTACACCTCTTTACCCCTAGACACTTGGGGTTGTAATAGTTGGTGTAATGGTTTTGGTGTGTGACTCACATGCTGCAGGTTAGGGGTTTGAACCCAGTTCTCAACATATATTATATTATATTATAAACACTATATTGAATTTGTTAGTATTTATAAATATCACAATGTGTTCAAAGTAAATTGATTTTTTAATAACATCACACTTCCTAGTCCCTCACCAAAACCCACCTGCTTCCAAAAGAATTATCCGAAATGTTACACCCCTTTACCCCTAGACACTTGGGGTCGTAACAGTAGGGTAACCAAAATAGTAGTCAACAAAGTGGCCATTGGAGTCTATGCAGAAACTGCATGTCACAATATGTTAACTCTATTGTCAATAGTATGGGGCAGACCAAGTTTGTAGTTAATTGGCCAAAAAGTCTTTGAACAGAAGTAGTTTGTGTAAGGGGGCATGTTGTTTTCAAGCTGTAGATACTGAAGAAATGTCAAATAGTTAGACAGAAAAACAGGACTACTTTTCAGGATATGAAATGTAACTGAATATTTTTTATGTTAATATTCTAAAATGAATATAGTCTTGCCTTTCAAAATAATTAATGATAGTAATGAATAACAAACAATATAAGGGTTTTTTTTGTATGTGAAATCCTGTGACAATATATTCTTCAGCTAGCATCATTACAAATGGAGCAAAAAGAAAATGTATGCAAAAGAATCAGTAACATGATCCTGTAGTGGAAAATGATGAAAGAAAATCTGGATGGAGCAATTCCAAGAACTACAAAACACTGAGTTAGATATCCTGTGGGATATGCCTTATATGCTAACAGCTGACCTGGAAAGAAACTGTGAAAAGGAAATTGTGTCCAAAACCTTAAAGCAGCACTTCATGTAGTTATGGGAATGAATGATGTGAATTTATTCTCTTAAAAGCTTAAGTTCTGAGTTCTGAGACTAATTCTGTGTTTATTGAACTGCTACCATTTTCTCTATTGCACAATTTCTTTTTAATTTAAAAAACCCTTTTCTTTGTTGATTATGTATGACATACGTCAAGGTAGAATTAAATGTTTATACTATGATTATATATAATTCACACTTCTTTTGAACTTCTGAGTCATATATATAGACTGGATAGATGATTATACAGTTTGGAATTTGTTAAACTTTAAACTGATCTCTAAAATATTTAACAGCAATATACCCAATTCTATTGTGTCAGCATGGGTGGGGTGGGGATCGGCAATACAGAAGCCAAAAGAATGGATAGGGGTGGGTATTAGTGTAAACATTGATTAAAATAAGACAGTATAATGAGAGACTGAAGTTAACTATTAATTACCAAATAATAACAGACTAAACAAAGACTTAAAACCCAGTAGATATCATCTGTCAGATGTTATCACAAACTTGAACTTTTTTTTTCTTTCTTGTTCTCTTCCTTAGTTGCTGCTTGTCATTGTGGGTTGGGATGGAAGAGAGATAGTTACAGGGTACGAGGTGTTTCATTTTTAATTACTGTTTTTGAATGCTTAAAAAAGATAAAAATAATTAAATTTTGTTTAAGGTATTATCTTCTATTGTACTGTATAAATCCATTTACTGCTTTTTTTGTTATCAATTTCTAAGGTTCAATTTGTAACCCTTACAATAAATTGTTATTACTTTGGTAGTTTGTAAAATACTTGAGTATTATTGTTATTATTATTATTATTATTATTATTATTATTATTATTATTATTGAGTATGATAGTTTGTACAATATTAGAGTATTATTCCTCAAAATGAGTGTACACTAGCCATGTTTCGTTAAACTGCCAAAACATAAGAAAATCAAGTGTGCTTATGGACATTGTACACTGTGATTTTATTATTCATTATACAAAATCAGACTTATTTTTTTATAGGCTAATGCCTGTAAAAGGCTGAAGATACATGTACTAAAATCAAAATCAACAACCAATATTTTACCTTTGAAAGAGTAACATTCCAAAACCCTTTATCTGATAGGCATCAGATTTTTGCATTTTCAGTTACTTAAAGGTAGTGTGCATATAGCAAACTTTTTGTACACCACAGGCATAATTATTTTATTAAAGATGGTCCTATTTCACCCATTTGGGCTTGTAATGTGCCTCAGTGGAATTCAGGAAATGCCAAACATAATGTTATGCTTATGCTTTGAGTTGCAGACTGCTTCACTGCCAATGGGAAACAGACCCGACTTAATGCAGAAACATGGAAGGGGGTCATTTACTTCACAATACATTCCCCTGAGAAACTTACCCTTTTCTGAATCTCTAATTTAAGGCACTATTTTGTGCAGACTGTAAGTTATTAGTACTGTATACTGCATGTATTTCTATCTATAAATCACCTATGTAATACCTATTTTAATTAAATATGATACATATACGCAAGAAACATTTCTTTTGGTTCTAATAATGCAATATTCTTATGAGGACCATCCACACCATAACAACTTCCCTGTCCTTCACACAACACTGCTGCAGGCTGCTCCTTCTCTGAAGTCCCATAGTCCCATAGCTCTCCAGCAGCTCGTGGCTACAGTACTGCCCGTCACAGTACACAGTCACACACAGATAGAAACAACAAGGACACTCTTCACTTCAAAGCCTCAATTCTAACATCTTACTGATTTCACCCCTGCAACTGTAGTTTCTTATAGTATCACTACAGATGACAAAGCATTATGTGCCATGTCCAATAAGTTTGAACATAAAGTATGTTGAATTCTAAAGTAATCAAATGTATGCAAAGGATTACCCCAAAACAGAACATGAATTTTACTTATCATTCATATTTATTTCATAATAATAAACATACATTTTCAGCTTGGCTGTAAAGAAACAAATAACATTTTGTATGTACCAATACTTTTGGAAGAGCACTGTATTTCAATATTCCTTTTGATGAAAAAAGAAAAAATGTTGAATATTGATTAAAAAGTAATGTTGTTTGCGGATAATTTGATATTTGTTGTGGTAAGGAAGGCCAGGCTTAGTCTACATGGTATAATGCTCTTACAAAGCTTTTGCATTCTACCTCACCTCTAGAGGATTGTGCAATAGTTACAATGATGTTTCAGGGCTTTCATGGAATCAAGGTGATTCCCCTTGATCAAGCAGATGAGATGTAGAAAAAATGACAGTAATTTTAGCAAAGGTTTATTTAACATAAGGAAAACATGTTTCTGTGCCTTTAAGTCTGAGAAGTTTTGCATTCTTAGTCTCTATACAGATGCAATGCTCTCTTCCACAGCTTGTGTCCTCCCCCGACTCCTGCTGTCACTATTCACTTATATTCTTTCCTCTATAACTTCACTGAACTGCAGTGTCTTACATGCTTAGTATTAGATCTAATCAAAGACAATTCCAGTAATTGGACAACCAAAGTGAATAGCAACAACATTATTATTAAAAACATCAATATAAAAATTCTAAAAATACAGTAATTTTATTCGATGGGTGTTTTGTGGTATATTGTAAACAGGAACAAAGTATATTACATGCTGAAAAAAGAGGAAAAGAAACACAACGTTTCGGCTGTGAAGCCTTCTTTCGGATGTCAACAGCTACAGGTGACAACACATATTGTAAACAGTCCTTTGGTTGCAACATGTTGAATTAATTGGAGGACTCAATACAAGAGCAGAAACAGGTGGGATACACCTTGAATGGGATTCATCACAGGGCACACACAGAAACATTCATATACTCACTACAGGGACAGATTTAAGGAAGCCAATTAACCTACCAGCACATTTTTAGACTGTGGGAGGAAACCAGAGCACTGAGAGGAAACCCAATTTGAACACAGCAAGAATACACAAACTCTACTCAGTAAACTGCAAATAGTTTAACTAAAAAATTGTCATGATTATAGTCCCCCCTCCTTAAGGGTGCTCCAGCCCTTTCACTTTAGACTTTATTCTGTGCACCTGATCCCTTTTTCCAGCCCACCTTAAAAGCCAGGTGTTGACGCTCATCCTGGCTCTGCATCTGGTTTCCGCACCGTGCGAGTCCGGGACCTGGAAGCGCCTGGTCCCGTTAAGGTTTTAATCTCTGTTCCCGTTCCCTGTCCACTGGTTCCGACCCGGTTCATGGTTTTAATTCTTTATTTGGATGGATCACCTGGCAATGGACTTATTCTTGTGTTTTGGATTCCCTCTATGGATTGTATTTTGGATTGTTTGCCTCGGCCACACCTTCCCCGTGCACCAGCACACTTTGGACACGCCCCCCTGTTTTCAGCCCCGTATCCCTGCATGACGTTTTCCTAGTGTTTCCCCACTTCTTCGGATTGTGTCGTCGGCATAGGGTCAGCAATATCATAATATTTTTTAAAAACATGGTGACCAAAATTGTAAATAGTATTTAAAATAAGGACTTACTATTGTATTATACAATATCAACATCAGATTTTTTTAATTATGTGCCTTTAGCTATATACACTAATAGTAATTGCCTTTTTATTGCTTCCCTACATTGTCTACATGATGTAAATTTTGTGTCAACATAAGCTTTTCAAGCCTTTTGATAAGACTCTTCAAGCTCAGTGTTTCTGATTTTGCATTTTTTGTTTATGTTTTTGCAACCTGCATGTAATATACTGCAGTTGCCTTCATTACCGTTACTTCCCAATTGTTTTTCCAGTAGTGAATTTGATATTTGATTTGGAGTTTTTGGAAGAATCTATTACAACACCAAAACGATAATCTTAGACTTTCCACTTAGAAATTCCAGACCAATTTAAGATTTTCCATATACAAACTTGTATAAAAAAAACAAAAATTGAATTTCTGATTAATTTATATCTAGAGAAAATTCATATCCATGATGAGTGCAGTACATTAAGGGTTAGGCAAGGTAGAATATCCACAACTTAAAACATTATAATAAATCCCTGAATCTCCTTGAACCAAGGTTTCTCAATTACTATATATATTTTCTGTAATAAAGATCAAATACATAACCTGGAATGTGCCTTAGAGGTCATTTTATCAAGGGATTTTCTTTGGACTGCTGAGATTTGACAAAATTCCAATCAAAGCTAATATGGACCTAAACCTTTAGCTTATTGGATTTCAAAAACACTACCAGTGAAGGAATAAATCAAAAAACTAATGTTAAGCTTTCTGAGAAGCAGAGCAATTCAGGAAATTATTTTTGAATTGTTTACAGAGTTGCCACTGGCAGTAGAGTCATTTCCCAGGTTAAGGATTAAAAATGAATGTCACAGCTCATTGAATGACTCACAGAAAACATGGTACTAAGTATAGGGGTCTGTATCTCAGCACTGATAGAATTAAAAATATGAAAGTCTCAGTCTTGTTATTTGTATGCCTCTTCAAGCCATAGGGCTGCTTGTCTTTGATAAAGAAGACAAAATATATTGAGCATTAAAATAAAATGGTCACTATTTTAGCACTTTAATTATTTGTGCAAAATGAAGTATGCCAAATCTGGAAACTGTTTAAATGCTATTGGGTTCATTTTGATTAATCATTGACCATGATACACTTGAGTGACTTTCACTATTGTGTAAGCGGTAAATCATTTAATTAGGGAGAAAGTTGAATGGATCTAGGTGATTTAACCTGTTTAATATCAAGCTTGCTGAAAATTAAGAAAAAAACACAAAAAAGAAATATAACCTTTTCATCAAAAGAACTTTGTCTTCATCCAATTTGTATATTCCAGAATATGTCAGTGCAACATTACTCTCCACTAGGGAGTTTCACAGCCAGCAATTTATAACCTGGCAAGGCAATATATCAAAACTCATTCTATCAATCATAAGTCATGATCTTAGAAACCAAAACCTGCCAAGATCAGTAGGAAAGTGCAAGTGTGATGATCTGATTTGTCTAGTCCCTAACTGTGGGCCATTATTTTCCACTGTGTGGGAAGGTCTCTGTGTGCCATGGATTCACAAGAGATCGTGTTTAAATAATGTGTATCTTTTCAGCATAAAACCACTTATTTAATAGTTATGATCACTGAAACAATGTTTTACTTTGAAGCCAGTCAAAAAGTCAAATATTTCCCATTAAATCAAGGTTGATGTTTCAATTAAAAAAAAAGTTATACTTTGCTATATTAGCTCTGATTATTTAAAGTAATTTGGTCTGCTTTACACCTTTTACAAAGAAATTGTATCTTTCTCCTGATATGTTTGGGGGGAACTGTTTGCAGTTAAATATGTTTCTATTGGTCCTCAGTATATACAGATGCAGCCATTCAAAGCGAGCGGTACAGACACGTACCGCAGGTAAGATGACACGGGGTACCGCGGTGCGTGATAGGTTGACCGACAGGGGCACTCGTGGTCCGTTGGTCTGTCATAGAAAGACTTACTGTAAACGTCTTTACTGTGCCCGTTGTAGATATTGAATTTTACCACTGAAGGGAAATCTTAGTAGCTGAGCATAAAAAGAATAGGAGCATACTGTAACGCGTGTGAAGGCCATAAACGATATTAATTTTGGAACATAAACATACAGTATATAGCTGGTCTTGGTACTTTAAAGAAAAAAATACACACCAGTATTATAATATAATAATGGAATATAATATGGAATCGCGTATCTCAAGAATTTAATAACGATATGATTATAGCCGTGTACTGCGACAGGGCTGTGTAGGCCTGTTTCGCCTACCTGTTCATGCGAGCTGTCTTGTAGCCTACTGGTCTAGGTGCGTGACTACCAACTGGCAGGTTGTGTGTTCGAATCCAGCTGATGCTGGACTTTTCATTTTTATTTTTTAATCGCGTAACATAAACATATTACCGTATGCAAACTGTACTGTATACAGTATGTATATGTATATTTAATGTCTTAACTGTGCCCGTTTAAGTATTGAATATTCATATCTAATTTTACCACTGAAGGGAAATCTTAGTAGCTGAGCATAAAAAGAATAGGAGCATACTGTATCGCGTGTGAAGGCCATAAACGATATTAATTTTGGAACATAAACATACAGTATATGGCTGGTCTTGGTACTTTAAAGAAAAAAATACACACCAGTATTCCATTTCTCCCTAAACATTGTAATCTTCGAAGTCTTTAACTATCGTGATACCGGAGTCAACAAGCATACTTTTAGAATTTGATTAAAAGTTAATATAATATGGAATCGCGTATCTCAAGAAATTAATAACGATATAATTATATTCATGTTGCAAAAGAACTGCAACTGACATAAAAACTCCCTTGCTTTTAACAGAGCGTTCCATAATTTCTAACTACGAAAATGCCAGGTGAAAGGATTTGTAAACATATTTTGTTAAAGCAAGTCAGTTTTTTTCGCAACACATAAAATACATTTTTCAAGAAAGTTTAGCTTTGTCACTAATGAAACCATTAAATAAAGACATAAATATAGAAATCTTAAGATTTGTTTTATTTAATGTTGGTAGCAGGATGAACTGTCAGAGTGTATATTTTGTTGCAGAGATGCTGCAAGATGTTAAAAGTGAAAAAGGTATTTAGAAATGAGTTATTTCAAGATGAAAAAGAAAACATACACGAAACATGGTTTCATTATGACCAGAATCGGTCTTGAGATATTTTTAACTTGATTTACAGTATTTGAGAGGTATGTCTTAACACTGATACTACAGTGCTTAAGTACTGCTCACATATATGTTTCTAAGTTTATATTATGCATTTCATACAGTCAAATTACTTTTGAGCAACTAATTAGAAGCGCGAAACGGTATGAGTTTTAGTTTCGTTTTGTGCTGGGACCCGTGGATTGATTAGAGATATCAAGTACATACAAGTCATTTTTTAAATGTTGTAGTTCGTCTTGTAAAAATGTTACGAGTACATCATCTGTCAACAATTACACAGGTTCTGTTTCCATATTGCAGATTTTGGTTACGTAATATTATTTTCTAGATTTCACGTTGTGAATATATGATTTGGGCAAACAGAGCCGCAAAGAAGTACATTATTGGTTGTTGTTTTTTTTTGCAGTTTTATCTAGAACAAGCGATGCTTAAACCTTTGTCTGATTCTTGTGAAACTATCCACACGACAGTTACAGTACCTAGGAGTTGACTTCAGTGATGTCACTGATGGGATGTTTCTAAAAATCCATGCTCTGTAAAACGTCTTCTCTAGTTGTCCTGCATATGTATTCGCTAATGAAGCTGTGTGTTCTGAGCCTGGATCTCTACATTTCTGTATGAACCAGCTTAGAGGGCTAAAGACAGCTTGTGTTTAAATTGAGTGTAAGGCAATTTATGCTTCTAAAGTCATGGTCAGCATTTATTTTTGTACTGTGCTGTAAACTTGTTCTGTGCCAAGTCACATTATTTTATAGCATTTTTATAGCATTATCAAATCCGGTGGCGCTGTGTGTTAGTTTCCTGACTCCCATGTCACATGGTCTGTGATTGAAACCTGTAAAACCGGTTTAATTCGTCACAGCCAGCACTCTTCAGGTGTGAGGGTCTTCTGCTCAGAATGAAACGCTAAAATGTTTGTGTATATTCTAATGGTAGTGGGGGCAGGGTGTGTGGGAACAGGTTTGGTTGAAATTGCATTGGAGATCTATGTTCTTTACACCTGAAACATTTTCTCTGAAAGCATTTTCTTCGCAGTTTTACCGATCTTGTTACAGCATGTTACAGTTTACTATTATTAACCATATTAATTTTAAGTGCTTAATGTAAAATCTTGTAAAAATATATTTTCATTGTTCAAATATACATTAAGTCTGACTATCATATAATAAGTTAAATACAAAACTAAAGAAAAAATAGGGTTAAATATAATTCAAAATATTTTGCTAACAATGTTAACTGTTTATGAATAATAAAATGTATTAACTAAGGAGTAGGATGGCACAGTTGTTAGTATGTTTTTTGTTTTGTTTCTTTTTCATAAATACAACAGTAGTACCTGATGTCTCAGTGGCTTCCAAAATTAAATTATGCATGCAAACCTGTGAACTAGAAAGATAACTAAGATATCCATCCATTATATTCCATAATATCCATGAAATATATGGCGCTGAAATATGTGTGACGCAGTGGTGGCCTGACACGGTGAGGTGCCCTGGCAGCTGTATGATATAGTGGTGGCCTGGCACGGTGAGGTGCGCTTGCAGCTATGTGACGCAGTGGTGGCCTGGCACGGTGAGGTGCGCTGGCAGCTGTGTGATGCAGTGGTGGTCGGGTATGTAGAGGTGCACTGGCAGCTGTGTGTTGTGACGCAGTGGTGGCCTGGCACGGTGAGGTGCGCTGGCAGCTGTGTGATGCAGTGGTGGCCGGGCACGGTGAGGTGCGCTGGCAGCTGTGTGGTGTGACGCAGTGGTGGCCTGGCACAGTGAGGTGCGCTGGCAGCTGTGTGATGCAGTGGTGGCCGGGCACGGTAAGTTGCACTGGCAGCTGTGTGGTGTGACGCTGTTGTGGCCTGGCACGGTGAGGTGCGCTGGCATCTGTTTGATGCAGTGGTGGCCTGGCACGGTGAGGTGCGCTGGCAGCTGGGTGATGCAGTGGTGGCCTGGCATGGTGAGGTGCGCTGGCAGCTGTGTGGTGTGATGCAGTGGTGGCCTGGCACGGTGAAGTGCGTTGGCAGCTGTGTGGTGTGTCGCAGTGGTGGCCTGGCACGGTTACATGCGCTGGCAGCTGTGTGGTGTGACGCAGTGATGGCCTGGCATGGTGAGGTGCGCTGGCAGCTATGTGGTGTTACGCAGTGGTGCCCTGACACGGTGAGGAGCCCTGGCAGCTGTATGATGCAGTGGTGGCCTGGCACGGTGAGGTGCGCTTGCAGCTATGTGACGCAGTGGTGGCCTGGCACGGTGAGGTTCACTGGCATATAATGAATATATTTACATGGATAAAATACAACTGTTATTATTGATCACCGAATTATTGTACTTGACATGACTTCATTCAGCCTTTCCTGAACGTCTATGACAGGCAGAGAGAGTGCTGTTTCTGGTGCGATCTTTTGCAGCTGACATTTCACTGTTTTAAACGAACAAGAAATTAGATTGCTCATAAATCACTTATTCTATATAAACACAGCGTAATTGCCCTCCGAAAATCCTCTTTTTCTTGTTCATTTTAGAGACCTTGATCGAAACTGATTTTAGATGTCAGAAAGGATTTATTTTCTCTGTATTTCCTACATTGCTTTGTCGAGATTTTAACTTTATATCTAACTTTATATCTAGGTACAGTGATTAATAGCAGTAAATACTGATGTTTTGTGCCTTCCTACCAGAAAAATATATGTTTAAAAAAATGTCATGTTCCCATAAAAAAGTCATGCCTTGGAGTATAGACCCCCAAAGGAATGCCATAGACTCAAACTGCAAAATAAACACATACAGAAAGAAAGTATTTGTATTGTAATTGCAAATCCTGGTATGAGTGATTGGTATGACTTTCCTCATTACAAATCTCTTATTAGAATTTAAATTTCTCTGTAACTCCAGGTCAGAACAGAGAAAATGTAACTGCCTTAAGGAGTTTACGATTATGAAAAATAGAAGGATAAGCATGATACGTATGTCTTCTGTCATTTTCTAAGTCATGTTACTGAGCACCAAATCTTATTGAGAATATGAATCCATTTAAGGTTTATACCATTAAAGTAACGGTTTATTCCATGCTGAAAATCTTTGTACCAGACTTTTTTGAGGCCTGTTTAATTGTGTCTGAAGTCTGATGTTGTAAATTTTATTGTTAAAAAGATCCATGAAAATGTCACTACTAAAGTTAGCTGGTACTGTTGGTATTGTAAGTGGCAAGTAGAGCTCATATTTTAGATTTTGTGTAGTTGCTAGCGTTGAACTGTGTGTTGGATGCACATGAATGGAAGGAATGGGCAAACATAGCTGATGTGGATCCACAGAGCCAGCATATTAAGATGTTTATAATTAGAGGCAATTTGTTTAAATAACTAGGTATGGATACTGATGTGCAAGAGAGGTGGAAAGGCTGTATCCTTAAGCCAGCACTATAAAATATTTTATTCTCAGTGAGATGCTGCCATTTCATAGTGGGTTTCTAACACCGTGTAGAGTTCCATCCGCACAGTGCCTTTACTTCCATTTCTAATCTCTTTATCCAGTACAGAGGATTTGGAGCCTATCCCAGTAAGCAACGGACACAAGGCAGAATACACCCTGGACATAGTGCCAGTCCATCACAGGACAGACAGACACAAACACACACACCAGGGCCAGTTTTCCCATAAACCAATAAACTTACCAGTATGTTTTGGAGTGCGAGAGGGAGTCATATCACACATATGGAGAAAAAACATGTAACCCAGAGAGAACATGTAAACCCCACACACACAGGATGGCAGGAATTGAACCTAGGACCCCAGTGCTGCAAGATAGCAATGCTAACCACTTTGCCACCATTATAAATGGATGGATATCTTAGTTATCTTTCTAGTTCACAGGTTTGCATGCATAATTTAATTTTGAAAGCCACTGAGACATCAGGTACTACTGTTGTATTTATGAAAAAGAAACAAAACAAAAAACATACTAACAACTGTGCCATCCTACTCCTTAGTTAATACATTTTATTATTCATAAACAGTTAACATTGTTAGCAAAATATTTTGAATTATATTTAACCCTATTTTTTCTTTAGTTTTTTATTTAACTTATTATATGATAGTCAGACTTAATGTATATTTGAACAATGAAAATATATTTTTACAAGATTTTACATTAAGCACTTAAAATTAATATGGTTAATAATAGTAAACTGTAACATGCTGTAACAAGATCGGTAAAACTGCGAAGAAAATGCTTTCAGAGAAAATGTTTCAGGTGTAAAGAACATAGATCTCCAATGCAATTTCAACCAAACCTGTTCCCACACACCCTGCCCCCACTAACATTAGAATATACACAAACATTTTAGCGTTTCATTCTGAGCAGAAGACCCTCACACCTGAAGAGTGCTGGCTGTGACGAATTAAATCGGTTTTACAGGTTTCAATCACAGACCATGTGACATGGGAGTCAGGAAACTAACACACAGCGCCACCGGATTTGATAACGCTATAAAAACGCTATAAAATAATGTGACTTGGCACAGAACAAGTTTACAGCACAGTACAAAAATAAATGCTGACCATGACTTTAGAAGCATAAATTGCCTTACACTCAATTTAAACACAAGCTGTCTTTAGCCCTCTAAGCTGGTTCATACAGAAATGTAGAGATCCAGGCTCAGAACACACAGCTTCATTAGCGAATACATATGCAGGACAACTAGAGAAAACGTTTTACAGAGCATGGATTTTTAGAAACATCCCATCAGTGACATCACTGAAGTCAACTCCTAGGTACTGTAACTGTCATGTGGATAGTTTCACAAGAATCAGACAAAGGTTTAAGCTTCGCTTGTTCTAGATCAAACTGCAAAAAAAAAACAACAACCAATAATGTACTTCTTTGCGGCTCTGTTTGCCCAAATCATATATTCACAACGTGAAATCTAGAAAATAATATTACGTAACCAAAATCCGCTCCTATTCTTTTTATGCTCAGCTACTTAGATTTCCCTTCAGTGGTAAAATTAGATATGAATATTCAATACTTAAACGGGCACAGTTAAGACATTAAATATACATATACATACTGTATACAGTACAGTTTGCATACGGTAATATGTTTATGTTACTCGATTAAAAAATAAATAAATAAAAATGAAAAGTCCAGCACCAGCTGGATTCAAACACACAAAGTTGGTAGTCACGCACCTAGACCAGTAGGCTACAAGACAGCTCACATGAACAGGCAGGCGAAACAGCCCTACACAGCCTTGTCGCAGCACACAAATTCTTTAGATACGCGATTCCATATTATATTAGCAGAAAAGCTTAAAACTACCACTTTTTCACACGCTATTTCACATGCTAGTTAAATACTTCGATGCTTAAAATCGTTAGGGAGAAATAGAATACTGGTGTGTATTTTTCCTTTAAAGTGCCGATTTCTGGAATCTGACTGGCTGACACCCCTCTGAAGTGGTTCCATAAAATCTGGTATACGGAAAAGAAAGCATTGATAAATACAAGTGTCTTTTAATACACTCTTTGCTGTGCTCTTGAGGATCCTTGTGATATTTTAAGCTCTAGTTGAATGATAGGTGTCGCATTTTAAATCATTTTCGTAGTTAGAAATTATGAAACGCCCTGTTAAAAGCAAGGAAGTTTTTATGCCCGTTGAAGTAAAACAAAATGCCTGACAAAGTATGGCTTAGACAGATTCCAAGTGCTTGAACAAATGCGCTAAAGAAATTATACTTTGAGTATACAGCTTGTCCAAAGTCATCCATTATTAATACTATTAGTAATATCTTCAGTAAAGGCTTTGATGCATAAATATTTCTGATAAAGGTAGGTTGTGTACTTTTGTCCAACTGAGCAATCGTGCTTTCATAAAATATACCAACATTTTAATGACTGATGATTAACATGCTGTAATACACAGTTCAAAATTAAAGGCTCAAATGCTGTACATGAGAGGTTAAGTTCCCCCTGGCGGTTTTACAAGGCGACGCCGGATAGTTAGTCATGTGACACACGTGAACTGCGTGATACCGCGACACGCCCACCGGGGTATGCCGCGAAATACCTCACCCATTTTGAATGGCTGCATCTGTAAAATCAGGGTTTCTATGGGTTAGTTCCATAACATTTTTTAACAAAATATAAATATAATGAAATCTTACTTCTCACATCTAATACACATTATGAAGATAGCATATTTAATGTAAAAGAAACATTTCTGTGTTTTTTAACCTTACAGTAATAATTTTGTTATCATATTAAGCCATAGATTGTTTTTTTTATGTTTGTTTTGTACATGGTACCTACAGTACAGTATAAATTCAAAATATAGAAGCTTGATGCATGAAATCTCTCTGGATCAGGAGCTTTGAAGATATGATTTGTTTATAAATTTCAATAAATTTGAATTCCTGATGCCATTTGATGTACTGGCTCAATTTTCAATCAGAAGGAAACATTGATATTTAGAAATAGCAAGAAAATTATACATTGTGATTCTGCAGTATACCTGTAGTTACAGGTCATTGGATTTTACTATTGCTTTTTCTACTTTTATCTGAAAGAATAATATTGGTAGAGTGAACTGAAGGTCTGTTAAAGTTTAAGCTGAAATTCTTTCTTGACTATGGGTTTTTAGAGATACTGGTAGTTTTACCCATTTTAAGATGACAATATTTTAAAATTAAAGTTCACTTATGAGCCAGACCTCTCCTTGCTGCAAAATACAGTAGATGCTGTTTAATACAGGTATTTCCTATAGATTGTGTTGAGTATATTATGCCGATAGTATAATAAATCAAACAAATCTGAGAAGTTATAATATTGTGAATCTAAATGAATTTTAACAGTATTTTCCACAGTATTATTAAACTTAGTTTGGAAAAACAGAGAAAAGACATTATAGAGATAGTTTAAGTATAATTACAGTACATGCTTTATAATTCTGCCTAATACAAAAGAATAGGGGGTCAAATACAAGGTGAGGGTACTTCAAAAAGATTTTAAATATATTTCCAATAGTTTTTAAGCAGGCCATTTCCTGATGCTCAGATACTGATATGTTACCAGATTGTCCGTCAGTGAAGTTTCTGTTATCTGAGCTGTCAATGAAGGAGTTTGATGCTTTCTCAGTTCATGATTTCAGATTCAGGGGTAACCATAGGAAGTTGGGTATTCCTGTTTTATGACAGAGTTCTTGGAACCCTGGAAAGAAGACTTTAGCAGTTTTTTAGTACAGATGCAGCCATTCAAATAGGGTATTTCGCGGTATACCCCGGTGGGCGTGTCGCATCAAAACACAATATCACGCAGTATCACGCGGTGTATCGCGTCATTTGACGTCATACTGGAATCACCTTGTAAAACCACCAGGAGGAGCCAATAAAGCTTAACCTCTCATGTGCAGCATTTGAGCTTTTAAATTTAAACTGTGTATTACAGCATGTTAATCATCAGTCATTAAAAAGTTGGTATATTTTATGAAAGCAAGATTGCTCAGTTGGACAAAAGTACACAACCTACCTTAATCATAAATATTTAAATTATGCAGAAATATTTTATGCATCAAAGCCTTTACCAAAGATATTACTCATATAATTAATAATTAATTACCTTGGACAAGCTGTAAACTCAAAGTATTACACTGGTCCACATTATTCGTAACCATCATTTTAAATGAAAAGACTTTATTTTTTCATCGACAAAAAGTAACAGCACAGCATTTCGTTGATCTAACTAACAAAGACTGGACATTAGCTAACCAATATGACAAAGGTATAAATTCATTTTTTTGTTTATTTCTTTAGCACATTTATTTGAACATTTCCATTGATTGTACAAGCACTTAAAAACTGTCCAATCCCTAGTTCGTCAGGTATTTTCTTTTAGTATAACAGACACAAAAACTCCCTTGCTTTTAACAGAGCGTTTCATAATTTCTAACAATGAAAATTATTTAAACTGCGACACTTATCATTCAACCAGAGCTCAAAATCTCACAAGGCTCCTCAAGAACACAACAAAGACTGTTTTAAAAGATACTTGTACCAGATACATGAGAATCCAAGTTTTTTTATCTACGCTTTCTTATCTACGCTAAGAAGTAGTCCATCCTCCCGCTCTCACACCAATGTAATGAATTTGGGTTTGTTGAGGACGAACACAGAGACTCAAACTTGTGGAGTTAAAAACTGCGC
Source organism: Lepisosteus oculatus (assembly GCF_040954835.1). Taxonomy (NCBI): domain Eukaryota; kingdom Metazoa; phylum Chordata; class Actinopteri; order Semionotiformes; family Lepisosteidae; genus Lepisosteus; species Lepisosteus oculatus. Next base: position 9,056,690 of record NC_090710.1, read on the forward strand.
TTTATTTCTTCTCCGTCACCACCAGCCAGCAGCACTCCCGCGCCCAGACGAGAGTGAGACACAAGACAAGCCCGCCAAGAGCGCGCCCGCCAAGAGCGCGGGGCCGAGAGAGAGAGACAGAGAGAGAGACAGAGAGAGACCAAGGGGTGTGGAACCAGGGAACTATTTACATGGAAAATGGGCGATCTCCCCAGACTGTATGTTTGTTTCACTGTTACCTGGATACCTCTTGGGGGATATCCTCTATATCCACTTGGGGATATTCTAACAACAAGTGATTATAAGACGATCTGTCAAAGTGCAATAAAATACAATATGCTGGACAGTATGCTTCTCAAAGTGCTTTACAGGATAACAACAATAACAACAACAATTTTACAAGTCCTGGTACTTTAATTTTAAATAATTATGTTTCTTACAGATGCAGCCATTCAAAGTGCGCGGTACACACACGTACCGGAGGTAATTGGCTACGGCGTCGCGCATTGTGACGCACGATGACGCGCGGTGCCGCGGTACGTGATTGGTTGACCAACAGGGGCACTCGTGGTCCGTTGGTCTGTCGTAGAAAGATTTACAGTAAACGTCTTTACTGTGCCCGTTGTAGTATTGTATATTTATATAGAATTTTACCACTGAAGGGAAATCTTAGTACCTGAGCATTAAAAGAAAGGAGCATACTGCAACGCGTGTGAAGGCCATAAACAATATTAATTTTGGAACTTAAACATACAGTATATGGCTGGTCTCGGTACTTTAAAGAAAACATACACACCAGTATTCCATTTCTCCCTAAACATTTTAAGCATTGAAGTCTTTAACTAACGTGATACCGGAGTCAATCAGCATACTTTTAGAATTTGATTAAAAGGGAATATAATATGGAATCACGTATCTAAAGAAATTAATAACGATACAATTATATTCATGTTGCAAAAAAACTGCAACGGACATAAAAACTGCCTTGCTTTTAACAGAGCGTTCCATAATTTCTAACTATGAAAATTATTTAAACTGCGACACTTATCATTCAACCAGAGTTCGAAATATCACAAGGATCCTCTAGAGCACAGCAAAGACTATTAAAAGAATCGCGTATCTAAACAAATTAATAAGATATAATTATATTCGTGTACTGCGACAGGGCTGTGTAGGGCTGTTTCACCTCTGTCTTCATGTGACTCTATTCAAAAGCCATTTAGCAAAGAGGGGATGAGAAGAGTGACAAACTAGTATACAGTACAGTACTTTAGATCTTTTTTTCTGAACTGGGGAAAATCTGATCATGTTTCTCTATAACAATAATAAAAAACATTGCCACACCCGGACCATTAAACCAACGCATTAGCACGTCAAAGCCCATTGAGGAGCCGGCGCAATAACTGTTTTGTCCCTTGATTTACTGATCTGCATTAATTACAGAAATCGAGTTCCCGCTCTTTGCAGAGGACCTGGTCCTGCTGTCGCCCACAGAACAGAGGCTGCCACAGAACCTGGCGCTGCTGGAGCAGCATTGTCAGACCTGGGCACTGACAGTCAATGTGGACAAGACCAGAGTTATGGTTTTCCAGAAAAAAAGCCAGACCCCCATTAGTCTTCCTGAAATCGTCGGATTATGAACGAATAAAAGTATCTTATTAAAAACGCGTTTGCGTTTGTCTGGGTATTTACTTTGTAATCTGTGGTTTATATCTACTGTATTGTTTTGAGATGCCACTTTTAAAGGTGATATGTAAAATAAAGTTTTTTATTATTGTTATAGAGAAACATTATCAGATTTTCCCTGGTTCAGAAAAAAGATGATTAAAATCTGTAATCTTTCCACTTGTATGTCATCGGAAAATACAAGATGTTTCTGCTTTGTGCTAAGACATTAACGAGTACAACCCCCCTCTCTGTGGGAGTGCTGGCTGTGACAAATTAAACCGGTTTCACAGGTATTTTCAAAGTAGGAAGTACAGTACTTACTAGTTAAGAAAGCTAGGCTCCTCAATGGAATCGCTTTAACAATGTTGTGAGGCTCTGGTGGAATTTCTCTGTAAACTGAAGAGTTAAAAAGGAGACAGGTTGAGTATCGCTTCTTTTGACACTTGTAAAAAAAACTTTCCAATATTAATGCGACACGGAAGATAATGCGGCGTATTGGTCGTTAGTGAAAAGATTTAATCATTTTTTAATCTCTTTACTGTGCACATTTTAATCTGCTTAGTATTGAATATTTATATGGAATTTTACCACTAAAAATTAGTAGTTAAGCATAAAACGCAGAGGAGCATAACGAAGGTCATAAAGGTCATAAACGATATTAATTTAGGAACATAAACATATTATGTAAACTGTATGTTGCTGTTATTGGTATTTTAAAGAAAAAATACACACCAATACTCAATTTCTCCTAAAGTATATTGACATTTTTTTATATTTCAAAATAACACGTTCGTACTGTATGTACAGTACACAGCGGTACCACAGGTTGAAGTGTAGGGTGCAAATCCACCCGAACCCAAAAGTCCAAGAAATTAATGTGCATTCGCCTGACGTTGCGCGGCTTTCATCACTCTCTGCTGGAGTAGTTTTTAATTCAGTTTGAATTATAACTGTATGTACTGTCTTTGTATTTGGCCAGGGCTTTAAAGAGAGGGCGCGCCAACATTTTTCGGTGCCGTCGTCTGCGCTTTAAAGGTACCCCTGTCGCATAAGAATTTGACCTCGGAACGTTCACCCAGCCTAATTATTGTTTCATTGCATTTTGACAGACTGTCTTTAAATCAGTTGTTGTCAGAATATCCCCACCTCCAAACAAGAACAAAATTGCAACGATTTTATTAGCTGACTGTTTCAGTAACCTAAAGTATATATCTAAAGTAATAATTTAACAATATATGTAAATGTTTTAAGATATGTTTATGTTGTGAATGTCTGTAGATTGTATCTTATTTTTAGTTTTTGTTTTGTTTCACGTAAATTTTATAAGGGAATCTTGATAAAAATACTTTCGATTCACTGTTTTCTAGATACCTCTTGGGGGATATCCTCTATATCCTGTTGGGGGGCATATCCTCTTGGGGGATATTCTAACAACAAGTGATTATAAGACGATCTGTTAAAGTACAATGAAATACAATATGCTGGACAGTATGCTTCTCAAAGTGCTTTACAGGATAGCAACAAGTCCTGGGAGGAAGAATATCAATAATATTAATAATAATAAACTTTATTTTATATAGTGCCTTTAAAGGTGGCTTTTTAAAAAAAAAAAAAAATGTTTTTGCATTTGCCCACAGAGCAGTGTTTACTTGAACATGGAGATGCCATACTGAAAAATTCCTGCACACAACCATTGCAGCGGAATTTGCATCATTTGGCAGGGCTATGATTCATACAATTGGTGGTGGATTTAGAGACAAAATGTATTTACATTGGGTTGCTGTAAGTGGAGCACTAATAAGCCCAAAGCTCTACTTATTATTTTACAAAAGAATGCACCTGACAAGCTGGACAGTATGCTTCTCAAAGCGCTTTACAGGATAACAACAACAATAACAACAAAAATTTACAAGTTCTGGGAGGAAAAATATTATCAATATTAATAAAAATAAAAATAAACTTTATTTTATATAGCGCCTTTAAAGGTGGCTCCTCAAAGCGCTTTACAGGATAAAAACAACAAGAACAGCAACAACAACAATATTGTATTTCATTGCACTTTGAAAACCAAGTAATAACTTAACTATATGTGCAAACGTTTCATATGTTGCTGTTGTGAATGCCTGTGGAGTGTATCTTATTTGCCTTATGTCCTGGTTATCTCGCTCGCAGATGAAACAACATTGGTTGGGGGTTGAAAATACCTGTGAAACCGGTTTGTTCACAATGTACTGTAGACACAGAGTTTTACACCAGCATTAGCATGTTAAAGCGATTCCATTGAGGAGCTGGGTGTGATAATTGTTTTGTTCCTTGATACAGTATCTGATCTGCAAGGCCATTTGTCTGCAGAGAATGTGAATTCTGTCTGACATTACCAGATTGTGAAAAAATCTTGAGTATTTTAATCAAGATTCACTTATACAATTAACGTGAAACAAAACAAAAACTAAAAATAAGATACAATCTACAGACATTCACAACATAAACATATCTTAAAACATTTACATATATTGTTAAATTATTACTTTAAATCTATAATTTAGGTTACTGAAACCGCAACGAAAATTCGACGGCACCGAAATTTTTTTGCGTGCCCTCTCTTTTAAGCCCTGGCCAAATACGAAGACAGTATGTACAGTTATAATTCAAACTGAATTAAAAACTACTCCTATTTGGCATTTTAGTTATGGAGGCGGAAAGACGCCCCCCCATCTCTGGGTGCCTGAGTTGTCGCCATCTTTAACCATTCCGTGTCCGAGTCGCAGCAGGTAGAGACACGTTTGAAAGAAAGTTCATCCCAGCTACAATACTTTATTTTTAATATTTTTGTGTTAAGAGGGAACAAAACATCAGTATTTACTGCTAGTAATTAGAGTAAGATCTATAGTTGAAATCTGAGCCTAAATAAAAAGAAAAAGAGCATTTTCAGAGAGCAATTATGCTGTGTTTATGTAGAATAAGTGATTAGGTTTATGAGCAATCTAATTACTTATTCGTTTAAAACACTATATAAAATAAAGTTTATTATTAATTTGCTGGACAGAGTGGTGAACATTATTATGTAGAAGACAAAGATAACGATTTACATTAAAAGACATTTGATTCAACACAGGTTTGTGATTTAAATGGGAATGGAGGTGACAGGAACTCTTAATCTAAATAAAAATAAAATTAAATTAAACAGGTTTCGATAGTTAATAACCACTTTTTATGCACGAAACACAGGTGATTTTTCTTCCTCCTGATCAGTTTAGAAATCTGTGTACGCTGTAAGGTTTTTACTTCTTAATTAAACTTTTAAAATACACGTTTCTAATAGAAAGAAATCCTCTTCCTGATCAGCATGTCTTTTTTCCCCAATCAGAGTGTCAGATGGTGTCAGCCAATCACCATTCTGAAGCCCTACCATAATCTCTGGTATAGGGAGACCCCAGAATTCTGTCCCATAGTTTAGATAGATAATAGATACTTTTATTGATCCCATGAGGGAAATAAAGTAAATCATTTTCATTTTAGGAAATTATTAAACGCTCGGTTAAAAGCAAAGGAGATTGTCTGTTAAAGTGGACATAAAAACAAGAGTTTGCTGTGGCGTTATTGGAAACCCAAATTTAACAAAAAATTTCTGGCATTATATCCTAGAAGACACAGACCAGCGCCAGACCGGGAGAATGCCTGCAGTGTAAAAGAAAATCCCTGATGAACTAGGGATTGGACAGTTTCCAAGTGCTTGTACAATTGATGGAAATGTTCAAATAAATGTGCAAAAGAAATAAACAAAATAATAATTTATTTCTTTATCATATTGGCTAGCTAATGTCCTCTCTTTGCTAGTTAGTGGCTGTGTTTCTGCGTTGAGTATCAGCGGGTGACTATGTTCGCAGGCGAAAGATGTAAACAGCTTAATTTTCGTGTTAAATATTTTTTTAAATAAAATTAAGTCTATACAGCAATTGCATATTTGGGTACCATTTCATAAAACTTTCATGCTTAAAATGTTTTTTATGAGAAATGGAAGACTGGTGTGTATTTTTTCTTTAAACTACCAAGACCAGCCATACACAGTACAGTTTACATACAGTAATGTTTATGTTCCTAAATTAATATTGTTTATGACCTTCAAATGCGTTATGCTCCTCTTCTATTTATGCTCAGCTACTAAAATTTCCCTTTAGTGGTAAACTTTCATATAAATATTCAATACTAAGCGGATTAAAATGTGCACAGTAAAGAGATTAAATGATTAAATCTTTTCATTACAGACCAATGCACCACGAGTGCCCCTGTCGGTCATTTTGGCCAGTCAATCACTTAGCGCAGTGCCCTGCGGTGGCTTGTGGGTAGATTCCTGTACTGCGGGTTTGTACCGTGCATTTTGAATGGCTGCATCTGTATATGCAAAGGTTAATCTGTATTTTAAAAACTGCCACTAAGAATACTGGTATACAAATAATGTGTAGATTATTTGATTTAATCCTTTTGCAACCAAAATAATTCAGAGCAAAGAACCTTTCTATCAGTTTTATTCTGATAGTTTACCCTATGTCTAGATCGGGAGAAACGAGGAAGATAGCTAAATACGTTCTTATAACTTTTATTTTAGAAATGCCTGTATTGTATGCCAACATATTGGAGAGATCCTTGATGCTCGAATGCAGCTTCTAACTCTAATGCATTGCATTTATTTATTTTTTCTTTTAAAGTCTTACTTGTCAAGCACACAAGCCTTCAAAATAAATGAAAAATTATACAAATGCCGTGCTACAATATAGTTTTAACAATGGGAAAAATGTTGCCTTCTAATTTTGAGTGTGTGAATGTTTCCCTCCTACATCCATTGTTAGATATAAAATAATTTGATGTAAGTAGTCATGGTGCAACTTTGCCTGTCAAATTGATTAACCGATCTATTGTTTGTTCGTAACCCATGTATTTCTTGCAATTTTTTCATTACAATATTGTATGAATATGTTTTTTTTTTTTAATGTCCAACTTTTTTTTCTCAAAACTGAATTTTCAAAAAAACGTTAGACCTGCATATGTTAAGGAATATCTTTATTAACATAAGGACAGTAGGATAAGAGTAACGAATTCTTAACCATTCACTTCTCTGCTGGGACTGCTCCTTGTGACTTGTGGGGTACCCGTCAGCCAAAAGTACAAACTCTCCTGTGACACTTAAGGTGTGAAAAAATCATATGTCTTGTCAATGAATGTTTCAGAAGACATATTGTAATATTGTCTTCATCTCTCTCTGTGTAATAAAAAACATAACAATAAATACAAATATTGCTATATTTACAAATGTGCATATTATGCTGAGTCAACACAGATATTCTGTATATACAACCTATATATACTACCAGAGTTACCATTTTATTCATGTGGAGTTCTTTATTTCAATGATTCACAAAATCAAACCCAAAGGAAAATATTACAGCTTAATGTTAATGGAATTTATGTCATAGTTCAAACTTCTATTTGTTTGTTCCAAATAGAATAGCCAGAGCACTGATTTTATTTTCTTGTTAGGAGAGAACATTACAATATTAATGTATCATTTAAATTAAAGAGGGTGGAAATCCATGATTGTTGACAAGAAAAGTTTATGAAATTATTTGTGTTCTATATTGCAATATAAACTCAGTATCACATAGTACCAATAATATAACGAGGTACAGGTGTAGCCACTCAGAGCGTGCGGTATTTCTTCCAAATACATGTATATTGACATTTTTATTATTTTTATGTATCACAATGTTATATATTAAAATGATATTAATAACATGATCAAGTTAGCAAATGTGAATACTGTCAACAGTGGGAGTAAATAAAAGATCAACTGTGTTAATTAATTTCAATTAAAAATACTGCATCCCAATGGCCTTTAAAAAAAGTCTTAAAACAAAATAGTATATATTACAATTATATTTGATAATAACGAAGCAATACTAAAAACACAACTGAAACAGAACTAATAACGTGTCCTATCACCATTAACAATCTTAAATTATTAATAGTTACAATTTCAAATTGTTTGTATTTAATTCAGTCATTTGTCACTGTTTTCACAACCTTCGCTTTGTCATTAATACTCCTATATTTGAGACAGTATGCTTCAGATGTTAATAACTCTGCCAATAATTGACACAAAGCCTTCATACAGATGCAGCCATTCAAAATGGGTGAGGTATTTTTGCGGCATACTCCGGTGGGCATGTCGCGGTATCATGCAGTGTCACTTGGTTAATCGCGCGTCATTTGACGCTCTGCCGGAAACTATCCGGCGTCGCCTTGTAAAACCGCCAGTGGGAGCTTAACCTCTCATGTACAGCATTTGAGTCTTTAATTTTGAACTGTGTATTACAGCATGTTAATCATCAGTCATTAAAATGTTGGTATATTTTATGAAAGCAAGATTGCTCAGTTGGACAAAAGTTGGACACCGCGCCGGGTGAAAATATCAAAGTATACATTCCCAACAAGAATTGTACCCATCTGTCATCGAAATAAAACACCTTGAATTGAATTGAATTGAGGGAGAGAGGGGGGTAGGGGGACAGAGATACTGTAGACAGGACTCAAGGCAAATAAGATACTTATGGGTACGCAGGCATTCACGACAGCAACATACGAAACATTTGCACGTATTGTATAGTTAAGTTATTACTTGGTTTTCAGAGTGCAATGAAATACAACATTGTTGTTGCTGCTGTTCTGGTTGTTTTTATCCCGTAAAGCATTTTGAGAAGCCACCTTTAAAGGCGATATATACTGTAAAACCGCTGATTCTTATGGAATGTGTTCCGCAGGAGATTCAAATTTTTATTTATTTATTTTTTAATCACGTATCTAAGGAAATCTCAGTATAACTTTGTTCATGAACAAACAGTGGCATGTTACATTATCATTCGTTTTTTTAACAAGGCTCGCCAGCTAATGTGAATCGAAACCTGTCTTGCTAGCTTTTAAAGGGAAGAAGGTGACTATTCATTGTTATCAAAAATGACTTAGAATCGATCATGTTGTGATATTTTGAAATATAAAAGTCAATTGATTGTCCATAATATCTATTTTTTCGAAGAAATGTTTGTTAAAAGAAAAGTCCAGCACCAGCTGGATTCGAACACACAACCTGCGAGTTGTTAGTCACACACGTAGACCAGTAGGCTACAAGACAGCTCGCAGGCAGGCAGGCGAAACAGCCCTACACAGCCCTGTCGCAGCACATGAATATAATCATACCGTTATTAAATTCTTTAGATACGCGATTCCATATTATATTCCCTATTAATCAAATTCTAAAAGTATGCTTGTTGACTCCGGTATCACGTTAGTTAAAGACTTCGATGCTTAGAATGTTTAGGGAGAAATGGAATACTGGTGTGGATTTTTTTCTTTAAAGTACCAAGACCAGCTATATACTGTATGTTTATGTTCCAAAATTAATATCGTTTATGGCCTTCACATGCGTTACAGTATGCTCCTATTCTTTTTATGCTCAGCTACTAAGATTTCCCTTCAGTGGTAAAATTCAATATCTACAACGGGCACAGTAAAGATGTTTACAGTAAGTCTTTCTACAACAGACCAACGGACCATGAGTGCCCCTGTCGGTCAACCAATCACGAACCGCGGTACCCAACGTCATCTTGCGTCATGATACCGTGTCTGTACCGGGCACTTTGAATGGCTGCATCTGTACTGCAGGCATTATAAAGATTGCAATTTGTAAACATTTTCACAGCTTTTATTTAAACAATATATAGTACCTGGTTACATTTTTAGAAACCTTAGTTTGAATAAAGCAGATCCTAGGTGTAATCGAGCTGATAACCCGAGAAGGCATTATGCTACATTTTTATGGATCAGTTGAAAGATTCAGAAGTCTCTCAAAAACTTAAAAATGTAACATGATATTGTATGGCACAATGGGCAACCAATTATTTCAATTTTAAATAAAATCAATAATAAGAAACAATAGCATGTGCATGCCTAAATTAAACCATTGCATGACATGGGTTAAGATGGTTAAAAACACTTTTTATACATGAAAAATGTGTGATTTTTCTTCCTCCCAATCAACTTAGAATCTTTGTGTAAGTTGTACATTTTTTTACTTTCTAATTAAAGATTGTAAACACTTTAATTTTGTAAACGCAACACACATTTCGTACAGAAAACAAATCCATGTTTTCCACTCTTCCTAAGGTGTAAAGCAGATCAGCAGGTTACTGAAAAAATAGCGCACCGCCTGCTGAGCTCCGTCAAAGAGGTGGCACTGAAAAGAGGCTTGGAGCTCAGCAACACATGGCACTGAGTGTGTGTGCCTTTAAAATTTAATAATGGAACATAAATCATGCTTTTATGAAATATAACTACTTTTTAATCAGTTTAATGTTTAACATGTTGTAATACACAGTTTTAAATTATTAAAAGTTAAAACAGTATACAATATAAATTCTATAACTGGAGAAAGATTGTCCCTCAGCACTGACTGAGATTTGAAACCAGACATTTTCTGGCCACAGCTCAAATGCTTCATATGCCACGTTAAGCTTTCACTGCTCCACCTGGTGGTTTTACTATTGCAACTATTGCACCCAATTTAAAAAATCCGCGATACCTTGCCAATCATGCACTACAAATAACCGCAGCATTCCTTGTGCGTTTTGAATGGCTGGATCTGTTTATATAATTATAATCTAGAATTACAAAGTAGTATTAATAAGGCCACTGAAACATGCACTGATTCTGTGTTTAATCACAAATTGTTCCTCGGCGTGTTATCTTTGTACGTTGCCTAATCACAATGGGGGGAGGGTGTGTGGGGGAAGGTTTGGACTGTAATTGAATTTACACTCTCTGGTTCTTGTCACGAACACGGACTGAGATCCGTGTCAGAACTTGTAGTACGCTGGGCAAACGTTCCGAGGTCAAATTCTACCAGCATGGGGGTACCTTTAAAGCAGAGATGACGGCAACGAAATTTTTTGTTGCACCTTCTCTTTAAAGCCCTGGCAAAATATGAAGACAGTACGTACAGTTATAATTCAAACGGAATTAAAAACTACACATCCCAGTTACTATGGTGGTGCTTGTGATCATTGCGTTTAACCAACAAAATAGGGCAAAAAATCAGTCACATTACTTTGGGGCAGAGTTTTGAAAGCTTGACCTATCAGCAACAAAGCAAAATTTACACGATAGGCTACCTCAAACTGTCAGTTACATGACTGTGTATGTCGCTTAAGCCACTCCTATTTGGCATTTTAGTTATGGAGGCGAGAAGACGCCCCCCCCCCCCCATCTCTCTGGGTGTCTGATTTGCCGCCATCTTTAACTGTTCCGTGTTCGAATCGCAGTACCTACGCGTACGAAATAAAGTTAATCCCAGCTACAAAACATATATATTTTTGTGGGAAGAGGGCGCAAAACATCAGTATTTACTGCTATTAATTACTGTACGATTTATAGTTGAAATCTGAGCCTAGATATGAAGTTAGATATAAAGTTAAAATCTCGACAAAGCAATGTAGGAAATACAGAGAAAATAAATTCTTTCTGACATCTTAAATCTGTTTCGATCAAGGTCTCTAAAACGAACGAGAAAAAGATGATTTTCGGAGGGCAATTACGCTGTGTTTATATAGGATAAGTGATTTATGAGCAATCTAATTTCTTGTTCGTTTAAAACAGTGAAATGTCAGCTGCAAAAGATCGCACCAGAAACAGCACTCTCTCTGCCTGTCAGAGACGTTCAGGAAAGGCTGAATGAAGTCATGTCAAGTACAATAATTCGGTGATCAATAATAACAGTTGTAGGACAAGAAACAAAAGATAGTGAAAATTTTAGCTTTTTTAGGCTAAAACTCAAGTTCATTCTACAAATTAAGGCAAATGAAAATTCAGGACGTTAAAGTGCTAGAGGTGTAAAAATTACAAAAATGCACATGAGCAAAAAGTTTTAGAAATGGAGAAGGTGTTGCTTTGAAATAAGCAAACAGAAAAAAAGCCATGACTATAGTGCAGAAGAGGGATGCAGGAACACTTGCTTAGATATACAAAAAAAATCACAAAAAGGTGTATGTTACAAAAGAACGTGTAAACATGTTCATCACGTACATGAACATATACATCAATTTCCCTTCGCAATCAATAAAGTCTTATCTATAAACATGAAACAGAGTGAGGAATCAGAAAATTAGCATGCATAAAAAACAGCAATTCTGTCAATGAGCCCTAAATGAATTAATAGCAACCATGGTTTCATGGAGGGCTTCTCAGATAAATGGGCATTCAGGTAGATTGCCAGGTGAAAGGATTTGTAAACATACTTTTTTAAAGCAAGTCAGTTTTTTCCGCAACACATAAAATACATTTTTCCAAGGAAGTTTAGCCTTTGTCACTAATGAAACCACTGAATAAAGACATAAATATAGAAATCTTAAGATTTTTTTTATTCAATGTTGGTAGCAGGATGAACTGTCAGGTTGAGCTGAGTGTATATTTAGTTGCAGAGTTGCTGCAAGATGTTAACAGTGAAAAAAGGTATTTAGAAATGAGTTATTTCAAGAGGAAAATTTTCAGAATTGCAAATCTAGCAGGATAGAGAAAGCACAGAAAACAGGCAGTTAGATTGATCAGATTAGTATGAAAAGTCATTAAGCAAAGGGAATGAGAAGAGTGACAAACTAGTATACTTTAGATATTTTTTTCTGAACCAGGGAAAATCTGATCATGTTTCTCTATAACAATAATAAAAAACTTTTTTTTTATATATCACCTTTAAAAGTGGCATCTCAAAGCAATACAGTAGATATAAAAACAGATAAAAGGACCACAGATTACAAAGTAAATACATATAAGAAAGACAAGCAGTTAGAGGTGCTACCAAAATTAGAAAATGAAGCAGATACAGACACTACGTCTTCTGAAAAGAAAGGTTCTGAGGTTAGATTTAAATGCACTCAGGGTACGTGACTGATATCACTGGGAATACAAATTGAGAGCTCTGGGGTGCAGCTAGAGAAGACCCTGTCACCCACAGAATGTAGATGTTCTTGAGGACAGCTAGAAGACCAGAGTCAGATGGACAAAGGTGGGGAGTAGACAGATAATAAGCCATATACTGTAGGTACTGAATGAGGATGAGGATTTTGAAGTTGATTCGAAACCTGATAGGTAACCAGTGCAAGGACTTGAAAACAGGTGTAATGCATCCCTGATAGGATTCTCGCTGTCATATTCTGAACATATTGAAGATTGCTCAGTGTGGATTTAATTTCCCCAGTGAACAGGATGTGCATTTATTAATTCTAGAAAAAAAAGCCTTTCTTGATTTCTCTAGTTCTTAGTTTCTCTAGTTCCCTTTAAAATAAACTATTATTCCACAATGCAGAGTATTACATGGCCAGTATTTACACATGATATTTGTGATTTAAAGAAATTAACTCAAGCAGCTTTTGGAGATTTAAGTGTTGGCTGAGTTATTGCAGGATAAAAGACTAGAGATGTTGGTAAGAAGAAGATAATTTTGGGAAAGCTGAGGAATACACTGATAACAAGAACACTTCCTAATGGGGTTAGGCATACTTTTGATGAAGATGATGAAGTTAACAGACTGTATGTTTACATAGATACTGAAATGAGGATTGTATTTTAGATTTTGTATAGTTCCTAGCATTGAACTGTGTGTTGGATGCACATGAATTGAAGGAATGGGCAAACATAGCTGATGCAGATCCACAGAGCCAGCATATTAAGATGTTTATAATTAGAGGCAATTTGTTTAAATAACTAGGTATGGATACTGATGTGCAAGAGAGGTGGAAAGGCTGTTTCCTTAAGCCAGCACTATAAAATATTTTATTCTTAGTGAGATGCTGCCATTTCATAGTGGGTTTCTAACACTCTGTATAGTTCCATCCACACAGTGCCTTTACTTCCATCCATTTCTAGTCTCTATCCATTAAAGAGGATTTGGAGTCTATCCCAGTAAGCAACGGACACAAGGCAGAATACACCCAAAACATAGCACCATTCAATTAGAGGACAGACACGCACCAGGGCCAGTTTTCCCATAAACCAATTAACTTACCAGTATGTTTTGGAGTGCAAGAGGGAGTCATATCACACATATGGAGAAAAACCATGTAACCCAGAGAGAACATGCAAACCCCACACACACAGGACGGCAGGAATTGAACCTAGGACCCCAGTGCTGCAAGATAGCAATGTTAACCACTTCGCCACCATTATAAATGGATGGATATCTTAGTTATCTTTCTAGTTCACAGGTTTGCATGCATAATATAATTTTGAAAGCCACTGAGACATCAGGTACTACTGTTGTATTTATGAAAAAGAAACAAAACAAAAAACATACTAAAAACTGTACCATCCTACTCCTTAGTTAATACATTTATTATTCATAAACAGTTAACATTGTTAGCAAAATATTTTGAATTATATTTAACCCTATTTTTTCTTTAGTTTTTTATTTAACTTATTATATGATAGTCAGATTTAATGTATATTTGAACGATGAAAATATATTTTTACAAGATGCGGGGGAAAGTGCAACAAATTATTACAGTGCTAAATTTAATATTGATTGCTAATAGTTTATGCTAACATCTAACTTTTTTAATTAGATGTATTTAAAACAGTTAACTAAGTGTAACATTCCATTCAGAAATACAATCGAGAATAGTTTTGTGGTGTTTGTATGGATGAAACGTTTCTAAAATGTATAATGTAACAAAGTTATAGACAATTAAAATCTATAATCTTTCCACTTGTAATGTCATTAGACAGAACAAGAAGTTTCTGCTTTGTCTAAGGATAGTATCAAAAAGTAGTCTAAGTGGTGAGAAAACTAAGTTATAAATGCAGACGCGATTGCTGCCATAAGCGCTCCAGGCAGCAGAACGTTCGTTCTGTACTGCTGAGCTCGGCGCCTCCTCCCTCTCTCGGTGCCGCACCCCCTCTCTGACGGAACGCAGTGGGTGGTACGCTATTTTCAGAGCCTCTGATTGGGAAAAAATGACCTGCTCATCAGTTTCAACAAGAGGAGAAAAGAATGGGATTTTTTCTCTTCGAAACGTGTGTTCGCGCATAAATAGTGTTTTTTAACTCTCGAAACCTGTTTTTATATGTTTTAAAGTTGTGCAATGTGTAAGTTAAGCAGGAACACATCATTATATCTCATTTTTGATTTATTTTTTAAAAACTTTAAAAATCGTTTGCCCAGCCTACTTGTCGAAGACCCTATGCGATGCGGTAAGAGCTGGAGAAAACAGGAGGCATGGTAAAAGGGAACACAGAGGGGTTTAATAGTGCACAAAATAACAGTGACAGTCCGTGAGACAGTGTACAGGGAAGACAAAACGGCATCCAAATCCAAACGGGTCCAAGGGCAGGTTAAAGCACAGTCCAAGAGTCCATCAACTAGAAATCCATCCTGGGACGCAACAAAGTTAAAATCCCCGGGAGGGGCGAGCACACGGACGAACAAAACATTGAGGTCTAAGGGTGACGGGGCGAAATCCTCCAGACCCAGGGCTCAGGAAGCGGGAGGTGTCGGGGACGAGGCCTATGCCCTCAGGAGACGGACGTAGGGTTTCCTGGTGCTAGGCGGGCCTCGCGACATCTTACCCTAATGATGAGCCCCGAGGACTGGAGGAGCTGTTCTTTAAATAATAGCGCTAACAGGGTACACCTGGAGAGCTTAATCACACGAACAATAATGGGAGCAGAGGAAGCGCCCTCTAGGGAGGGATGTCGGGCGTGACAATTCTTGTCTGAGAAGGCTTTGCAGGAGTTTACAACCATTTTTATTTCTTTTCTGATGCAATTTTGAAGTACAATGGCAAATGAATCCCATTTTAATGAAAATTGCTTTGTCAATTGTAATTATTATGACATTTATGTTCATGTTTTTATTAATTATATATATCACAGTATAATTAATATTCATTTTAATATTCATTCTACATTCACAATCACTTAAGCATACTGAGTATCAGATATCAAGGAGATGGCCCCACCCCCCCACCAGCACCCTACGGACAAGCAATTTGGAAGCATTAACTATCCATTCATTGCAAAGGGTGCTATGAACTGCAGCAGCTACAAATAAAGAAAAAATACATTAATTTGATTAATTATATACATATCACAGTATTTAAATATTCACTTTACTTACTTTTCTGTTTCAGCTAAAAAAGACAAATAGAAAGTCAAGTCAGTCAGGAGTTGGAGATTAATAAGGGTAAAAAAATAAAACATTGAAAGAAGGAGACCTTAAGTTTATATCGGATATCAGTTGCAATACAGTCAGGCAGACAAATTTTAAATTCTTCAAGCAAAATTAACTGTTTAAGTTTGTCAAAATTAGCTACTTTGTAAGTAGTATACGGTTTCTCACAAGGTAGTCCCTTCTCTTGAGCAAACGCAGCAAAGGTTTGATTTTGTGTTGTAACTATTAATACAGGCGAATATAATTTTGGTTCTACTGTTTATCACCTAATATTGCGATTATTATAAGTGTGTTGTGTGATGTGGTTGTTGGGGTTACGTTAAATTGAACACCCCAATTCCGTGAAATTGTTTGTATTACATATTTTTAAATCACACTGTTTGGCTATAAACTGCATTCAGGAAAAAAAAAGTCATACACAGGATTTTTTTCTCACAATCAGGATTTTTTAAGCAGCACTTTCTTGTCTCCCAATGTTCCACATACGCAAATCACATGAAGTTCATAGATGCAGTATACCTAAACAGTAGCATACACGTCAATAAACTGCAGAATGATCGGATACTGTATAAATGTACTGTATATACATAATTATATTGTATGTTTTAAAGCCATTACAATACAGTTCAAAAATATTTTAATATATATATAATATATATAAACTATTTATAATAATAAACTATGTATACAGTATTAAATTAATAAAAGTCTAAACATTATAAAACTAAAATTCTATCATTTATAAAATGTCACGATATTAGTCCCCCCCTCCTTAAGGGTGCTCCAGCCCTTTCTTTCAAGACTTTATTCTCTGCACCTGTTTCCCATTCCTAGCCCACCTTAAAAGCCAGGCGCTGACACTCATCCGGGCTCTCCATCTGATTTCCATATCGTGCGAGTCCGGGACCTGGAAGCGCCTGGTCCCGTTAAGGTTTTAACCTCTGTTCCCGTTCCCGTTCCTGTTCCTGTTCCCCGTCCGCTGGTTCCGACCCGGCCTTCGTGGTTTTTAATTCCTTCTTCTGATGGATCTCCTGGTTTTGGACTTACCCTTGTGTTTTGGATATTCCCTAAGGACTACTCTTTTGGATTGTTCGCCTCGGCCACACCTCCCCCGTGCACCAGCGCACCTTGGACATGCCCCCCTGTCTTCAGCCCCGTATTCCTGCATGACGTTTCCCCAGTGTTTCCCCACTTCGTCGGATTGTGTCATCCGCATAGGGTCCGGAAAGAACTGTTCGTTACAACAGCACTACTGAGCCTACTAGATATGTTTGTACCTTGGCACTCTATTGCTTCAAACGAATCATTGCCTTAATGTTTCAGGTACTGTAAAAACTCCAGTTGTGTAGGTACTGTGAATACAATTCAAAACAGAAAGTAGTTTGATTCAGGATTCAGTTAAGAAACTGAGAACTTGTTTGGAAAGAAAATCATCTCTGAAATGCATTTTGAAAAAGTACAAGCAAGGTCCCGGACTCGCACGATACGGAAATCAGATGCAGAGCCCGGATGAGCGTCAGCGTCTGGCTTTTAAGGTGGGCTAGGAATGGGAAACAGGTGCAGAGAATTAAGTCTTGAGAGAAAGGGCTGGAGCACCCTTAAGGAGGGGGGACTAATATCGTGACATAAAAATTGTCCCAAAAGGCTCAGCATTGACCGGGATTTAAAACCAAAAGTTTTCTGGCAACAGCCCAAATACTTCCATACACCATAAGCATCCACTGCTCCACCTGGCAAGTTGTACAAATTAGTACTGTCTGAAAACAGAATATTTAAAAAAACTTGGGTACGGTGCTTTGCACTGAGGTGTTTGCATTGCAAATTGCTTCATTATCTGGCGTACATTGTAAATAGCTGGATCTGTACCACAGATCAAGCATAACAGGTGTAAATTGTGACCAGAAAGGCTAATTGCATATAAGCAACTATCTCTCAGCTCCAATAAAATAAGAAACTTTAGTTTTGCAGTATACTGTAGCACCATATATGATAAATCAGATTAAAGCATTCTATGACACACCCAAATTTAAAATGATCTTCAAGCCTGTCTTTTCCAAGTTCTGTAAAATGTTTAGATCCCATAAGACTCAAAGCAGCTATAATACATCTATGAAACCTACCACGGAAGTACCATCAGTTTCTCCTTAAAAATGCATTCTCCTTCAAAATTATCAGAGAAAAACACATAGAAGCTGGCAGATAGAAGTTTCTATTAAAACAAATCGTGTTGCTTTTCTTTCTTTCCATGGTATACAAATGGATTGTGTTCTGTGAAGGAAGCAGGATGAAGCCTTGAGGGTTTGTAAGGGTTTGACGGAGCTGAATGTTCAATCACAGACATATGTACAACATTAGCTGCCCTGTAGGGATATTCTTAAGGCTGCTAATCCTGCTTCTATTATGGTTTTACTAAGCCTGCAATTTTTATTCACACTATATCAATAAGATAATTAAAATAGTTAATAAGCCTACAGTCCTGCAATTTTTTCACAACAAAATACTTACATTTACTAATAATTGAACCTCACCTTCTGTAATGATTCCAACTCTAATCATCATCTGTGTTTGCAGATTTAAATTGTCTTCATTTTAAATAAGCAATTGCATTTTAATTGTGAAATGGTATAAGAGCTGTTAAATTTTTCAGAATGTGTACATAAAAACCATTATGAAAAATTTAAGAAATACCACCTTGTGTTTCAGAACATTTTCACATACCAAATAAGTAATAATGATGAAATATTTTAAGCGTTTTAGTTTTAAAAAAATAAATAAAATCTAATTAATTAGGAGCAGAAAATTGTTGAAAATTGAAAATTGTTCAGCAAGGAAGAAATTAATAAGAAGAAATCCAGATGACAAAACTCTTCCATTTAGCAGATTGTTACATTGGAATACTAGTTTGTCTTAATGGATGGGCTGTGGGATAACTGCAAACAGAAGAGAAATTGCAGTAGGGAAATTTAAAAAACAACCGAGTTATTAAAGTTATTGTCTAAAGTGTGCAAAGCCAAATGGTTATTTATTGTTATTTTTGCAATGGATTCAGTAGGTAGTGATAATATGACATTGGGTTGTAGAAATTGAATGTCCATTGATTGCAAACCTAAGGAAAACAAATTCATTAAAAGATCTATTACTCCTTTAATACTGCATATGTGTTGTATATTATATTTTAATTGTTGTTTAAATAGAAAAAATATAATAGATTACATTATTACTGATTAAAATTAACCCAAATTAATTTTGTTTTAACCTCAACCACTCATCATATCTTCATTTCTAATAAAATATGTTTCTTTGTTTTTAAAATTCATCAGGTTACCACCATTCCCTGATCTTACTGCATCAATTTCAAAATTTTGGCATTATCACAGTGAGATACAGATCTCATTAATACTTTCTTTGCAGCATATTTTAAAATATTCAACCTTTATTTCTACTCAGAATACTAAAATGTTCCATCTGTAGGCTTGTGTTATTTATTACAAATGACTATAATGTGTCAAAATTATATTCTCAAAAATAAAATGACTTTCATTGTAAATATTGAACTTATGTTCTCTCCAGAAAAGCTGAATGCAATCATGTAATAAGATAGTATCACCTTGTAACATCTTAGAGAACATAAGAAAAATGATAGAAAGCCTGTGCCTAAACATTCTGTCTTCAGACCTATTTTGTCATGTGTGTTATCTTCCTGCGCTTATTTTTAACTTGTTTTGCCTTGAATGTTATCTGAGATGTTCAAGGGGCCTGAAAACAACTGAACCTCTTTCCTGTTTCCTATTTTCCTATTTATTTTTAGGGGGAAGATTCTTGTTGTTTAGAATAGGGAGTGGGGGGCTGTGGTGTTTTATTAAAGAGTAAGATTAAGTACTTAATTTCTTTTATTCTGTCTTTTCAATTTCATCCCTACATCTGCTAGGTGTTTATTCAAGGCAATAATAAAAGACATTAGTAGATTTTCTAATAAGCATTACTATTTGACAGCCTCCTGTTCTACAGAAAATACATCAAAAGTGATTTTAATTGTATTGTGAAAGCATTTTCTGCTTCTCCACTGTGTTATGAACTAGGGATATTGGCACATTTCAAAACAAATATTAAGAATTAAAATGATTTTTCTTTTAGATTATTCCCCTGGTGTTCAAACCAGGTTTTTTCATATCCTGTTGAAAATATGTGGGAAATTCTCACTTCTCCACCTGATGTGCTCTGCAGTAGGGTCACTGGTGCATAATGGCTTATTTACTTTATGATTGATTCTTCTTTTCCTGTTATAATTATGAATAATAGTACTGTATTAAGGTATTTCCTGTAGCAATGTTTGCTTCCGATGCCATATTCTTTTCACTTTCTTCTCTTATCTAGAATCCCATTTTACTTGTGTCTTATACAGTTACATTTTTTTTGAACATGTAGAGTGTAGATTGTTTTCTTTTTCCTGATATTTTTCATAATTGTTTTATTAAACCATTAAACCATTTGAATAATTGTTTTATAGATTTTGCTTACTCTAGGAATACACTTGTTTGGTAAAGAGTTAGACAGGATAGAATCACTCTTGGAATTGCTGCTACCAGTGGAATTTCCAATGTTTTTTTTTTCTTATTGTTAATTTATTATTGTGCCAAAACATAATTTAAACATGAATCATTATTGTATTCATAAAGATAAATAAACAACAAAGCAATGTGTACAGATTACAAATGTCCCTGTGAAGTTTTCTGATTAATTAATGTTTTTGTACTTCTCAGAATATAATGCACTTGATTTCCATGATTGTAATCAACATTGATGTGTACATTTGCAAAATAGTGTCCAGACTTTAGATATCTCCTATATGTCTGCAGATAATCATATATGTTAAATTTCACTTTGCAATACATTTTGACAGAGGTCATCCTTTCACATTTTCATTTCATTTTAATAAAATAAAATGCTTGGGAAGAAAATTAGAGACAGTGCTTTAATCTTGCAAAAAGTCATCAGAATCAACCCAGAGCTAAATCTTTCTTACAATATATCCAGATGCTCCAAAGTTTGGGAATCTTATTTCTCTATTCTAAAAATGCTTTACTTATCTGGAGAGGATATCCTTGGAATTCCTAAGAAAGGAAATCGGAATTTCCTAAAATAAAAAAAAATGACAAACTGTCTTAAACAAAGTTCCAGTACTTATATAGAATCTTGTATTTTAGGTTGATTGAAACAAAGTCCTTGAATGGACCATGGACCTATTCAATGGCATAAGTCCATTCATGCCATTTCATTCATGCCATATGAATCTGAAGAGGCATGAATGAAAAAAGGAACACTGACCAGGTTTATCTACTTTTTTTCTTGGAACTTGATATCCATTTTTCATATTGACATATTAAGAGGCAGGAATCTTTGTCTAAATTGGTGGCTTTTCACACTGACATTTTATGATTTTTATTCTAACATATTCAAATAACAAATTTTGCATTACTCGAAGGGCATTGTTTAGAATACATATTTCCTCCCCTGCCCAAAACAAAGGAATAAAGCAGATGTTATTCAAATTTAACCAAGCCATTTCTTAGCATATAGATACTGGTATATTAAAATATACAATATAATGTATATTTTACATTACAAACCATCTAAAAGATAACAATTTTATAGGCTGTAAATATGTAGATTTTAATATCACAAAAAACATGAAAAACAATGATGTTTTGATAGAATGTTACTTTATTCATTTCTATAACTTCAATTTACAATCTTTGCTGCTAATCCAACAATCTCCTCAATAATTTCATGCTTCCTCAAGTATTCTTAGATTAAAACTTGATTTATCCCTCCCTGAAAATGATACTAATATGCTGTAAATTAAATTCAATATGAGTCCTCATTCAAGCGCTTCAATGTTTTAAAACAAAATATGAACAAAAAATAGATTTTTAATTTGAATGCATACAGCAACCAGCTGTACCTTCCAAGGTTTTGATAAAAATACATTTAAAAAATACAATCTCAATCGGTTTATCAGAAAGGCACCTATATGCGGCAAGGGTTGTGGCAACCAAGAGGCTCCAAGTTGGGACTACACGCTTGATAGGACACCACTCTATTGCAGGATGCACACACTATTTAGAGTTCCAGACTCTACCCATTCAGCATGTCTCTGAAAGTTGGTAGAAAAGCAGAACACCCTGGAATTAACCCAGGATAGCTGTAAAGTAGCAATGCTAACTTTCACACCACCATAAATCCCATTATCTTTAAATGTTTGAATAAAATTCATTTTAATTTTTCTTAATCATCTTGATAATGAAGAATAGTATAAACTATTGTTTTAATGATTCAGGTTTCCAAAACAAACATTGTAAATAAAAATACACTTTTGTAATAATTTAGCACACAAATATGTATACTTTAGTATACATACAGCTACTTACAGTACATGCCTGATACTCCTTCATGTCTTTTTAACCTAAAAGTATGGCTGCCTAAAAATCAGCTGAGAAACCTGAACCATTGAGCATACTAAAATGGTATCATACGAATGCTGATTCTTCACTTAATTCACTCAGTCTCATTAAGCTGTTGAAACTAAATCTATTAATACAGTAAGTAAAGGTATTCTGCTTTGTACATGCTGCATTTCCACTTCATATAAATTTATATCCTACCAAATTTGGGATACTAATTTTATACCTACTGTACTAAACAATACGCAACAAAAAGAAAACAAGAACCCATAACAAAACCCCATTAACCTTTCACTTCCACAGGAGAGTGGTCATCCCCTCCTTGTTTGTATCTGAAATATGACACCTAAAATATGGTCAGACATCTACACCGCAAACAACCACTTCACCATGCACCAAGTGAAACCATGGGTTCTAGTTGTACAATTGTTCATATAAATGATATAAGGATTGTACAGAATCTAGTAATTCAAGGAGAAAGAATATAAAGGCTGAATGTTAGCAATTTTATGACAGTCAGACCAAATAACCAGAGATGTTTTTACTGCTGTGAGAGGCCCCAGTTAGTGTTATCAATTAGCAAAAGTACCAACTGTGTACAGCACAGAGTACTGTTATGCTACCCTCTTCTAAATTACTTCTCTTCTGCAACAGCCTCTGCAACTGAAAGACAGTCTGTAAAATTTGAGTTAATGTATCAATTTGATAAGTGCAACTCTACTCTAACCTTGCCAGGATTTAATCACCATCACTAACAGGTTCTGAGCACGAAACTTTCTAAACAGTGGCAGATACTGCCATGCCGAAAGTTCTGGTCTTTCATCAGGGGAGAACTGTGCACTGTCCAGGTTTGAAGACGATGACATCACTTCTGCAACATTTTCAGTACACTGAGCCCTATTACACACACTGTTTGAATTTATTTTGTACAGAAAGTGTAACGTTTATGCCAATTGTCTCACATGAACAACAATGATTGGACATTCACCTGCTAGTAGTCTGTCTACTCTGTACAATGTCATGCACCTCACTGACAGGGAAGCAACATACTGTTTTTGACTTGGGGTCCTTGATGTTTGTCTAGAGACATAACATGTCAGGATGCTTCACATGTTGCAAAAATGATAATCATAGTTTTTTATTTATGCAAATACACAATATTTGTTAACTGTTGTAACACTGATTTAATGAAGTGAAGTTTTATATTTTATTCTTGTGATGATGAAAAGCTGCACGGGTCTTACCCTTCAGTTGTTCAAATGTAATCTGTCTATCTGACTTCAAATGAAATATTATCATTACCATGAAACGTCTTAACCTGTCACTAAGTGTCGTTATACTGTATTGTACACAGAAGTCCCCCAAGCAATAAAAAATAAAAAAATAGCTGACTACAATAACTACTTGGATATATGGCAACCAGTTTCTTACCTGAAATTTCTTTTTACTTGGTGTGTAGCTTTTCCGTCTATGTTTCAGATAGCAGTCTTCTCATTTCTTGCTTTCTTGACCTACTTTACTCTACTCCTGATCTATTTTAAAGGCTTGAATCATTTTAAGCTCCACATATCAAAATTATATTTGACGAAAGTGGTTATGTACAGTGCTAATGGTAAAATATATTTATATATTTGTGTATTACTATATTATATTTTATACTCCAACAATATTTAAATATGCATAATAAATCTTTAAAAAATTAATTTGCTTTACTTGTGTTCATAGTACATCATGATGTATTTAAAACATACAATATTTATGTAATTGCAAAAAGAGAAATATACATAATGAGGCCTATATTATGAGAGGACGGATGTTGTCTTTTTATTGTCCCTTGATTGGTCTTCATACAGAATTAATACAGTACTAAGGTCAAATAATTATTTAACAGTGGTTGAAGTACTATGATATTGTTTTGTATTTGAATCTACTCAGTAACTAAGTTAGCATAATTCACATTACAAATAATAACAGTAAAGCTCTACATATTTAAGTTTGTATGTTTGCTTTTTTGTGGATAATAATAATAATAATAATAATAATAATAAACTTTATTTTATATAGCGCCTTTAAAGGTTGCTTCTCAAAGCGCTTTACAGGATGACAATAACAATAAATAAGAAGACTACAACAATAATTAAGAAGATTTCACAAGATAGGACACAATTATAATTACAACAATAACAATAGAGGAGACCGTGGAAGGTGGTATTAAGAAGAGCAGAGGGGTGAAGAATGGAACCAGTTAAGTAAAGGCTTTTCTGAAGAAGAAGGTTTTGAGTCTAGATTTGAAGGAGTTTAGAGAAGGTGACTCTCTAATATCCTTGGGCAAAGAGTTCCAGAGCTTGGGGGCATAGCAGGAGAAGGCCCTGTTGCCCATACAATGTAGACGGGCTTAGGGGACAGTAAGGAGGGCAGAATTTGAAGAGCGGAGGTTGTGAGGTGGGGAGTAGGGCGATAAAAGTTCAGACAGGTATTGAGGTGCCAAGCCATGTAAAGCCTTATAGGTGAGCATGAGGATTTTAAAGTCTACGCGGAATTTGACCGGAAGCCAGTGCAAGGACTCCAGGATAGGAGTAATGTGAACACTTGCACTATACCTGGTCAGGATTCTGGCTGCTGAATTTTGGACGTACTCCAGCTTGTTCAGAGTAGATTTAGATACCCCAGGGAGAAGAGCATTGCAGTAGTCAATTCGAGAGAATACAAATATGTTGATCAGCTTTTCAGCCACATTTAATGTTAGCATAGGGGATGCAACCTACTCAAAATAACTTCAAATAACAAAACAAAACTTGCAAGAATGAAAATGAAGTAGGTTTTTCACTGTACTATCATTCTGAAGAGATTCTCAAGCAAGCAGTGCTTATTAATATACACACAATACTCAGGTTCTCTTAGTCTTATATGAATAAAACTGACCTTTAGTTTGTTCCAATCTCAGGAGAAGAATAATTTAAATTAATAATTTTTGAATGCATTGAAATCTAATTAATTCACATTTTAAATTACATGTAGATTCTATTCAGTAACATATTAACTCATGGACATTTATATCAGTCTTGAATACCACAAAATTGTGCTCTTTATAAATCAAATAAGTAATTAAATTATTTTAGTTACTTTGAATAAACATAGATGCATAACAAATAATGTAGAGTTTATTGACTTTTAATGACACTATGAATAACAGTGTAAGCCTTTAAAACAGGAAATAACATGTTTTACTGTAAGCAGAAAGCTTTGTGAAATGTCACATGGTGATACATTACGAAGAATTCCATGATTATTGTAGAGAGGAAGTGTGGTGCAATCCCAAAACATGTAGGACAAATCTGCTAACCTTCTGTTTATATATATGCAGAAACAAATAAATGAGACCAACACATATTTCTTACCAAAGCTAACAAACTTTTATTAATTGAGTTTTAACAACTAAAGAAGAACTTTTGTTTAAATACTTTTGAAGCAAATGCTTTATAATAATTTAAACTTTGCATACAACACTTTTTCAGATGTATCTATATATAAATATACTGTATATTATTTGAAGTTTGGAAAATAGAGGACAAAGTGGCGCAGGTTCCCTCACAGTATGTTGAACCCACTCTAACTGGTGAATCAAATTGGTAAAGCAGGGGTTCCCAAACTTTTTGGTTCCATGCCTCCATTGACCTGTCAAATTTTCCTCATGCCTCCCCTGTGTCAAAAACAAGTTCTATAGCAATGAAATATTTTACAAAAGATTATAAATTTGAAAAGGAAATAATGGGTCAAAATAAAAACAAAGCTGATCATTTTTTAATAATTTTTAAAACTAATAAAGGCTTGATCAAAATAGTAAAAATACTTGACAAAATATTTTAATGAAATTATTGAAATTGTGAAATTATTGAATATGAGATTATTTGAATGTGCAAACAATTTGAAAAAAAAAATAAAAAAATAGTCAACAGCTTTGTAAAATGCAAATCAAATTAATAAATAAAAATGTAAAAATCTAACATCAATGTTTTTTAAAAGGGGGGGAGAAATACAATGTCTTTTTGTTTGTGCCTCTTAATGGGTAGGTGGGCTTGTTTAAAATATGTTAACATAATTCACCAAAAATATTGGGCAGTATTTTTTAAATGACAACATGCATCTCCTTCTCAACATTGACTCTTGATCTGAACTTGGATTTAATAACCGCAAGTGCTGAAAACCCAGCCTCACAAAGGCAGTTAATTGCAAAGGGAAGCAGAATTCATGGATCTGTTGCTTATTCCTTGGTACTCCAATAGAATGAGGTTTTTTGCATTGTGCAACTCGGTACGCTTCTTTATATGATGAAAAAATAACTTTGCTGGGTACTGTAGTTTGGTTAGAAAAGGCAGCTTTCTGTTCATTCATTAAACTGAAAAATACTCACGAGGCTTACTTATTAAACTACTGTGAACAGTTTCCAAATGACTTTTCAATTTACTGGGGAGTATGCTCAACAGCCAACACTTTAAGGCAGATACCACACGGGGGGCATTCTCCAGTGTCCACGTGAAACAGAAATTCAAGAAACTGCCATCATACTTTCTGTATTTGCGTTTCCGTTTCTCTTTAGAACTAGGTTCCATGTCCTTCAAGTTTTTTACTCATTTTTAAAAAACCTCTCAATTGCGATCGTGTAACGAAAAACTCACAAAATGACCACTCAAAGAAACATGACACACCGAAGCTGCGGTCAACTGGTACGCTGCTTATAGACTGCCAGCTCTCGCGGCCAGTCTCATGTGATACAATCTAGCTAGGTAGTATGCGACTCGTACATTCTGTGTGCACGAACAGCAGGTTTGGTTCGATATACAATTTTTTGACTGGCAATACCTAAGACGCCACTGATCGACAATGGCGCCTCCCCTAGGTGGTGCGATGCACAGTTTGGAATCATTGTGGTAAAATGTTTGTGCTCTAATGGAACGAATAATGAAATAAGAAAAACAGCACCAAACAAAGTGAAATATGGCGAATATTGACTAATTAACTTTTGACCTCAAGGGCCAATTAAAACAGGGTGGATAGTTTGCCCACAGGTGCCCACAGGTATCTTAGGCAATCAAAGACTGACCAGTTTACATAGGATTCCACGCCTTCCTTCCCCAGCTCTATATATTCAGTGCTCTCACTCACTCACACATGTAAATGTTGAATAGTAGGGGGGGCAGTATTGAGAAGTCTGGAACACCAGACGTAACAAACACATTTTCAAAACTGAATCCCCCAAGGGAGACAAAGTGTCAGCGTTCAGTAAGGTAAGAACAGAACCATTTAAGAGCATTATCAGAAACTCCAAACACAGTCTCAAGATGGGAAAGTAAGATGCCATGTTTAGCAGTGTCAATTCCAGCTCTGAGTTCTAGAAGAATAAGGAAAGATGGAGAAATTGAATCCAAAATCGTAAGAAGATCATTAAAGACTTTAACCAGGGCAGTTTCTGTGCTGTGAAATTGACTGAAACAAGATTAGAAGGATTCAAAGAGGTATTTTGCATTGAGATGATTAATTGAATTGGAACAGCATATTCTAAAATTTTAGTAAGATACGGTAGAATGGATATAGAGTGAAAATTGTTTAGGCTGTCCATAGCCATATTTGTTTTTTATTTGAATAAACCTGTACATGAAATGGTCTCAACTGTTGTATAACTGCAGATACATACCTATCCTGAGAAAAATCAGCAAAACTAAAATAAATATAACAGTGGGATGATGAATTCAGGAAAAATGTGGCATTTTTTAAATAAACTGACTTAAAAGAAATAGAACATTCAGTATACATTAGCTCCAGTAAAGGATAGGTGAGGCTCAATATGTGCAGGCAGCTCTATTCCAGCAAGCTGTGTTTGGGATTTGCAAAACACTTGAAAGTACCTTTACTGTCAGCGTATACAGGCAGATTCTTGTTCAACATAGCATTCCCATAGGAATGAATCTCATAGGCTGGGACCCAAACATATAGCCAATTTAGTGAAAATGCTGTCGTGAAGTATGCAAAATAAGGTGTGTGCAAATTTTATATAATTAATATCTCTTTTAAAATATCACTAGTAAAAAGGAAACCTCAAATTTCTATATTTGTAAAGATTAAAATTCAGGATTTAAAATAAAATTGTGCAAAATATTCAATATTTTTTTCACCCATATAAACTCAACTTGTTAAAATGTATTACAACTTACTATTTGAAAAGACTTTGATGGGAATTCTAAACCATCAAACTCAAAAAATATTTTTTGTTAAGCTTTTTGTCTGAGATTCCTTACTTGACCCTGTTCCTAACAAGAGTTTTCAGGGCACATCTGGTAAAGTGGTAGGTTATTGTAAATATTAGATGTTGAATCACTTCTGGAAGGTAAGAAATTACAAAAGTGAAAACAAAACTCAATTAACTGTATATAAGTTTAATGTTTTTCGGTTTTATTTCAATAAGTGTTTTTTATGACTCACTTCGAAGATACTCATATTATCTACATATATTAGCTATTATTTTACTAATTCCTGACTCTGATGTAAAATGTGAATTATAATGAACTGTATATGCACTTTCAAGCTTGTATTACGGATTCTATTAATACATTTGGAAATGACTTAATGTTAGAGACATTCAACTGTCTATTGTTTTCTAAAAGGATAAAAAATACCTTTGATGCAAGTACACGGAGAGGTCAGAGAACATGTTTATAATATTGCAATACTATTTACACATGGGGTAAACATAATATCAGTCACTGTGTTTATCATGTAGTATTTGTTCACTTTCTGTTGTATTATGAAAGTATAATGTAAAAGACTAATCTCTGTAATAACCTGTTGACCCATTATTGTTTGCATTAATCTGTGACTTGCACTGAAGTGTCCTTGAAAATCTTTTCAGCATAAAGGTGGTCTGATTGTATATTTATGTTTAAATGACAGTTAATGCAATCATATACAGATACAGTATACTGTCTATAAGGCTAGTTGGACCTTCAATGTCTGTTCACAGTATAAAGGACTCCAGAAATGTTAAAAAGGCATCTGTCAACTGGTGCTGTTGTTACAGTGTAAACCCACAGGTCTGCATGTTTTATCAAACATTTCCTGTCATGCAAGAGTGACATCAAAAGGCAATTTTATTCTGGAAAAAAAGCAAATCTAATCTGTATGGAGCTTTATGGGACGTAGACAACCTTTGTTGCTAGTGATGTTATTTTGCTTCTTTTTATGAAATTCTCAATCTTTTTTTAATGAAATACAATATTGAATGTCAAACTATGTTTGATAATGTTTGCAAGCAGTATTGGCAATTTAATTAAATTAATTGGTTTCCATTTAATCATATGTGTGTTTGTGTAGGAAATATTTATGCATTTGTTCATGAATGTGTGTTTCCTGCAATGGTCTGGCAACCTGCCTGCTGGGTTAGGTTATTGTAAATGGATGGATAGAATTTGTAAAGCCAGCTTTCTAAACTATTGTCCTACTATATTATGGCAATTATGGCAATGTCTTTTAATTGTTATGTCAAACTATACAGACTGGCTAAGTTTCCCTTGTCTGTTTATTAAACTATTGTAGCATAACATGGAGGTATGTTCAGTGTGAAGGTGGAGCCCTGGATTAAGGGTGACGTGTTGCCCTGGCAACCATAGCTGTCCTGGCTAATTAAGGATGAGCCTCAGCTGTTTGGGCCCTTTAAGAACCGAGCACCTCCCCGAAGAGACTAACAAACCCCTGTAAGGGGAGAACCTTCCAGTGACAGTCCCAGAGGAGATTGTTATGCGAGTGTAAGACCATTTTTTTCCTTCATTTTCTTTTCTTTTTAATTTCTCAATTTTTAATGTCCCATCATGTACCTGCACCGGGACAGATTTTCGTTTTGGGTGCGTGCTCATTTTCCCTTCAGATGGGGCGTTGACTTTTACCGGTGTTCGCTGCAGCTCCTCCCACTCCCACATTGCTATATTACCTATTAGGGTTAAAAAAACGACATTGGCAAAGATTATAGCATTGATTTATAGATAAAATTACCAGTGCTCACAGAACACTACGTTTATTATAAAGTCAGTTCTCTGAAAAGAAATACAGTCATTTTTTTATGTTAGGGAAGTGCCTCTCTGTCGAGTACACATATCAAACTCATCCACCTGGACCCTCCCATATTCCCCAGCACCTGCAGACTTGTGCTTAGGACTTGAATCTTATGTTGGCTACGACTAGAAACCAATAAAGATAGATAAGATGAAGGAAAACATAATGTAAGACAGCTTTGGAAGGATGGATATTAGTTGGACTTGACTGTTCTGTGTGTTCAGTTAAAAGTGGTTTAATGGAACATGAAGGGAGTTCCGATAGAAGGGAGTTATATTAATCTAGTTGTTAGAAAACTATTGCTTGGATGAGGAGCTGAGTTGAGTAGATGGTCAAGAATGGATGGGTATCCTAGATGTGTACAGAATGAATCTGCAAGAGTGAGTCACAGAGGAGATGTAATATGGGAATATAAGGTTGTTGTCAATAATAACACCAAGGTTCTTGGCAGTTTTTATGGAGTTTTCACTTTAGGTATTCTCAGGGTTATACAGATTTCACAATTAAGTGAAGTATTGACTAGGATATGGATTAGCTAAATCTTGAAGAGACTGAGAGCAGGACATTTAGGAGAAGACTGAGCTAGACATACTGTGACGCAGGAGAGATATGTCTGTTTGTGGGTTGAAAAGACAGAAAGAGTTTGATATCATCAGTGTAACAGTGAGGTGAGAAGTCATGTTATGATGGGGCAAAGGAAGCAGGTATAAGGAGATAATAGAGAAGGATCCAGCTCTTTAATACAGAAACTTAAACTCTCCATTTGGGAGGAAGTTTCCAAAAATTAAGATATGCACCAATTGCAGGCTGACACCTCCTTTTCAAACATTGCTGCAAAGTCATCTGCAGTGAGAGAAAAGGGAGGAGTGGAAGGGCCAATGTGAAAGGACAGAAACTGAGAGAGAAAGACTTGGAGAAAAGTTTACAAGGGTTGGTTTATTTGGTTTTAATGAAATTTTCACCCAAATAAATTTGAATTTAGAAAATAATTAGGCTTCTATATGTTACAGTTAGATTATTTATAAAGTATAAAGTATTAAAGGCATTTAATAGACTTTAGCTTTAGCAACTTTACTCATATTTTCACATATTTTCCATAAACAATATTTCCCTTTTTCACATAATACTTTCTGCAATCTGTAATTGTTTTCAGTTATTTATGATTCATGTTTTTTTTTCTATTAACAGTTATTATTATATAATGTATTTATTATCAAATAATTACTTTTCATACAGCATTGTATATGTATTCCAGTTAGAAATGCCCAATAAGGGATATATTTATGAGTGATGCATTTTGGTGATCAAAGCTTTGGATACACTGTCCCTGTGCTATTTATTTTTAGGTTTTTGTTCTGTTGTTGAATTTTCTATTTCTTTTTATGAGTTTACTACCACAAAATATTGTTTGTAGAGGTTTTTTTTAACATTCCTCATAATAAATGGTCTACATGAACTTCAGTACAATTTGGAAAAGGACATTTAAATTATCACATCTTTATTAAGTTAAAACAAAGTATACAACATGACTGAAATTCACTGAACATTTACCTACTGTGACATAATAAAACAAGTCTTTTTGTGGATGCAATTAATTAGTTTGAAGCTTGGCCAATGATGCATCTGACAGGCAATTTTAGAGATCCCATAGGTATGGCAGAAACATCTTTTTGAGTAATCAAAGCTACCATGAACTGTCTTTAGTAAAAATTGTGTGCAGTATATTGTCCAATTACTCTACTGGTATTACAACAGAAAAAGCCAAAGGCATGAGAACAAGATTTTTTTTTTCAGATGGACTCATACTGTACATAGAGTTGGCTGTTGGTTTAAGTGTGTGTTCTAGAAATACTAAAATGATTTACATCTCGCTCTCCTTCTTCATGGGACCCATTGTACTAACTTGATCAAAATCAGAAGGTTTGCTACTTGCCCTTCTTTTAATCTTTATGTAAGCTCATATTCATCTCTGTTCTCTGGGTTTTCATAATGTTATGAACTAGTTGAAACAAAACATCCTCAAATTGTGTATTATACAGGGTTCATGGTATTGACACTCCGTACTTTGGTGTACTGATTCAAATGTTTTATTTTTAACAGGGGAATGTATATCTATATAGTTAAAATATAACTGTTATAGCAAACAGCAGATTTAACCAGTAAAATTAAACTAGCAAAATAATGCATCCTCTACCAGAAGGACAAGCAATAATTACTCTATTTAATAATACTGGATAAACCAATGTGGGTAGGCAAACCTTAATATTTTTTCTATGATTACATATCTTGTTTATTTGCAATCTGAACATAATTTCTGAATCATAAATATAATTTCATATCTTATGAAGCAGATTGCCTTTGCATTCATATACATTATACCTTTACAAGTCATCTCAGTAAAGGTTCAACTTGTGTACTCTCACAGGATGTTGAGGGACACTTCTAAGACCCATTGTATTCTCTCACATTTTGATGGTGTGATGCTTTGTCTATTATTTCAAATTTTTCATATTATACAATCTTCTTTATCATCAACACCCAACACTACTGCAAGCAAAAATCAACCACCATGGGGAAAAATTCTCTTATATGTTATATTGCTTTAAGTCACTATTTTTCAGACCCCAACCCTGAAATATAACAGGGATGGACTATACTGTAGAAAGAATAACAGATTTAACTAATGCTAGTAGGGATATTCTGCCCTAGTCCTGGAAACCCCAGTCCAGTTTAATAAGGCATTCTTTTTTAAAACTTGTTAATTAGGTAAAAAATAATTAAATATTCTGTTCAGAGAACACTGGAACTTGTGGGCTAAAGGGTACACATATTTCTGTCTCAAATGATCTCTCAATTTCTTTAATTGAACAAATCACCTGCTAGGGTTTTCACAATGGAATTGCTCCAAGTCTTTAGAAATTGGTGATTTAATGGAAATCTATAAAACTTTTTGGATAAGAATTCTCCAGGATCAAGACTATTTTATGTTATTGTATTCTTTGGTTTCTGTTTAAAATGCAACAAAAACATCTTTAAAAACAATTTACAGCCTACATCCCTTTTAGAAACCACTGTACAGGATGATCCATTCTACATTTTCCATCCTACAGGATGATCCCTCCATTGGGGCCCTCTTTTCTGACCACCCCATCATCTCATATTGCTGACCACCTAATCTACGCAACCTTCTTGTTCACAGCTCCCTTGACTGCCCTCAGCAACCATCCACACCAGGAACTTTCCCTTGCAACAGAGCTCACTGTATCACCTGCAAGTACACATCTAACACCACATTCATTCAAGGCCCCTCAGGACAATTCCGGATCACCCAGATGGCATCTTGTACCCCCAGCAATGTACCTTATTTACTGTATCTCTTGCAGTAAATGCCCAGCCATCTATATTGGAGAAACAGGAAGGAGACTCGGAGACTGCTTCAGAGAACATGTTAGGGCTGTGAAGATTAAAGATCTCTCCAAGCCCATTGTTTCTCATTTCACCTCTTACAGCCACGACCACTCTAATCTCTCTGTCTGTGTTCTCAAAGACGGTTTTCTGAACTCATACATCAGAAAGACTACAGAAACCCAAATTATCCTGCAGCTAGGATCACACTTTCCCCCTTCTCTTAACGACAGACTACTTTTCTTCTAAAGTTTCTTCATTCATTGAAGGTTTCATTTCACACCTCTCTACACGTATTCTGACTTCACACCTCTTGATTGGCCTCTCTTTCTGTCCTCTGTTCCCGCTTCTTGCTCCTCCTCTCTCCTAGCCTTTGTTCTCCTGCTACATTACCTTTGCTTTCTGTCTTGTCTTTCTCACACCTGAAGAAGGGTCCACGGCCAAAAAGTTGTGTTTTCTTTCTTCTTTTTTTCAGCATGGAATAAACCTGTTACTTGTTCCTTTGCAGCCTACGCATGCTGATGCAGCTACCCACCTGATATATTATTAGCTACATGGTTTGCTGCAGAGCTGAGTCTAATAGATAATTAATATGATATTAAAACTGTATTTTTCACATACAGGGTTAGCAATACTACTCATTTAACACAATGCTTTAAGTATATGACATATACCATGCTGTATTTTCTTAATCTTCATTGGCAAACTCATTTCAATAATTCTTTGTTCACAGTATTGACTTACAGTACAGAAGAGTATAGAGTGTCTTATTTTTTACAAAGATATGGCCTGTTCTTTTACATCATTTGAATAAATGTATTTAATGTTTAAAGGATTGTACTTCAGTAAGAATGTTGAATACAGTACATTATATGTTACATCTCTACCACTTTTGAAACTAGCATATTATAAAATATGTCAACAATGTCATTTTGTTCTTACCAAAATGCTTAGAATGCTTATATTTGTTTTTTATAATTGTTAAGGTCTCACAAATTTATTTTGTATTGTTAAGGTCTCACAAATATGTTATGGAACTTTTCAGAAGAATATGGTCAAATCCCCAGTATGTAACAAGTAAAACCTGTCCTTTCAATCTCCAACTTAATAACTCCATCTGGATGACTTGACCAAAACATGAAAGACATGAGGTTTTTCATGATCAATGACCATTTGAAGTTGTCTCTATGCTCTAAATATTGGTGCACTAACAGAAAAAAAAATCCATCTTTAATATATAATACATTTAATACACACCGAATCACGTGACAAGAACACAGTTAGAGTGTTCATGATCTTTAATCAAAAATATGTATTTAATTATGTACATTTCATTTCTATGAATTATATTTTTAAAACAGACTGTATAGAATGTATAGTGATACTGCAGTTAACATTGTGGCCTCACATCTCTTGGGTCCTTGGTTTTATTCTTGCCTGGGAAGTCTTTTGTATGAACTCATATTCTCACATTGGATTTTTGAAGGCGCTCTGATTTCTTCCCACACTGACCTTGCCATACTGTCTATGGACTGTGTAAGTAAAATGTCCACATTGTGGCCTACAGTATATGCTTATGTGTGTGTTATGTAGCCCTGTGTAATTTAGGCTCTAACTATTCAAGCCCCTGTATTGGATGAAGTGAGTATTGAGAATGGAGGGAGGATTAGATTTCCAATTAAAATTCCTGAATAACAGAAAAGATATAAGTTTCTGCTGATGAAAAGACCCAACATTCTGACTTCAGCAAACAGAAAGGCTTACTTGCCAGGTGCAAGAATGACTTCCAAAACAATGTCTGGAGATTTCTATTTTTTAACTTCACAACTCTTTAACCTCCATATCAGAATGGAGAATTTGTTTTAATGAGTCTTGCATTAAATATACCTGTCATGAAAATAAACTGCAAGCATATGGTATCTTTTGTGGTAATGTGGCACAGCCAAGAAAAGGCAGATGGCTAATGACATGACCATGCATATGCATTCTCCCAGGGAGTTGTTAAAACTTTGTAAAATATTGTGCATACCCCACTATGTTACTTAGACATTTCTATAAGATCTCAACAATTTCAAAAATGTCATATTTCTTTTGGAATCATCTCTTATGACACAGATGTAGCCATTCAGAATGTGCATTTAAACCCTGAAATGTGCTACAGGGGCTGCACTT
The DNA here is from genome assembly GCF_040954835.1 of Lepisosteus oculatus. Lineage (NCBI taxonomy): Eukaryota > Metazoa > Chordata > Actinopteri > Semionotiformes > Lepisosteidae > Lepisosteus > Lepisosteus oculatus. Next base: position 9,092,741 of record NC_090710.1, read on the forward strand.
TACCGCAGCATGGGATTCACTGGCCAAATATGATCGATAGGTGGCACTTGTGGTGCATTAGGTGTTAGTGAAACAATTGCTTCATTTAATCTCTCTAATCTGCACATTTAAATCCACTTAATATGGAATATTAATATAGAATCTTACAAATAAAGGAACTCTTGTAGCTGAACATAAAAATAACAGAAGTATTACATCTCTGACATCATAAACAATATTAATTTAGGAATATAAATATATTATCCATACTCTAAATGGCTGGCAGTGGTGGCTAAATTAAAAAAAAAAGTCACAACAGTATTTCACTTCACAAATATTTTATGCATCAAAGTCTTTAGTTCAGTCACTTACTGTGGTTATTGTGGAAATGTTTTGACATGCTCATTATGACTATATTAAGTTTCTAGACTTTATAAAAAGCTATAATGTTTTAACCTTTTCTATGAATAATTGCTGTCATTATTTCTGGAAAATGTGTACTTTATAGAATCCATTTAATAGGAATACAATATGGATTTACGTGACTGAAGAAAAAAATAATTACACTATTCATTAAGGATCTAAATATAATATATTTATATAGCAGGTAGTACTTTCTTTGCAAACATCAGCATCAATTCTCTGACTCATTCACTCTTGATTACTTTGGAAACATTTTGACCTGCCCATTTCAGCTATGTTTCAGAATGGTGCTTTGGTACAATGGGTGCATGCTTCTTCCCTTGGAGCTCCGTTTTTGATTCTAGCTTAGGGCACAAGTTTTCTTTTAACAAATATATGTTTTTAAAAAATAAAATAGTAAATATTATGTACACTATATTTAATTTCTATTATTTTTATATGAATGTTAATTGATATTAATAAAAAGAAAATAGGAATGTGAATACTGTCAACAGTGGGAGTAAAAACCAGTTCAACTGGTTTAATTCATTTCAATTCAAAATACTCTATTCATCCCAGTGGGGCAATTAAACAAGCCTGAATTTGAAATCGTATGTATTATAATTATAATCAAGAATAACAAAGTGGTATTAAAAAGACCTCTATAACTGAACTATAATAATGTATCTGATCATTATTTACAATGTGAATGTATTAATAATAAGTAATTATTTCAAACTTCTTGTTTTTTTCTTCAGGGTAATTTGTTTTTTTCTGGTTTTCATAACCTTCACTTTTTTATTAAAGCATATTTGGGGACTTGTTCCAGATCTTTGATCTGTTTTGTGGAGCCGATGTTTTCCTTGGTTCACACGTGCACTTGGGTTTATTTTGTAGTGGTCCTTTGTATTATGGGTAATTGTAGTAATTGTGATAAAAATTCATTCAAAGGGGTTAAGTATGTTAACAAAAACTTTGCAGACAGAGCCTCTTGTAAGAGCAGGATCAAAGGGGTTAAGTATGTTAACAAAAACTTTGCGGACAGAGCCTCTTGTAAGAGCAGGATGACTTTCTGCTCAATTAAATGAAAGCTACAGTTCAGACAGATTTTGAATTCTTCAAACAAAAATAGCTGTTTGTCAAAATCAGCTACTTTGCTAGCAGTACACAACTTCTCAAAAGCTACCCATTGTCTCTCGTGCAAACTCAACAAAGGTTTATTTTTATATAATTTCGAAACTTGGACAGTACGCCTCAGAGACTCATCTGTAGTATAATCAAAACAAACGCCCTACTGGGTCTCGTCTCCCAACATTCCACACACAGGTATACTGAAACAGCTGAGTACACGTAAATGAACTGTAGTGTAATTGTATACTGAATAAATATACTGTATAAACAGTATGATACTGTATGATTTTAAACCCACTACAATACAGTATATGTGAAAGATTTTCCCAATCAAAATTTAAAGACAAATTACTGATTTATTATTCCTGAAATTTGCATTAAGACAAAATATAGAATTTTTTATTGTGAAGGTAAACCCTGAACGAGGCATATCGTTCAGGCACAACAAGCTATAATAATCAACTATTTTTAAACATCTGGCTATGTAAAAGAAATATAGCCAATAGGATCACTCTGACCAGGATTTGAACCACTTCCCTTGAAATGGGATCCACTTATCTTAACCACTATGCTAAACTGCCACTTGGGTGCTACATTCCAGTCTATGAGCATTTCAATGTTCATTACCACTGTAAGGACAATACAATAAAAAAAAAAAAACAATGTCAATTTTTTTCCAAAACATCCACAAGTGATATTTTTAATTGCCAACATTTTTTTTATTTACATTATTCCATATTACTTTATTGTAGAGTTCGTGCAATGGTGGTTAAACACTCTGCCGGTAAGGATAGGAACTGAAAGGAGACGGATATATATATATATTTTGCAGGTTTTTACTGAACAGCCACCATTACTTACTACTCCACATGCTCTCTTCCTCAAATCCCCCATCCTAGTCACAGTCTCCGCCATAACCAATCAGAACACACAATCACGTTACTTTAAACCTATCTACCAAATGAACCAGAGAACTCCACACAACTGAAAAGCATTTCAAACTACTCAAATGAACAAAAAAACAGTATTAATTAATATTAATATTCCCTATCATGTGGTATTAAATCAGCATTACACGTTTTGGTGTGTGTGTTCTTATTAATTATTATTCTTCGAAAAGGATAAAATATTATCTTATAATGTTAGATATAGCTTTTAATGATGTATATACACTTTATATAGTTAGAACACACACACCAAAACGTTTTCAAAATAACCACCACAAGTTACCGAGTTAAAGAATTTGATGTATAAAATGTTTCTGAAGACAGTGGAAAAGTGTGTGCACTTTTTTTTTTATATTTAGCTACAACTACCGTCTACTGTATGTACATTAGGTATACAAATGCAGCCATTCAAAATGCATGGTACCCATCCCATACTGTGCAAATTTACCCACAGTTCACCATGTTGTACCGCAGTACGTGATTTGGCTGGCCAAAATGACCGACAGGGGCACTCGTGGTGCATTGGTTGTTAGTGATTTAATCTCTTTACTGTGCATGTTTTAATCTGCTTAGTATTGAATATTTATATGGAATTTTACAACTAAAGGGAAATTTTAGTAGCTGAGCATAAAAAGAGGAGCATAACGCGTCTGAAGGTCATAAATGATATTAATTTAGGAACATAAACATATTATGTTAGCTGTATATGGCTGGTATTGGTACAGATGCAGCCATTCAAAACAAGCGGGCGATACCGCATTATTTTGCAGTGCGCTTTACCCAGTCTACCGCGAGTTACCGTAAATTCTCCTATAATACCGCAAGTAAAATAATAGTATCCGGAATTTCCGCAAGGTGGAGCTAATAAAGCTCAAACTCTCATGTTTGAGCTGTCGCCATCAAAGTCTTTAACGAAGATATTACTAATAGTATTAACAATAAATGACCTTGGACAAGCTGTAAACTCAAAGTATTGCCCTAGTCCACATTCTTTTTTTCATTGACCGTCTTTGTAAAAGTAACACCACAGCATTACGCAATCACGCATTACTTTCCAATCATGCAAAGTACAGTAATTTTTGAGAATCGATTCACCATGCCTTTCACATGCTCATAAAAGAGATTGATTTAGGAACATAAACATATTACCGTATGCAAACTGTACTGTATACAGTATGTATATGTATATTTAATGTCTTAACTGTGCCCGTTTAAGTATTGAATATTTATATGGAATTTTACCACTGGAGGGAAATCTTAGTACCTAAGCATAAAAAGAATAGGAGCATACTGTAACGTGTGTGAAGGCCATAAACGATATTAATTTTGGAACTTAAACATACAGAATATGGCTGGTCTTGGTACTTTAAAGAAAACATACACACCAGTATTCCATTTCTCCCTAAACATTTTAAGCATCGAAGTCTTTAACTAACGCGATACTGGAGTCAACAAGCATACTTTTAGAATTTGATTAAAAGGTAATATAATATGGAATCGCGTATCTCAAGAAATTAATAACGATATAATTATATTCATGTACCGCAACACAAGAATAGTACACGCATTACATTATCTGTTGATAATGTTTCTTTAGTGCTTTTTCAGCAATCTGCATGTGACCTTGCTGGTGGCGCTGTGGGTTAGGTTCCTGACTCCCACGTCACATGGTCTGTGATCGAATCCCGCTGGAGCCATGACTTTTTTTTTTAACAAACATATCTTTGAAAAAATGAAACATTTCCCTGAGTCAGAGATAAAATAAAACCTCACTCGCGCCAAACAAATTTCTATTTCTAAATATCACAACATGATCGAATTTAAGTCATTTTAATAACAATGAATAGTCATCTAGGCATTACAATATAAACATTTATATTGATTTAAATTGCGTTTTGATTTAAATCGCAAATGCGGGTTTAAATATATGTGTTTTTTGATTCACAATCAGACAAATGCAACATAAATTGATATCTTTGTCTTCTAAGTATCTTAATAAACATAAATTGATAATAAACTTTCAGCATAGCTTTTTTCCCCATTTAGATTTATTTTTCTTGGGATCTTGGGATCAAACATGGAAAGATTAGATTGTAATTGTTTTTCAGGTTCAGATAGGACAGACACAAGAACTCAGACTTGCGGAGTTAAAGCAAGTTAAAGCCTTGATTTTATATATCACCTTTAAAAGTGACATCTCAAAGCAAAGTAAATACCCAACACTGATTGTACCCATCTGTCATGCTAATAAAGCACCTCGAATTGAACTGAGAGAGAGAACGAGAGAGCACAGCCAGGACAGACAGGAAATAGCAGTATAACCTTGTTCATGCACAAACAGTCGCATGTTACATTATTAATTTGGGTGTCTCCTCTTGCCAGAAAGCTCTAAATTGCATTTTGAGTGCGGTTTTTGACTTTTTTAAAATTGCAACCCGTAAATAAAGCTGATACTGTTTAGACTTATATTAGGATTTAGAGTTATATTAGGATTGTAGATTAAGCCGGCCCAGGGACGCCAAATAACGTAGGGAAAACCGGTTCAGGGACGCCAAATATGTAATCATAGTGGCTCTCTGAAGGCACCAGTTCTGTAGGGTTTGGGCATTTACTGAGACAATTATTAATTGTAGCAGTAAATCACAAAGTTGATTCTTTTGATGGCTTTAGAATCCAACCATGCGACATAACTCAAACAACGCGCACACACAGGTACTAATACACGAGGATACATTTATTAATACATAGAATATGCATGTAAATCTAACCAATCTTGTCGTGAGGGTTATCAGAATACAAAAGATATATATTCAATCAGTTACAAAGAGTTACACATCAAGAGGACATACGTTCAGTATATCATTCATTAAGACCGTTTCGTAAATGAACTTGGTTACAACTTCTACATTAGATACTCAAACAAGTACATAACTCTTAGGAATTAAATTGATATCAACTGGTTGGGATAACAATTGAATTCTCGAGCTGTAATGCATTGAAGTTGAATACTCATCCAATCTTTGGGGATTCAGATCTCCTGTGGGCACAAAGAAACAGTTGCAGGCTGTTGCTGTCCAATCCGTGCTCTCTGGCTCGGTGCCAGGCTGTGCTGTGCGGCTTGCGATGGTGTGCTGCTGATGCTCACTGTTGGCTTTAACTAGCAAAGTTTGTGCACAGGAGAAAAGATGACTGTGGGTCCCAGCAAGTCAGAAAGAGGACCAGTTCGTTCCTGATCAAGAGCTAGTTCTGAATAGTGATTCAGCTGTCCACAGTTCCGACCTGTTCACGAGGCCTGCTGCTGGTTACTCTCTGGCAACCTCCACTCTAGACTCTTAGAACAAAGGAAAGTTCTGGCACTCGGACACACTGGCCGTTCCGTGGTTGTCCGGGCTGAGTCTCAGGATGGTCAGGAGGCGCGCTGCGAGAATGTCCTGCCCTTGGGAGCCTTCTGCTCCTTTGAATTCCCTTTAGAATTGTTGAATCTGAATCTGAATCTCAATCTGAATCTCCCAGGCTCTCTGTGTTGCCTGTTTTACCTGGAGGAACTTCAGCTCATTGATTGGCTGAAAGTTCCATGGGCAACAGAGTCCCACGTGGGTTACTCGGCCCTACCAGTCCCTGATTGGTTGATCAAGGTGAGATATGAGTCACTTAGTCCTGACTCTTAGTAATGCAGTCCAGATGTCCAACTGGCACTCCCTAGACAGATAGGCGCCAAGGGGTGACCATTGATCATGATAGCCAGGCTTAGCTAAGTGCATCCCCCTTTGGGAGCTGTCCTTATCAAAAGAAAACATCTTGCATGAATGGTTTCTCTGTGGCTGTACCACAGAGATGAACAGAGAAATGGGGCCTCATTTGGGAAGCTCAGAAACACTTAATTCTGCCTTATTATTAAGCCTCGCCGCTACAGGATTATATACTTTGTGAAAATTGATAGTCTTTTAACCTTTTCTGTGCATTTGCTTGTTATCTAACAAATGCATACTTTTAGAATTTGATTAACAGGGAATATAATATGGAATTGCGTATCTAAACAAATTAATAATGATATAATTATATTCATGTACTGTCTGGCGGAATAAACTGAAGAGGTTAGTTAATGCGACACGGAATTATTAAGAATTATCACCTCTTTTTACAATTTAGAACAAATGAGAACATTCCACTCAGTGGGCGGTGCATTGTTATCTCAATCACCTGCTAATTCATTTTACACCACTGGATGACAGGAGAATGTGACTACCGTATCTGTACAGAATGTGTGTTTCAATCAATACAGTAATTAATAAAAATCGCAATCGCGTGTTTAATTAAATGCCTTTTTGATTCACAATCTGAAAATGAAAACCGCGGTAAGGTCACCTTGAATTAAAAAAAAACTATTTTGGCATGCCTGTAGCATTTTCATGAAACCTCCTAGAGTTGTGAGAACACTTGCTTTGTGTTTAAAGTACATTGTGAATGTTTTCACAGCCTTCACTTTGTCGTTTTTATGCCATTTTTTTGACCACGCACGAATATTCCTATGTCCATATCTTCGCAAGGGAATCAGTGTGAATTCTAATACTAATTAAATGACCGTGGGCACTTTCCACCCCCTCTACATTCTCAGAGTAGAACAGACTAACCTTCTAATGAAAGACGGTTCACCTCCCACGGACAGGAAAAGTGCCCACAGGCACTTAAACTTAATATGGTCAGTATGGTCTGACCATGTTACTTAAACAGTAACATGGTCAGAAGGAGCACGTACAAACGTTTCCGAAATAACCACATGTAAGACTCTGATGCTTAAAATGTTTAGGGAGAAAGTGGAATACTGGTGTGTATTTTTTCTTTAAACTACCAATACCAGCCAAATACAGTCTGTAATGTAGGGATTTCTATATGTCTTTATTTAGTGGTTACATTAGTGACAAAGGCTAAACTTTTAGCTTCAGTAACGCGTAAATATCTCCCCTTTTTATAAAACGACATGGTTGAAAACTGTTCCAGAGCCACTGTTGTTTTATTAGTGAAAAGTACATCATGAAATGCCTCTCCCTGTTCAATCCACTGGAAAAAAGAAAAGGAGCATAAAGCGTGTGATGGTCATAAATGATATTCATTTAGGAACAGCATCAGAGATACAGTATGTTTTTAACTGCACTGCATCGGAGAGAATACCATAGTGTGTTTTTTTTTTTTACTCCCTGGTGGAAACTGGCTTCCATAAGAATCAGTATGGCTCAGAGATTAAATAAAACTTCACTCGCACCAAACAAATGCATATTTCTAAATATCACAACATGATTGAATTTAAGTCATTTTAATAACAATGAATAGTCACCTATGTGTTACAATATAAACATGTATATTGATTTAATTCGCGTTTAAATCGCCTTTATTTAAAACCCATAAATAAAGCTGATACTGTTTAGACTTTTAATTATTTAAAACTGTATTACAGCACCACAATACACAATGCAACGTAAATCGCTATCTTTGTCTTCTGTGTAATAATGTTCACCTCTCTGTCCAGCAAATTAACAATAGTAATAATAAAGAACTTTATTGTATATGGCGCCTTTCTTTTTCCAAGAAAGTTTAGCCTTTGTCACTAATGAAACCATTAGCATTTTCAGAGAGCAATTACGCTGTGTTTATGTAGAATAAATGATTAGGTTTATGAGCAATCTTATTACTTATTCGTTTAAAACGCTATATAAAATAAAGTTTATTATTAATTTGCTGGACAGAGTGGTGAACATTATTATGCATAAGACAAAGATAACGAGCCTGATCAGTTTAGAAATCTGTGTATGCTGTAAGGTTTTTACTTCTTAAACTTTTAAAATACACATTTCGAATAGAAAGAAATCCTCTTCCTGGTACAGTATGTATAGCAAACCAGCACGTCTTTTTTCTCCAATCAGAGGGGTGTCAGATGGTGTCAGCCAATCACCATTCTGAAGCCCTACCATAATTTCTGGTATGGGGAGACCCCAGAATTCTGTCCCATAGTTTAGATAGATGATAGATACTTTTATTGATCCCGTGAGGGAAATAAAGTAAATCATTTTCTTTTTAGGAAATTATTAAACACTCAGTTCAAAGCAAAGGAGATTGTCTGTTATAGTGGACATAAAAACAAGAGTTCGCTGGCATTATACCCTAGAAGACACAGGCCGGCGCCAGACCAGGAGAATGCCCACAGCGTTAAAGAAAATGCCTGATGAACTAGGGATTGGACAGTTTCCAAGTGCTTGTACAATCGATGGAAATGTTCAAATAAATGTGCAAAAGAAATAAACAAAATAATCATTTATTTCTTTATCATATTGGCTAGCTAATGTCCTCTCTTTGCTAGTTAGTGGCTGTGTTTCTGCGTTGGGTAGCAATGAGTGACTGTTCTCAGGCGGAAGATGTAAACAGCTTAATTTTCGTGTTAAATAACTTTTTCAATTAAAATTCATTCTATACAGCAATCGCATATTTGGATACCGTTTCATAAAACTTTCATGCTTAAAATGTTTAGGGAGAAATGGAAGGCTGGTGTGTATTTTTTCTTTAAACTACCAAGACCAGCCATACACAGTACAGTTTACGTACATACAGTAATGTTTATGTTCCTAAATTAATATCGTTTATGACCTTCAGATGCATTATGCTCCTCTTCTTTTTATGCTCAGCTACTAAAATTTCCCTTTAGTGGTAAAATTCCATATAAATATTCAAAACTAAGTGGATTAAAATGTGCACAGCAAAGAGATTCAATGATTAAATCTTTTCACTACCAACCAGTGCCCCTGTCGGTCATTTTGGCCAGCCAATCACTTACATCTATGAATATTTGCGCTCGTTATCGCAGTAAAAAAACACATACTTTTTAGAATTAAAAAGAATTAGAATCGATTAATTGGGAATATAATATGGAATCGCATATCTAAAGAAATTGATAACAATATAATTCTATTCATATACTGTAGCTCAAATCATCACAGTAGTACACTTTCTTTGGAAATGTCTGCATCAGTTTAACTCATTCTTGTGTGTGCCGTAATGACTTAATCTGTACATATGATTTGCTTAAGGATGGTGTGGTAAAACTACCCTTAATTAGCCTTAATTTGTATACTTACAGATGCAGCCATTCAGATTGTGTACCAATACTCTTGTCCATGACAAGCTAGCTGTGCTGTACCACAGTATTTTGTTTTTCACTGGCCAAAAAAGATAGATAGTTAGCACTTGGTGTGTTAGATGTTAGGTATCTTAATTTAGTCTCTTGTAATATTTCTTTAAATCCACTTAATATGGAATATTCATATAGAATCATGTAACTAAAGGGAAATATTGGAAAATAGAACTTACTGAAGTATATTAACATTTCTGAATGACATTAACAATCTTAATTTATTAATATCATTATAGTATATTTATATACCTAGTACTGGTAGCTGAAAAAATGATACAACAGTATTCTGCAGTAAGTGAACTGCAGGTAAAATCCCATGTTACACATGTCATTCTGCATTGTGTTCAGCTTAAACAAGTATATCTGGTTATGCATATAATTATTTTATAACAGTTAGAAATTTGTTTTGGTAAATTAATCAGAAACATTATGTAAAAATAAATATTTTCCTGGCAATGAGACTGCAACATAATGGGTGTGAAATAATTTGATCTAAGCCAATGTTGCCAAACAAAATAAAAAAACATAAACTATTTATAGATCACTGACTAAGGAAACAGAAAACAAATGCTAATGGAAGAACCAAAAACAAGAATAAAATCTAAACTTTTTAACTACTGAAATATTTATAGAGATATATGGGATTATTCTGGAAACTTTGCTGAAAATTTTAGATTAAATGGTGAGAATTTTCAGTGGTCTTCCCACTCGGCTCATGTGTAAAATGACTATGAAGGTTAAACATTAGTTTCCCATTTAGCATGACAAGTATCACAATACCAGCCATTTATCTACCAGGATATTTTTTAAATCACTGCCCTAGAACAAAATGAACAAAACACTGTGTCAAGCTAGATTATATTTAACTTTAAAGAAATGTTGTCATTTCAAAAGTAGGCTAAGCAAGCCAGAAATAGCTTAAGGGTTGTTTTTTGAGCAAACTTGAAGTCCCCGAGAAAGGTGTGGTCTAAAGGTGTAGTTGAATGAAATTGTGTGGACATTTAACACATTAGACAAACCAGTTTCTGCTATGAAACACTGCCATATAATTATTTTACTAAAATATTTTAAATACTGTAAAATATTAATTTCAAATAAACCATGTAGTTTTATGCAGAATACTGCTTAAGAAAACAGTCTAAAATAAATATATTGAAAATGACACATCTGTGTGCATAATTCATATTATATCCACAGAAATATAAAGAAGCTGCATTTTTATTTTTGGTATAATTCTGTTTTCTTTTGGCATTATGTAATATTTGCACAATGAATTTGGATTATGTTGTATCAACATTAAAGTAATAATAAAGACTTATTTACCATGAAACAGAAAATCCCAATGCTTTTCTTTTTACTGCATACTATACTTGCAGCTGATGAATCAAATGTGGATCTCATACTGAGCAGATACTGTTAAAGAAATTTGTGAAAAGACTACAGAATTCCATTTAAATATAAAATTGTTAGTCATTTTGTTTGAATCTGATAGATGCTTTAAAATAGAGGTTACTGTTACCTAACCAGTAATCAAAGGAGTGAATAAACTGGACTTGGACAGAGAAATGTATTTAAAATGCCTCTATAGTATCCATAATATATATTATTATACAGCCATCAGAGATATGTTCATTCTTCCATTAAACTCCAAAAAGCTGTAAAATAACAAAATGTGATTTAGTGCAGGACTGCCTCATTTTAGATAAACATATACAGTACTGTAGCGAAGATAAACAAAGCAAGAATGATTGCAGAACATTCAACACTCCATGTCTTATTTGTTTCTAACAGCTAGATATTAGATTGTTGTAGAAGAAAAAAAAGAATATTAAATGAAAAAATATTTTTTAAACTAAAAATGTATTGCTCTAAACATGTTACGTGAAAGCTATTGTTGTCCTAAGGTCATGTTCTAGGTTCATCTGTCTTTTGCATAGTCCATTCCAGGTGTCTCCCTTCTACCTGTATATACAGTACCTCTTATTTTTCTACACATCTTACAACAGTACTTACAGTAGTATTCAACTAATGTAAAGCAGATACCAAATAGATCTTACGAACACAAAAGTTTAAAGGAAATATGCTATCACTAAGAAAACTAATATGTAGTTGATTATGATAGTAATAAAATCTTTGTATGTGAAGACAAATAGTCTTGTTATTTTTCTTTTACAGTATGTCAGTAAAGACACTAGGGACTTGTGAGAAAAGGTGGTTGGACCCTATGCGGAGCTGAGAGAGTAGGTGTCCAAAATCCTAGGAGCAAAAAGCAGTATGCGTGGTCAGGGTAGGCAGGTTTGGTCGGGATTCCGGAGAGTCAGATCGAGAGTATACTAATCCACAAGATGCTTGGCAGAGATGAAGTCTCTGACAGAGGTGGGTCGGGTATCCAAAAGGCAGGTCAGAAAAGTATCCAAATCCAATAGCCGCTAGACAGAAACGAAGACGAAGCCAGAGACAGAGCAGGGTTGGGTATCCAAAAGTCAGGTGGGTAAGGTATCCAAAGACGTAGCCGAAGACAAAACAGAAGTCTGATCAGTAAGGTACGCGCACAAGAGAAAGGTTCAATTCGATCTCAACAGGACTGAGAGGAGAGGGCATGAGCAGTGCTAATAGCTTAACTACGGCACAGGTGTTGACGCCGGGAGGTGCACACGGGAGTGTGGTTCATGACACAGTATATATAATCTTTTATGTGATTAACTGCATGATATTAATTAATGATATTGTCAAAATTATCAGTCAATTTAAAACACTTGCTTTTGTGTGGGATTGGGGTTTCAATGTCTACAAAGTCAGAGGACAATTCTGTGAAATATTTTGTATATCCTGGAATGTATACATTCCCTGTCACTGGAAAATGATAGAGCTAAAAAGGAAATACAATTTGAAAAAATTGTATATGCAGTTGGCAACAAAAAAATAATTGAAAAATCAGGATATGCAAGTCCTAATTCTGCTTAAATTCTATATTGCAGATTCACAGAAATAATGCTACTCATACCTCATTCCCAAGCATATTCATGGTCTAAAATCTGCACAGTTAATTTTATACTTGGTCATTGCATGATTTGAGTTCATTTCTCACAATGACATACATCCTTTTATATAAAAGGACATTTGATAATTGTAAGCAGCTAAATTAGTCTTACCCTAGTTATCTGGACAGTTCTAGTGCAAATCCTTATGTTTTGTACAAAATCAATACTAATTATCTGTCATTGTGGATATTGACTATAATTTTTATTGACATCTAATATTACAGCTCTTTATTTTCTCAGAAGAGATTTCTGCTTATAGTGAGTGTCCTCCAAAATTATTCATACCTTTGATGAACTGTAACGAAACATTGATTTAGCATGAAAACTCATATGCACATTCAGTATTTGTTTATTAAAAAACAAAAACACTTTCCTGTTCTATTTGTAGCAGCAAGGCATGTTATTACTTATTACGTAGAATTTTGTGTCATGAAAGTTTCTAATAATCTTTCTGTTGCCTTGACATAGCTGTCTGGGTCTCTGTATAAAAGGATGCAGTTAAAAGGACCATCTTCCAGGTCTGTAACACTATCAAGAATATTTTAAAACTGTATTCATTTTGTACCTCCCTAATGATATATGGTGCATCCTGGAGGACCGCTGTCTGCCCAAGACAGTGGGTCAGAGGCCACTGCCCATCGTCCAAAAAATGACTGTGAATTAACTGTGATTTCCTGCTTAATAAAGGTACATATAAATATATATATATAAATATAAAAGTAATTTTGTTGGTTAGCTCGCTGATTCATTTCTCTCCACCTTAACTAGCAATCTGACTTTACCAACCACATGCCTTGAAGCAGTCTGAGTCATGACTCAGACTGTACATTAAGCCTCATTACCGTATTAGTAAGGTATTGGTTCACTGGCCAAAAGCTTGTTTAGTTTGTCAAAATCAGCTACTGTGTAGTACATGATTTCTCAAAACCAATCTCTTTCTCTTCTGCAAACTGAACAAAAATTTGATTTACAGATTGTTCGAAACATTTGAAACCTTTGACGGTAAGCCTCAGGGACCTTTCATGCAGGGTTGGTACTAAATAGTAGGTTTAGTAACTTCTGCAGTATGATCCTTGTACTGTATATACAGTATGATACCATTTGGTTTTAAATCCACTACAGTATGTGTAAAATCTTTTTTTATAATCAAAATCTAAAATAAAATAAATTCCTAATTCCTAATTATCTGTTGCTGAAAGTAGCATTAAGACAAAATATTATTTTATTGTGGATGTAAACCTTACAAAAGCACATTGCTTTCACAACAAGCTATAATAATCAACAATTTTTATATATCCTGCTGAGTAATGTTTGTGTAAAACAAACTTACTTTCTTCTATTACATTTATTATAATATTTAACATACTATAAATTAACATAATACAAATTAAATTCTATAATTGGAAAAAGATTGTCCCTATGGGGCTGAGCATTGACCGGGATTCAATCCAGGCATTTTGGGTGGCAGCCAAGAAGTCTTCCACATGCCACTTTAAGCATTCACTGCATTACCTGGTGGTTTTACAAAATCGTACAGTCCTACATCAGATAATTCAAAAGAATGTTTTAACATGGTATGTGTGCTACACTCTGGTGCATTATTCATCATTCATTCTAAATGGCTTTATCTGTATATGCAATCTCCTTTACTTGATCTTTAATAAATAGGTGGGTGAGACTGATTTCATTAAATAATTAATCCTCCACAATATTTTGATTCATTATGTTGGAATTTGCAGGAATGTTCTGTGATCTTACAGAGATACACATAGAAAGTCGTATAAAACTGTTAAGATAATTACATCAATAATTCACTTCCTAAACATGATATTTATTTTTTTATAAAATGTATATTATATATTTTTATGTGTGAAGGTGTCAATAAGATAACAACAATTTTACAGGTAATACTTTTATTCATTCAGAGCTACATGTAAATAAAAAATAACCTTATTGTGCACATCACATTTTCACAAAATTAGTCATGTCACATGATGACACAAATGTAACGAATGCACAATAACAGAAATACATATCAGACACCTGCAGCCAAGACTTTACTTAATGCACTTTCCCTTTGGTTGAAATTCCAAGCTAGATGTACTTCTTGAACTGACAACTAATAGAAGTCAGTTGTGCTCCTCCACCTTTAAAATTGACTAAAAAACAGTTAGATACTATAACTTTACATTGGAACAAGTAAAGGTTTATTCCATGCTGAAAAGAGAAGAAAATAAACATTTTGGCTGTGGAGAGTTGTTCGGATTTGCCTTCAGCCAAACACTGTATAGCAGCAAAGCAGGTATATTTTGAAGCAAGATTTTTTAAATTATTGTTATTGGATTAAAACATTAGCCATCTGTGTCAATAACATTCACCACTAAATGACAAAGAAACATCCATTTATAATAAATCATCACAAATACATGAGTGAGAAGAGTAAGTAATAAAAAGTGCCCTGCACCTCACATTAAATTTGCTTGATAATACCAACATGAAGAGGCATTGATAACAGCCATGCTCTTGTATTATGTCACCCAATCATACACTTTGAAAAACAACGAGTTAAAATAAAACATATGAGCATATTTCATAGAAAAATAATTAATATAATATAAATTAATATGATATTAATACAAATAAATTAATATTTAATAAAAGCAGGATTTTAAGTCTGTAGACTGTAATAAATACAAAATACAGCATCAAAGAGTCCTTTGTCAATCAAATTAAACTTATACCAAAGTCCATTATATTAAGTATCTTTGTTGCAATCACTTCAAGTAGCTGCCTGAGTGTAACTGCCTTCAAGTGTAACCGAACATAATACTGAAAGGAGGACAATAATTACTACTGATTTTCATGACACTTGACTTTATTGTCCACAACAATCTTTTTTTTTAAGAGCATACCGTTTTATTGTAATACTCTTTTATATTTCACATGCTTTTGTATAAGAACAAAAAAACTCAGGATACAACAAAACCTAGGAGAAATTCCTATTGCTTCATATATACATTTAAGTACATAAGTGCTTGAACTCTGTACATATTCTTTGATGCATTTTTTTAAATTTTGGATTAGTTTATTTTACAGGGCTAAATCTAGCTGCACTATATAAACAAGATGTAGATCAGATTTCAAATACTGTAAGTATCATGAACAAGTGGTACACTGCTAAAAGTATAGAATGCTCAATAGGCATGATGGGTAGTTTCTTATTGAATATTTAGCACTGCAGCTTACAGTATGTGTTGATCAGTTCTAAATTAATGTAGACAGTCAATACAGTCTCGTTTTAATTAGCCTTTAGTGTTTCATTGGGTACACACTTCAGCCCCTTTGAACCTAATAAATGGGCTGCCCTATGATGCAGCCCACCTGCCCATGACATAAATCAACTCAACCCATTGTTTTGAGACCTACCCCTAGTGCTCTCACTTTCCTTCCAAGCATACTAGCTTTGCAAGTTGGTCAGTTTCACACAGAGCTTATCCTACTTGTTGTTTTCCTACTTTGGAATCTTACTTTGTCTTGGTACCAATTAACCAATTTGACCAGATGTGTCTCATTCTAGCCAGCTTTTCTGCAATTTCTCACACGGGATCAATAAAGTATCTATGTATTGATCTATCGATATATCTATCTTTCTTTTGTCTATTACCAGTTGACTTTTCTCCAGAGTCAACTCTCACTGCCTCACAAGGACATTATGCTGAACAGACACGCATTTGACACTGAGGAGGACAGAATTAGAAAAATTTAGGAGGCTAGTCTGAACATTTTAATATTGACCCGCACACCTGAAGAAGGCTCCACGGCTGAAACGTTGTGTTCTCTTTCTTTTTTTTTTCAGCATGGAATAAACCTATTACTTGTTCCTTTGCAGCCTACGCATGCTGACGCAGCTACCCACCTGAATTTTAATATTGAGTATTCAGGAAATGTTTGTGACTCCCATTCCTTCTTCCGTTGTCTTCTCTTCCCTCAATCCAGGGACTCATAAATAATCGAATGTGTTTTCATACAAGTAAAAATGATATCAAGTCATTAGCAACACGATGTCTGAAGAAAAGTAAATGTCTCAAATGTTATGTTCTCACAAGTCCAAATGTATTGCATGCATTTTCACATTTACTAAATTATACATTTTAATTAAGTTAAGCTTTTAGTTCTGACTAGTTCTATTTATTTATCTGTTTATTAACTTTTTGAATTGCATCTGCAGCTCCAAACCATGTCTCCTTGATTATCTTTGTTTCAAATTCTTTAACAATATGAAAATTACACCATTAAAGCTTTTTAGGTTTTGCATGTTTCATTTGTGATTGTCCTATTAAAAGTGAACACCGTATGGTATAAAGCAGTTTGGTAAATTACATGACATTAAAAGTAAAGGATTTGAACAACAGAATTTTTCATTATAAAATGTATTGTTTTATTTTTAGAACTTCAGTTTTATCCTTTACAGTATTTCTTTTCAACACTGTAAAATAAATTAACTACAGAAAGAATTATATGCTGATCCCAAATGTTTGCATTGCGCTTTTGCCAAACCTTAGAATGTATTACACTGTTTCCTCTAATCAAAAGTATTTCCATTATATTTATGAACAGTGAGTCTACCAGTTTATAGAATGCCAGTACTGATGTAATTTTTCAGTGAATCAGTACTGCTGTATGTTTCCAAATAAATTTTAAAAATGATAGATATGAATACAGATTTGTGCAAGCATGCCAACATGTCAACTTGCTCATAAAACTGTCCTCAAGTCCATATATGTCATGCATTATGTAGTGCATTTAAGTCATGTATTACTATATAAGAATTGTATTTCTGATGAATCTATGGTTAAGTGGAATAGAAGCTTACAAGCAGCATATAGTCCATCGAAAGTAATGCTACATAGGAGAAACATATAATATGTACTCCAGAAGATTTTCAATTGCAACAATAAGATCAATGTTATTACTTGGAAAAGGGATATGCATCCTCTTATGTTGTTCATAGGCATTCTGATATAGTCATACCTTAACATTAACTGGCTGATCACTTGATTGAAACTGATCCTATACCTGTTAAATAAGGTATTAAATTGATGTTGATAATAACAAACAGATTTTAAAATTTACCCAAGCTACTATGATTCTGCTATCAAAACATTTTAATTATATTCCACAAATTCCAGTTAAACAGATTTGTTTGTAAATGTTAATATGTACGGTATAGTACATCTACATGCTTTCTCACTGCCACAAGCAGCAGATAACAATACCTCTGAAAATAATTAGCTTAGAAACAAAAAAAGGGAATTGTTTTTCATGTCAATGCTTAAACTACATTAATGCAGTTTGGTGATGTTAAGGCATGACAAAACATTGTTGAGATTCCTGCATGGGATGTCTGCAGGTGTGAGTTGTTTTCTGACTGCAGACAGATTTATGGGTCTTCCGTGATGCCCAGTTGTGTTAGCAGATACAACATGCTATGTGTGGAACTGAAATTTCTGGTGGTTTCTGTTGGGTTGAGGAGGTCATGATGAATCAGTAATGTATCTTGTCAGCTAGCAGCCGCGCTGTCTTTACACATAGGGATGTGATCTTCCTTCTAGTAGCATTTATTTTCAGACAATTGTCCCTTTTTACTAAGCCATGGCATTCTTGCATTGCCATTAAAAACAACAAACAACTAGCATTTTCTAAGGGCAAGAAGAACCTTTGTGTGTGCAAACTCATTGGAATACATTTCACGCTGCATTTGCTCTCACTCTTTCATGTTTTTATTTCTTAGGAACAGGACCGGAAATTGGGAATGTGAGCTCTATCTTTTTGTCTATTAATCTGAGGTTATTAGTAAAGTTAATGGATGTTTAATTGTTTCAGTATATTTAATATTTATACTATTCTATAAATATACAGAATGAAGAAGAAATCCAAAATAATATCCAACTGTATATATGCCATCAAATACAACAGTTTTTGCACGAAAATGTGAATTTAAAGATATACTGTATGTGCAAAGTCTTGTAGTTGTAAGCCATATATAAAATGTATGGATGTTGCATTTAATATACACTGAATGACACTCTATTTATTAGCAGCTTCTGTGCTTGCAACAAGAAGGATTATTAAAACAACCAGAAAGTATTTTAACCGAATAATTGTAATTTCTTGTCTGGTCTGCCTGACTGCAACTGTAGTGCCAATTGCATCAATTATTTAACCAGTTTACATCCATTTTTTCATGGAGTGATGAATATTACAAAACATTACATTTTCTTGTCAATAAAAAATATTTTCACCCTTTAGGCTATGAATTCTGCATGCAATTCTGTTGCCAGGATAAGTTTTATGGCACTTAAAGGATTGACAAAGTGCATGTTTGTGCAAGTGACAGATCAATCAATAGGGACGTCTGATTTACTGAAAGATGTTCTGAGACATTGACAGGAGTAGTGATCACGGGCATATTGACAAAACTACTATAAGTGTATCAGTGCCAAAAACAATGTCCCACATCATAGCAACAACCATGTGATTGTAATAAATGGTGACATATGATTCTTCCCATCAGAGAAAGCCCTGTTATCTCATCCTCAGATGTCCAGATTAATGACATATCCCAAGTAAATCTAAAAGAATTCTAAAAAAAAGCAGAATAATGTGTGAGATAAGTCTGTAAGATAAACTTTCAAGATTTATTCAGAGCTTGTTTTGTTTAACCTAACAGCAAAATAATACATTTTCATTGCACACGTGTCCAGAGAACACTTATTTGTTTCTAGTTGTTTTGAATGCTGCATGGCTTTGCTCACAACCCCTTTATGAGTAAATAATATGTAATTAATTTTATATGCAATATAGTTGTACAGTATGTCATAAATGGAAATATTTCAAGCTAATATTAAGTGATTTAATTTTAATTGAGGTGTAGTGACATGGCCTATTATTTCACTTAGAATAAAGTGTTATTAAATATTTCTAATAATCTTTGTGTGCCTTGACTAAGCAACTTGGTCCCTGTCGGTGTGAACAAGAATGTACTGTAGCTAAGGAGGCCCCTGATTGTGATGTCAGCCTCAGAATGACCTACAGATGCAGCCATATTAATATTATATATTATAGTGCAGCCACTATAATATTATATAGTATTAATACCATATATTCTTGCATAGCGCTGCATGAAACTGCATGATACCACAAATTAAATAATAGTATTCTGAAATACCGCAAGGTGGAGCTAATAAAGCTCAACCTCTCATGTTTGAGCTGTCGCCATCAAAGTCTTTACCGAAGATATTACTAATAGTATTTACAGTATAATTGCCCTTTGTAAAAAGTAAAAGTAACACCACAGCATTTCATTGATCCAATCATGCATTTGTTTCCAATCATGCCAAGTACAGTAATTTTTGAGAATCTCCGATTCACAATGCCTTTCACATGCTCGTAGAAGATATTGATTTAGGAACATGTATACTGTACTGTATACAGTATGTATATGTATATTTAATGTCTTTACTGTGCCCGTTTAAGTATTGAATATTTATATGGAATTTTACCATAACGTTTATGAAATCCATAAACGATATTTGTTTTGGAACATAAACATACAGTATGTAAACTGTTTATGGCTGGTCTCGGTACTTTAAAGAAAAAATACACACCAGTATTCCATTTCTCCCGAAACATTTTAAGTATCGCAGTCTTTAACTAACGTGATACCGGCATCAACAAGCATACCTTTAGAATTTGATTAAAAGGGAATATAATATGGAATTGCGTACAGATGTAGCCATTCAAAGTGCGCGGTACAGACACGTACCGCAGGTAATTGGCTGCGGTGTCGCGGATCATTATGTAAGATGATGCTGGGTACCGCGGTACGTGATTGGTTGACCGACAGGGGCACTCGTGGTCCGTTGGTCTGTCGTAGAAAGACTTACTGTAAACGTCTTTACTGTGCCCGTTGTAGATATTGAATTTTACCACTGAAGGGAAATCTTAGTAGCTGAGCATAAAAAGAATAGGAGCATACTGTAACGCATGTGAAGGCCATAAACGATATTTATTTTGGAACATAACAATACAGTATATAGCTGGTCTTGGTACTTTAAAGAAAAAAATACACACCAGTATTCCATTTCTCCCTAAACATTTTAAGCTTCGAAGTCTTTAACTAACGTGATACCGGAGTCAACAAGCATAATTTTAGAATTTGATTAATAGGGAATATAATATGGAATCACGTATCTAAAGAATTTAATAACGGTATGATTATATTCGTGTACTGCGACAGGGCTGTGCAGGGCTGTTTCGCTTCCCTGTTCATGCGAGTTGTCTTGTAGCCTACTGGTCTACGTGCGTGACTAACAACGCACAGGTTGTATGTTCGAATCCAGCTGGTGCTGGACTTTTGATTCTTTTAACAAACATTTCTTCGAAAAAATAGAATAGCGATATTATGGACAATCAATTGACTTTTATATTTCAAAATATCGCAACATGATCGATTCTAAGTCATTTTTGATAACAATGAATAGTCACCTTCTTCCCTTCTGATAACGGTCCCTGCTTCTGCTTCCTGCTTCTATTGTGTATTTGTGTGCAACAGAGTAAATTTTTATAGAGAAAGTGGAGGCTGGACAGTATGCGTTACAATATAAACATTTATATTGATTTAAATCGTGTTCTGATTTAAATCGCAAACGCGTGTTTAATTATGTGTTTTTTAATCATAATCAGGCTAATGCATTTCTACATTTTCTGTATGAACCAGCTTAGAGGTTCATACAGAAAGACAGCTTGTGTTTAAATTGAGTGTAAGGTAATTTATGCTTCTAAAGTCATGGTCAGCATTTATTATTGTACTGTGCTGTAAACTTTTTCTGTGCCTAGTCACATTATTTTATAGCGTTTTTATTGCATTATTAAATCCGGTGGCACTGTGTGTTAGTTTCCTGACTCCCATGTCACATGGTCTGTGATTGAATCCCATGGAACTATGACTTTATTTTTTAACAAACATTTCTTTGAAAAAATGAAACGTTTCCCTTGGTCAGAGATTAAATAAAACCTCACTCGCAGCAAACAAATTTATATTTCTAAATATCACAACATGATCAAATTTAAGTCTTTTTAATAACAATGAATAGTCATCTATGCGTTACAAAATATACATTTATATTGGTTTTGATTTAAATCGTAAACGCGTGTTTAAATATACGTGTTTAAAGGCGATATACTGCATAAAAGCGCTGATTCCTATGGAGTGTGTTCTGCCGGGGATTCAAAAAAATATTTTAAATAGGCTGGTAAAGCTTAGACTAACTGTATTCTAGCCTGTATTACAACAGAATATTAGACAATGCAACGTAAATTGCAAAAATGCACTTGGAATCTGTCCAAGCCCTCCTACAAAAATTATTTAAACTGCGACACTGAACATTCATCTCTAAATAAACTTTATTTCATATAGCTGTAGCGGCGAGGCTTATTAATAAGAAAGAATGAAGTGTTCTGAGCCTTCCCAAATGAGGCCCCATTTCTCTGTTCATCTCTGTGGTGCAGCCACAGAAAAACTATTCATGCAGGCTGATTTAAGGTTCCTTTGATAAGGACAGCTCCCAAAGGGGGATGCACTTAGCTAAGCCTGGCTATCATGATCAATGGGCATCCATTGGCGCCTATCTGTCTAAGGAGTGCCAGATGGACATCTGGACTGCATTCCTAAGTGTCAGGAATAAGTGACTCATATCTCACCTTGATCAACCAATCAGGGACTGGTAGGGCCGAGTAACCCACGTGGGACACTGATGCCCATGGAACTTTCAGCCAATCAACGAGCTGAAGTTCCTTCAGGTAAAAACAGGCAACACAGAGAGCCTGGGAGATTCGCTAAGATTCAGTTAGATTCAGGTGAATTCTGTGGACTTTTCTAAAGGGAATTCAAAGGAGAATTCCAGTGCAGGACGGCCCAGGAGCAGAAGGCTCCCAAGGGCAGGACATTCTTGCAGTGCTCCTCCTGACCATCCTGAGACTCAGCCCGGACAACCACAGAACGGCCAATGTGTCCGAGTGCCAGAACTTTCCTGTGTTCTAAGAGTCTAGAGTGGAGGTTGCCAGAGAGTAACCAGAGAATCCACCCGAGGTTAGCACCAGCAGCAGGCCTCGTGAACAGGTCAGAACTGTGGATAGCTGAATCACTATTCAGAACTAGCTCTTCATCAGGAACGAACCGGTCCTCTTCCTGACTTGCGGGGACCCACAGTCATCTTTTCTCCTGTGCTCAAACTTTGCTAGTTAAAGCCAACACTAACTAGCCGGTCAGTGAGCATCTGCAGCGCACCGTCGCAAGCCGCATAGCACAGCCTGGCACGCAGCCAGAGAGCGCGGATTGGACAGCAACAGCCTGCAACTGTTTCTTTGTGCCCGCAGGAGATCTGAATCCCCAAAGATTGGATGAGTATTCAACTTCACTGCATTACTGCTCAAGAATTAAATTGTTATCCCAACCAGTTGATATCAATTTAATTCCTAAGAGTTATGTACTTGTTTTGAGTATCTAATGTAGAAGTTATAACCAAGTTCATTTATGAAACGGTCTTTATGAATGATATACTGAACGTATGTCCTCTTGATATATGTAACACTTTGTAACTGACTGAATATATATCTTTTGTATTCTGATAACCCTCTCGATAAGATCTTATAAGTTTATATGCATATTCTATGTATTAATAAATGTATCCTCGTGTATTAGTACCTGTGTGTGCGTGTTGTTTGAGTTATGTCGCATGTTTGGATTCTAAAGCCATCAAAAGAATCAACTTTGTGATTTACTGCTACAATTAATAATTGTTCCAGTAAATGCCCAAACCCTACAGAACTGGTGCCTTCAGAGAGCCACTACATTTACATTATGGCAACATTACATATTTGGCGTCCCTGGAACGGCTATGATTACAAGCGTTTTAAGCGAATAGGTATTTAGATTGCTCATAAACCTAATCGCTTTTTCTACATAAACACAGCTTGATTGCTCTCTGAAAATGCTTTTCCTTTATATTTAGGCTCAGATTTCAACTATAGATCGTATTATTATAAACTTTCTTGGAAAAATGTATTTTATGTAAACCATGTTTGCTATTAATTCATTTAGGGCTAAAATACGTTCATTGTCTTCCAATCGAGTCGAGTTGACATTGGAAGCTTGCCACTCCCGGCCTGTTAAACCAACGCATTAGCATGTTAAAGCGATTCTATTGAGGGAGGAGCCCAGCTACCACTTAACACTGTACTTCCTACTTTGAAAATACCTGTGAAACCGGTTTAATTCCAGCGAAAGACACCTCCCCCCCCCCCCCCTCAAAAACCCAGTAAGCAGTAATGCTTTAAGTTGAAAATCGAGGTAGATTTTGAGGATGATAAAGAGGATAAAGTGGGATAGGAGGAGGGTTTGGTTTTGCATAAGGGGCGGGATAATTGGAGGAATTTGTGAGAGTATAATGGTTTGATATATTTGATTTTGTATTGTGGTCGTTATCTATGTTTTTGGTTGGTATTATGTTTATATGGTTGTTTTTGTTGGTTGGTTGTTATTATGGTTATTAATAATACGATCTATAGTTGAAATCTGAGCCTAAATAATAAAGAAAAAGCAAGTGATTAGGTTTATGAGCAAACTAATTACTTATTTGTTTAAAACGCTATATAAGTTTATTATTAATTTGCTAGACAGAGTGGTGAACATTATTATGCATAAGACAAAGATAACGAAATCTGTGTACGCTGTAAGGTTTTTACTTCTTAAACTTTTAAAATACACGTTTCGAACAGAAATAATTCCTCTTCCTGGTACAGTACTGTATGTATAGCAAACCAGCACGTCGTTTTTCTCCAATCAGAGGGGTGTCAGATGGTGTCAGCCAATCACCATTCTGTAGCCCTACCATAATCTCTGGTATGGGGAGACCCCAGAATTCTGTCCCATAGTTTAGACAGATGATAGATACTTTTATTGATCCCGTGAGGGAAATAAAGTAAATCATTTTCATTTTAGGAAATTATTAAAGGCTTGGTTAAAAGCGAAGGAGATTGTCTGTTATAGTGGACATAAAAACAAGAGTTCGCTGGCATTATATAATTATACAAATTACACGAATATAATTATATCTTATTAATTTCTTGAGATACTTTTAATACAGTCTTTGCTGTGCTCTAGAGGATCCTTGTTATATTTCGAGCTCTGGTTGAATGATAAGTGTCGCAGTTTAAATCATTTTCGTAGTTAGAAATTATGGAACGCTCTGTTAAAAGCAAGGGAGTTTTTATGTCCGTTGCAGTTCTTTTGCAACATGAATATAATTATATCGTTATTAATTTCTTGAGATACGCGATTCCATATTATATTCCCTTTTAATCAAATTAAAGTATGCTTGTTGACTCCAGTATCACGTTGGTTAAAGACTTCGATGCTTAAAATGTTTAGAGAGAAATGGAATACTGGTGTGTATGTTTTCTTTAAAGTACCGAGACCAGCCATATACTGTATGTTTAAGTTCCAAAATTAATATCGTTTATGGACTTCACACGCGTTGCAGTATGCTCTTATTCTTTTTATGCTCAGCTACTAAGATTTCCCTTCAGTGGTAAAAATCCATATAAATATTAAATACTAAAATGGGCACAGTAAAGACATTTACATTTTTCTATGTAACCAACGCACCACGAGTGCCCCTGTTTGTCAACCAATCACATATCGTGGTATTTTGCATTGTGTCGCACGAGGCCATAGTCAATTACCTCTGGTACGTGTCTGTGCCACGCACTTTGAATGGCTGCATCTGTAGGGCTCTTTGCATGTGGGAACGTAAGGGAGGTGAGCTTGTCTTTTGGATAATGGTGTTCCCCAGGACAGTGATAATCTAAACTCCCATGATTGATGTCCGCTGCTGGGGCCTGGATATCTAACACATGGGCCATAGGCACATCTGGACCTGATCTTCACCGTGCCACCAACGAGTGAACTGTAGGTTGGTTAAAAATCTAAACTTGACAGCATCTTAGCCAATCACCAACTTGTGATTTTATACTATAAAACTGTAACACAAGTTGCCTGTTAACTTATTGAATATCTCAATCTCTCCAACTGAACTGGCTATCGGCCAACAGTCCAAGTTTTCAACAAGAACCCATGCCGAGCAAGTGAGTCAGTACAGAATTCTGTCCAAGTTATTCTTTTTGAACCAGAATAAATCTTGTCTTCATGAATGCACTGTTATTTTTGGCTGATCAACAAAATTGAACAGTTGGACTCTTTAGAATACATTTTAGAGTATCCAAGCATGTTCTGAGCAAAGCTTTAGCACGGAACAAACACAGCTCCCCTTTTGTCTATCTTGCAGGCCCTAAGAAGAGAAACTGTGCACAGACTGTTTTTATAGGTCAAGACCTTACTTTAATGCAAGCTGGTAGCCAATGCAAGGCTAAAGTTCTTTCTCTCTCTTCTGTCTGCACCGAGTCCCATGGACAAATCCACCCAGCTCAAACTTTAACATGTTAAAGTCAATGTGTATTTTAAGTCTGAAGTTATTAACTTTGATCTTTGTAATGCCTGAGTGAACAATCAGCTTTCTTTACAAAACATTATCATTTTCACAATTGTATTCTATTGCCTCCCTCTTCAACAGGACACTACCACTGACTACCAAAAGGAAGTGGTATCCACCATTTCTATTCTTATCAGCAGTAATGAGCTCCCCCAGGAGTCAAACCGGCTCATCATGGAACATCTACAGGTATCTCAATTTTACCTCCTCCCCAAAATCCACAAACCGGACACCCCTGGACACCCCATCGTATCAGCATATAACTGTCCAACTGCTTACATCTCAGCCTTTCTCGACAGCCTCATGAGACCGCTGGTTGAAGATCTTCCCTCATACATCAAAGACACCAACCACGCGCTCCAACTTTTTAATGATTTCCAATTTCAGGGTACCGAATGCTACATTTTTACCGTAGACATCACATCTCTGTACACCGGCATTCCCCATAATGACATCCTTACAGCCCTCAAGCACACGCTGGACAAATGCACAGTGCTTGATCCACCCACCCACACCCTGGTACGCCTTGCAGAATTGGTCTTCACACTGAACGCATTCTCTTTCAATAATCTTTTTTATCATCAGGTCAGTGGAGTCGCCATGGGCACCAGAATGGGACCCAGCTATGCCAATATTTTTGTCGGCTGGGTAGAAGAACGCTTCTTTGCTTCCTACACTGGCTATGTCCCTGACCCCTACAAATGATATGTTGATGACTGCGTCGGTGCCGCCACATGCTCCAACGATCAGCTTGAGTTCTTCCTGCACCATTTCACCAACTTCCACCCGTCCCCCAAATATACGGTTAACATATCTTCCGTTTCTAGACATAAACTTCTCCATCAACTACCCCCAACTGTCCACTTCAGTTTATTACAAACCCACGGATTCACACAGCTACCTCCTGTACAGCTCATTTCACCCCAACCACACTAAAAACTCTCTTCCTTTTTCACAGTTCCTTAGGCTACGACGATTATGCAGCGACAACATCGACTTCGAGAACCAAGCCCTTGAATTGTACTCCATTTTCATCAACAGGATACCCCAGCTGTGTGATCCTTTGGTGCTTCCTTACCACCCTAACACACTTCCTATCCCCAGGACCATTAACCACAACTTTTCCATCCTACAGGATGATCCCTCCATTGGGGCCCTCTTTTCTGATTGCCCTATCATCTCATATCGCCGACCACCTAATCTGCGTAACCCCCTTGTTCACAGCTCCCTTGACCGCCCTCAACAACCATCCACACCAGGCACTTTCCTTTGCAACAGAGCTCGCTGTATCACCTGCAAGTACACATCCACCACCACACTCATTCAAGGCCCCCCAGGACAATTCCGGATCACCCAGACAGCATCTTATACCTCCAGCAACCTTATTTACTATATCTCTTGCAGTAAATGCCCAGCCATCTACATTGGAGAAACAGGAAGGAGACTCGGAGATTGCTTCAGAGAACACGTCAGGGCTGTGAAGATTAAAGATCTCTCCAAGCCCATTGTTTCTAATTTCACCTCTTACAGCCACGACCACTCTAATCTCTCCATCTGTGTTCTCAAAGACGGTTTTTCGAACTCATACATCAGAAAGACCACCGAAACCAAAATTATTCTGCAGCTAGGATCACACATTCTCCCTTTTCTTAACGACAGACTAATGTTCTTTTAAATTTTCTCCATTCGTTGGAAGTTTCATTTCACACCTCTCTGCACCCATTCTGACTTCACACCTCTGATTGGCCTCTCTTTCTGTCCCCTGCTCCCGCCTCTCACTTCTCCTCCCTCCAAACCTTTGTTCTCCCGCTACTTTACCTTTGCCTACTGCCCTGTCTCTCTCACACCTGAAGAAGGCTCCACGGCCGAAACGTTGTGTTTTCTTTCTTCTTTTTTTCAGCATAGAATAAACCTATTACTTGTTCCATTGTATTCTATTATGCTTGTTGTTTGTTGTTTGTTATGGATGTTTGGTTATCAATAAACTGTACATTTTATATTTAGAACCCATGACTGGGACTTTAAATTATTATGTTTGGCTCATAAAAATCATCAAGTACACTAGCAATTTACTGCTACAATTTCACATTGTTTCAACAAATTAAAACCCCCATCCCCTACAGAGAAAATGATTTATAGTTGTAGTCAAAATTTTAGTCACTCTTTGTCTTCATTAATCACTGTGAAGTATATTACAGTTTACAAAGGTTGAAGTTAAGAAACATAAAGTGGGATGAAAGAGTTTAATCATCAGAGAATGGACAGCAGTCTTTTAAAGATGATTTGCACATAACATTTTATACCAAAATTAAATAAAGAATAGAAAACTTTGGTAAAAACATTAGTACAAATCTGTTTAGAAAAGTATGGGTGAAATGACACTTTACAGGATAAAAGAGTAACATCAAATAAATAAAAGTACAATAAATAAAAAAACACCCACATCAGTCATTCTAAACAAAAAACATAATTTTTGTCAGACCACTACAGTGATCTCAGCCTTGTCAAAGAATTTATTTGGAGATCCTTGCACTGTTAAACTATGTTTCCTTTTTCCCAAAGTCACTCAGCTATTTATAACATGGCCTAGTTGGTATAAAAAAACTACCCCCCCCCCCCCCCCCCCGTCTATCGTCAGTCTCTCCTCATCTCTAGTGAAACTCAATTGAAATATATGCTTCTATATGTAGAGATAGTCTTTTGTTGTATACAGTACATGTCTATAACTGTTGAAACCTAATGTTTCTGGAAAAAAGAAGGAAAAACATAGATTGTGTTCACATTTCATCTGTATTCTGTGCTGTTCTTACAGTTTTCACTTCTAGTTTAACACAGATCCAGGAAATAAAATGCCACTGATGTGTTTAACATTTTTAATCATTATTAAATTACATAATCATTCAAATGTATTATCTTGGCATCTGTGCTCATGCAGGTGTATCTGAGAAAATAAATCCCATTTAACATTATATTATAACGTGAAAAAGCTTATGATTTTTTTGTGCATTCTGTCATTACTGCTGTTTTTTATAGGTTCACATTTAAAAAAAATATAACTATGAATTCAAACTTTACTATTATTTAATTATAATACTTACAATTATTTAACTAAGTGAAAACATCACTCAACATGAAACACTGCACCATTTGGAAAATAAATAATTTAAAGGGTTAGTGTGTTTGTTGATGCTCTCATGCACATTAACACTCAGACTCAACCATGGTCAGTTAGGCACTCCTTTGATTTTATTTTATGCTTCTTATGATCCATAATACCACCTTTTGCTACACTACAGGGATAAAGAGTGGGTGCTCATACATATTTCATAAGTAAGAACCATGTGTATTTGTTGCATCTTCTAAAGAATGGTTTATAGTCTATGTGCATCCCATAAATCAGGACACTGTCTGCCTTCTAATATTTTTTTTCGTTATGGAAGCAAAGAAAAGAAGAAAATGAACTAATCATATAGGACTATAAGGCCTACCTTTACCATCATATCTTTAAGAGCACATTTCTCTACTATTTGAATCTATCACTTAATGTATACTTAAAAATGGATACAGCATAAATACTGTATATTTAGATACTTGTTCCAATCTACAGTGGCCCACAAGTGCAAAACAATAAAAGAGTGCACAAACAAAAACAACCCAACAGAAATAGAGTGTACAAAAAAGTGCGCTAACAAAATAGTGACCGGTGCACAAGAGTGCATGAACACCAAACAACACAAATCAAAATAGATACACAAACAAAAAACGGCATAAATAAAAATGTGTTCAAAATGGAAATCACAAAAGACATGACATCTGTTGTTAGGTGAGAGGGCATCGCTGATTGAAGTGCATGTGTTGAGTTCTTGATTACACAATTTTGTGAATTTTTAAAAATTTTTTAAAAAAACGACAACAGTAGGATGTTCTGTCTGTTTTGTGGAGGGCAGCCTGGATGAAACCATTAATTTTGCCCAAATTATGGGAAATAAGTTGGATTTTTTCATCATGAAAGCCTTGAAAGGTCTTCAGGAATCAATCATGTGATTACAGGTTGTGGTGCAAATGCTGTATAATCTATGGCTATATCTATGAAATACTGTATAATAAAAAGTGTGGAAAATATATTTCACAACCTTTCTTTTTTCTGCTAGATCAAGGGAAAACCTCTACACTTTCCCAGTTCATACATTTCAGAGACCAAAAGCGACAGGAAAGATGTCAGCGGTCTACATCCAACAGGAAAGGCATTAAATCAAATGTGCAGGCAAGTCAAAATGTCATGCCCATTGTGAAAATCTATTTCAATTTTGAACACTTTTTAATGTGTGCACTCACTTTTGTTTGTGTTTGTGTTTTGTTGTGTTTTTTTTTGTTTGTGCACCCATTTTTTTTGTGTGTGTGTTTTGCACTTCTAAGCCACCATACAAAAATGTTATCCTTATTTTCAGGACTTAGTCTAGTTTTTCTTTTTTACTGAATTAGAAGAGCTATCATATATGTGTCCCATATTTTTGTTTTAATATTAATTCATGATACTCTAATGTTGTTATATGACAACCATTTTTAAGCAATTTGAAACTTATTTTGAATAATTATTAATTTTGAATATCTTCATTCATTTTGCATAGAAGAGATAAGAGTTTCAAAAGTGGATATCTCTACATTGTACTTTGATTGTGTTGGATTGGCATCTCATTCCAGACTCTCATAACGAGAGCTTGAATTTTGGATTTTACGCTCTGAGGAGCTCTGACTAAACCTTGAGGGAGGATAACACCTAGTTGTCAGCTTTGTCCCAGAAGAGCGTTTTGGGAATGAAATCTTGTTCTATCATAGAAAATGTATTAACCTTCTGAATCTTTTTGATTCTGAGTTTGGAAGTGATTTCAAGAATGAAACACTTTTTTAAATTGTCTTTGGGATGTTTCATAACAACTCATCATCCTCTGTCTACTATGTCTATTCTAAATTTGAAACAGGAAACAGAAAAGAGACATAATAAAGTACCTGGTATGATGTAGAAATTTGCAATCTGAAAAGATATTATAGGAAGATTATTACAAATATTTAAGTATTTGCAAATACTGCAAACTACATAAAACGTATTGTATTGGACAATGCAATAGTGGTAAAAAACATGAAAAGAATCCAATGTGTGCAATGGTATTTTCAACCTTACAGCTTTGTGTTTGTTGTGTCTGTTGAATAAGACCTGCCTATTTTTAAGATCCCATTAGGAAACACTGAAGTGTCTGTCACAGAAAGAATTAAAAAAACAGAAATGTGAAGTAAATACTTGATATATAAGGACAGTAAAGCAAGGGGTAAACCATGAAAGTACATTTGCAATTTTAGCAAATGTTTTTAAGAGAAAGGACAGAAAATACAATATCTGGGCTTTTTGGGTCATTGCCAACAAACTTAAAGCGGCATTGTAACCGGAGTTTAACCTGTAGTTAGCATGCAGCTCCATGTTAAACTAGTGTGCCACCTTAAGACCAATTGCAACGAACTTAGCCACTCAAATAAACCTGCAGCACCGTATTAAAACTTTCTAAATTGCAATGAACCCAGAATCACAGCTGCTGCCCTCTAGAGGATCCTGAAGTTGGTTAAACAACTTAAACCACATTCCTGAATATATTTATAATAATATTATCACTAAGTAATGAACTTATGTGTCCTTCTCTTGAAAACTATTGTAATATTTAACTAAATTGCTTTCCAGTCACACCACAATTATTAATAATGAAGTTTATGAATGTGTGTTTATTAATTGAAGTATAATTTATTAATGAGGTTTAACATCTATCTTTACCAGTAGCTGTATTACAGTTGAGCTATGAAGAGCCTTTAGTATGTGATAGTGAATATTCAGATATCCTGGCGAGGGAAGAGAACTGTATTAATGTATTAAGGAAATGTATTTTCCTTAATGTTTTAAGGAAATACATATTTAAATCAGGTGTAAGTCTTAAATACATTTTGTCAGATCTGGGTGTTAATTGAATAGATTTGTTGTATTTTTTATTGTGATGGGACATTACACTTGTGTTTCTCAGGAGAAAGCATGGATTTGTGGGTACAGGAAACAAGTTTTATAGGCAAATGTAAGAGTATGTTAAAGAAAAACAAACTTTTATTGCCATCTTTTGAAAAGTGGTTATTTATGACAGTTCTGTGGCTGTGGTCTAATAATAATGGTGGTGAAAAACTCAGAGTGTCCTAAATGTCGTGGTTATGATACAGGAGGCTCATCCAGTTGATAGCAAGGTTGTGTAGGACTGCATATGAAACAGTGATGGTGCTTACTCTTAACAGACTGGTACAGTATGCAGATCAAATCATAGGCAAACAACATGCTGTATTAAAATTACAAAGTCTCACAAGATCAGAGGAGCAGCACTGAACTGAAATGACCTGAAAATTTTCCTGTTCACAGGAAAATGCACAGAAGATATTGTAATTAAATGCAAAATCTGTTACATCACACACTATGCGACTTTAAGAAGGCGAAGACCTCTCCGGAACACTTAACCACTCACCTTCCCCATCTCATCACCACACCCCCGACACTTCACTATTTCAGGAAGCTCTCTTCATTCATTCTCTGCTCAGTATTCTAGTAGATTTACTCCCAGCAACCTTCCAGCCACAGGTGCAGGTCCTTAGCCACAGAGCCACCGCACTGGCTCATATGTGTGTAAGACTAGTGTAATGTATTTATTATGAATTTATGTGAGGCACTATTATTAAACATAGACAGAGGCCACTCAACTTTTTGTGTGGGTCATCATGGTCATTTTGAACACCTAAATTAATTTAGGTTTTCCACTGCTTAAAGTTTGAATACCTTCAATGATGATTTTCTCATTTTACTTTCATATTAATTACTAATTGTTGTTTTTTCTTGAATGTGTTAAGAAGGTTGTGTATATAACAAATTTAAATTGCTTATGACTATAAGCTTCAAAGCACCAAAATCAGAAAAATGCTAAGTTCTGATTATTTTTGTAAAGCATTGCTTGAAGAACTCAGTTTATATGAATACAAAAATAAAGCTGTACCATAGAAATCTAGAAATCTAACTGGCCAAAATCAGATAATCTGCATTCATACTTGAACATCAGGAAATTATTTTGTTTGCTCATGCTAAAGAAGTCATTGAAATATTTGTTTTTTGGGTGCTTGTTTTTCTAAGTTAATAGAAACATACTGTAGATATGACCTTCAGACTGTCAGGCGTGGAAACAAAGAGAATTATCTAGGATAATGAATCACATGGCCCTGTTTGTGATGAGGACAACATTCTTAATGGTGAACAGTTTTGCTTTAATTGTTAAGTGAAAAGGTTCTGTCTGTTTCTTATTTTTAGTAAATATACATGATGCTTTATATAAGGCAAATGAGTAAAATGTTTCTGAGTTCATTTGCAATCAAACATTACATACAAACTTGTTTATTGGTTAGCAGCTAAAGGTTGCTGAAAGACCCCAAGTGTAGAAATCAAAATATCAGATATCAAATAGTACTCTTTATTCAGTAAGTTATAACTGATATCCAATTGCATTTTTGATTATTTCAGGTTAATTTAAAAATAAATAATCTTTGCAATATTTAAAATGTTTCTGCTTTCCAAAAATAATGAATGTACACTAAGGTTCAAAAGATTCTGAGGCTAATAGATGAGAATCCTGTACCTTAGGCTATGACTCTAGCAGCTACTTATAGTTCATGATGTGTATCTTCAAACAAGTGAGCTTTCTTTCTTCTATTTACTGACATTATTTTGTCCAT
Organism: Lepisosteus oculatus; assembly: GCF_040954835.1. NCBI lineage: Eukaryota > Metazoa > Chordata > Actinopteri > Semionotiformes > Lepisosteidae > Lepisosteus > Lepisosteus oculatus. The sequence continues at coordinate 9,126,828 of NC_090710.1, forward strand.
ACTAGAAAAAGGGAGACTTACAAATGTTATTGAAATATTTCTCTTGCATCCAAAATTGGGTAATAGCACATTAGGTATGATTGCTTGCATAAATATTTATATAAGAATAGGTATATTTGTACTCTTGCTCTTTCTTGAGATAGGTAATTGAAAAGGCAAACTTTTAGATGCTGTTTACAAAAGATATTTATGAATTTCTGCAAAAGAAATATTTATGGGAAGGAAAAAAATTCCACTTGTAATTGTCAAGAGCCATATCTCTTGATGAATGCATCCAAGGCTTATCTTCCAACTTCAGTTTCACTTCAGTTGATACTTTCTGGGCATTCTTACATACAACTTTAAGAATTATTAAAGGCTTTTCAACTGAATAAATACACAAGTTTTTTTCTGTTAAATCATTGCTATTACATTGCATTTATCATGGATCAATGATATTTCTCTTCATCATATAAGTTTGGATGTGTACTTAACTGATGCACATTGAAAATGCAAACAGTCCAAATTTTACATAGTTAAATGGTGTCATAAATATTGTTTTTTGCATTTTAGACCTAAAGAAGAGTAAGAATCTGTATGAAATAGCCATCCTAAAATAAATCATAATTAAGAACAGCAAGAAGAGCAAATGATGTGACATGACTGAAGGTGGTTTGTTGGTGAAAGAAGCTGCTTGAAGGAATGTTCTGCTTCAACAATCAACAGACTAGTCCAGCAAAACCATGAAACCTATTATATAAGGTTACATCATGGAAGGCAGAGGGACACCATATTGGCCCAGGACCATCTAAATAATCATTTTTAGACTGCTTTGGCTAAAGCACATGGCATTCCAGGACGAAATAGGTCTCATATCAAAATGATTGCCGCTTGCCATTACTACCAGTATTGTCTTAATGGTTAAGGTGTGATACTATATGATACTAATATTGCAATGTTTTTATTTTGATATTGTGTAACTTTTTAAAACTTGTGTTACTGATTCTTTGATTTAGGGGTGTGTTGGATGTCTATTAGTCAATATTCCTATTATGTTTGGAATTATTATGATTTTAATATAATTATTAACATTAGAATTTATTTCCACTGGCATTGGTTATTATATTGTAATCTTGTAATATTTGTGAATACAGTTCCCAAAGTATTTTATTAGAGTAATGCAATAAGTACAGTTTGTCTAAGTTTAAACAATATTTACTGGTAATTTGATATTTCTGCAATAATTTGGGCTATACAGAAAATTACATTTATTCAGCAATTATGTTTTTTCTGTATTTCACAACTTATATTTTATCTGCCTACACATCCTGTCTTAAGTTATTAACATTTTGCGAATTGGATCTCAAATGATTAATTAAATTATTGACTATAAAAAGCATTGTGATATTATTACATAGCAATGCTCTGAAGAGGAGGTTATTTCTTCTGAAGAAGGTGTATCATTTTTTCATTGTCATGGCATCCTGTGGTAAAATTAAATGAATATACGATTATGTAGCAATAGTGTTGCTTCCACTGGCAACTAATAGCTCAGAAAATTGGGCCCTGATGGCCTTAGTACACTGCTTACCAAATGTTCCATGTGGGCTGTTTATAACCTGGGGCAGTATCCTCAATGGTAAAAGTCTGTATAAAATATTCATTACACCTTAGATTATGTTATTATTTTGTTATATAAAGTACGTTTGTGAAATTAATGTAGTTTTTGTTATTGGAAAATTATTGCTTTTGTTTAAAATAACTTATACAAATCTTGTACAATGTTAGAATAGTGCCTTTTTCTGTTGTAGTTTAATATTGTTAAAAAAAGCAACTGTGGGTAAAAAAAATAATTCATTTTAATTTGATGAATAACAACAAATTTACACACACTACTGGAAATCAACACTTAACACAAGATCAACTATATGCTGTATATAAATATCACCTCATCCTTTCAGATTTAGAGGAGTGCAACATTTCTGCAGAATAGAATTGAGTTGGTATTTCATCATACGAAATTTTAATGATTTTAAAACTGATCATTTTTAAGCACTTAGTTTACTCAAGCCATAAATCACAGCTTGATAGATAAAACATATAGTATCTATTCCATTGAAAAGATAGGAACATAGGATGCTTGCAGGATGACAATGATTTCTGTAGTACAGACATAATACCGTATGAGTTTGACATCAATGATATCATGGTGCCAACCAGGGTGACATGGTTTGTACTCTTTGTGTTTTATTTGTTTTTTTTTTTTAATAAGTGTGTGTTAAAGTATGACAAACTGGGTTTACCCATTTATGTGTGTGTGTGTGGGTACTTCATCTCAATCTACAACGAAAACTAAATATTAAATCAATTGACTAATGATCTGAACAATACAGGTAGCTCACTCACCTGTAGCCCACCCCAGACTAGGAAACACGGCCAATGAGCTGGAGTCTTACCTGGCTCACCGCTACCAAACCTTTTGTCAAATGTCTGCTCTCTACCAAACAAGATGGATGAACTTGCTCTGCTTATTCCACCAAGACAGGATTACACTAAATGCTTTTGGCTCTGTTTCTAAAACCTGACTGAGTTCAGGGATAAAAGACTCCATAGTAAATCTGCAAGGTTTCTCTTTACTTCAGGAAGATCAAGCAGAGGCATATGTGAATCAACTATGGTGCTCAGATCCTAAGGTAGTTCTAATAATGCTCTCCAGAGTAAGAAATGCTTATCATAAATTGCAAGGCATTTTATCTGCCCAGAGAATTGGTAACGAAACAGTTCATTCCGGACCCTGTGCGGACGACACAATCCTAAGTAGTGAGGATAAACTGGGGAAAAAGTCATGCAGGAGACAGGAATGAAGACGGGGGTGTGTCCTAAGTGCGCTGGTGTAAGGGGAAGGTGTGGCCGAGGCAAACAATCCAAAGAATAAGTCCAGGGGAGAATCCAAAAAACAAGCAAAAGTCCATGGCCAGGTAATCCATCCAAAACAAGGGATTAAAAGCAGGTGCCGGGTCAGGACTGGCGGGGGGAACAGGAACAGGAAGCTAAAAGCATAACGGAGCCAGGTGCAACCAGGTCCCGGGCTCGCACGATGTAGAAATCAGATGCAGAGCCTGGAACTGACTGACTATCTGGCTTTTAAGGGGGACGGGAAGGTGGCTGGAACAAGGGGCAGGTGCACAGAATTATATCCAAAGTGAAAGAGCCGGAAGTGCCCTTAAGGAAGAGGGACTACAATCGTGACAGAACTCACTTTGGTTGTACTAGCAGTTGCTTATATTCCACTGGATGTAAATGCAACTTCTGTTATCCAACAATTAGGAGTGAAAATCACTGAGGTTGAAAATTCATGTCCAGATTCCCCAGTCATTGTTTTGGGGGATTTTCATATCAACTTGATGAAGGTACTCTCAGGTATAAACAATAGATAGAAGCTGCAACTAAGAAAAATAAAAGACTGGATCACAGCTACTACACTATATCTGAGGCGTATCGAGGATTAGTATATACCCTTCTCAGCCAATCAGATTATAATATGTAATATCATAATATTGTAATATTTCTTGTCCCAATATATAAATGGAGATCCAGAGCATGTAAACCAACCATAAGATCTGTGAAACCATAGTCCGCTAAGACTGCAGAAATGCTAATGAGACCACAGACCACATCTTAATGAGCTCACTGACAGTAAAATCATATATTCACTTTTGCGACAATGTATGCATTCCTTGCAAGTCAATAACAATAAACCCTGTTTCAACAGGATTTTTTTTTTCTTGTGGGGAAAAAAGAACAGGGCTTTCAAAGAAAGAGATGTTGTAGAATTCAAATCAAGCAACTATGAATTCCAACATTCAGTAAAGAGGGCGAAAGATGGATGTAATAATAAACTAGAAAATAAACTAATCACCAATAACAGCCATAGTAAGGCCTTTGACTAACCACAGATTGCAAGGTAAAGCAAACTACACCAGTTAACAAACACTTTCTCTCAGACAAGCTGAATGAATTCTACTGCAGGTTTGATGCACAAAACAATATGCAGCAGACTGCACGTAGTCAGCCAATTGAGCCCCTTCAGTCACCCTTTATCATTCAGGAGCATGATGTAAGACAACGTTTCCATACACAGAACATCAAGAAAGCATCTGGGCCCAACCTTGTATTAACAGGTACACTTAAATATTGTGCCTCTTAGCTTGTTTCTATCTTTACATATACTTTCAGTTTATCCTTTAAACAGGCTAAGGTACCACACTGTTTTAAGAAGTCTAATACCAGTGCCTAAGATATTTATTGTGAACTCCCTCAACGACCACACACCAGTAACCTTGATGTCTGTTATAATGAAACTTTTTGAGAGCTTCACTCTCTGCATTTCACATTCATATTCAGTTAAAATATTCAAGTTCCCCGATGACACTACTCTCATCACAAATAATAATGAGTCGGTATACAGGATTGGAATAGCTGAATTATTTGAAGGGTGCAGCCTAAACAACCTAGAACTAAATGTCAGCAAAAAAAAAGAACTTGTGGTTCATCAATGGTCAGGCTGTAGAAGTGGTAGAGAATTTTAAGTTTCTAGGCACCACTGTTTCCAAAACTCTAAAATGAGAGGTCAGGACATCCATTATGGTCAATAAACCAGAGGCTGTTCTTCCTTAGACACTTAAAAAAGTGTGGAGTGTCACAGGGAGAAATTACCCTTTTCTACAGATCCGTCATTGAGAGTGTTTTGACCTCTATATGGTCATGTGATATGGCAATGCTTCTGCCCAGGATAAGAAGCAGCTAGAGGGAGTCGTGTACAGTATATCACCTCCAGGATTTTAGTATGCTGATCCTTCCCACCTTCCCATCTGTTTAACTTCTCTCCCCTCCGGTAGGTGGCTTAGGTTTAATACTGCTAGGTTCTATAAAACCACCTCCACAGAAACTGTAGGATGCATAAACTCGGCACTTCAACTTTTGATATATTGCATGGCTTTTTAAAACTAAAACACATTTCCAAATTCATGATATAATGCAATGGTTAACATTGATCCTGGAGAGATTAAGTTGTATACTGTTAAACTTTTATTTATTTTAATCTGTATACTACAATATTTTAAATGTTAGATAAATTAAAAAAGAAAGTAGGGCTATTTTACAAAAACAACATTACTCAGTTAGGAATAAAAAAAAATAGTTTATCATTTTACTGTGGCTTGTTGTGTTGTGCTTCTTTCCAGCTTACATCCATCTATATTTCACACATAATGTACTGTAGTGGCTTTAAAGCCATACGGTCTCACACATAACATACATCTAATGTAAACGGTAGTGGTAGGTAAATATAAAAAAATACAAAGTACATACAGTATTCCAATGTCTTCATAAACATTTTATGCATAAAAGTCTTTAACTGGGTAACTTGCAGTGGTTATTTTGGAAATGTTTTGATAGTATATATACTTCATAAAAATCTATAATGTTTTATCCTTTTAGAAGAATACATAATAAGAACACTTGCCATTATTGTTGTAAAGAAAGATGTGATGCCGATTTAATGCCACATGATAGGGAATATTAATGTAAGCTTAGGCCCTGCTGTTGTTTTATTCAGTTGAGCAGTTAGAAATCTTTTTGAGTTGTGTGGAGTTCTCTGGTTCAGTTGCTGGATAGGTTTATGGGAGAATGTGACTAGGACAGGGGGAGATCAGGAAGAGAATGAAGGAGAACATGGAGTAGTAAAGGTGGATGTTTAGTAATAAACTGTCAAATATATATATACAGATCCATCCATTTAAAATGAGCAAGGTACACTGCCTTAAAACGCGGTGGATGTTGCGCAACATACCGCCTCATACCAATTTACTGCTTGTTTATTGAAATCGGACAATAGTATCAATAAGTACCTTGTAAAACCACCAGGTGGAGCAAGAAAGCTTAATGTTTCATGTACAGCATTTGAGCTGTCACCTGAAAACGCCCAGTTTCTAATCCCAGTCACTGCTGAGGAACAATCTTTTTCCAATTAAGAATTTAAGTTGTATGCTGTTTAGACTTTTAATAATTTAAAACCATGTATTACAGCATGTTAAATGTTAAACATTAAAAAGTCGGTATATTTTATAAAATCAAGATTGCTCAGTTGGACAAAAGTTGGACACAACCTTCCACCTTCATCGTAAATAATTTAATTATGCATTAATATTTTATGCATCAAAGTCTTTAACTTGGTAACTTACAGTGGGTTCTGGTTTTAACGTAAGCTTATATTCTGTTATAATGTTTTATCCTTTCTAAGAATATGTAGTAAGAACACCACTTGCTGTTATAAATGTTAAAATATAAAGATAAAGATAAATGTTGTAGTGATTTAACATCACTTGATAGTTACATGAATATGGAATCATGTAACTAAGCATCTAAAATATCACACGTGGACATTTTGATAACATTTTGACATTCATTTCTTTTTTTAAAAAAAACTTCTGTTGTCCTTGTAATGAGCACTGTAATGTAGCAAGCTGCACTCAGGCTGATCAAAGCGTCATCAGAGCATTACTTTCGGTTTGTTTCTCATAGAGCCAAATGCATAAAAAATAGTCCACTATTATCGCTTATTGTGAACATGATGTGTCTCTTTCTGGTTTACATCCAAACTGAGAAAATCTATTTTTTTTCTTAATCCAAATGTCAGCAGCCAGTAATCAGCCAACAATTTAAAAGTTTAAACTGTATTTTATAGTACACCGACTGGAATTGAACCTGGTCCATCAGCATCATTCAACAGGGAACCAGCTGGATGAATTATTATTTCTGAATGTTTTGTGTTTAAAGATTTCTTCTCGGAAATCTTTAAATTAAATGAGGGACAGGGGAAGGGTTATTTTTTACAATTGCCAGTAATCGGGGAACAGCTTTTTAAAAATCGAAGTAAAAAAAAAGATACAATGACATGTTCCTGCCCAACTCAAACATTGCATGGCTTTAAAAGCTGTACAAAACTGGTTTAGATAGTTAAAAACCACTTTTTATGTGTGACAAACGGATGATTTTTCTTCCTCATGATCAGCTTTGTTTAGATGAAAATTGTGTAGATGTATATTTGTGTAGATTCAACTTTTCAAAAATGTATTTAAAAAATAAAAACAATTACAATGTATAATCTTTCTATGTGTAATATCATTAGAAAGTACAATAGGCCCCTGCTTTGTTCATTTGAAACGATGGTTTCAAATATAAAACTAACTGGTGAGAAAGCTATGTTAAATGATAATTAAAAGATTTCAAGTTAAAAGAAATGATTTACATTCCATTATTAAGTTTTAAAGGCAGACACACTCAGTGCCATAAACCCTATGCTGCAGAACGGTCTCCTTATGGCACTGCCTCTTCTCTGACTGAGCTTAGTGGGGAGTGCACTATTTTCTCAACCACCTGCTAATTTGCTTCATACCATGGGAAGAATGTGGTTGTACTGTGCTGTGCTTTGTATACTGTAATTGTGTAATAATTCCATTGTTTCTGCCAGCAGTTTCAACAGCAGTGTGGGTTGCAGAACTAAAACGATCTCTCAGATGGACCAGTCTTATTTGTCAGTCCTGCTCAGGTGTGGTAACGTGAGAGTGACTGGATTTTGGAAGGTCATCTGTCCTGCTGGTCTGCTGAAACCTTCTCAGCAGTCTGGGCACAGTGGAGCAGCTTACTCCATAGTGTCTGGCAATGCTGGCACATGACATGTCTGCCTGCTGCTTGCCAATGGTCCTCCACCTTCCTTCTGGTGACATTCGAGGCAATATGGGATGCCAAAAAACTGACTAAGTGTGGCCTTTGTCTTGCAGTGACCTAAGCTTTGAATTAAGGCTTTTTTGTACAGTGACCTGATCAGGCATTGTTTCACCTGAACCTTGTTGGGTAAAAGTCCACCTAACAAGCTTTCATGTGATTAACAAGTTGCAATGCCTCACTGTACAAGCTGTATTGCTTGTCAGAGGGGTTAAAACAAAATGACAAATGCATAAACATTAACATGTTTACTATAACTTATAGTATTCTATAACTTTAGTATTCACATTCCAGAAAATTTTGTTTTTCCCATCAGTATATATTCACTATTAAGTGGATTTTGTTACTGCAATAATGACAGCAAGTATTCATAGCAAAGGTTAAATCATTATAGCTTATAGCAAAAGACTTTGATGTATAAAATGTTTATGAAGAAAGTGGAACACTGTTGTGTATTTTTTTAGCTATCACTACCAGCTATATACATTACATATAATATATATATTTTTTTTAATTAATATTGTTTATGATGTTCAGAGATGTTATGCTCCTGTTATTTTTATTCTTAGCTACCAAAATTTCCCTTAAGTTGTAAAATTTTATATCAATGTTCCATATTAAGCATATTTAAACATGAACAGTAGAGAGATTAAATGAAGAATTGTTTTCATTAATGCACCACAAGTGCCAACCGTCAATCATCTTTGGACTGGAAACAGATAGTAACAGTCAAAGACAGCAGCTCCCAAGTTACCACCATCACAACTAATGAAGAGCAGATACCAGCTTCAAACTGACAACAGATTCAAACAGTGCCAGTGCCAAAATCAAATATAACAGAAAATGGTTGTTGCTAGAGACTCTGTACTTAGAAACACCTGTATTATATATGATCCACAACTGTATTCTCTCTAACTGAAAATGAAGTAGCTATCATTGCCCAAAGAGTACACAGGCTCCTAGTAAAGGTAACTAAAGACCCAGATGTTGTTTTCGGGCAAAGACAATTGTGATAAACAGCGCATTTTTTCATATGAAAACAAAATTGATTACATAGTAGAACCAACCCAATGCTTACTTGGAGATCCTGCTGCCTCATTTAAAGGTGCACGACAGCATATAGATGAGGATATTATGTGCTAAGGAAGACATGAAGGATTGCATCTAAATAAAATGGGCATGATTCAGCTAGGGCTAAGGATCTACAGAGAACTTTGAAAACTTTTCATTCATGTTTGTCCTCTTATCAGGGACAACTTGATATAAAATATAAATCACATGTAAGTATAAACAAAAGTCAACACATAAAAAATCTTAAAAATATATAGAAAAAAAGTACTATAAAGCTAGTACAAAAGAGAACACAAACATAATAAGAACTTAATTAGTAAACAGCATTGAAAGCGAACAGTAATTAATAGACGCGATCAGCAAGTTACAGCATCAGTTTATGAATTAAAAGATTAGTGCAATATAGTATAAGAGAAAGGGGGTTCCTGATGAATGTGCAAGAGATATACAGGAAAGTATTGTGTGTTCATAAATGGAAACTGAAAATTCTATGGTGCGGGGTAATGGGTAACTATTTTACATGATATTAGTGTTCAGAATTGTCTATTTTCAGGAGCCCTGAACATTATCAACTACAGATGCAGCAATTCAAAATGTGCGGGCGATACCGCATTATTTTCCTGTACGCTGTACGCAGTCTACCGCGAGTTACCGGTAAATACCGCTAGCAAAATAATAGTATCCGGAATTTCCGCAAGGTGGAGCTAATAAAGCTCAACCTCTCATGTTTGGGCTGTCGCCATCAAAGTCTTTAATGAAGATATTACTAATAGTATTAATAATGAATGACCTTGGACAAGCTGTAAGTGTAAACTCAAAGTATTGCCCTGGTCCACAGGTAAAAGTAACACAACAGTATTTCGCAATCACGCATTTGTTTCCAATCTTGCAAAGTACAGCAATTTCTGAGAATCGATTCACCATGCCTTTCACATGCTCATAAACGAGATTGATTTAGGAACATAAACATATTACCGTATGCAAACTGTACTGTATGCAGTATGTATATGTATATTTAATGTCTTAGCTGTGCCCGTTTAAGTATTGAATATTCATATTGAATTTTACCACTGAAGGGAAATCTTAGTAGCTGAGCATAAAAAGAATAGGAGCATACTGCAACGCGTGTGAAGGCCATAAACTATATTAATTTTGGAACATAAACATACAGTATATGGCTGGTCTCGGTACTTTAAAGAAAACATACACGAAACATAGTTTCATTATGACCAGAATCGGTCTTGAGATATTTTTAACTTGATTTACAGTATTTCAGAGGTATGTCTTAACACCGGTACTACGTAAATACTGCTCACGTATATGTTTCTAGGTTTATATTATGCATTTCATACTGTCAAATTACTTTTGAGCAACTAATAAGAAGCGCGAAACGGTATGCATTTTAGTTTCGTTTTGTGCTGGGACTCTGCTTTTAACAATGTCGCCGTTGATTGATTAGAGATATCAAGTACATACAAGTCATTTTTTTAAATGTTGTAGTTCGTCTTGTAAAAATGTTACGAGTACATCATCTATCAACAATTCCACAGGTTCTGTTTCCATATTGCGGATTTTGGTTACTTAATATTATTTTCTAGATTTCACGTTGTGAATATATGATTTGGGCAAACAGAGCCGCAAAGAAGTACATTATGGGTTGTTGTTTTTTGTGCAGTTTTATCTAGAACAAGCGATGCTTAAACTTTTGTCTGATTCTTGTGAAACTATCCACACAACAGTTACAGTAGCTAGGAGTTGACTTCAGTGATGCCACTGATGGGATGTTTCTAAAAATCCATACTCTGTAAAACATCTTCTCTAGTTGTCCTGCATATGTATTCGCTAATGAAGCTGTGTGTTCTGAGCATGGATCTCTACATTTCTGTATGAACCAGCTTAGAGGGCTAAAGACAGCTTGTGTTTAAATTGAGTGTTAGGCAATTTATGCTTCTAAAGTCATGGTCAGCATTTATTTTTGTACTGTGCTGTAAACTTGTTCTGTGCCTAGTCACATTATTTTATAGCGTTTTTATAGCGTTATCAAATCTGGTGGCGCTGTGTGTTAGTTTCCTGACTCCCATGTTTATTTTTTAACAAACATTTCTTTGAAAAAATGAAACGTTTCCCTTGGTCAGAGATTAAATAAAACCTCACTCGCACCAAACAAATTTATATTTCTAAATATCACAACATGATCGAATTTTAGTCTTTTTAATAACAATGAATAGTCACCTATGCGTTACAAAATAAACATTTATATTGATTTGAATCGTGTTTTGATTTAAATCATAAACGCGTGTTTAAATATATGTGTTTAAAGGCGATATACTGTATAAAAGCGCTGATTCTTATGGAGTGTGTTCCGCCGGGGATTCAAAAAATATATATTTTTTAATCGCGTGTCTAAGGAAAATTGCAATATTACTTTGTTCATGCACAAACAGTGGCATGTTACATTATAATTTGTGTGTCTCCTCTTGCCAGAAAGCTCTAAATTGCATTTTGAGTGCGGTTTTTGACTTTTTCTAAATTGCAACCCATAAATAAAGCTGATAAAGTTTAGACTAACTGTATTCTAAACTGTATTACAACAGCACATTGGACAATGCAACGTAAATTGCAAAAATGCACTTGGAATCTGTCCAAGCCCTCCTACGAAAATTATTTAAACTGCGACACTTATCATTCATCTCTAAATAAACTTTATTTTATATAGCGTTTTAAGCAAATAGGTAATTAGATTGCTCATAAACCTGATCGCTTTTTCTACATAAACACATTGTGATTGCTTTTCCTTTATATTTAGGCTCAGATTTCAACTATAGATCGGATTATTATAAACTTTCTTGGAAAAATGTATTTTATGTAAACCATGTTTGCTATTGATTCATTTAGGGCTAAAATACGTTCATTGTCTTCCAATCGAGTCGAGTTGACATTGGAAGCTTGCCAGTCCCGGACTGTTACACCAACGCATTAGCATGTTAAAGCGATTTCATTGAGGAGCCTAGCTACCAGTTAACACTGTACTTCCTACTTTGAAAATACCTGTGAAACCGGTTTAATTCGTCACAGCCAGCACTCCGGCAGAGAGGGGGTTTTACTCGTAAAGTAGAAGCAGGTGAGATTTCCAGCGAAAGACACCTCCCTCCCCCTCCTCAAAAACCCAGTAAGTACAGTACCAGTTAAGAAAGGCGAGGCTCCTCAATGAAATCGCTTTAACATGCTAATACGTTGCTGTAACAGTCCGGGCGTGGCAAGCTTCTAATTTCAACGCGACCACGGCGAAAGGAACCCTTCTTTCATTTGAAAGAAGAAGCCCTGAATGAATTAATAACAAACATGGTTTACATAAAAGCCCTTTTAGCCTTTGTCACTAATGAAGCAAAGGTCACTAGCCTTTGTCACTAATTGAACCACTAAATAAAGACATAAATATAAAAATCTTAAGATTTTTAAAATACATGACTTTGCTAAAATTTATTTGAAAATAAAAACGATTACAAACGCCAGGGGAGAGAGAGAACAGGGGATGGATATTGGTTTTGCATAAGGGGCGGGGCTATGGAAATGAGGTCTGTTTGGGAATGTGGAGTTACATGTTCTGGCTGTTTGTGAATTATCGTTGTTGAGTATGGAGTGTTGAGGTATTGATTTTGTGTAATGCTTTATGTTGAAAATTGAGGTGGATTTTGTTTATGATAAAGAGGATAAACTGGGATGGGAGGAGGGTTTGGTTTTGCATAAGGGGCGGGATTATGATAATTGGAGGAATTTGCGAGAGTATAATGGTTTGATATATTTGATTTTGTATTGTGGTCGTTATCTATGTTTTTGGTTGGTATTATGTTTATATGGTTGTTTTTGTTGGTTGGTTGTTATTATGGTTATTAATAATACAATCTATAGTTGAAATCTGAGCCTAAATAAAAAGAAAAAGCAAGTGATTAGGTTTATGAGCAATCTACTTATTCGTTTAAAACGCTATATAAAATAAAGTTTATTATTAATTTGCTGGACAGAGCGGTGAACATTATTATGCATAAGACAAAGATAACAATCCTGATCAGTTTAGAAATCTGTGTACGCTGTAAGGTTTTTACTTCTTAAACTTTTAAAATACACGTTTCGAATAGAAAGAAATCCTCTTCCTGGTATAGTCGCATGAAGAGAGATGCGAAACAGCCCTACACAGCCCTGTCGCAGTACACGAATATAATCATATCGTTATTAAATTCTTTAGATACACGATTCCATATTATATTAGCAGAAAAGCTTAAAACTACCATTTTTTCACACGCTATTTCACATGTTAGTTAAATTTAATTTATTTATATATTATATATTTATATCTCTGACCAAGGGAAACGTTTCATTTTTTCAAAGAAATGTTTGTTAAAAAAAGAGTCATAGTTTTAGTGCTTTTTATGCTCAGCTACTAAGATTTCCCTTCAGTGGTAAAATTCAATATCTACAACGGACCACGAGTGCCCCTGTCGGTCAACCAATCACGTACCGCGGTACCCCGCGTCATCTTGTGTCATGATTCTCGACGCCACCTGCGGTATGTGTCTGTAACGCGCACTTTGAATGGCTGCATCTGTATATGTAGGGCACTGATGTTGTACTTATGAGCAAGTTACTTCAATGTGATGGCTCCAGCATAATACCAAGTTGTAAAAATAGTTGCAAATGTAACAGTGGATTAAAGTCTCATTCAATTTAATGAACAGTTAATACTATTCTAGGAAAGAATATTCCCAGTGTTTGGATGTTTCCTTTGTTGAAAAATTATTAATCACTGTATTTCTCTTCAGAAGAGGCTTATTTGAGTAGCTTATATTAATGTATTAATGCTGCTAAATGGACATTCTCCCTAGTACCTGGTGCTGTAGATACTAAAATTACCTAAATGAATTGTGTCTCTAGGATCTGAAGGTATTACACAAATTTTACTTAAGAGAACACAATTTCAGAACTCACTGCCTCTTCCACACTTGAGTTTAGTTGTTTGTATCCTTGGCCAATTCTATGACTGCTGCTGACTGCTGCCTAGATATGGACTGATTTAAAAATCAGCAAACCAGATAAAGAGTCTTGTAACTAAACATTTTAGAAGTCTATAATTAGATAAACTAATAGATCATTACATTAAAATATGTCTTATCTACGTAATGAATTATTGTATTTCTATGAATGTACCAAATCAGAAGTCAAATGTTTGAGAATTTAGCTGCTAGGCCACTTCTAAAATAAAACATATTTTTTCTTGCCAATTAGGTACAATATTGAATTTATGTTTAATATAAATAAAATGATGTAATATGAAGCTTTTCAAGGGCAGGTCACATTTAGCTGTATCAATTCCCAAAAATAATTATTAAAGAGATTTTTTTTATCTTCAGCTCTCTTGTTATTATGTTTCCATAATAGGTGGTTAATATATAATTAATTGCAGGAATCCACTAGCTGTCTCAAATAATTTCAGTGAAACTTGAATTGAACCTAGGAATAGGAGAGAAGTAAAACTCTAAGTTAGTTCTTTGTTAAGTTATGTATATACACATATACACAATATACACATTAATAATAAACATACCAAAGATCAGTTCTTTTTCATCTCTTTATTTTAAAGCACATGTATTAAATGTTAATAAAATTTCAGTTAATATTTTATGACATTCAGTTCTTAGCATTTGACTTTCTTTAAAAACATTCATCTTACAAATACAGTATGTAACATTTTGTCTAACACGCTGTATTACAAATACATATTCATTAAAGTCTAGTATGTCTGAAAAGACAGTCTTGCAATTGTATTCAGACCCTTCTTATGGTGTCACATTTGAAATTACAAAATAATGACACACATTTTTTAAACTTAATATTTTATTAAAATGTTCATATTTAAAACTTCTAAGGATAAGATAAGGTACAGTAAGTGTCAGCAAAAACTAAAGAAAAAAACTGAAATACATGGATTGCAGAACTTTTCAGAATTTTGAAATCAATATTTGGTGAATGTACCTTTGCCAGCAATTACAGTTGCATGTTAATTTGGTAAGTGTCTAACAATTTTGCAAACCAGTTTGTTGCAATTCTTGATTATTGTTAATGGCAGCAACTCTGTAAAGTTTCTTTTGGTTCACTTACGGACAACAGTTTTCAAGTTCTTCCACAGATTATAGGATTTAAGTCAGATCTTTTACTGGATTCACTGTCTTTTTCTTAAATCAAAGCACTGTATCTCCAGCCTTGTGTTTTGGCTAATTGTCTTGCTGAAAGGTGAATTTTCAGCCCAATTTAAAGTCTTCTATAGTATTTGCCTGTACTTTGCTCTGCCCTTTTTTCTTTAAACCTGTGTTTTCAGTCTCTTATAAAGCTCATCCCAGTAGCATGATGCTGTCACCACCATAAAATGATTGTAGGAACAGTTTTGATTGGGAAACATGCTTTTTTGGCACCAAATCCTTACAATCAAAAAAGTTCCCATTTAGTTTCATCTGCCCACAGCATCCTTGCCACATTTTTGCAGAACTAATCAGCTTTTATGCAAGCTTATTTTATTTTTACAGTAAAACAGTATGAAACAGTATCTGAAAACAAACAAAACATAACTATTTAACTGATTAAACTTCTATCCCACTTTTCCTATATCTGCAAAACTAAGTTACTTACCAGCATCAAAGGGAAAAGGTTTCTGTAAAATTCACAGCTCACACTTTTCCAGTTTACAGTCACTTCCTTGCCCCCTTCTCCCTTTGGTGAAGCATGTAACAAAGCTTCTGTTCTCTTTCTATACAACAGGTTGGCAGAAAGTGGATTTTTTTCAACTGTCACCCAACCAATTGTTTTTCATCAGTTAGTTGGGTGACAAAGGGTGGCAGATATTTCTCCACAGATTTCCTGAGAATGTAATTCAGATAAGATGTCTGTCTTTTCAGAACCTGCCTACTATAATTATGTATAGCATATAATGTCTTAATATTGCCCTTCCTAATCACAAATAAACTTGTGTGTATGGTATGTGGCTCATGGAGTTAACATGAAATTACGTTTCTATCTGTTCTTGTTGTCATTTCATTTTAAACATACAGTACATATTTCCCCTGACCTTTTAATTTTGTTATATCTTATTGTTCATTTACTATTTAGATGTAAAAAATCAGTCAGGTTTCTAAAGTTAAGTTTCTAAGTTACTATATTCAGAAACCATTTTTAAGATAGCAGTTATCTGTGGACTTTATAACTTCTTAGATCTTTTATCAGTGTACTTTATTAGTATGTAGTGGTTTGATGGGTTTACTGAGACAATTATTAATTGTGGCAGTAATCACGAGGTTGTTTGTTGGGGCTTTTAGAAAATCAATCGTCAGAACAACTAACAACGCACACACACGGGTTCAATACACGGGATACATTTATTAATATAACTGTGCACCAAACATATACTAGTCTGCCTGGATACGAGCGGCAGACCTTACGGTGAGGGTTATCAATATGCAAGGTATATAATCTCGAAGAGATGCAAACACAAAGAGATACACAACAGAGAATATATGTCAATCAATATATATCGTTCGGTTACCAAATCGCTAATCAGTGTTATTACCCACTGTTACTCTAAACTCGGAAGTAAATACATTACTCATGAATTAAATTGATAACAACTTGAGGTACAATTGAATTCTCGAGACGCAATGTAGAACATGGGGTTTACTTATCCACTGTGTTTGGATTTGGAATTTCCCGGCACGAACACCAAACCAGCTGACAGGCTCTGTTGCAGCCTCTGTTCCAGCGGTTGTCCAATGGGCGTTGTGACGGCGTCCTCTGGCTACCGGCCAACCAGTCGAGGTGCAGCTCGGAGTAGGACGGGCGGAGGAATCTAACTGCGGCGCGCAGGGCAGTCGTTGCTCTGAGGGGATCTACCAGCAGTCCGGCTGGCTAGTAGAAAGTCTCTATGCACAGAGTGTGACCGCGAGTCCTCACAAGTCACTCTTTTGCCTGGGAAGAAACTGGTTAGTTCCCGGTCCAGCGCTGCTTCTGAATAAGCTATTCAGGTTGTCGACGAGGGTCCAACTCTAGGCTGCCGTTGATCAAGCGGAGCATTCACGTTGGTAGAATTCTGAGTACGTACGGGTTCCTCGGCCTCGCGCTTAGAACAAAGTCCAAGTCCTTTTGCAGACAACAGCAGTTGTCACGTGATTGTCTCTGAGGATGCGCGAAAATGGCCAAGGAGAGCCCAGAACTGAGCTTGCGCTCCCTTTTTGATCAAGACCCAGATGTGTGCTGATTGGTTGAGAGTTTGGCGGGCATTGGAGACCCACGTGGTATTACCACGCCCTGCCAGTCCCTGATTGGTTGGTCAAGGTGAGATATAAGTCACTTACTCTTGACACTTAGGAATGCAGTCCAGATGTCCATTCGGCACTCCCTAGACTGATAGGCGCCAATGGATGAACATTGATCATGATAGCCAGGCTCAGCTAATTGCATCCCCGTCTGGGAGCTTGTTTCTTATCACAAGAAAACACTCTTAAATCAGCTTGCATGAATTCTTTCTCTGTGGCTGCACCACAGAGATGGAGGGTGAGATGGGGCCTCTTTAAGGAGCATACCAACGCTTAATTCTGTCTTATTAACAAGCATTGCCGCTACATATCCCCCCTTTTTGAAGGTCACGAAGTCCTGAGGCGTTGTTGCCTTCAAAACAAAAACAGAGTTAAGTGATGTCTGTTGTACCCCGGTGGATTCTACCACCCAATATTCACATTACCTCTCGAGAATTTGTACAGGAAATAGTGTTGGAAAGAACATTGCGTATACCTGCTCTCAGTTATAAGGTACATAGAAATGAGGCATCGGGCGTCATCATTAGCCCTAGACCTTAAACTTCCGGCAGTTCACTATCAGTATCGGATAGCTCTGCAGCAGGCAGACGTTTGGGCGTGGTTACCTGATTTCGGTGATAAACCATTGCTCCCTTTGTCTCATTCAAACTACCCCGCAAGGCTTTGATACAAGAGAACAGCATCCAACACATTACCCCAGCCATGATCCAGCTACCCAGCAGCAGTGTCAAGATGACCACGTTTACTGTTCCTAGCGCCCCAGAGGATCCACAACAACTGTGCTTGGGACCTACCAGTGTAGTTTTTAAGTTTGTGTCGTTGAGAACAAATTCGACTACCTGTACACCCTCAAGACTTACTGTCTCTTGGATTCTCTCATCCAAGTCAACGCTGTGTCCTCTGAAAGCGTCCACAATCTCGAGTTCCGTTTCATACAGTTCTGACTCCAGGTGATACAGTGCTAAATCGTTGAAATGCACTATAGCTCCTTCAGGAACTTGTAGAAAAACTGTTTGGTTGGGTAGCTGCACTTCGGTAGCTGTATCATGTCTGTCATAGGTTATTGTAACCATTAACTGTGGTGTGCTGACCAGCCATTTCTTTCCCACCTGCTCAACCTGGGGTTCGTTAACCTCACGTTTGCTCGTCACTGTGGCTTTACACTTTTCAGTGGCAGCCCCCTTTCTGATACCACACAACCTCTGAGTTGTGTCCCTAAGGAATGGCTTACTTGGGCATACCCAGTGGATATCCTTGGTTGATATACACAGTTCCAGGTTTGGAACAAGGTACAAATTCTGATCATCCTCCTGGTAAGCTACGAGCGGTGGGGTGGTCAACTTCACATGCATGTCCCCCCTCCAGAAGCCAACGTTCAATATAGACTTGAGTCTATAGATATCCTTGCTACTCACGATGGGAAGGTTCAACAGGAAACCGATTTCCTTGGCTTCAGGGTTGACATGTATGGGAATGGCACTGCCTAGACTGTATGCAAGATGTACTTGCAATGGCTGCACCATCTCGGAAGTGGTTGTCTTCAGTACTTCTTCTACTAAGGACAGTGGAACCAAGTAGGTTGGAATCTGTCCCATGGCTAGGCTAGTTACTGTGGCACTAAGCTCCCTAAGCAGATCCTGCATCAGCATTCTGACCTGTTGCACATAAGCATAGTCCCACTGTAACACGTCGACAATCCTGCCCACGGTGTGGAGGGTGTTATTTAACAGTGCTGCATGAAGGTTTACTGCTAAAATTGTGCCCTGTAAGGTTTTCCCTAGGCTTTCCAGCCGCTGCTGCTGTTGATACAGCTTGTCATAAATTTCTGGCATTTCCTTACGTAACCCAGACACCTGCCTTCTCAGGGTGGTCAGGGTGACAGTGTTAGCAGCAAACAGACCCGCTGAAAATAGCGAACCCACGGCGGAGGCCGCAGCAATCAGACCCCCCAAGAACCTTTTGGGCCGGCTGAGGCCTGTCATCTCCTCCTGGGTGACTGTTGCCTTCCTCAGCTGGTGGAGCATGTGTATAGTGTCTAGCTGGGCATGCCATACAGTATCCCCAGCCCACTGCCTACCATGATAGGACACCCTACTGTTCATGTTGATGTGCTTCCGAAACACATCATGTGGGTCCAGCCGTACATACACTCGCTGAGTATATGTTCTGCAATTTGTTAACAACAATCCGGGAGCGTCCTGCAGGACTATGCCGGTAGGAGGACCGGGTTCCACAACTTCAAGGGGCTGTGTCGAGGCGATCCACAGTACTGTCAGGACCAGCCGTGGCAGTTTTAGGATTCCCATTCTGGAACACAGATGAGGCACATGGTACAGTTCCACTATATTTTTGAATATATTTTCCTAGCAGGACCTACACTACAGTACCTAACTACCTGCAACTACAAAGGGGCACCCCCCTCTTTGATCGGGTTTAGACTTTTAACCCTATTCTGTGTCCTCCGGCGCCATTTGAGATGGGCGATACAACCGGAGGTGGTTGCGATGCACCCACTTGTAGACCAGAGATTGCCTTCCCTTTTCAATCCGAATTCGATAAGCTACTGGTGATACCTTATCGACAATCTCGTGGGGTCCTGTCCAACTGGGTAAGAACTTCCGGGCCACCCCTGTGGGTTTGGCAAACTGGAAGTACAGGACCTTGTCTCCTACGTGGAGTTCCTGGTTAACTGCCTTTCGGTCATAGTATGCTTTCCTACCCTCTGCACTCCTTCCCAGATTGTTCTGGGCAAAAGCAAAGGTTGCCTGCAGATGTGCTCGCAGGTCTGACACATACTGATGGGCCGTAGCAGCCCCCGTCGTGCTCAGATCCTCCACCCCATAGAGACAGTGTAGGGGAAGAGTCATCTTCCGACCTGTCATCATCTCAAAAGGTGGGACCCCCGTAGAGCAATGGGGCGTGGCTCGGATGGCCATCAGAACCAGGGGCAGCTTAATGTCCCAGTCCCTACTGTTGGTGGAGACAAACTTTTTGAGCATACTAACCACCGTTCGGTTTACCCTTTCTGCCTGGCCCGAGGATTGAGGGTGGTAGGAGATATGCAACTGGGCCTTGACCCCAAGCATATTCCACAGGGTTGCCATTACTGTAGCTGTGAAATGGGTTCCCCGATCCGAGTCCACGGTCAGGGGGAGTCCCCATCGACTGAACACATGGTTCACCAACAGCACTGCAGTTGTCTCTGCCGTGTCGTTGGGTGCTGGGAGGCACTCAATCCATTGTGTGAATGCACACGTAACAGTGAGGAAATATTTGTTCCCTCTGGATGACCTCACCAGCGGCCCCACCCAATCCATTTGTAGATTGGACCAGGGGAATGTCATGCCCTTTTTCTGGAGTGGTGCACGGTGCAAGGGCCGTGATGGTTGGAACTGGCTACACGTCAGACACCCCTTTACATACGCGGCGATGTCTTGGCCATGTGAGGCCAGAACGCCACCTGCTGGATAGTGTCGTACGTGGCCTTGATTCCCCGGTGACCCCCACAGGGCTCGTCATGAGCGTGTTGGATCATGACCCCCCGATGACAGCGGGGAACTACCCACTTTGGGACACCTTGTGCAACTGGTACACAAACCAACAACCCCTTTATAATTTTTAGGTTGTCTTTCACCTCTGCCAGCTCCTTCAGCTCCGGAGACTGGCTCAGCACCTGCTCTGAAAGAGGTTGACGCACTGGGTCAGCGATATGCTGATACATTTGCCCAATTGGTGGGTCCTGTTTCTGCATTTCCACAAGATCGGTGTTAAAACCCTGTGACCCAAGCACTACAGATTGAGGGTCGGCTCCGACATCCTGTCTAGCCCTGCTTCGGGTGACCGCCTTGACCTCAGCCACGGTTTCTGGGGGTAGCCATTCCTGCTGGAACTGCCAGGAATCACCCTCTAAGGCGCCAGATTTGGCCAGCCGGTCGGCCTCATCATTCCCGTCTTTGTCGGGTCCCTTCACCTGGGAGTGTCCCTTCACCTTCCTCCAGTAAACCATCATTCCAGCCTCGGTCGTGAGCTTGTCACTGGCCAGGAACAACTCTTTGTTCTTTACTTCCTTGCCCTGGGCATTTTTCATGCCGTTACCCTTCCAATACGGAAGATGGGACACGAAGCTATGTCGGGCGTAGTTCGAGTCACTACAGATGACAAATTGTTTAAGGCCATTTGTCAGGGCCTGCTGGAGGGTGATCAGCACCCCAGCTACTTCCGCATACTGACTAGTCTTTGGTCCTAGCTTATAGCGGGTCGGCCCACAGGGAGTATTGTCTTGCCAGACTACACCTACCCCTGCTAGCACCTGCTGTTCGTGGCGAAAAGAGCAACCGTCAACATAGGCCATGGGTAAGCCCTGGCCCACGTTCTCATCGTAGTACCGATGATTGTTCGGTAGCTCAGCAGCGGGAATCATTTCTGGAGCTTCCATGTCAGTGTCACAGCCGTGACACACTTGGCCCAAAGCCAGGCCCTGTCCCAGGTACATTTTCTTGCTCTGTGCATAATGTTCCTCTATCTCATAGCCTTGTAGGGCCATCATCCATGCCACAATCCTGCTATTTGACACCCTGCCTGCTTTCAGTCTCTGGCTATGCAGGAATGTCACAGGTTGGTGGCAGGTTTCGATGATGATCTTTTGTCCCCCAACATAACTACGGAAGTGTTCTACCGACCAGACCATAGACAACAGGGCCTTCTCGCAGTCCAAGAACTTTTGCTCCACTGGGGTCAGGGCTCGACTGGCATACGCCACTCCAAGGGAGTGCTCTTAGAACCCTGCTTCAAGGTAGAAGACCTTATTTTTGTCAGGGTAGGCCAAGCACGGCGCACTACCGAGTTTGCGCTTCAGCTCCATCACAACCTGTTCTGTTTGAGAGAACCTGTTTTTGAGAAGGTCCCCACTCAAAGGGCACATCTTTCTGCAACAGCTTGTGGAGGGGCCTTGCTATTTCAGCGTAATCCTCAATGAACTGCCGGGAATAATTACATACTCCCAGAAAGCTGCGCAGTTCAGACAGGTTAGTGGGCGACTTCATATTCTGGATAGCTTGGACTCTGCTGGACTGTGGCTGTATGCCTTGGGCTCCAACCAATAGTCCCACGTACTCCACTTGGGTCCTACACCACTGTCCCTTGGCCAGAGACAGTTTGGCCCCTGCACGGGAGAGCTGGGTCAACACATGCCTGATCTCGGCCATGTGTTCTTCCCAGGTCTGACTCCGCATCAGAATATCGTCCACATAGACCAGGTTGCCCCTGGCGGCTGCATCACTCATGGCTTTGTGCAGAAATATGTTGAACTCCGCTGGGGAGTTGGAATACCCAAAGGGGCATCGATTCCAGGTGAACTGCCTGTTTCCGAAGGAAAAGGCCAGTTTGTACTGGTCTGTCGGTTCTACCTTGAGGGTCCAGAACCCATTGGCCACATCCACTGTGGTGAAATATTTCGCTGTTGTCACCTTGGCTAGCTCCTGATCTAAGTAGATCATTGGCCATCGTGAAAAAGGAACCTGTTTATTCAGCTGCCGGTAGTCAATGGTCAGACACCACTTACCATTGGGTTTCAGCACCGGCCACAGTGGGGAGTTATAAGTGGAGTTACACTCCCTTATGATCTGACGCTCTAGTAGAGCATCCAACGTCTGCTTTATGGACTCGTATGCTGTGAGGGGAATGCGATACTGCCTGACATAGGTTGGGCGGGCGCCAGGGGCTGTGGGAATGCGCTCTGTGTGCAAATCCGTCACCCCGCAGTCATAGGCGTCCCGTGCAAACACTTCCTGGAAATCCTGGAAGATCTGACGCAGCTGCTGACGCTGGCTTTCCGTTTCCAGGTCATCTGCCTTACCCACCTGTTCCTGTACCTGCTCTAGGAACCCTGCTTTTGATGGCATGGCGGTATCCCGGGTCGCACTCTTAGCTGAGTGGTCCGTCGGAACACCTGCGTGTACTGTGTACACAACCATCTCATCCTTATCGCTAAGGTCCACTCTGCACACCTCCTGGTTGCAGAATCCCTCTATTGGCATAATTGCGATCATCCGCCGGGGGTAGGTGTAGTACACCTGCTCGTTTCCCCCCTCCCTGGCCAAGGGACCAGGGAGCTGCTGCCCCAGTACTGGGATGGCCAGTTCGAAATCATAGAAACCATTGTCAATTACCAGTCCCATGTCAGTGCGAGCAGGGATTTTGACATCTTGTTTTGCTATGTTCTGCACCAACAGGCAGGTGGCTCGGCCATTCCGTTCCAGTCTGGGGGTACCACAGACTGCTAGGTTCAGTCTGATAAACTGAGCTGATGGTTGGAAGAAAACCATCTCAGTATCCATTCTCTGTCCCTTCTTCAGGACAAGGCATACCGGAAACCCTGCTGTTGATGCAGGAACGATCAGGTCTGATTCGTTTACTACCTGGCAGGTCTGAGGAATCGTCTGACCTGACCGAATGTTCTCGGGGTCGCCGCTTAGAGAGTGGGCATCTGGGTTCACCCGTGTCCACAGCACACTGTTTACTGTGCCCAGCTGGGCGCCCAGTCGAACCAACAGGTCTGCACCAATACAGACCGAATGGGCCAGCTGAGGTGCTACCTGGAAGTAGTGGGCAAACTTCCTTTTTCCGATGGAGATGGAAGCTACACAACTTCCTTTGCTCCAAATGGACCTATGAGGTGGGGGTGCCCACCACAGAACCTGTGACTGCGTCACCAGGGTCACCTGACGGCTTCGCGACAGGTCCTTGAACAGACCTTCACTGATTATGGACTTCTCAGAGCTGAGGCTGAGAATTACATCATCAACCTGCACTTCTGCAACCTGGACCCCTCCCACCACCATGGGGTGGTAGTCCTGGTCCCCCTGAGGTACCAGGGCGCACAGAAAGGACTCCCATTCATTACCAGACAGGGAGATCCACTCTTCTTCAGGGATGAAAAAGGGGTGTGCTTTACCTGGCGGGTCAAGCAGCTGCTCGGAGCACTGCTCCTGTAGTTGGGAGACCGTGGGAGTGCTGGCCTGGGCAGGACTTCCCTGTAGTTTTGGAAAGCAAGAAGAGACATTTATTTCTCGTCCAGAGGAACCAGGTGGAACATCCAACTCAGCTATAGTGTTCAGTGGGCACTGTGTGATCTCAGCATAACCACTGAACCCCCCTTTTTGCTGTACGACAGGCTTAGGGTTTTTGACCTGAGCCCACAATTTTCCACGCTGGCAGTCCACCAGAGGCTCCAGCCTGTCAAGCAAGTCTTGGCCAATGAGTAGTGGCTCTGTTTTAAACCTAGAGATGTAAACAGGATGCACCACATTCATTGGCCCGAACCTAAGAGCCACCCACACTCGGTGTGTGATCCTGGCATGATCCTGGGTATAGCTGGAAATATCTATCATACACGGTTCTACCTTAAGTCTGATGCCTTTTCCTTTCGCTACTCGTTTGAGCTCGCTGAGTAGATCGGCTGACATCAAGTTAATTTCAGCCCCAGTGTCAATCAGTGCTTTCCTATCTAAGACGTTTTCAAGAGAAACCTTGATATAAATACGCCTTGCTTTGCCTTTCTGGCTGAGATTCCCTAAGAATTGTTGGAAGCCTGCCTTTTCTTTGACTTCAGGGGCGGGGTTAGCGCCCAACTCAGAGTCACAGCCTTCTTCCAGGCAGGAACCCTCCCACCCAATCAGATAGACTGAGGGAGGGGTTTGGTATGGATCCCCGCCTCCTCCGGTGAGAAGGGGTGTGGTCCCCCTAAGCTCATTCACGCTTCCGGCATTCGGTGCGGAAGGTTTACTCTGTCCTGGTCTCTCAAGCAGGGCTTCTTCAAGCCGGGCCAGGCGGGCTGCAGTCGACTCCCTTCGTCCAGCCTTATGATAGGCTCCGCCTGAGCCCTTGCCTTCCCCGTAGCGCTCACGGCGGCTCTGACGCTTAGTGCGGTCCTGCCTGCCTATTTTGCGCCGGGGCTTATAGGGCTCAGGAACCTCAGCTCCCTCGAGCTGAGGCGAGTCGTCAACCCTGCTGGCTTTAGTGGCGAACACGGCCGTTTTAGCAGGTTTTCGCTCTGAGGAAGCAGAGACTTCAGCTCCCCAGGCTTTTTGAGCCAACCTTCTAATGTCAGCCATTTTCATCGCTTTTGCATCTGTGTGCATCACAATCATTTTCCTGACTGAGGGATGCAGATTAGCAATGAATAAACCTTTGAAATTCACGTTCTCTTTGCAACCCTCTTCATTCCGCCCTGCAAAATAAGTGTGCCTAAGCCTCTCATAATAGTCGCGAGGGGCTTCAGCTTTTTCGTGCTTAATATGGTGCGCAGCGGCCACGGCAGCTATGGGATCGATAAAAGCCGAAAATTCTCCGATCATTGCCTGACACAGCTCCTCAAAGCTATTACAGACCTGCGGTCCTTGTCTGGACATCCACTCGTGTACCGCTCGGCTAGTAGTTTTCCTTACTAACATAGCCTTTTCCTGTTCGGACGCTCCGGGCATAAACTGCAAAGTATGTCTCAGCTCATCGATGTAGGTTTCCACATTGTTCCCTGACACTGATGGGTCAAACCTTTCTACATCTTTGGCTAACTGCCTCAGGGAGTGGAGGTTAATTTTTACGGTTTCTCCGCAGGCAGGGGGACGGCCGTGATCAGGAGCAGGGGGTCTCTGCCTGAATTGCATCGCCCTTGCGTCTCGCGCAGGACTCGGCGATCTCCCCCATGCCGATCCGACCACAGACCCTGCCCGGGAGAAACCTCCTCCTGGCGCGCTGGGTGAGCGCTCCGGGCTGCTAGGTGGGCTGGCATGCAAGTGGTATCTAGCCTGTTTTGCTTCCAGTACAAAAGCATCTAACTCCTTTTGCCTTTCCTGGCTGAGTTCATTTAAACTCTCAATTTCTTTTTCTTTTTCTTTCAAGCTCGCTTCCAGGTCTCTCCTAGCTACCTCAGCCGCAGTTTCTAGCAGACAGGTCATCTAATTTACCTAAAACTTCCCTGAGTCTGTCTTCACTTTCCTCATTTTTCACTCTCTTTTCTCTGATTATATCCAACAACTCAACTCGCTCCGCCTTATATCTTTCTAGCTTTCCCTGAAGCTTTTGAAACTTTGTCAGCTCGGACAAAGACAGTTCCAGCTGTTTAGCTAGATTTAAGGCGAAACTCGATAGGACCTGAACTGCGTTCACGGACCCTCCTGTGTTAAGCTGGTTCGCTACCTTGGCTACTAAATCTACTTGCAGCTTCTCAATATCATCAAAGTTCAACTTTTCGATACCGCTCCAGTAACCAGGATTGTCGTCGCTAGAAATAGTACTTATAAGCGACTCCACTTCAGACATTTTAGCAGCCATTGTCATTACGTCAGAGAAACGTTTAAGAGTATTACTTTTTTTTTCCTTTTACTAAAATACAGTATGGAATTTAAACACCCGAGCAGATGGATTTCCAATCAGCACACGTTACACTAAACGCTAGAAAACAGGGGGATTTCTTTGCGCAGTTATCAGCACACCCGGTATTCGCGTATAGAAGCCGCGGCGCTGTGCTGAACTTGAACTCACAGCAATATCAGTTATTCTGTGCGATTGATTCTCATTTCATTCTAAACTCGGCCCACCCAGGGACGCCATTAAATGTAGTGGTTTGATGGGTTTACTGAGACAATTATTAATTGTGGCAGTAATCACGAGGTTGTTCGTTGGGGCTTTTAGAAAATCAATCATCAGAACAACTAACAACGCACACACACGGGTTCAATACACAGGATACATTTATTAATATAACTGTGCACCAAACATATACTAGTCTGCCTGGATACGAGCGGCAGACCTTACGGTGAGGGTTATCAATATATAAGGTATATAATCTCGAAGAGATGCAAACACAAAGAGATACACAACAGAGAATATATGTAAATATATATCGTTCGGTTACCAAATCGCTAATCAGTGTTATTACCCACTGTTACTCTAAACTCGGAAGTAAATACATTACTCATGAATTAAATTGATAACAACTTGAGGTACAATTGAATTCTCGAGACGCAATGTAGAACATGGGGTTTACTTATCCACTGTGTTTGGATTTGGAATTTCCCGGCACGAACACCAAACCAGCTGACAGGCTCTGTTGCAGCCTCTGTTCCAGCGGTTGTCCAATGGGCGTTGTGACGGCGTCCTCTGGCTACCGGCCAACCAGTCGAGGTGCAGCTCGGAGTAGGACGGGCGGAGGAATCTAACTGCGGCGCGCAGGGCAGTCGTTGCTCCGAGGGGATCTACCAGCAGTCCGGCTGGCTAGTAGAAAGTCTCTATGCACAGAGTGTGACCGCGAGTCCTCACAAGTCACTCTTTTGCCTGGGAAGAAACTGGTTCGTTCCCGGTCCAGCGCTGCTTCTGAATAAGCTATTCAGGTTGTCGACGAGGGTCCAACTGTAGGCTGCCGTTGATCAAGCGGAGCATTCACGTTGGTAGAATTCTGAGTACGTACGGGTTCCTCGGCCTCGCGCTTAGAACAAAGTCCAAGTCCTTTTGCAGACAACAGCAGTTGTCACGTGATTGTCTCTGAGGATGCGCGAAAATGGCCAAGGAGAGCCCAGAACTGAGCTTGCGCTCCCTTTTTGATCAAGACCCAGATGTGTGCTGATTGGTTGAGAGTTTGGCGGGCATTGGAGACCCACGTGGTATTACCACGCCCTGCCAGTCCCTGATTGGTTGGTCAAGGTGAGATATAAGTCACTTACTCTTGACACTTAGGAATGCAGTCCAGATGTCCATTCGGCACTCCCTAGACTGATAGGCGCCAATGGATGAACATTGATCATGATAGCCAGGCTCAGCTAATTGCATCCCCGTCTGGGAGCTTGTTTCTTATCACAAGAAAACACTCTTAAATCAGCTTGCATGAATTCTTTCTCTGTGGCTGCACCACAGAGATGGAGGGTGAGATGGGGCCTCTTTTAGGAGCATACCAACGCTTAATTCTGTCTTATTAACAAGCATTGCCGCTACAAGTATATCTTGTATATTAATATATCATATTAGTAAATGTACACAATAAATTACACAATATGTACATAAGAATGACATTCATGTTTTTAACCAATGTGAAAATAAATACATTTTATTTTGCCTCTGGCAGCAGAAAGTCAAAGTGCTGTATGAGTTAGTACTTGCACATAGAAGACAGAAGTGTGAGATACTGTACAAGATGAAAGATTAATACATTTTTAGGTCCTGGTTGTATTTTACCAATTGTACAGAAGAAAACAAGAGATATTATTCTAAGCTTTTTGCACAGCTCTTTCAACAGTTCCTTCAGAATTTCAGCTTTCAGCTTTAGTAGAACTAAGATTCTACTGTGAAGACCAAGGATCTTATAAAATTCTTTCACTTTTACAATTTTCCATTCCCATGTGCTCCCATGTGTTTTAAGAAAACTACAGTTATACCAGTGCCAAAGAAAAATACTGATGTCTGTTTTAATGATTACAGACCAGTAACACTCACATGACATCACAGCCATATCACCCTGCAACTCACAACTGGCAACCCACTCAAGCTAAGTAGGTGTAAGCCTGGTCAGTACCTGGATGGGACACCTCCTGGGAAAAACTAAGGTTGCTGCTGGAAGAGGTGGTAGTGGGGCCAGCAGGGGGTGCTCACACTGCGGTCCACGTGGGTCCTAATGCCCCAGTATAGTGATGGGGACACTATACCGTAAACAGGCGCCATCCTTCGGATGAAACATAAAACCGAGGTCCTGACTCTCTGTGGTCATTAAAAATCGCAGGGCTTTTCTAGCAAAGAGTAGGGGTGTAACCCCGGCGTCCTGGCCACATTTCCCATTTGCCTTATCAATCATGGCCTCGTAATAATCCCCATCTATGAATTGGCTTCATTACTCTGCTCTCCTCCCCACTGATAGCTGATGTGTAATGAGCGTTCTGGCGCACTATCGCTGCCGTTGCATCATCCAGGTGGAGGGGTGTCCTCATTACCTGTAAAGCGCTTTGAGTGGAGTGTCCAGAAAAGCGCTATATAAGTGTAAGCAATTATTTTTATTATAATTATTATTATCATCTACAGTGAGGCATATTAACACATTGGTACCAGAGTGCTTAAAGTTTGCAGAGGTCCAAGCTGATGTTGTTTCCTCTTAACACTGCTTTGGCTCATTTGAATAATAGAGACACATACCTCAGAATGCTATTCATTCATTACAGCTCTGTTTTTAACACTTTAGTCCTAAATCCTGGTTTCTCACTTTT
The DNA here is from genome assembly GCF_040954835.1 of Lepisosteus oculatus. Taxonomy (NCBI): domain Eukaryota; kingdom Metazoa; phylum Chordata; class Actinopteri; order Semionotiformes; family Lepisosteidae; genus Lepisosteus; species Lepisosteus oculatus. Next base: position 9,156,262 of record NC_090710.1, read on the forward strand.
TCTTCCCCTTCCTTCTCTGGTAAACATTATAGGAGCATAAAGGCATTAATTTTCAGATTAAGAAATAGTTTTTTCCCACAAACTGTCAGATTACAGATTGAACCTCTACCACTGATTCATACTGATGTTTTCTTTCTCTTCTCATACTGCTTGTCTGACTTTTTTTTAACTTGTTGTTGCTACAGATGTTCTGTGTATATATTTTTGATGTTTCCTTACTGTCTTTGTATTAGAGCATACAATCAAATAAGCATTTAATTGCACTTGTGCATATGACAAATAAACTGAGCTGAAAAAAAAACTAGGGACAAAGTAGTATAAAGACACACATCAAAAGAAGAGACTAAAACACTAAATAGAATCTTAATATCTTTTTGAGAATGGTGAAGCTGATAAGTAATAAAATGATGGCATACCAGGCAAGGAGGACAAAAATTAGAGATGCCAGTGATGAACTATAAAAATTGTTATAAAATTCAGTGGCTGAGATGGGAGAAAAAGATGTATCCTTCAATAATATCCCAGTCGCCCCACAAAGGAACTGAAATAAAACATCTTCAAATGTATAGGAGAAAGGTTTTGTGAAACGACAAGTCAAACTTGGAAAAGAAATGCATCATTCAGCCAACACCATCTTTACTATCAAACATGGTGGTGGCAACATTAATTTATTGTTTTACTTATCATCAGGAGTGACTTGGAAGCTTGTCAAGATTGATGGGAATTTAGATGGAGCAAATTCTTAAAGAAAATCTTGAAGGGAGGACCCTGCTTCAGTTATAATCCTGGGACACACATTTACCATTCATTAGGTTGATGAACCAAAGCATAAGGCCAAAGCTATACAAAAGTAGCTTAAACATAAGAAGGTGAATGTCTTTGAGTGGTCCAGTCAATGTCAAGAATTGAATCCAATAGGAACAACTTGAAAAATGTCCATATATGCTTCTCAAGTAGCTCGAGAGCACCTGAGCAAACTTTCCAAGGAAAAGACATATACCAAACTAGTACGAAAGTGGATACTACCACCCAAACTAAAGTGCAAGTAAATGTACTACTTCAAGTTCAATGCTATTTATTATGCATCCGTGAATTTGATTCTCAGAAAACATGAGCGCCATTTATTTTTCAAAAAAATCATCCATAAATCAGGAAAGTCTATTTTTAACTGGGGGATTCTTTATACGGGAAATCAGAATTTCCTATAAACAACAGAATGGCAAGTTCTCTTAACAAGGTTCAAATACTTAACTCCAATTTGTTCTTTATGGATGATGTGGATAAGAAGCTCTCACCTTGTATCTTCCACTCCTCTTTCCTCTCTTGTTTTATTCTGTATTCCTGGACTCTTGATTGACACTTAATAATTTACCTAGAACTTAATTAACCAAGGTAAACCAGAACATTCCTTTGATCAATGTATCTCATACCCAGCACAGCTATGTAAACACCATGCTACTTGCCCTTCTTTGAAGCTCCAAGAACTAGCCAGGTGTTAACCATTGTATCTAGATTTTTAAAGACAGTTCAAAAGTCACTTACAACAGCAGGAGGATTTACAACCATTTATATATTATACAAATGTATACAAACATATATAATGTGACAGTTAGAGAAGGCTAGTGATGTAAGTAAGCATATCAGAAGAGTGCCACAATAAAATTTGTGCATTTCACAATACAGCTGTAAAAAGTATCTTAACCCAAAGATTTTGTTTCCTCCTACCAATTCCTAAATTTCAATTTCAGGTCAAATAATATTAGATCTTTTTTTAAATTTTACATCACATCCTTAGCACTTTTCTAGATTGGCAGATAAAAATAATTATATAAACCACTCGGGTTATATTTACTTATAATAAACACAAATAATAAACACAAATCAGATCTAATAGATATAATCTAATATTTTAAAGTATAAATGCAATGGAAACAATAGATAAATGTACTACTTATGGGTGGAAGAGAGAAAACAATCATATTGTTTAAGCTTGACATGTGTTTTGATGCATGGAATAGAACACTAATTCCAGTTTGTAAGACTTTGCTTTCTTTTTAGAGTTATTTATAATAAATGGTAACTGTTTTTATCTCACTGAGTTTCTCATTCACCCACTCTACAGGAAAAAGTAGCATATTATTTACCATCTTATCTCACAAAACCTTTTTTTCAGCAGTAACTTGAATTTGGGTATTAGTTTCTGAGTTGGATCATTACAGCATGAGGCTTGAAGAGAGAAGAGATGACAACAGGAATTGTGAACTTACCATTCCAAAATAATTGGGATCAATACAACCACGGAAGAGCAGAAATGCATACCAAAATAAGATAAGGAAGGGTGAATTAATGAGAGCAGAGGGATAAAGTGGAGGGGGGCAGCAGGAAAAAAACAATTTGTCCTGGGGCAGGAGCAGTCATCATTTTCTGGTGAAACTTAATTTTAGTCTATGCTCACTTTACTCTGGACTCCCGCAAATAGACTGTCATGCACAGAAAGGCCCAGCTGGAACTATTATGGTAAAAATACAAAAAATCCTAACTATTGCTAAATGGTAAAGTAATTGAAAAAAAATATTAAAACAGATACTTAGCTGAAACTTAGATACACACAAATCCCCACAGCCAAAACATAGTGTTTCTTCTTTCAGCTTTTCAGCATGGAATTAACCTTTACTTATTCTTTTGCCATCCAAAGATATACTATTTTCCTGAGCTATGCATTATCATGTATAATGTCCCTGTGCTATCCAAAAGCTAAAAGGTTGTTTAAAGCTTAAAGTGATGACATTTTAAACTACAAATTTATACTTGTTAAGCAGTATATAAAATCTACTTTACACATTGAAAGCAACGTAGAAAGATGAAAACTAGGTTTTCTCACGTTAATATGTAAGAAAAATAGAAAAGTCATGATTATAAAAGTATTCAGATCATTGTCTCTGTCAAAAACGAATTATTTAGGTGTGCAAAATTGCATTATCAAGCCACACAATTTGTTGAGTGGCCTCTGTGTGTAATAATAGTGTTTCTCATGATTTCAGAATAAACACAACAATTAAGGAGCTTACAAAGATAGATAATAATAAAGTAATTTAAAAAACAGATTGGGAGAAGGGTACAAGATACAGTATATTAAAGTCTTAGTCCTTGTGAAAGCAGTCTACTTTATCATTGTTGTTGGAAATTCTTTATCAGAGGAGCAGGACACAGTCTTGTGCAGATTCAATTTTATTGAGCTCAATAATGACAACAATGTGTGCTGGGTCTGCCCCACAGAACAGACAACTTGCAAGGGTTTCCCAGCTCTTATATACAGACAGAACGAAGTGTGTTTCACAATCCTCAATCAAAGAGTGTTCTTTGATATGTAATTACTTCTTGTCCTGCTTTGTCTTACTCCAGGTTCTGTCCTATTGATATGCAGCAGACATTGATCTGCTTTATCCTGCTTGTGGGAGTTATTCCTGTCTTTTGTAGCATTAAGTCACTGGGGCTGCTAAAGCAATACAGCTTTATGACATCTTAGCTTAACTTTTGTTGAAGCTAAATTAACAGACCCCAGAAACACCTCTCTCAATGTGCTTAAGTGGTGATATTTCAATGCTGGATAAGTGAGATATATACATGTCCCACTTCAAACATCAAGAAATGGAAAGGTGCATCATACCACCCAGACAATGCCTAGATTGGGCTGTCTTTCCAATCCGACCAGGTGGGCAAGGAGAAAACTAGATAGTGGTGCCACTGACAGCACTGAAAGAGCTACAGAGTTCATTAGAATAAATATACATCACATCAATATGCAGAGCTCTTCAAGAAATGACCCTTTATAGTAAGATGGCAAGAAGGCAGGCATTACTAAAATTAACTTATCCCAATGCCTGAATAGAGTTTGCAACAAAGCACCTGAGTTATCCTGCAATAATGTGATATAAAGTGCGATGAAAACAAATTGGAAATTTTTGGTCTGAATGCCAAGCTTTATGTTTGGACCAATGCAGCACTTTACCCAGTCAACGCAATCTTTACAGTTAAGGATGGTGTTGGCAGCATCATACTATGGCGATGCTTCTACTCCTACTCTTCTTATTCTCGTTTTGTTCTGTTTCAGTTTGTTAAACACTTAGAAGTGAAACAAAAAATTACCTTTTACCTTTTAGCAGAACAGTGACCTGAAAAGCAAAACTAAAGCTACCTTGGGTAGGCTTAACAATAAGAGTGAAATTTCTTGAGTGGCCTGGTCAACATTCTTACTTGAACCTTATTGAAAATCTATGCAAAGACATGAAAGCTGCTCTCAAAGTAGCTTGTATTATGGTTCAGCTTCTCCTCGCAGCAGATTCTCTTGTTCAATTAACCATAGAAGGCATAGATTTCGCAATTATGCTTAACCAATTGGGTTCTTTACTCATCACCACACCTCCTCTTCTTAATTGCAATTAGGCACAATTTACTCTGACCAACCAGCTCAGTATTGTTTCCACTTTGAGCTTAACTCACACTTTGTGCTTCTCGCTTGTCTTCTGTGTTTTCCTTTTGGACCACAATTTTGGGATTACGATTGGATTTGGCATTACCACTACTTTGGCTTCTGACTTCTGGATTTCGTTCTTCGAGTTAGTCTTTGGATCTATGACTATGGTTTTGGATCATGGCTTGAACTTGGCAAAGACACAGTTTTGGCTTTTTGACTTTTTTTCTAACCTTGAATCCGGACTACGTTTTGGATTTGACTGTGTACCTCTGCTTCCGCATTGATTCCTTAACTAATCTATCTCTGCATTAGACACCATCGCTGCTCGAGAGAAGAATAGGTAAAAACCATTAAAGTGTAAAGTTGGTGGAGAGTTACCTAAAATACTTGGAGCTATAATTCCTGCCAAACACTCTTTCACATCCAGTAATATTGAGTATGAGGGTTTGAATGCAATCAACATAAATATTTTTTTCTCTTTAGTGTTTGCTTAGATTTACTGTACCACCCCTCCAAACTAAGAAACCAAGTAAGGAGGTAAATGGTGAAGGATGCTACTGTGAGGCCAACAACAATTATGTAAAAGATACAGAGTGTAATGGCTGAGATGAGAGCAAATGCGCACCAGTCAAAAATAACCAAAACACTTTCCACATTATGTCTGTATGGCAGGCTGACAAGAAGGAAACTATAACTAATGTATTACATTGTATGTAATCTGCCTGTCGCGAAGCAGTTCTTTCCGGGCCCTATGCAGATGACACGATCCGGTTGGTGAAGACACAGTAGGAATAAAATCACGCAGGAGAAGGGATGGAGACAAGGGGAGTGCCCTTAAGAGGAGGAGTAGCGATCGTGACACTGCCAAGAAGAATGGACAATAATTAGTGTGCAGACTTCATACTGACTTACCTGAAAGAACATGTCGCTGTAATTGCTGGCAAATATGCTTCCACCAAATATGAGTACACAAGCCTTAAGTATCCAATCTTCTTTTTTAGTTTTGCTGACATTTACTGTAACTTATCTTACTGTTTGAAGTCTTCAGTGTGAACATTTCAACTTTTGAAAAAATAATAAGATTCAAAATACTGTATGACACAAAATGCTTTGTAATATTATTGTAAAAATAAACTACTTTTTCACTAATTTGCATATAATGAACACATTTTGTTCTAAACAAGAGAAATGAAAGTATTTAAATGAAATGAAAGTGTTCATGTACTAGCATTGTACCTCTTTTAAATAATAAATACCAGGGAATGTCAGTAATTATTTTTTCTTTGTTACATTGTGGTCCTTGCTAAGACATTTTTAGAAAGACTAAATTTTTAGTAGACTATGGATTTTTTTTAAATATGTACATATTTGATGTACATTGGATGCCTTTCATTAATGATGTAATTTAATAAGCAAGATGAGAGAGGAGCTAACAGTTAATGATTTACACTTTGAGAAATGGCTTGTTCCACATGAGGAAAAAATTAAAAAGATCAACTAATTTTACCAATATCTTTATTCATATTGGTTGATTTAATTTAATTTCTTTAATTTTGTGCAACAGTGGGCAAACATTGCATTGATTGTGATTGAATAATTAAATGGGGTCCAGCAAACATGAATAATTATAAATGAATCTGAAAAGCAATCTAAAACAGAAAACAAAACAAATATAAACTATTTCTTAAAAAGGACAATGATCTTTACTTTCTTTAGAGTATTGAAGGCTGAAAATATGAAAAAAAGTATTTTCTGCACAAATTAAATGTGTATTTTTTAGAAGCTAGCTGAATTTTATTTAAAGAAAAATAACACCCCCACATACAAATATTTTAGGTACTGTTCTTCAGCAAGATATATTTTACTCAAAAACCATGGTGTTTAGGCAAATTTTTCACAGCACTGAATAAACAAGCTTCCTTGTAAAGTAAAGGACATTATTTTAAAAAATACACTGTCAATCAACACACAACACAATCTTTCACTACCAAAAAATTGATTTATTCTGACCTGCCCAATTCAGCTTAAGAAGACTTTGTCTACTTTCTGTATTTACAAAACTCATGGATTGTTTGCATGAGTAAAGAAGATGAAACATAGTAATCTTATGGAAATCAATTCTCTGTTAAGGAAGCATTTTATATTTCCTCTGTCTTTCTGTTTTGATAGCAAAATGTCTAAAAATAATAAAGTGGCAGTGTAATTTTCTTTCAAATTCAAGTGCCACAAGTCTTGCACTCTGATATTCTACAGCACTTTCTCATTCCTTTGTTGTCAATCATGGCAAAGGCTAGATCAGGCAGACAAAAAAAAATAGGCTTTTGCTTGGCAAAACGAACACATTTACATGCATGCTAAAACATTTGCTGACATGATAATGTTTGAAATAGATTATCTTAGTAACCTGTGAAATATGTATGGTATATTTGTATTCATATAATTATATTTAATTTAACATAAAATCTTATGCAAATTAGATCTCTAAAGCAGAGAAGTAGCTAATACAATAAAGAAAAACAGTATAGCTACAAAACCCCGCGTTGCCTATCAGTTAACATACTTTGCTGAGCCAAAACCCATCTCTGATCTGAGGGCATTTGTAAACTAAAAACAATTGCTCAAGAGCTGCTGTACAACAGCCAGACCAAATCTACTTATTGGACAAGGCAGTTTAACATTTTAAAATTATTATTTTAATTTGTAATATTTATACTGTATATATCGTTTAGAATTACTTATTGCCTATCAGTCCTCCTAATAGTGATTTTCAAAAAAGCAGTTAAACTATTTTATATGAACATCTAGAAGCACCAATCAACACAACTTAATCAGAATGACACAATTAACATGTACTCAGCTCACCATAATATAAGCTGTATAGCTCATTCAAAATAATTACAGGCTAATGATTCTCAGCTGCTTTCTCAAGTTGATTGTATACAAGTACTAACTGAAAAGGTGTGTGATATAGAAGTGGGTATTTTTCATTATAGTGTTCTTCAGCTTTAGTTTAGGTAATTTTGTTTCAATTCTTCCAGAGCCCCTAAGGTAATTATTTTTATTTGGGTTACCAAATAAGAAGCACTGAGGTTGTTGACATTTAAACTAGTGATACCTCTAGTAAAAACGTATATTAAATGTTACTAAAGCAGTTTCAGTACCCATACAATATATTAGAGAATATGAGATCTAACTAATTGTGAAAAGTGAAAGTGACTGATTCCATGAATGAGGTCAATTGAAGAACCGACTCAAACCCAGTCAGATCAATTGACTTAAGTGATTGAACCATTGTAGACTTCTGTTTTATGATTGATTGACCCAAGTTGGTTTGATGAAAGGAACTATTTTAAATTGTTATGAAGCAAGATAAAATTTAAGATAGAGACAACAACATGTTTTAGGTGTTACAAAAAAAAATACCTAATACCTTTTAGGTCTTAGAAAAATAGATGTAGCAATTGATCATTGTAAGTGAAAGGTTTAAATCAAATTAGGTGAAAAGCTGTGATCAACAATAAAGTTCAATCAAAATTAAGTCTAAAACACAAAAAATAAAACTGAAATCCAACACTTGCAGCTGTATCTAACCACATTTTAAAATGTATTTTCACAGATAAGATAAAGCCCTCACTGTCTTTTGATATATATACTGTACAAATACAGTAACAGTCATTTACATTCATGGTTTAGTTCAAATAAAATACTCAGTACAACAAATCAGCAAATGCCTTGCTGAAAACATAATTATGAAATGGGAGTAACTATTGAACTGTTATATCATGATATAAATACTAAGACAGTAGAAGAAATAAACAGTAAAAAATTACAAAGGAGCAAATGCCTAAGTTACAGGGATTTTATAGATAGATACAGACTTTTCTTTTTTTTTAAACTAACACTTCCACAACAAATATGTACTGCTGTTCAGAGAGATATACGACACGTATTTTACTAAATGTATCTGAAAACTATTGTGTAAGAATGGATTTTTCACAGCGCCAGATGGGTAAATAATACATTGTCAAGGGAACACAATGTTTCACCACCATAAAAGAGACTTTGTCCAATGACACTGCAACTTCAGACTTCTTCTGAATAAAGAAATTGTAACAGTGTTTGATATGGCTGTAATATATACAGCATATGGCATACATTTAATGCCACAACCAAATATTTTTTTTTATTTATTTGGTTACACATTCTGTAAATACTCCAACTAAGTTCCTAATTCTCTGAATTACAGTATAGAAATTGTATCCATTTGGCCATAAGATCACCACTCCAGTTCCTGCATGTTTGTTTTAATTGATACATTTTATCATGCTGCTGCTAGCCTTTGATTACTACAATATTAAATAACTAAATAATTTTAGACGGTTTTAAACTAAAATGGAAGAATGTTTTAATATATAACTTGGTTCAGATGATGACCTTCAAGTTTAATGGGGCATTGTCAAAATATTCATTATAGCTAATACTACAGTAGAAGAAATACCGAATTGGAAGCCATAGGGGGTTTTCTAGAATATGCTAAGTCAACTCACATTTTCTGAAGACCCTGCAGTAAAAATTAACTTAATTTAAAAATAATTGTGAAAATGTAACTTCAGAAATAAAAGTGGTTGCCTGTTGTTTATTTTGATGTTCCAAAATAGCAACTTTACAAATGACAAAAGAAAAAAAAAACAATATGCACTTGGGACCCTCACAGCTCTTGATTAAAAATTAACTGAAATTGATAACCAAAAATCCTATGGTCTTATTGGAATATGAAGTATACAATGCTGTCCAGTATTGTTTTTCTTTCACTGCCAAGAACTCTCCTTTGATGTCTATGGCTTTTGTTCTTACTGTAGAAGATTAATTTATAAAATTTCCTAAATTAGTCCTAGTAGTATAATAGTTATCCTGAGGAGCCAAAGTTTGTCAGCCCTGCTTTCTCAGTGCCCTTGACCAACTCCTGCCACATCACTGCTTAGACACTATGCTAAATGTTTTTTATGTAGATCTAGGCAAAGTTCATATTTTAATGTAATGTGAATCGGCCACTTACCATCTTTGAGGTTCCAAAGATATTCTAATTATTAAATCAGCACAAGGGGAATTACTGACACTTCAGTTCCAGGTAAACTGCGCATATGTCATGTTTTATTCTACTTTATACAATGCAGATAAGAAATCTGATTGGTGTTGTTAATGTAGCATTTAAAACCTTATTAGAGAAAAAAAGATAAAGATCCCATAATTTGTCAAACTATATGCTGCGGTGGTTTCATGCCAGCTGGAGTTTTAAATGTCCACATTAGTTTAATAGTTTAATCAGCTGGGCTTTATGAAAGGGTGTCTGGCCTCTCATAATATTTGCTGCATTCTCAGCGCAAAACATGCAAAACAACAGACATTGTCTCTTCTTGTGCCACTCAGTCATTAGATGTTTAAAAGACTTTTGATCAGCTTGATGTTTTTTTCTGTATTACATGGTCTTGACAACAGGTTTTATTATTGTGGTTAAAACCATTGTGCAATATGTGAATCCATCAGCCATGTTGATTATCTAGTAGCAAATATCATAGATATTGTTCATACAGTATTTAGCACATACTATTTGTCAATATGTTATTCTATTCCTTTTGCTGCTAATAATATTAAACAATGTCTACCAATCCCTGCTAGCTACTGTGTGTTTGATGATTTTGGTTCTCTAATGTGATCAAATTAATTGATACAAGTCTATATTACTGACAATAATTTTTATAGTGGAGAAAATTGGCTTAACACTGGTCATACTCTTCAAATACGTTGGTATGCAGATTTACTTTTCTCGCATGGGCAAACATTTAAGGAAATATTCATTAAAATAAAAAGGGATGAGGTCAAATATAGCCATTAATTAATGATTTCATATAGAATGACCCTTCTGTTTTGTTTCCCCTTTAAGCTATTATAATAGATTGCATTCTAGAATTCCACATTGTTCACATTGAAATTGATGTGACGTGCACATTAAGTTTTCTCCCCCACAACATGAGAGGTGTGCTGGAGGCCTGGTTTACCAGATTTTCAAATTCATTCCTTAAGTCTTTGTTTTGCATCCATTGTCTGAATTAAACCTGGTACTCCTGTATTTCAGATTGACCTGAAGCCAGTCTAGTGTCACCATATAGATTTCAAAATCTGATTTATTTGGGGGTATCTCTTAGATATTGTACTATATAACAAAGTAAATTTGTACCTATGGCATCCTCTTAAATGTCAATTTGTCATGTTGTCTGTTACAAAATTAAAGAACTATCTTCTTTCTTGTTGCAGTTCATGGGACAATATTTAGAATTGCACAAATTCTGCCTCCACAAATCCTAAACATCAAATAATCAATTTTAATGTCCTACATAGAGTGTATCTGATCACTTGCAGAGGTTATAATGTAAGACTAGTTCCTAGTTTAATGTGTAAAGTTGCTGTGGGTAGACTTTTTGGTTATTCTAGAAAAGCATATTCCTACTCAGTACTTTTACTGGATGATAATTGTAATCTGGACCTATTGCAGTGAATGGTTTTTGATGGCTATTTTAGACTGTGTCACTGGATCCTGGCCTGTCTTCATATGGACAGCTAGGATCCATGATACCAGTGAATAGACAGTGAAGGCTTGGAGTTCTGCTACTGACATATGTCAACATTTTTCAAATAAGGATTCCACTCTAGCTGGTTGACTGTATTTTGTAGGTTCCTTGGTAGAATCATATAGTCAGTATTTCTGAGGAGAGTGGGTGGGGTGCTTCTGTGAGGTGTTTTTCTGTTGCATTTTCTTTCAAGACATAATAAAATAATAAAAAAATAACCATAAAGTCAGATAATCTGCAGCCATATCACCCTGCAACTTACAACTGGCAACTTACTGAAGCTAAGCAGGTGTAAGCCTGGTCAGTACCTAAGGTTGCTGCTGGAAGAGGTGTTAGTGGGATCAGCAGGGGGTGCTCTCCCTGAGTCCTATGTGGGTCCTAATGCCCCAGTATAGTGATGGGGATGTTATACTGTAAAACAAAAGGCGCCGTCCTTCAGATGAGATGTAAAACTGACGTCCTGACTCTCTTTGGTCATTAAAAATCCCAGGGTGTTTCTCGAAAAGAATAAGTGTGTAACCCTGGTGTCCTGGCCAAATTTACCATTGAGCCTTACCAATCATAGCCTTGTGATAATTCCCATCTATGAAGTGGCTTCATTAATCTGTTCTCCACCCCACTGCTAGCTGATGTGTGAGTGGTGATGTGGTGGATGGGAGTCCCCATTACCGTAAAGTGCTTTAAGTGGAGTGTCCAGAAAAGCACTATATAAGTGTAAGCAATTATTATTATTATTATAACCAGTAACAGAAGGACCCATGGACATAAAATAAGTAAAAACCCAGTTTAGGGCCATTCACAACACAATATGAGTGAGACACATTTATAAGTTGCATACAACATGAATTCAGAATGAATTTCCTTTTTGCATGCACATTTATTGATTCAGTAGTCACCAGAAAGCCTGTATGCATATGATACACATCATGCAATGTGCTTTACTTTCCTTGCCATAAAGTGTTCAGTATTTCAGCTTTATATTTTTTTAATCTTCTTATTTCATTCATTTGAATCTAGAAAGCACTTTCATTTTTCAAGTGTACATATTTAGAAAGGTATTAAACACAGTAGGTGAGCAGAATTCTTTGATGTATTTTCTGTGACAATCTATTTTTTCAGTGGTTGCTAAGGAAACAGAAAAAATGAAATGGGAAGTTTTGTTTCTGAATAATTTAAATGCATCTCTTTCATATTTTAACCCATTTTTCCAACTGAAAGAAAGTAATATTTTATCATGCAACCTATGTTTGTGACATTGAGCGTCTGTTTGCCTATTTAGAATCATATTGATCAATTCTAGTCCTGAAGGGCCCCAAACCTGTGGGTTATTTAGGTATCTGTAAGTCATCTGCACAGTGCAGTCTGACAAAGTTATTTTTTAATTTAATAATTAATTTAGTACTGAAGCTCAAATGAAATTAAACAAAACTACACTACAGGATGAGTGACTAGTTCCAATTTGTAAACCTCAATTCAATAAGAATATATGTGAGGCAAAACAAACAGATCCAATTACGGAATGGAAAATTGCAGTAATTTTTAGTTATTTGGGTGGATCTAAAATATGTCCTCACAATGCCTTGCACCAGATAACCAGAAACATTTTTACAAAATGTAAAAAGGTAACACGTCCACATTATTAGAGCATGAAGAGGACGTGAATTTTAGATTTTTGTTTTCTAGAAAAAGACTGCAAGTATATTTGACTAAGGCATCATAGTACATGTTTTTGCAATTAATCTTTCATAAATGTTACATACTGTATAAGGTTTATTAAATTTAGTGTTTTATGGGTTAATGCTTGTAAAATGTATATTCTTAATTTAACATAAAATATAAAGATATTGAATAAAAAGACAAATTTGTATAGACAATTGTCATATTTAAAATTCAAGAGTATTTTGCATATCCTTCTATGTTATGTTTTAAAATTAACCAGTAGTTGATGTTTTAATTTCTGATTTCCTCTTGAGTTGCTTGGCATTTTTACATTCAGGCTGAAACATACAGTAGATTACTCAGTCTAATAATATATTTGTAAATTTCTTAAGGTCATACTTATAAGGCCATCAAACACTTGATCTGATCCATAGATTGCCATATGCATATGCAATTTGAAAAGCTGTTTGTTGTTGCAAATACAGTAAGACCCATTAAAACTGAAATTGTATGTTCAGCACAGGTGGAGATGTATATTCACGCACTGGTTACTCAAGGAGTGTTGATGAAAACGTCTGTATTATGCAGACGATAAAATTGTAACCCAAACTAAAAAAAAATTAACACATTATTTCAAACTAGATGCTACATTATGTAGGAGTTTTGTGAATTTACTGGGATAATTTATTAATTGAAGCAGTAATCATGAGATGATCGATCAGTGACGGACACACATACCGATTCAATACACGAGATACATTTATTAATACATAAATTGTGCATATAAAACATACAACAGTCTGCCTGGATACAGATGGCAGATCTTACTGTGAGGGTTATCAAGATGCAAGGTATAAAATCACGAAGAGGTGCAAAACACGAAGAGATACAAAACAAATATGATACTTCAGTATACCATTCGGCTATACTATCGTTAATCAGTCTCATTAATACCACTTCTACATTAGATACTCAAAAGTAAATTAATTACTCATATGAATTAAACTGATATCAACTTGTATCTGTCAAGCCTTCTGCAGCCAGAGGGCGCTCCTTCTCTGTCCTGTCTCTTGTTTTCTTTGCTTTGCTGTCCTCCCGGTGTTGCTCTCTCTCTGGGGCTATATATTTCTGGGTCTTTCATTTGCCTTTGCTCAGCATCGACGTTTGGATGTCGTGAGACCCGCCTAGCACCAGGTCGCCCCACGTCTGCTTCCTAAAGCCATAGGTCTCTATAAGGCATTTCCCGAACAGCTGAGCCCGGGCTAACCCCCGTTTTGCCACTACGCATAGGGTCTTTTATGCTCTCCTGCCATTCCGACATCCATTCCGACATCCGTGACATTATCAAGGTAACAATTGAATTTTCAAGATGCAATGTAGAACATTGTGTTTACTTATCCAGATATGGATTCAGATTTCCTGGCATGGACACAAAAACAAGTTGGCAGGCTCTGTTGTGGCAACATCCAATCGGCGCGATGCTGGCCAGTCCTGTTGCAGATCCGAGCCAGAAGAAAGGAGGAGGGGGGCAGAGCAAGTCACTCTTTAGGGGGAAGAAACTTGGTTTGCTTCCAGGTAGCACTACTGCTGAATAAAAACTTATTCAGATTGTCGACAAAGAGTCGATCGGCGATCAAGCGTAGCGTCCACATTGGTGGCTAGCAATTTGAATTCATACTTACAGGCATTCCCTGGGCCGATGTTTTGCTGAAACAAGGTTCCAGTCCCTATACAGATAACACTGGCTGTCACGTGATTGTCTCTGAGGGTACACGGAAATGGCCAGAAAAACAAGGTTTGGAGCTCTCCAGTGTCTTTTAAACAAGAACCAAGACAGATGATGATTGGTCAAACATTTAGCAGGCATTTGAGACCCACGAGGGGTTACCAAACCCAGCAGGTTCCTGATGGGATGGTCACTTCTAGGGATGAGTAACAGTGACCTCTGAGATCTAGAACTGCAGTCCAGATGTTTCCAAGAATATCACAGACAGATGACCAGGAATGGTCATTCCTGGGCGCATCCCTATTTGGGAGCTGAATATGAATTTATATTATATGATCAATAATATATATGACCAATAATAAAACATATATCAGAGGAACCAAATAAAGTAGAGTAGAGAGTAGAATAATTATTGCGATATGTACAGAACATGTACAGATGTAGCCATTCAAAGTGCGCGGCACACACGTACCGGAGGTAATTGGCTACAACATCGCGCATAGTGACGCTTGATGACGCAAATTACCGCGGTACGTGATTTGTTGACCGACAGGGGCACTCGTGGTCCATTGGTCGGTCGTAGAAAAATTTACAGTAAATGTCTTTACTGTGGCCATTTTAGAATTGAATATTTATATGGAATTTTACCACTGAAGGGAAATCTTAGTAGCCGAGCATAAAAAGATTAGGAGCATACTGTAACGCGTGTGAAGGCCATAAACGATATTAATTTTGCAACATAAACATACAGTATATGGCTGGTCTCGGTACTTTAAATAAAAAATACACACCAGTGTTCCATTTCTCCCTAAACATTTTAAGCTTCAAAGTCTTTAACTAACGTGATACCGGAGTCAACAAGCATACTTTTAGAATTTGATTAAAAGGGAATATAATATGTAATCGCGTATCTAAAGAAATTAATAACGATTTAATTATATTCATGTACCGCAACACAAGAATAGTACACGCTGTAGATTGTCTGTTGATAATGTTTCTGTAGTGCTTTTTCAGCACTCTACATGTGACCTTACTGGTGGCGCTGTGGGTTAGGTTCCTGACTCCCACGTCACACGCTCTGTGTTTGAATCCCGTTGGAGCCATGACTTTTTTTTTAACAAACATTTCTTTGAAAAAATAAAACGTTTCCCTGGGTCAGAGATTAAATAAAACTTCACTCGCACCAAACAAATTTATATTTCTAAATATCACAACATGATCGAATTTAAGTCATTTTAATAACAATGAATAGTCACCTATGCGTTACAATATAAACATTTATATTGATTTAAATCGCGTTTAAATCACCTTTATTTAAAACCCATAAATAAAGCTGATACTGTTTAGACTTTTAATTATTTAAAACTGTATTACAGCAGCACAATGCACAATTCAATGAATTGAATTGAATTGAGAGAGCTAGAGAGAGAGAGAGAGAGAGAGAGAGAAGGGGGGGGGGGGTCGAGTGAGAGAGCACAGACAGGACAGACAGGCATCGCGTATCTAAGGAAATAGCAGTATAACCTTGTTCATGCACAAACAGTGGCATGTTACATTATTAATTTGGTTGTCTCCTCTTGTCAGAAAGCTCTAAATTGCATTTTGAGTGCGGTTTTTGACTTTTTTTTAAATTGCAACCTATAAATAAAGCCAGAGCTGACTCCCAGTATGGTGAGATAAGCTTGCCCCTACCCGGAGTCTAGAAGGCACTCTCTGCACTGTGGGAGGCCTTGGAGGTGAGGGACGGGGTGCTGCGCCGGGGGTGGCAGGTGCCCTCCAGCGGCGAGGTCACTGCTTGGCAGCCTCCAGCTGGCCGTGCACCTCTTGGAAAACTGCCACACATAGCGACCGCAACACCACAAACTACCACCTGACCTCGCCGCTGGAGGGTACCCGCCACCCCCGGCGCAGCACCCCATTCCTCACGCCTAAGTCAAGGCAAGCACCCACCTGCTGCAACCAGTCCATCCCCAGGATACAGTCCTCACGGACTGGGGCAAGGTAGAAGGGGTGTTTCACCCTCGCAGCCCCAAAGTGCATGGTGAGCGCCCTGGGGGTCCGGCTGCCTCGGTGCCCGGCAGGACACCAGGCCGTAGCAGGGTGATGGTCGAACCAGTGTCGACGAGGGCCTGGCAGGGTCTGCCCTCGGTGAGGCAGGGAAGGAATAAGCCAACTCTTCCCACAGCAGGCAGTGTGAAGCGCTCCTTGCTTAGAATAGCAATATTATGGACAATCAATTGACAATAAATATAGAAAAGCACATTAAATTTGGGAACTTTGGTTTCAAAAGTCCTCATATCAACGATGCCTGTACGGTTTTCCTCTACAGTATGCTAATCTAGTGTAGTGCATTCGCCCCCCTCTTAGGCTGCGCAAATGATCTTTTAGATTTTATAGAGAAATAGATGCTGTACAGTATGTGTTACAATATAAACATTTACTGTCAACCTTTAAATCAACAATTGATTTAAAGACGATCTGTCTTAGTGCAATGAAACCTATTACTCAATCTTGTGGACTCCCGGTCCCGCCAGGGATTAAAAAAATAACATGGAATCGCGTATCTAAAGAAATAACAGTATACAGTAACTATGTTCATGCACAAACAGTAGCATGTTACATTATTAATTTGGGGGTCTCCTCTTGCCAGAAAGCGCTAAATTGCATTTTGAGTGCGGTTTTGGACTTTTTTTTTTAAATTACAACCCATAAATAAGCTGATACTGTTTAGACTTTTTTTAAACTATTACAGCAGCACAATGTGCTTTTTCACGAAACCTCCTAGAGTAACGAAATGTCTTGCGTTGTACAGCTTTTCAGCTAAATACTGTATATTTATCGCTTACACCTGATATAAGAGGTGCCCAATAAAAACCGGTTGACCAGCTCTGTTGGAAGTTTCGTGAAAAAGGAGGTTTCGTGAAAAAGCTACAGGAGTGCCAATCGTAATCGTTTTCATTTTTAATCATTCAATGCAGATGGCTGGTGGCATGTTCCGTAAGAGTACGGTAATTAAAAACCATTAATACTTTCGTTGGAGTTTAAATAAAGTTGATGATTTATCTAGGGGTTGCTCGCCTGCGTCTGAAGAGCGACTTCTAAACTGTGAAAACATGTGTCTGTCTTTCGGTAGGGGGAAGGGAATCTGATCTGCAAGGCCCTTTGGCTACAAATGTAAAAAGAAGGCGCTCGCTCTCTCTCTCAATTTTCTTTTGATTATTACATCCAATAATCGAAAATGACACAATAAACATAATAACCATAATAACGACCAACCAACAAAAACAACCATATAAACATAATACCAACCAAAACATAGATAACAACCACAATACAAAATCAAATATATCAAACCATTAAAGCAAAATTGTCCTCCAAATCTCAATCTCAACAAATCTCAATATCTTGTACGAATTATTCGAAATACAAACCAAAAACAGCCCGCAAACTCTCTCAAATTCTTCTAATTATCATAATCCTTCCCCTTATGCAAAACCAAACCCTCCTCCCATCCCAGTTAGTTAGTGACAAAGGCTAAACTTTCTTGGAAAAATGTATTTTATGTAAACTATGTTTGCTATTAATTCATTTAGGGCTAGAATATGTTCATTGTCTTCCAATGAAAGAAGGGTTCCTTTCGCCTTAGTCGGGAGACATTAGAAGCTTGCCAAGCCCGGACTGTTACACCAATGCATTAGCATGTTAAAGCGATTTTATTGAGGAGCCTAGCTTTCTTAACTAGTAAGTACTGCACTAACTGGGTTTTGGAGGGGGGAAGGTGTCTTTCGCTGGAAATCTCGCCCCCTTCTACTTTGAAAATACCTGTGGAACTGGTTTAATTTGTCACAGCCAGCACTCCTGCAGAGAGGGGAGTTGTACTTGCAGTGTATCGGTATACAGTAGATGGGAAAGCCAGAGCCAACCGCTACGCCATCCACGTGTTATGCTCTTCGTTAATGTTTAAGCCGGAACACATCATTATATCTCATTTGGTATTTCTTTAAAAAAAATATTTGCCCAGCCTAACAGTATTGTTGTTATTCTTTTTATCCTGTAAAGCGCTTTGAGGAGCTACCTTTAAAGGCGCCATATACAATAAAGTTCATTATTATTACTATAGTTAATTTGCTGGACAGAGAGGTGAACATTATTACGCAGAAGACAAAGATAGCAATTTACGTTGCATTGTGCATTGTGCTGCTGTAATACAGTTTTAAATAATTAAAAGTCTAAACAGTATCAGCTTTATTTATGGGTTTTAAATAAAGGTGATTTAAACGCGATTTAAATCAATATAAATGTTTATATTGTAACGCATAGGTGACTATTCATTGTTATTAAAATGACTTAAATTCGATCATGTTGTGATATTTAGAAATATAAATTTGTTTGGTGCGAGTGAAGTTTTATTTAATCTCTGACCCAGGGAAACGTTTTATTTTTTCAAAGAAATGTTTGTTAAAAAAAAAGTCATGGCTCCAACGGGATTCAAACACAGAGCGTGTGACGTGGGAGTCAGGAACCTAACCCACAGCGCCACCGGCAAGGTCACATGTAGAGTGCTGAAAAAGCACTACAGAAATATTATCAACAGACAATCTACAGCGTGTACTATTCTTGTGTTGCGGTACATGAATATAATTAAATCGTTATTAATTTCTTTAGATACGCGATTCCATATTATATTCCCTTTTAATCAAATTCTAAAAGTATGCTTGTTGACTCCGGTATCACGTTAGTTAAAGACTTCGGAGCTTAAAATGTTTAGGGAGAAATGGAACACTGGTGTGTATTTTTTTATTTAAAGTACCGAGACCAGCCATATACTGTATGTTTATGTTCCAAAATTAATATCGTTTATGGCCTTCACACGCGTTACAGTATGCTCCTAATCTTTTTATGCTCGGCTACTAAGATTTCCTTCAGTGGTAAAATTCCATATAAATATTCAATACTTAAACGGACACAGTAAAGACATTAAATATATATATACATACTGTATACAGTACAGTTTGCATTTTATGTGAAAGGCATGGTGAATCGGAGATTCTCAAAAAGTACTGTACTTTTGGTCAAGATGGTCAATGAAAAAAAGAATGTGGACCAGGGCAATATTTTTAGTTTACAGCTTGTCCAAGGTCATTAATTATTAATACTATTAGTAATATCTTCGTTAAAGACTTTGATGGCGACAGCTCAAACATGAGAGGTTGAGCTTTATTAGTTGAGCTTTTTTCCACCTTGGGGAAATTTCGGATACTATTATTTTACTTGCGGTACTATAGGAGAATTTATGGTAACTCGCGGTAGACTGCATAAAGCACATAGCAAAATAATGCGGTATCGCCTGCTTGTTTTGAATGGCTGCATCTGTATATAACATTTGTGGTGAATAATGTTTTTACTGAATAACATTACCTAATATACCTTCCTGTAATGATAAGACTATTTGAGTATTGTCAGTGCGGGATAAGCCATTACTTGTACCACTGTTTAGACCAAGATGATGTCATAATTTTTTTCTCTTCCTAGTCCTAACTTCATTATTGCATACTGCTTCATCAGCACTTTTTTTTCCTGCTTTTTGGTCTGTAGTGTAGTAGCAATGCTTATAAAGAAGACAGAATTTAGTGTTGTTGTGCTTTCCTAAATGAGGCCCCATCTTTCTTCCTCATCTCTGTGTTGCCAGAGGATGCCCGTATGTAAGAAATCTTTCCCGAGGTCTGGCTTGCAGCAGGCCTTATGAAATGCTAGCAGCCAACATGGATGCTTCACTTGATCACCAAAGTATACATTTGGACTCTTGTCGCCAATCTGAATAAGTTTTTATTCAGCAGTAGTGGTACGCCAGAAGCAAATCCAAGTTTCTCCCCCCTAATGAGTGACTTGCTCAGACCCATGGTCACCCTTTGTGCATAGTGACTTTTTACTAGTCAGCCGGACTACTAGTAGGTCCCTGACAGCAGTAATCTCTCTTCCTTCTTTCTTCAACTCGGAACTACACCAGAACTGAGTTGGGCACCGAGCCAGCATCACACCGATTTGATATCGCTGCAACAAAGTCTGCCAGCTGGTCTTTGTGTCCATGCCCGGGGAAATATTAATCCATATCTAGATAAGTAACCCAATATTCTACATTGTATTTCAAGAATTCAATCGTTATCTCAACACAGTTTGAGATGCAATTAATTCGTATGAGTAATGCATTTACTCATGAGTAGCTAGTGTAGAATTCATGAGTCTGATTAATGAAACAGTATAGCTGAATGGTATACTGAATGCTTATTCCTTGTTTGTAACTTTGTGTTTTGCATCTCTTCGTGATTATATACCTTACATTTTGATAACCCTCCCAGTAAGATCTGCCATCTGTATCCAGGCAAACTGTTTTTCTATGCACAATTTTACTTGTTAATAAATGCATCTTGTATTTGAATCTGTGTGTGCACGTTGCAGATTGTTCTAACGACTGATCCCCTAATAGCCATAAAACAATCATCTTGTGTGATGGAGCCTGCTAATGGCTTTTACATGCTGAACTGTAACCATCACACCTCCATGATCGCAGAGGCTTTCTCCCACTGTACTTACCCCTAAATGGTGAATGTTTACCCAAATGGTAAATGTTTACACAAAACTCCTGATGACAAAAGAAGGTTTCTATTTCCTTCGGTTACATCAAAGACAGGAGGGGGGGGGGCATGTATATATACGTTCTGTAGGACCATATCCACTTTGAGCTACGATAGGTACTATAACTATTATGGTACTTATTGTGGTTCCTTGTATGCATACAATAAAGCTTGGCTGGATGAACGAACACTTCAGGTTCGAATATCTTGGTTTCTACATGTGGTTTACTGCTACAATTAATAAATTGTATCCGTAAATTCACAAATCTCCTACAGTAGATAACTTTGTTACCGTTCAAGTTCTGTTCTCCTAATTTTTTTCTTTTTGGTTATTACTAAGATGTACACACACAAATCCATCTTCGTTCTTTCACATTCCGTTTTGTGTTATTCTTTTTTCTGCTCATTCTTACTTGTCTGTTCCTCCCAAGTGATTGCGTTTTCATGCCATTGACTTTTTTTCCTGCCAAGTATCATGGCTTTCTATGATTTCTATTCTGAGTAGTGTCTAGGAAACCAATTCCATAAGTTGTTCCTAGGCGCAACTCAATATTTTAAATGAGGCTTTACCAGTGCATTGTGAAATTAACATCCCCTGATGTTATTTCATGATGGTAAGTGTTATATATATATAATGAATATATTCATTTCATAATATAGTAGCATACCGATTTATATTGTGAAACACTATTATGTTTCATAATCCTCGAGCTGTGCTCTAGGGGTTTAATTTTCAAATGCTCACAATGTATGTTAACACATGCGGTCTATGAAGTTATGCTCATCTAAAAAAAAAAAAAAAAAACATCTGGTATAACATCCATGTATCCATAGTCTAACTGCTTCATCCAATTCAGAGTTGCTAGATAGTCGGACCCTTTCTCGGCAAACAGGCACAAGGTGGGATACGACCTGGATTAGACACCAGTTCTTAGGACATGCATTGCAAGGACATGCACAAACTTGCATTAGGACCAGTTTTTTCAGAAACCATTTAACCTGCAAATATGTCTTTGGACTGTGGGAGGAAACCCACTTGAACATGGAGAATACACAAACTCCATGCAGATAACCCTCCCAGGTCCAGAATTGAACCCTGGGCCCCAGTGCATTGTGCCACCTGGTACAACCGATATTTAATGGTAACCCCAATTATATAATGATTTCTCTCTGCATTGTGCAGCAGTGCAATAATATCTTCTGATTACTGACCCTCAAAAAACCACTCTGTATACTGATAACATGCCATTTTGGAAAATTATTGGAAAGGTAAGAGGCACATACGTCACTCCCCAATCATCATTAAATATATATTCTATACAATTATGGTTATATGCTTCTAAATATAGGTGTATTGAAGGTCTTGATTGGAAGCAAATACTCAGATCACCTTGTAGTAGGTCATATTAATAAGTTTATTTTTAATTTTGGTGTATGAAATTACTAAGAGATTTTAATGCATCATCAGATAGTCACTAGAATAGCTACACTTCAGGGTCACCCAAACAACATGAGTGGAATGACGTCACAACTATTTCTCCCAAATGAATTTCAATAAACCTGTTTCTTGAAGCAGGAGCAGAATGCTTTATACAGATGCAGCCATTCAAAACAAGCGTGGTATGCTGCGGTATAACACGGTGGGCGTGTCGCAGTATACCGCATTGTACCGTATGCAAATTAGATTATGTTAATAGTATCCGGAATCACCTTGTAAAACCGCCAGATGGAGCAAATAAAGGTTAACCTCTCCTGTACAGCTTTTGAGCTATCACCAGAAAACGTCGGTTTCAAATCCCGATCACTGCTGAGAGACAATCTTTATTCAATTAAGAATTTAAGTTGTATACTCTTTAGACTTTTAAATTTAAACAGTGTATTACAGCATGTTTATCATTAAACATTAAAAAGGCAGTATATTTTATAAAAGCAGGATTGTTCTGTTGGACAAAAGTACACAACCTACCACCTTTATCATAAATATTTTAATTATGCAGGACTATTTTATGCATCAAAGTCTTTACCGAAGACATTACTAATAGTATTAATAATGAATGACCTTGAACAAGCTGTAAACTCAAAGTATTACCCTGGTACACATTCTTTGTAACCGTCTTTGTAAACGAAAAGAGTTTATTTTTTCATTGACAAAAAGTAACACCACAGCATTTAGTTGATCCGATCACGCATTCGTTTCCAATCATACAAAGCAATTCTTGAGAATCTCGGATTCACCATGCCTTTCACATGCTCATAAACGATGTTAATTTAGGAACATAAATATATTACTGTATGTAAACTGTACTGTATATTGCTGGTCTTGGTAGTTTAAAGAAAAAATACACACCAGTATTCCATTTCTCCCTAAACATTTTAAGCATCAAAGTCTTACATGTTGTTATTTGGGAAACATTTTTACGTGCTCCTTCTGACCATATTAGGATTATATACTTTGTGAAAAGTGATAGTCTTTTAACCTTTTCTGTGAATTCGCTTGTTATAAATAAATGCATACTTTTAGAAATTGATTAACAGGGAATATAATATGGAATTGCATATCTAAACAAATTAATTAAGATATAATTATATGAATCTACTGTCTGGCGGAATAAACTGGAGGTTAGTTAATGCGACACGGAATTATTAAGA
This sequence comes from Lepisosteus oculatus, assembly GCF_040954835.1. Classification (NCBI taxonomy): domain Eukaryota; kingdom Metazoa; phylum Chordata; class Actinopteri; order Semionotiformes; family Lepisosteidae; genus Lepisosteus; species Lepisosteus oculatus. The sequence continues at coordinate 9,180,028 of NC_090710.1, forward strand.
ATTATCACCTCTTTTTACACTTGAGAACAAATGAGAACATTCCACTCAGTGGGCGGTGCATTGTTATCTCAATCACCTCCTAATTCGTTTTACACCACTGGACGACAGGAGAATGTGACTGTACTGTATCTGTACAGAATGTGTGTTTCAATCAATACAGTAATTGATTAAAATCGCAATCGCGTGTTTAATTAAATGCCTTTTTTGATTCACAATCTGAAAATGAAAACCGCTGTAAAGACACCTTGAATTTAAAAAAACGATTTTGGCACTCCTGTAGCATTTTCACGAAACCTCCTAGAGTTGTGAGAACACTTGCTTTGTGTATAAAGTACATTGAGATGTTTTCCCAGCCTTCACTTTGTCGTTTTTATGCCTTTTTTTTTACCACGCACGATTATTCCTATGTCCGTATCTTCGCAAGGGAATCAGTGCGAATATTAATACTAATTAAATGACCATGGGCACTTTCCACCCCCTCTACATTCTCAGAATAGAACAGACTAACCTTCTAATGAAAGACGTCCACCCCCCCCACCCACGGACAGGGAAAGTGGTCAGTAACAGTTAACAGTAACATGGTCAGAAGGAGCATGTACAAACATTTCCGAAATAACCACATGTAAGACTCTGATGCTTAAAATGTTTAGGGAGAAAGTGAAATACTGGTGTGTATTTTTTCTTTAAACTACCAATACCAGGCATATACAGTCTGTAACATAGGGATTTCTATATGTCTTTATTTAGTGGTTAAATTAGTGACAAAGGCTAAACTTTTAGCTTCAGTAACGCGTACGCCGTGTGGCATACATGTTTGTTTTGGGTTTTGCTTGTTCACATATCTCCCCTTTTTATAAAATGACATGGTTGAAAACTGTTCCAGAGCCACTGTTGTTTCATCAGTGAAAAGTACATCATGAAATGCCTCTCCCTGTTCAATCCACTGGAAAAAAGAAAAGGAGCATAAAGCGTCTGATGGTCATAAATGATATTCATTTAGGAACAGCATCAGAGATATGTTTTTAACTGCACTGTATCGGAGAGAATACGATAGTGTGTTTTTTTTTACTCCCTGGCGGAAACTGGCTTCCATAAGAATCAGTATGGCTCAGAGATTAAATAAAACTTCACTCGCACCAAACAAATGTATATTTCTAAATATCATAACATGATCGGATTTAAGTCATTTTAATAACAATGAATAGTCACCTATGCATTACAATATAAACATTTATATTGATTTAAATCACCTTTATTTAAAACCCATAAAGCTGATACTGTTTAGACTTTTAATTATTTAAAACTGTATTACAGCAGCACAATGCACAATGCAACGTAAATCGCTATCTTTGTCTTCTGTGTAATCATGTTCACTTCTCTGTCCAGCAAATTAACAATAGTAATAATAATGAACTTTATTGTATATGGCGCCTTTAAAGGTGGCTCCTCAAAGCGCTTTACAGGTTAAAACAATAACAACAATTATTGGGCTGGGCAAACGATTTTTTTTAAGAAATACAAAATGAGATACACATAATGATGTGTTCCGGCTTAGACATTAACGAAGAGCATAACACATGGGCAGCGTAGCGGTCGGCTCTGGCTTTCCCATCTACTGTATACCGATACACAGCAAGCACAACTTCCCTCTCTGCGGGAGTGATGGCTGTGACGAATTAAACCGGTTTTACAGGTATTTTCAAAGTAGAAGGGGGCGAGATTTCCAGCGAAAGACATTCCCCCCCTCCAAAACCCAGTAAGTGCAGTACTTACTAGTTAAGAAAGCTAGGCTCCTCAATGAAATCACTTTAACATGCTAATGCGTTGGTGTAACAGTCCGGGTGTGGCAAGCTTCTAATGTCAACCCGACTACGGCGAAAGGAACCCTTCTTTCATTGGAAGACAATGAACATATTCTAGCCCTAAATGAATTAATAGCAAACATGGTTTACATAAAATACATTTTTCCAAAAAAGTTTAGCCTTTGTCACTAATGAAACCACTAAATAAAGACATAAATATAGAAATCTTAAGATTTTTAAAATACATGACTTTGCTAAAATTTATTTAAAAATAAAAACGATTACAAACGCCAGCAGAGAGAGAGAACAGGGGATGGATGTTGGTTTTGCATAAGGGGCGTGGCTATGGAAATGAGGTCTATTTGGGAATGTGGAGTTACATGTTCTGGCTGTTTGTGAATTATCGTTGATGAGTATGGAGTTTTGAGGTATTATTTTTGTGTAATGCTTTATGTTGAAATATGAGGTGGATTTTGTTTATGATAAAGAGGATAAGGGGCGGGATTATGATAATTGGAGGAATTTAAGAGAGTTTAATGGTTTGATGTATTTGATCTTGTATTATGGTTGTTATCTATGTTTTTGGTTGGTATTATGTTTATATGGTTGTTTTTGTTGGTTGGTCGTTATTATGGTTATTATGTTTATTGTGTCATTTTCGATTATTGGATGTAATAATCAAAAGAAAATTGAGAGAGAGAGAGCGAGTGCCTTCTTTTTACTTTTGTAGCCAAAGAGCCTTGCAGATCAGATTCCCTTCCCCCTACGGAAAGACAGACACATGTTTTCACAGTTTAGAAGCCAGTCTCTTCAGACGCAGGCGAGCGAGCAGCCCCTAGATAAAACATCAACTTTATTTAAACTCCAACTTTTAAAATACACGTTTCGAATAGAAAGAAATCCTCTTCCTGGTACAGTATGTATAGCAGACCAGCACGTCTTTTTTCTCCAATTAGAGGGGTGTCAGATGGTGTCAGCCAATCACCATTCTGAAGCCCTACCCTAATCTCTGGTATAGGGAGACCCCAGAATTCTGTCCCATAGTTTAGATAGATGATAGATACTTTTATTGATCCCGTGAGGGAAATAAAGTAAATCATTTTCATTTTAGGAAATTATTAAACGCTCGGTTAAAAGCAAAGGAGATTGTCTGTTATAGTGGACATAAAAACAAGAGTTTGCTGCGGCGTTATTGGAAACCCAAACTGAACAAAAAATCGTTGGCATTATATCCTAGAAGACACAGACTGGCGCCAGACCGGGAGAATGCCCGCTGCATAAAAGAAAATGCCTGATGAACTCGGGATTGGACAATTTCCAATTGCTTGTACAATCAATGGAAATCTTCAAATAAATGTGCAAAAGAAATAAACAAAATAATCATTTATTTCTTTATTATATTGGCTAGCTAATGTCCTCTCTTTGCTAGTTAGTGGCTGTGTTTCTGCGTTGGGTAGCAACGGGTGACTGTTCTCAGGCGGAAGATGTAAACAGCTTAATTTTCATGTGCAATATTTTTTTTTATTAAAATTCATTCTATACAGGAATCGCATATTTGGGTACCGTTTCATAAAACTTTCATGCTTAAAATGTTTAGGGAGAAATGGAAGACTAGTGTGTATTTTTTCTTTAAACTACCAAGACCAGCCATACACAGTACAGTTTACGTACATACAGTAATATTTATGTTCCTAAATTAATATTGTTTATGACCTTCAGATGCGTTATGCTCCTCTTTTTTTATGCTCAGCTACTAAAATTTCCTTTTAGTGGTAAAATTCCATATAAATATTCAATACTAAGCGAATTAAAATGTGCACAGTAAAGAGAAGTATTTATTGAAGACGTTGATATATAAAAATAAAATATCAATATGTTGCACATAATATTTACTACTTTATTTTTTTTAATTTGTGTTTTTGTTGCAAGGAAAACGTGCTTTGAACGGGATTCGTACACTGCCCTCCCAGTTGATATGTTTCCAATATAATAAAGAGCGAATGAGTCAAAGAAGTTGATGCAGATGTTTACGAAGAAAGTGGAATACAATAATACTTTGAGCTATAAATATAATTATATGCTTAATATTCTTTTTAGATGTGCAGTTCCATTTTCTATTCTCTATTAATTGGATTCTAAGAAGTATGCATTTTTACTGCGATAATGAACGCAAGTATTCATAGTAAAGGTTAAAACATTATAGCTTTTTACAAAGTACAAATATACTTTATACAGCTTGTATAATATATTTTTTTCCTAAATTAATATCCTTTATGACCTTCAGAGATGTTATGCTCCTTTTATTTCTATGCTCAACTACCAAAATTTCTCTTTAGTTTTAAGATTACATATTAATATTCCATATTAAGTGGATTTAAACATGCACAGTAAAGAAAAGCAATTATTTCAGTAAGAACTAATGCACCTATCTGTCATTTTGGTCAGCCAATCACGTACCGCAGTAGGCTGCAGATGTTTTCGAGTACAGAATGCATTCTAGTCATTCAAATACCACACAATATAACTGTATGTCGCATTACTAGTTTAACAAAGTCAGTAATAAAATTAGACTTAATGCACAGTATGTAATGGCACTTTCACATATCTACATACATACTACATCTCTATGCTTTTCTATATTAGACTGAACTCACAAGAAGTCTGGTCTTTTTAAATAACAGTCCTAAAAAAGAAGGTTTTACGTCTAGATTTGAAACAGCTCAGGAAAGGTGACTCTGATATTTTCAGATAAACTGAGACAGTAAAGAAACCCAGTATCAATAAAATATTAGAAACATTTCTTAAACTGCTCCAAAGTTGGGTCTAGAGTAAAATTCTCTAAGCTGACTGCTGTGATAGACACCCCACCATTAAATTATACAAAGCACCCATACAAAGGGGAACTAAAAAAGTGCAGGCAAATACCATGGGGGGGGGAAACAGCTCCACAAAATGGATCAAAGAGCGTGGACCAGACCCTAGATATGTTATATTCCAATGACAGGATAAGGTGAAAGTGGGAAGCAACATAAAAGCTGGATATAATTAACTGAATAACAATACAAAGTATATTCGCAAGAATAGCAATGACAAATATTTAAAATAAGTACTTGGAAAACAAACATCACAGTAATATACTGTTATATTAAACCTAACACTCTATTGGCACTATACAGTGGGGGGACATTGCCCACTCACTCCCTTTCCCATAAACTTCACAGGGTCAACTTCCAGTAGCTAATTCCCAACTGGATACAATTCGGTCTTGCTTTGCGAATCCAAAACTCCAGACTTTTGTCAATATGTTCACAAAACTTATCTGGCTGGGCAATCTCACTGTGTTGAATGTCACCGTGATGCTCACTGAATTTTCACACTCTAATATGATTTCTAAAAATGTTATTTAAAAATTGTGATCTCGTATGCTAATGTGAAATACAGTGGAATTAATAACATGTATTTTTAAAACATCTAAGCTTATATAATTGTGATTCTCTCATGATAAAATAATATACAAACTATATTCACATTTCTGATAATTGCACATTTCACAGTATGACAAATTAATATTCATATTCTTAATAAAGTAATAACAGGAATGCACCTCCAGGCCATCTCCGGGATGCTTGGAAAGGGCTAGGAAATTTAATGATGCACTTAAACAAATTGCAGTTGAGCTTTTTACGTGTATACACCATTTAGAACAAAAAAGTTGCACGTTTGTTACATAGCACCTATTTGAGTTTAACATTTCTGATGTAGCACTGGAGGGATTGTTGCATGCCAGCCAGTGCATTATCTCCTTGCAGTAGGGGGAAGGGAAATTGGGTGATGGCTTTTATTTCCACTTTTCTTCAATACACTATCCCAGTAGTGACCGATGCATCTTTAGCCTAATCCAATCCCCATGAACACAATAGGACTACTTCCTGGCAGCATCTACGTCTCCTGGATACTAAGTAATTCCTGGTTTTAATCTGGTCTTTTAAATAAAGATTTTAAAGTTACCGTGTCTAATATATTTCTATAATTACAATCGTAAAATCATTCTCTAATAATTACATGACATTAATAGGTATAGGTAAACGTTTTATTATTTTTAATGTATCACTATGTTAAATATTCACTTTACATTTACGATCTCTTAAAATAGCTGTACTGGGTATGTATCAGATGTCTCCTTTCCTCAATTTAACAATAACATGAATCACATGAAGTCATAACCACAGATAGACCAAAACAGTAGAGTACACATAGGTGAACTGCACTGTGACTGTATAAATATATACCGTATAAATATATTGTATATTTATATGGTATACATTGGCATGCTACATATGGTTTTGAAGCCACTGCAGTACAGTATGTGTGAAATATATTTTTCATAATCAAAATGTAATGTTACATTTTTTGCTGATTGCTTGTTGCTGAAATTTGCATTAAGAGTAATATAGATTATTTTAATAACCTAAAAATTAATTTAATTAAAAAAAATAATTAATTATTTTGTACTTCTCATTCCCATTACTCCTCTTATTCCTGTTTCATGAGATAACAATAGAAATGTCTTGACTGTAATGCAAAATAAGTTGTTATTGCACACCTAATTAATTTAGAGGACACCGTCAACATGCTTAAAACAATAAAAAATAGTCTGTTTTGGCTTTCTACAATTAGGTATCGATATTTTTTTTATGTGCATTTTACAGTTTCCAAATGAAATGCAACAACAGAATTAATACACTCTAGATTATTTATGCTTCTTTTGGTGTCAAGCAGGATTATTTTCCTCCTTGATATATTTCCATAAATCCTAAGAGCGATTAATTGTGCTGGTTCTTTCTTTGTCATGTAGTTCTTGATTGACAGTGCCTTTGGTATTTGTAAAAAGCTTTCAGGCACCTGGGTTTTTGTGGTGTTGTCCTTTTAGTTTAACTCTACATTTTACACTATGAAACCTGGTTTGTACTAGATTAAATGGAAAATGCCATTTGGTATTGAATAGTTTCTTTGTGATTGATAACACTTGTTTTAAAGAGTAGAATATTATGAAACAAAAACATGATTTTGACAGCCACTCAGGAACATTATTGTGAAAATAAGAGTATTGATTTATGTACTATTTAACTTGAGAAAATGTACATTGCAGGTTTAAAATTGTTCTGTATGAAAATAGGTTATAGTACTGTTACAACTTTGGGTAACTGAGAAGTGCCTCTTAGATTATAAAGTTTGTGATGCTTGGAGGAATAAACACTCCTAGCTTCAAAACAGAGAAGATGTTTGCCGAGGTATGGGTGGTCCCTTGAACAGAAAGAATTGTAAGGTTTACCTAGATAAGTTGTGGGTTAACGATTGTCAATGAGGAGTACAGAAACATACAATATAAGATCACATTAAGAGAAAAGAAAAATTGAAGGAGAAGCAGGAAACAAGGAAGGAGAGAAGTGTCTGGAGGAGTTGGGACTTGTTTGCATGAGGCAAGAGCACGTACTTCATGATTATCCAAACCAAGCCTGACTGGAGCTAAGTATTGGAACCTTGCTAGAGAGCACGCTATTCATTGTTTTTAGGGAACTTGAGTGTCCTGATTAAAATATATTCTTTTCTGCTTAGGGTGCATTTTTATTGATAGGGATGTAGGGTCCCATTTATTTTGTGGCATCGGGGTTGCAGAGAGAGAGATCATAATTTTCTTATTGGCTATACCGCTAGGTCAAATCCTGATTTTTACCAATTTTGTAACCCACCCATTTGTAACAGTATTGTGGAGAAAATGTTATCTTGGTAATGTGACAATTGCAGAAATGTGCCATTTGATGATAAATTTAGGTCAGTAGGATTTATAGCCAAGGATTTGTCTGATTAGAACTTTAATTCTGATATGATTATCAGAATTTTATTATTGATTTTTCTCAAGTTGTTTTGCAAATGTTTTTGGAGTTACTGACATAAAAAAACAAGGTACCTGTTAAATAGAAAACCTTGGAAACTAAGGTTTTGTAAATCAAATGTAATTTCAAAGTACAAGGGTGTCAAATAGCAGCTGAAATTGTGTATTAGACTAAACTGAGGGCTTGATCAATTTGAACAATGAATGAGTGAATGGTTATACAAATGTGCTTTCAGTGAACACATTTAACATCTTTATTTGTTTAATATGTAATGATATCAAATTATTTTACATTACAGCAAAAATATAGAACATTGTTCTAATAAAGACCAAAAACATTTCTTCTTGTATACAGATGCAGCCATTCAAAATGGGTGGGGTATATCGCGACATACCCCGGTGGGCGTGTCGTGGTATCACGCAGTATCACGGGGTTAATGGCATCATTTGACGTCATGCCGGAAAGTATCCGGCATCACCTTGTAAAACCGCCAGGGGGAGCTTAACCTCTCACGTTCAGCATTTGAGCTTTTAAATTTGAACTGCGTATTACAGCATGTTAATCATCAGTCATTAAAATGTTGGTATATTTTGTGAAAGCAAGATTGCTCAGTTGGACAAAAGTACACAACCTACCTTTATCGGAAATATTTATGCATCAAAGCCTTTACCGTAGATATTACTAATAGTATTAATAATGAATGACTTTGGACAAGCTGTATACTCAAAGTATAATTTCTTTAGCACGTTTGTACAAGCACTTGGAATCTGTCCAAGCCATACTTTGTCAGGCATTTTTTTTTACTTCAATGAGCATAAAAACTCCCTTGCTTTTAACAGGGCATTTCATAATTTCTAACTACGAAAATGATTTAAAATGCGACACTTATCATTCAACTAGAGCTCAAAATATCACAAGGATCCTCAAGAGCACAGCAAAGACTGTATTAAAAGATACTTGTATCAGATACATGAGAATCCAGGTTTTTTTATCAACGCTTTCTTTTCCGTATACCAGATATTATGGAACCACTTCAGAAGGGTGTCAGCCAGTCAGATTCCAGGAATCGGTACTTTAAAGGAAAAATACACACCGGTATTCCATTTCTCCCTAAACATTTTAAGCATCGAAGTATTTAACTAACATGTGAAATAGCGTGTGAAAAAGTGGTAGTTTTAAGCTTTTCTGCTAATATAATATGGAATCGCGTATCTAAAGAAATTAATAACGATATGATTATATTTGTGTACTGCGACAGGGCTGTGTAGGGCTGTTTCGCCTCTCTCTTCATGCGACTTCCCTTGTAGCCCACTGGTCTACATGCCCGATTACCAACTCATAGGTTGTGTGTTCAAATCCAGCTGGTGCTGTGACTTTCCTTTAACAAATATTTCTTCGAAAAAATAGAATAGCAATATTATGGACAATCAATTGACTTTTATATTTCAAAATATCACAACATGATCGATTCTAAGTCATTTTTGATAACAATGAATAGTCACCTTCTTCCCTTCTGACAACGGTCCCTGCGTCTGCTTCCTGCTTCTATTGGGTGTGTGTGGGGGGGATCCCTTCAGATCTCCCTTCAGATTTAGAAGGTTATTAATCATATCTTCGGTGTCGCATCTTACCAGTGCAGCTGATCTTTTGCTGCCTGGATGGGTAAACTATCACAAAGCTTTAGAGAACCTAACATTTCTATTATCAACAAATTGTAAATTTGTAATTGAGTAAATTTTTATAGAGAAATGGAGGCTGGACAGTATGCGTTACAATATAAGCATTTATATTGATTTAAATCGTGTTTTGATTTAAATCGCAAACGCGTGTTTATATATATGTTTTTTATCATAATCAGACTAATGCAACATAAATTGATACAGTATCCTTGTCTTCTAAGTATCTTAATAAACTTTTAGCTTAGCTTTCTACCCATTTAGATGTATTTTTCTTGGGATTTTGGGATCAAACGTGGAAGGATTAGATTGTAATCGTTTTTATTTTTCAGATACGTTTTAGAAAAGTGTAATCTATACCTGCCCAGACTGTACGCCTTCCTAAACCCCACCCTGACCACTTTCACTCCTGTCCTGCACTTGCCCGCGCACCCGAGCTGGGCGCTCTTCGGCCTCTGCCTGGGACGAATGTATATTTAGATATTTACACCCGGCGTGTCACCAAGGGAGCGTCTGCATTTATAACTTAGTTTTTAAAATTAGTCAAGCAATATGAAGCATCTCCTTTTACTTTTAAGTCCCTTAAATACATTGAGCACAGCTTGCTCACCACTTAGATTACTTTTTTATACCATCCTTACACAAAGCAGAAACTTCTTATATTTTCCGATGACATACATTACAAGTGGAAAGACTACAGATTTTAATTGTCTTCAATTTTGTTACGTTATACGTTTTAGGAACGTTTCATCTATACAAACACCACAAAACTATTCTCGATTGTATTTCTGAATGTTATGTTACACCTACAGTAGTTCACTGCATTAAATACATAGAATTAAGAAAGTTAGGTGTAGCACTTTAGATCTTTTTTTCTGAACCAGGGAAAATCTGATCATGTTTCTCTATAACAATAATAAAAAAAACTTTATTTTACATATCACCTTTAAAAGTGGCATCTCAAAGCAATACAGTAGATGGAAAAACAGTTAAAAGGGACCAAAGTAAATACCAGACAAACCAGTTTGTAATAAAATGCTTTTATTCATTCAGCAGAGAGAGAGGGAGACATCCAGCAGAGAGACACACACACACACACCGGTTTTCATTGACAAAAAGTAATTGTTTTTTTTACATACCTCTTCTCTAACAGGAATGTTTTGTTTGTGGACAGACTGTCCACAAATATGAGACTGTCTTTCTCAGACTCACATTCCCGAATGTCCCCCGCCCCGGTCAATAATCCTAGGAAGAACACAAAACAGCCTGTTAATAAAATTGTTACGATTTTGTTCGGTCAGTTCTTCCTCCCAGAACTTATAGATCGCATGGATCAGTTCCTGCTTTGTGACGGGCTTAGCAGTTTTCCGAACCTAGTCTTTCAACGAATGCCAAACCATCTCTATCGGATTTAGATCTGGGGATTCGGCTGGAATTTTCACCCAGTTCACTCCTTCTGCTACAAGCCTCGCCCTTGTTGCTGTGTTTCGGATCGTTGTCTTGAAAGAGACGGTGCCTTGATCCAAACTGCTCCCTGATGGGTGGAGCGGTGGCTCTGTGGCTAAGGATCTGCGCCTGTGACCGGAAGGTTGCCAGTTCAAATCCTGCGGCCGGCAGAGGAATCCTACTCCGTTGGGCCCCTGAGCAAGGCCCTTAACCCCAACTGCTCCAGGGGTGCCGTACAATGGCAGACCCTGTGCTCTGACCCCAAGCTTCTCTCCCTGTTTCTGTGTCTGTGTCTCCCTGGAGAGAAGCTGGGGTATGCGAAAAGACACATTCCTAATGCAAGAAATTGTACAGGGCTAATAAAGAAACATTATTATTATAATATATGGGGTGGCATGCTGTGGGACCACGACTTCCTCGAAGAATTCACGGTCCATAATTCTTTCGAAAATAAGAAGTAGTCCCAGGCCTCTTCTAGATATACCCCCCCAGACGTAAACTTTCAGTGGATGTTTGGGATTTGGCTTGTCCACATATCCCCCCTTTTCGCAAAATGACTTTGAAAACTGTTCCAGAGCCACTGTTGTTTCATCGGTGAAAAGTACATCCTGAAATGCATCCCCCTGTTCAATCCATTGGAGCACTTGTTTGAGTCTTTCCTCTTTGTTTTTTAGCCTTATCATGGGGCATGTGTTGGATTTTCTGTATCTCCATCCAAGCCTCCTGCGTACTCTTCTTATCGATGTCGGGCTATGAGGTCAGCCCATAGCTGTCTTTGGACTTGCATCGCCGGTAGCTCATCATTTTCATCAGTCAGTTTGTCGATAGCTCGCACAATAGGACTTGAAAAAAAAGAGATCAGCAGTTAGTTTTAAAAATAATGTGCATAGTTGTATTTACATGCAAGAAAGGTATTTTTAGAAATTTATTTACCTTTGAATCATCCTCGGTTTAGATTCTCTTTGCCTCCTCTCCCCTTTATAATGTTTCACTGTGCTTTCGGAAACGAAGATGTCCATCGAAGCCAAATGCTGTACAATGTCCCGTGTTGACTTCCCGTTACTTTTCATCTTCATTATTTGGTGTGAGAGAGTCTTCGTGATTTTGGCCATTGTCCGTCTCCTTACCAAAGCGGTACAGTGGTGCAGCTTGAATTCTGTACCTATATACTGTATGGTATGGTACAGATAAAACTTACACCATACCGATGAGCTATTACCGGGGAAAGACACTCCTATTTTATTTAAAACACAATACGCCAGGAAATGTGTCTGATGCATTAGCAAGTTAAAACAATTGGGTCGAAAACCTGGGCGTAACACCATTTCCTTTCTCTGATCACTTGCTTTCTGGATACACGTCTCACCTGTCCTGTTCTTTGTTTTCCTGGTTTGCTGATTATGCCTGCTGCGATCCACTCCTACCCTCACACCTAAAGAAGACAATTTTAATTTTTTGGCGCGGTTCATTGTGCAATTAACCCTTGTATGTGCTGTCCTTAAGGTGATATATAAAATAATGTTTTTAATTATTGTTATAGAGAAACATGATCAGATCTTCCCCGGTTCAGAAAAAAAAAGATCTAAAGTATACATGAAGACAGAAGTGAAACAGCCCTACACAGCCCTGTCGCAGTACACAAATATAATTATATCTTATTAATTTCTTTAGATACGTGATTCTTTTAATACAGTCTTTGCTCTGCTCTAGAGGATCTTTGTGGTATTTTGAGCTCTGGTTGGATGATAAGTGCCGCAGTTTAAATAATTTTCGGTGTTGGAAATTATGAAACGCTCTGTTAAAAGCAAGGGAGTTTTTGTGTCCGTTACAGTAAAAGAAAATGCCTGACAGAGTAGGGCTTAGACAGATTCCAAGTGCATTTTTGCAATCGGCCTTATTTATGGGTTCCAATTTTAAAAAAGTCAAAAACGCAGTACACGAATATAATTATATCGTATTATTTTTTTTAGATACGCGATTCCTTTAATACAGTCTTTGCTGTGCTCTTGAGGGTCCTTGTGATATTTCGAGCTCTGGTTGAATGATAAGTGTCGCAGTTTAAAGTGTCGCAGTTTATTTATGGATTGCAATTTAGAAAAAGTCAAAAACCACACTCAAAATGCAATTTAGAGCTTTCTGGCAAGAGGAGACACCCAAATTAATAATGTAACATGCCATTGTTTGTGCATGAACAGGGTTATACTGCTATTCCCTTAGATACCCGATTAAAAAAAATATAAAAAATGTTTTGAATCCCTGGCGAAACCGGGCATCCATATGAATCAAGTAACAGGTTTATTCCAGGCTGAAAAAAAGAAGAAAGAAACACATTCCATAAGAATTGACTGAGCTCCGCTCTGTACCACACAATGATTCCCCCAGAGTCTCTGCCCCGGGTTATTTGGGTTTTTTGACAGATGGTAAAAAACTCTCTCTCGCTTGCCCTCCCCCTCCCTGTGTATTGTCTGTTTTTTTGTGCTGTCCTTTGACAAAACAAGGCTTGCCAGCTAATGTGAATCGAAACCTGTTTTTCTAGCTTTTAAAGTCGTGCGATGTGTAAGCCACAATTCAAATAGAGAAAAAAGAAAAAAGAGCTGACTGACAAGATTTAAGATGTGGCTGTCAATGTTGGATTAAAAAAAACACATTGCCCGACTTTTGTTGCATTGCTTGAAAATAACTTTATTTCGAGAGACTGGATAAGTAATTCAAGTGTTTTTTTTAACTTCCTGAAAAACAACTAATAATTTAACTATATGTGTAAACGTTTTATGATATATCGCTGTTGTGAATGTCTGTGGACATGTGCTGGCTGGACAGGAGGCTCTACTGTACACAAAGAGGGGCGGGAGGAGGGGACAAGCCGATACATACACTTAGAGTTTAAATAATAGGGAATATAATACAAAAATATAGTACTAAAAATAAGATACACACTACAGACATTCACAACGGCGACCGTCAGAAGATAGGACACAGGCAGAAGATAGGCACCCGCTGAATGGAAAAGGGGCACTTTGTTCTTTATGGCTAATACTAAAGCCAATACTTCAATACTTTAATATTCTTTTCTGTATGTTTAACAATAGTGGGTACTGGCCTAATTCGTCCCTGCTCCCGTTGTTAGGTGTTAATGTGTTGTTAAGTGTGAATTTGTACCTGTTTCCCTGAGGTCTGGCTTTTTTTCTGGAAAACCATAACTCTGGTCTTGTCCAGATTGACTGTCTGCGCCCAGGTCTGACAGTGCTGCTCCAGCAGTGCCAGGTTCTGGCGCAGCCTCTGTTCTGTGGGCAACAGGAGGACCAGCTCGTATGCAAAGAGCAGGAACTCGATTTCCATAATTAATGCAGATCAGTAAATCAAGGGAGAAAACAATTATTGCGCCCGGCTCCTCAATGGGCTTTGACGTGCTAATGCGTTGGTTTAACAGTCCGGGTGTGGCAAGCCTCTAATGTCTCCCGACTTCGGCAAAAGGCACCCGCCTTTCATTGGAAGACAATGAACACACTCTAGCCGTACATGTGAATATAGCATAAATACACCAAGGGATTGGGTGAGCTCCCATCACAAAAAAAAACTGCGAACCTGCACTACAGCGACCACAGTACAGTATGGAGACCAAGACCTTTTACGGGAAGAGACGTGGTGCTTCTGCCGCCCCAGCTTCCAAAGAGCGAAGGGTAAGCAAATACAGCAGACTTCATCTGAAATACGCGATTACAGCGCATATTACAAGGTATTATTGCCGTTTTGATTTTTAAATTCAATTAGAATTTTTTCTTCGTAGCCTGTTCTTCAAGAAAACACCGCACGGGCGAAACGATCTTCAAAATCTACCACCAGGACAGTAAAAAAGATAGCGGTAAGACGGAAAAAAAGAAAAGTTTATTTTTAGGTCTGTTCCGCGACTGATGAATACTACTGTGTGACTTTATTTCTTACATGAATTATGTTATTTTGCCACAGGCCGTGGGTCTCTGCTCTCGGCCACTGGCCAGGGTGCCAACCTGTACCATCGGAAAATACAAGAAGTTTCTGCTTTGTGTAAGGATGGTATCAAAAAGTAATCTAAGTGGTGAGAAAGCTGTGCTCAATGTATTTAAGGGACTTAAAAGTAAAAGGAGATGCTTCATATTGCTTGAGTGCTATACTATACATATTGCTATACTAGTTTGTCACTCTTCCCATCCCCTCTCTGCTAAATGGCTTTTAAATAGAGTCACATGAAGAGAGAGGTGAAACAGCCCTACACAGCCTTGTCGCAGTACACGAATATAATTATATCTTATTAATTTCTTTAGATACGCGATTCTTTTAATACAGTCTTTGCTGTGCTCTTGAGGGTCCTTGTGATATTTCGAGCTCTGGTTGAATGATAAGTGTCGCAGTTTAAAGTGTCGCAGTTTATTTATGGGTTGCAATTTAAATAAAAGTCAAAAACCGCACTCAAAATGCAATTTAGAGCTTTCTGGCAAGAGGAGACACCCAAATTAATAATGTAACATGGCACTGTTTGTGCATGAACAAAGTTATACTGAGATTTCCTTAGATACACAATTAAAAAAAATATTTTTTTTAAATCCCTGGCGGAACACATTCCATAAGAATCAGCGCTTTTATATATCGCCTTTAATCACATATATTTAAACCCGCGTTTACAATTTAAATCAAAACGCGATTCAAATCAATATAAATGTTTATTTTGTATAGCATAGGTGACTATTCATTGTTATTAAAATGACTAAAATTCGATCATGTTGTGATATTTAGAAATATAAATTTGTTTGGTGCGAGTGAGGTTTTATTTAATCTCTGACCAAGGGAAACGTTTAATTTTTTCAAAGAAATGTTTGTTAAAAAAAAAGTCATAGTTCCAGTGGGATTCAATTACAGACCGTGTGACATGGGAGTCAGGAACCTAACCCACAGCGCCACCGGCAAGGTCACATGCAGAGTGCTGAAAAAGCACTACAGAAACATTATCAACAGACAATGTACAGCATGTACTATTCTTGTGTTGCGGTACATGAATATAATTATATCGTTATTAATTTCTTTAGATACGTGATTCCATATTATATTCCCTTTTAATCAAATTCTAAAAGTATGCTTGTTGACTCCGGTATCTCTTTAGTTAAAGACTTCGATGCTTAAAATGTTTAGGGAGAAATTGAATATTGGTGTGTATTTTTTCTTTAAAGTACCAAGACCAGCCATATACTGTATGTTTATGGCAGTCTATGTGGGTGCTAATGCCCCAGTCTAGTGATGGAGGCACAATACTATAAAAAAAGGCACCTTCCTGATGATACGTAAAACCTAGGTCCTGACTCTCTGTGCTCATTAAAAATCCTAGGGTGGTGTTACCCTTGTGTCCTGGACAAAGTTCCCACTGGCCTTTACCAATCATGACATCCTAATACCCCCCAGCTACGAATTGGGTTCATCACTCTGTTCTCCTCCCCATGGATAGCTGATGTGTGGTGAGCAAAATGGCGCACTATGGCTACCTGCATCATCCAGGTGGATGCTGCACATTGGTGGTGGTGGAGGCGAGTCCCCATTACCTGTAAAGAGCTTTGAGTGGAGTGTCCAGAAAAGAGCTATATAAATGTAAGATACATTTTTTATGTTTTTTTTTTTCACTCAAATGAGAGGAAGATTACAGAAAACTCTGAACTTTAACCAAAACCTATCCCTTAGCTAAGGTTAGGGTTAGGATTCCCACAAAGTATAGACACATTTTGGTGGCATGGCTGTGTTTTAAGACAGACAATAAATTTAGGAACAGTATTATTGTTATCTTCACATTTCTTTCTGTGTATATGGCTGTACACACAGCATTGCCATAAAAGTGAATGTTGTCTGATTTTTTCTAAAATATATATTTTTAAAAAAGGTGATTACACTTTTAAAACTCTTCAGTTTGTTATTGCATTCACAGGCATATTAACAAATAAATAAAAAGATTACTGGATATACCTGACTCTTACCCTTAAATATAAACCTCAAACTATGCTCATTG
Source organism: Lepisosteus oculatus (assembly GCF_040954835.1). Classification (NCBI taxonomy): domain Eukaryota; kingdom Metazoa; phylum Chordata; class Actinopteri; order Semionotiformes; family Lepisosteidae; genus Lepisosteus; species Lepisosteus oculatus. The sequence goes on from NC_090710.1 coordinate 9,196,871, forward strand.
AGAACACCTTTCAACATGAAATTTCCAATAACAGAATACTTGTTATTGGAAGTGATATTTTGATTCCCTGAAGAATATTTTAAACTCAAATGAGTGGAAGATTGTGTAAACTCTTTGAAAATAGTCTGGACCCTAATCCGAACCTAAGACAAATCTGTAGCTGGGGTTAGGATTAGGATTTCCACAAAACACAGAACATTTTTGATGGCATGGCTATGTTTTAGAAATGAAATTTTGGAAAATTGGTATTTAAATGTTATCTTCACTTTTTTTTCTTGCATATACGGCTATATAAACTTCATTGCCCTGTGTGGGGAATGTCTTCTTAATTGTCCAAAAGCGAAATTTGGAAGAAATTAATTATTCATTCCAAAATCTTGTATTAGTCACTGAATGCACAGTCATATTAATAAAGCCAACATGTATTGGGTATTACTAACAAAAGACATGCGTTCTGAGTGGTTACATTTATACTTAATATATTGTACCTGTGTATTTATTGTGAGGAATTTCAGGAATTCCTAAACAAATTATCAGGCAGTGTTTAGCTAGTTAAGGAGATTGTTTTCGCTGAACAGTCACCATAATTCTATCATGTTTTTAGAGGCGATGATACGTGAGAATTTAGAGACAATGGCCTTTCCTGCTTAGTGGGTGCATTTTAGAACAGGGACGTAGGTTCCCATTTATTTTGTTGCATCAGGATTTGCAGAGAGAGATTTAAGCTCAGGTTGTACTGTATTTAGTTTAAAAGGTAGCTTATCTCTTCTTTTGGCCTTTGTAGGTGTAAAGACTCGAATATTTGTTTTTCCCTGGTGGTCTGTTGACATACAGTAAATAAAGAACAAAATATATGTTTATATTGTGTGTAGTGTAGTGTGTGTCACTCATTGTTAATATTTGTTTAAATAAGTGTATCTGAATTATGACTCTTTTCACCACAAATGTGTCAAAGAATAAACAATGCATGTACCTCTATCTATACCAACTGCTCGGGTATATTCTTGGCAAAATATTTACAAGTTGGTGGTTATGATTATTTATTTACTTTTTGACTTATCTGCTTAGCCATTTCCTGATCTTATTTTTCTTTTTTGTAACCCTGCATTATTAACTATATTAAAAACTGATTAAACCATTGGTCATCTGTTCGGTCTCAACTGAAGGCAATCCTGCTAGTGAAGTTATTGTTTCTATAAGGAATTGATCTGGAAATATTTCAAAACTGTGTGGAATAAATTCTATGTCCTCTTTAAGCTGTTCTTGCTGTTTTCCCACATTATTCTTTGACAGCTCCTAATATCTTGACTGTTAGTACAATTGTGTATTTTTTTCTGTTTTTCTGTACTTAGTGTGCGCCATGTCTCACATGAGCAATCTTTGAAATGTTATGGGAGAAAAACAGTCTGTTCTATGGAGCAGAACCATTTAAACCTTTCCTATTAGGTAAGTAATCTGCAAAAATGGGATATTAAATGCATAGCCCATTTGTTATGTGACTTAAATTACAAATGATGTTGGCATTAAAAATGGGGACAAGATGGTCCAAAGAATTAAAGGATTTAGATTACTCTAAGGTTCTGTGGAGAGGATTTTTACAGAAAGCTTTCAGCTACCAATATATGTGCTAATATGAAAAAGACAATAAATGCCAAGATAGTCTATTGTTTAGTGTGTGTGACAAGTAATATAAAAAGAATCATTAGAAGGCTGTCATACATTAACCTGTAACAGATATTTAAACAAAAACGCTTGCTTATTAAGTAGACCAAATTTATCAAGAATATGATTTATTAATCTCCAAATCTAATGATGTACTACACATTAATATAATAGATATATGTCATATTTACGTCAAATATGTAATGAATGTAATGTAATGATGTATGATGTATATATGGAAAGGAGGAAAATATTTAATGGAACTGAAAATGTAATTCATATAATGCAGTAAATATTTGAGTAATAAAAGCCTTTCAAAGAGCTTTCATTTTTTTCCTAGAATAGCACAGATAAGCATGTTCATGGTTTGTTTAGCAACAAACCAACTGGCACATTTATTTCTATGTTATTATTACAGGAAGAGAACAGTTACATGCCCCCATTTCATTACATCTCTCAGATACTAGGTTGACACTAACCAGCTACAAAGAAGTCACATGTACAGAACACACCCTCACACGCCTCACACACAAAACAATATGAAAATGACACTTCCTAAGTGTGGATTCATATCCCCCCCACTGGTGTTAGACACACATAGAATACAACAATTCAGAAGCTGCAATAATGCAAGTTCCCTTTGTTTTTTTCATAATTTCACAACATACTAATTAGAATAGCTTTCCCAGAATCCTCAGTGGTCATAGTCACTATAATTGAGTCCTGCAAAAATCCAGATAGTAACACTGTCCTCTGTCAAGTTAATTTGGGGCAGTTAGTTTCATACTGCTTTTACTTTCAGAAAGTTTTTCTACCACCAGAAGTATCACTGTACAGGTGTTGCATATATGCTACTTATGTTGTTTTCAAACAGAATGATAAGATCAACAGTTTACAATGTAATATGATATTTGTATTGTTTTAGAATGGATACAAATTCCAAAATGGTAGTGAATAAAAACAGAGTAAATTTATATTTTTTATTAATTAAAAAAATGTAATACTTCTTTTAAGTATTCTTTGTAGTCATGACAGTGTGTCCTATATAAAAACATTTGATTAGCATATTTTATTTAAAGTTCAAACCAGGAAACCTGCTTTGCAAATATAAGTATTTCACGTAACAACTTGAATTTCTCCTTTACCAAGGAAACAAAGTCCTTGGCTCGGAGATTGAATTGCCTCTAATTCTTAAGATCTGAAGTTCAGTTGCATTAACTGAGATTAGTCCCACAGCAGCCAGGGTGAGGAGATTGGGAAAGGGATGAAAAGGTGATTTATGATTTATGATAGGTGATTGTTCAATATATCTTCTAATTTTATCTGACGTGGTATATTGCCATTTGAAGTGTGGTTTTGTGCAATGTGTGATAAAGTAACCTTGTCTATTTTCTTGGTTAGTTTGCTTTTATTGCTGCAAAAAATATATTCTATATAGACAAAGGTCTCAAAAGCACAGCATTCACTAACAAATGTGTGTTAATAATAAAGACTGTATTGATTTGTCTGTGCTGTACATATCATCAATCAGTATTTTTTAAAGAGCAAAAATTGTGTATATACCATATTCACAAAAATCAAATAGTAAAACTTGCAACCTCAAGTCAAGTTAATTTGGTGCAATTAGTTTCAAAATGCTTTTACTTTCTGAATGTTTTCTGCCACCAGAAGTATCACTGTACATGTGTTACATATAATGAGTCTATACTATTCATACTATTACTAACTGATGAGATCAGCAGTAATTTCAGTAATTATAAACATTAACTGTATTTTCCTTGCTTCTAAATGAAGAGAAGGATACCAGCTATGTGCCAGCTATTGCCCTCTACCTTTATTGAATTCCAGTATTAATCTGTATGCTAAGGTATTAACAAAAAGGCTCAATAATTTTATGATTAAATTAACACATCATGATCAGACAGGATTTGTGAGGAATCAGCCTGGCTATAGATAATGTCCATCACGTTCTCCATCCATGCATACAACAATGACAGTTCTGCTTCTGTTCTGTCAATGGATGCTGAGTAGGCTTTTGATGATCTCTTTTAACAATTTCAGTCTATTGTTTTGTTATAAAATCATCTGGATTAAATCAGCACTAATTCCCGCAAATACCATATTTGAGAGACACTTGAGTAGTTAGGCATTTTAATACTTACACCAGCTTGAATTCTTTGGTTTCAACATACTTTAATGAACTCTTTAAGCAAAAATGATCTGTAACAATGGTCACAGCTAACTACTTTATTTCAAGCTTGTATCTCCATGAATAAAATGAATATACTCCCATGTATCTATTTCCATAGCTTCCCCTCTCCTCAATGGTTACTGGATTAAATAACAGTTGTTAGACAAGTCTGTGTGTAGGGTGACATATTAACTCTAAGACACTACATCATGAGAAGTCTGCAGGTGGGTTATTGTGGTCAAATTGCAAACTATATTGTTGGTTATTAATGTTGTGTCCAGTAACGGTGACATTAGATAATGGAGCCTTTGTGTCTTAGCAACTGAAAGAAAACTCATTTTCCCCACACAGACCACACAAATTTATTTTTCTCTGGCATATCTCTAAGGTACTGCATCATATTTTTATCCCATTCTTCTGGAACTAATTACAGTATGACACCTTCAGATGCAGCCATTTAAAACGGGTGGGGTATTTCGCGGTATATTGCGGTGGGCTTGTCGCATCAAAACGCGGTATCACGTGGTGCATCACGTCATTTGACGTCATGCCGGAAAGTATCCGGAATCACCTTGTAAAACCGCCAGGAGGAGCCAGTAAAGCTTAACTTCTCATGTACAGCATTTGAGCTTTTAAATTTAAACTGTGTATTACAGCATGTTAATCATCAGTCATTAAAAAGTTGGTATATTTTATGAAAGCAAGATTGCTCAGTTGGACAAAAGTACACAACCTACTTTAATCATAAATATTTTAATTATGCAGAAAAATTTTATGCATCAAAGCCTTTACCGAAGATATTACTAATAGTATTAATAATGAATGACTTTGGACAAGCTGTGAACTCAAAGTATTACGCTAGTCCACATTCTTTCTAACCCTCATTTTAAATGAAATTACTTTTATTTTTTTCTTTGACAAACACCACAGAATTTCGTTGATCTAACGAGGACAGGACATTAGCTAGCCAATACGATAAAGGAATGACTTTTTTTGCTAATTTCCTTAGCACATTTGTACAAGCACTTGGAATCTGTCCAAGCCCTACTTTGTCAGGCATTTTCTTTTACTGTAATGGACATAAAAAATCCCTTGCTTTTAACAGAGCGTTTCATAATTTCTAACTATGAAAATTATTTAAACTGCGACACTTATCATTCAACCAGAACTCAAAATATCACAAGGATCCTCAAGAGCACAGCAAAGATACTTATTAAATATAGGTAATATACAGATGCAGCCATTCAAAATGGGTGGGGTATTTCGCGGCATACCCCGGTGGGCGTGTAGCAGTATCACGCGGTGTCACGCAGTATCACGCGGTTAATCGTGTCATTTGACGTCATGCCGGAAACTATCCGGCGTCACCTTGTAAAACCGCCAGGGGGTGCTTAACCTTTCGTGTACAGCATTTGAGCTTTTAATTTTGTGAACTGTGTATTACAGCATGTTAATCATCAGTCATTAAAATGTTGGTATATTTTATGAAAACAAGATTGCTCAGTTGGACAAAAGTACACAACCTACCTTTATCAGAAATATTTATGCATCAAGGCCTTTACCGAAGATATTACTAATAGTATTAATAATGAATGACTTTGGACAAGCTGTATACTCAAAGTATAATTTCTTTAGCACATTTGTACAAGCATTTGGAATCTGTCCAAGCCATACTTTGTCAGGCGTTTTGTTTTACTTCAACGGGCATAAAAACTCCCTTGCTTTTAACAGTGTGTTTCATAATTTCTAACTACGAAAAAATTTAAAATGCGACACTTATCATTCAACTAGAGCTCAAAATATCACAAGGATCCTCAAGAGCACAGCAAAGACTGTATTAAAAGATACTTGTATGAGATACATGAGAATCCAGGCTTTTTTATCAACGCTTTCTTTTCCGTATACCAGATTTTATGGAACCACTTCAGAAGGGTGTCAGCCAGTCAGATTCCAGGAATCGGTACTTTAAAGAAAAATACACAGCAGTATTCCATTTCTCCCTAAACATTTTAAGCATGGAAGTCTTTAACTAACGTGAAATAGCGTGTGAAAAAGTGGTAGTTTTAAGCTTTTCTGCTAATATATTATGGAATCGCGTATCTAAAGAATTTAAGAACGATATGATTATATTCGTGTACTGCGACAGGGCTGTGTAGGGCTGTTTCGCCTCTTTCTTCATGCGACTTCACTTGTAGCCTACTGGTCTACGTGCTTGATTACCAACTCACGGGTTGTGTATTCAAATCCAGCTGGTGCTGGACTTTTCTTTTAACAAACATTTCTTCGAAAAAATAGAATAGCGATATTATGGACAATCAATTGACTTTTATATTTCAAAATATCACAACATGATCGATTCTAAGTCATTTTTGATAACAATGAATAGTCACCTTCTTCCCTTCTGACAACGGTCCCTGCTTCTGCTTCCTGCTTCTATTGTGTGTGGGTGTGTGATAGAGTAAATTTTTATAGAGAAATGGAGGCTGGACAGTATGCGTTACAATATTAACATTTATATTGATTTAAATCGTGTTTTGATTTAAATCGCAAACGCGTGTTTAATTATATGTGTTTTTTTATCATAATCAGGCTAATGCAACATAAATTGATACAGTATCTTTATCTTCTAAGTATCTTAATAAACTTTCAGCATAGCTTTCCACCCATTTAGATTTATATTTCTTGGGATTTTGGGATCAAACGTGGAAGGATTAGATTGTAATCGTTTTTATTTTTCAAATACGTTTTAGAACAGTGTAATCTATACCTGCCCAGACTGTACGCCTTCCTAAACCCCGCCTTTCACTAGTGTCCTGCTCTTCCCCGCGCACCCCAGCCGGGCACTCTTTGGCCTCTGCCTGGGACGAATGTATATTTTGATATTTACACCCGGCGCGGGACCGAGGGAGCGTCTGCATTTATAACTTAGTTTTTAAAATTAGTCAAGCAATATGAAGCATCTCCTTTTACTTTTAAGTCCCTTAAATACATTGAGCACAGCTTTCTCACCACTTAAGATTACTTTTTGATACCATCCTTACACAAAGCAGAAACTTTCCGATGACATACAGTACAAGTGGGAAGATTACAGATTTTAATCGTCTTTAATTTTGTTACGTTATACGTTTTAGGAACGTTTCATCTAAACAAACACCACAAAACTATTCTCGATTGTATTTCTGAATGTTATGTTACACCTACAGTAGTTCACTGCTTTAAATACATCGAATTAAGAAAGTTAGGTGTAGCACTTTAGATCTTTTTTTCGGAACCAGGGAAAATCTGATCATGTTTCTCTATAACAATAATAAAAAACTTTATTTTACATATCACCTTTAAAAGTGGCATCTCAAAGCAATAAAGTAGATCAAAAAACAGTTAAAGGTTAAACATTAGAGGCTTGCCACACCCGGACTGTTGAACCAACGCATTAGCACGTCAAAGCCCATTGAGGACCCGGGCGCAATAGTTGTTTTCTCCCTTGATTTACTAATCTGCATTAATTATGGAAATCGAGTTCCTGCTCTTTGCTGACGACCTGGTCCCACTGTCGCCCACAGAACAGAGGCTGCGCCAGAACCTGGCACTGCTGGAGCAGCACTGTCAGACCTGGGTGCCGACAGTCAATCTGGACAAGACCAGAGTTATGGTTTTTTATGGTAAATATAATTCATAATATTTTGCTAACAATGTTAACTGTTTATAAATAATAAAATGTATTAACTAAGGAGTAGGATGGCACAGTTGTTAGTATGCTTTTTGTTTTGTTTCTTTTTCATAAATGCAACAGTAGTGCCTGATGTCTCAGTGGCTTTCAAAATTAAATTATGCATGCAAACCTGTGAACTGGCCTGTGATACTGGCCATGTAATACTCTGCATTGTGGAATAATAGTTTATTTTAAGGAATAGAGAAAGCACAGAAAACAGGCAGTTAGATTGATCAGATTAGTATGAAAAGCCATTTAACAAAGAGGGAATGAGAAGAGTGACAAACTAGTATACTTTAGATCTCTTTTTAAGAACCAGGGAAAATCTGATCATGTTTCTCTATAACAATAATAAAAAAAACTTTATTTTACATATCACCTTTAAAAGTGGCATCTCAAAGCAATACAGTAGATGTAAAAACAGTTAAAAGAACCACAGATTACAAAGTAAATACCCAGACAAACGCAAACGCGTTTTTAATAAAATGCTTTTATTCATTCAGCAGAGAGAGAGAGAGAGAGAGAGAGACGGGTTTTCATTGACAAAAAGTAATTGTTTTTTTTAACATTCACTTGTCCGACAGGAATGTTTTGTTTGTGGACAGACTGTCTACAAATGTGAGACTGTCTTTATCAGACTCACATTCCCGAATGTCCCCCGCCCCGGTCAACAATCCTAGGAAGAACACGAAACAGCCTGTTAATAAATTTGTTGCAATTTTGTTCGGTCAGTTTTTCCTCCCAGAATTTATAGATTGCATCGTTCAGTTCCTGATTTGTGACAGGTTTAGCAGTTTTCCGAACATCTCTATCGGATTTAGATCTGATCTGGGGATTCGGCTGGAGTTTTCACCCAGTTCACTCCTTCTGCTACAAGCCTCGCCCTTGCTGCTGTGTGTTTCGGATCGTTGTCTTGAAAGAAACAGTGCCTTGATCCAAAGTGCTCCCTGATATATGGGGCGGCATGCTGTTTCACCACAACTTCCTAGAAGAATTCATGATCCATAATTCCTTTGAATATAAGAAGTGGTCCCGGGCCTCTTCTAGATATACCCCCACAGACGTAAACCTTCAGTGGATGTTTAGGCTTTGGCTTGTCCACATATCTCCCCTTTTTACAAAATGACATTGTTGAAAACTGTTCCAGAGCCACTGTTGTTTCTTCGGTGAAAAGTACATCATGAAATGCCTCCCTCTGTTCAATAGATTGGAGCGCTTGTTTGAGTCTTTCCTCTTTGTTTTTTACCCTTATCATGGGGCATGTGTTGGTTTTTCTGTATCTCCATCCAAGCCTTCTGTGCACTCTTCTTATCGATGTCGGACTAATGCTCGCACCAAGGTCAGCCCATAGCTGTCTTTGAACTTGCATCACCGGTTGCTCATCATTTTCATCCGTCGGTCTGTCGATGGATCGCACAATAGGACTTGAAAAAAAAGAGATCAACAGTTAGTTTTAAAAATAATGTGCGTAGTTGTATTTACATGCAAGAAAAGTATTTTTAGAAAGTTATTTACCTTTGAATTGTCCTCGGTTTAGATTCTCTTTGCCTCCTCTCCCCTTTATAATGCCGTCTCACTGTGCTTTCACAAACGAAGATGTCCATTGAAGCCAAATGCTATACAATGTCTCGTGCTGACTTTCCATTTCTTTTCATCTTCATTTATTGGTGTGAGAGAGTCTTCATGATTTTGGCCATAGTCCGTCTCCTTACCAAAGCGATACAGTGGTACAGCTTGAAGTCTGTACCTGTATACAGTATGGTACAGATAAAACTTACACCATACCACACCTTACACCGATGAGCTAATACCAGGGAAAGACACACCTAAAGTTAAAAAAAAATTGAGTCGAAAACCTGGGCGTAACAATTGTTTCGCTTTTCTGATCACTCAGTCTCTGGATACTTGTCTCACCTGCCCTGTTCTTTGTTTTCTTGTTATTTGCTGATTATGCGTGCTGCGATCCACTCCTGCCCTCACACATAAAGAAGACAATTTTAAATTTCTTTGTGCAGTCCATAGTGCAATTTACCCTTGCTAATACATTTGCGGTCTTTTCAAAATATGTGTTGTCCTTTGACAAACGCTCGCCAGATAATGTGAAAAAGATATGAATCGAAACCTGTTTTTCTAGCTTTTAAAGTCGTGCGATGTGTAAGCAGGAACACATCATTATATCTTACATATGCAAAACAAATAATATAGCTCCCAAACAAACACAGATGTGTTTTTAATAAAATGCTTTTATTCACTCATAATCTGACAATTTCAGGAAGACTAAGGAAGGACTAAGGAAGTTGTCATCTGTTGTTGAAGCTCTGTGGGCTCGGTTACTTTGAGACCACTTGTTATCCCAAGTTGTTTGAATCGCCACAATTCAAATAGAGAAAAAAGTATTTATTGAAGACTTTATTATAGTCTTTAAGAATAAAATGTCTTTATTGATTCACAATCTGGCAAGGCAACGTAAATCCTTATCTTTGTCTTCTGGATAATAATGTTCACCTCTCTGTCCAGCAAATTAATAATAAACTTTATTTTATATAGCACTTTTAAAAGTGTCTTCTCAATACGCTGTACAGGATAAAAACAACAATAACAACAATATTGTTATGCTGGGCAAACGATTTTTAAAAACGAAATAAAAAATGATATATAATGATGTGTTCCGTAACTTAAAGTATATATTTAAAGTAATAATTTAACAATATGTGTAAATATTTTAAGATATGTCTATGTTGTGAATGTCTGTAGATTGTATCTTATTTTTAGTTTTTGTTTTGTTTATAAGGGAGAGTGTCATAGAGACGACTCCATTACCCCCCCCATCTTGATTTAAATACTTGTAGTTTTTCACAATGCCGGACAGAATTCACATTCGCTGCAGCCAAATGGCTTTTATTATTGCGCCCAGCTCCTCAATGGAGTCGCTTTAACATGCTAATGCGTTGGTGTAACAGTCCGGGCGTGGCAAGCTTCTAATGTCTCCCGACTACGGTGAAAGGAACCCATCTTTCATTGGAAAAGAATGGTAATTGCTTCGTTCCTTGATATTATAATCTGAAAGAACCTTTGGCTCTACAACTAAAAATAAGATACACTCTACAGACATTCACAACAACGACAACGTTGCCTTGCCAGATTGTGAAGTAAGCAGGGAGAAATAGAGACAGAAGTGCACTTCCTACTGCACTGTGACAGAAAACGGGAGAAATGGAATACTGGTGTGTATTTTTTCTGAAATATGGTACCAAGACCAGCATTCTGGGCTGTCCCTATACCAGAGATTATGGTAGGCTTCAAAATGGTGATTTTGATGGCTGACACCATCTGAAACCCTTCTGATTAGGGAAAAAAGACCTGCTGATCTGTTCTACATTCCAGGAAGAGGATTTCTTTTTATTTGAAACATGTATTTTAAACGTTTAATTAAGATGGAATTAAGACTTTTGGGTTGTAATTTAAAAAAAGACAAAATGCAATTTAGAGCTTTCTGGCAAGAGGAGACACCTAAATTAATAATGTAACATGCTACTGTTTTGCATGAATATAGTTATACTGCTATTTCCTTGGATACGCGATTCCATGATTTTTTTTTTAATCCCCGGTGGAAGCGGGCATCCATAAGAATCAAGTACTGTAATAGATGTAAAAGAAAGAAAACACATTCCATAAGAATCAGCGTCTTTATATAGCGCCTTTAAAGGTGGCTTCTAAAAACGCTTTACAGGATAAAAACAACAATAACAACAACAACAATATTGTATTTCATTGCACTTTGACAGATCGTCTTTAAATCAATTATTGATTTAAAGTTTGACAGTAAATGTGTATATTGTAAACATTATATTGTCATTAAACAACCTTATGTTTATTAATCTTCCTTGTTATGCACAGAGTGAATGATAATGTAATGAGAATTAATTTAATCACAGAGTGCTCATAAATTGTGCTAGGCAGAAAACAGATAGGTGTTCTGAAAGGTTACATATAAACGGGTTTTCGATGGACAGAATGATAGTGTAACAATTTCGGGTTCGGATGGGACGGCCCCAAAAACTCAGACTTGCGGAGTTAAAAGCTGCCTTTATTTTTGCTCTCCGTCACCACATGCCAGCGAGCCCTCGCGAGCCCCGACCAGAGAAAGAAACACCCAGAGGTGCAGAACCAGGGAACTATTTACATATTAAAACTATTTCCCAAATTCAATAAGTGCTTTTCTATATTTATTGTCAGTTGATTGTCCATAATATTGCATTGTTAAGTTCTCTAAAGCTTCGTGATAGTTTACCCAGTTTACCCATTGTTATTAAAAATGACTTGGATTCGAACATGTTGTGATATTTAGAAATATAAAAAGTCAATTAATTATCCATAATACTGCTATTTTATTTGTTAAAAGAAAAATCATGGCACCAGCTGGATTTGAACACACAATCACTGGTTTACAAGTGCAACACCAAGTGGTGAAAAAGCCCTACACAAACAGTATCAACAGACATTGTACAGAATGTACTACTGTTTTGCAGTATATGAATATTATCATATCGTTATTAATTTCCTTAGATACGCGATTCCATATTATACTAGCAGAAAAGCTTAAAACTACCACTTTGTTTACACACTATTTCACATGTTAGTTAAAGACTTCGATGCTTAAAATCTTAAGAAAGAAATGGAATACTGGTGTGTATTTTTTTCTTTAAAGTACCGAGACCAGCTGTATAGTATACTGTATGTTTATGTTCCAAAATTAATATAATTTATGACCTTGACACGCGTTACAGTATGCTCCTATTCTTTTTATGCTCAGGTACTAAGATTTCCCTTCAGTGGTAAAATTCCATATAAATATTCAATACTAAAACGGGCACAGTAAAGACTGACCAACGCACCACGAGTGCCCCTGTCGGTTAACCAATCACGTACCGCAGTATTTTGCGTAATCGCTTGTCACGATGTGCAAGGCCGTAGCCAATTACCCCCGGTACGTGTTTGCAGCCGCGCACTTTGAATGGCTACATCTGTATTAGAAAGACATTAAAATCAGCACAAAATAGTTTTCACACACTATATTTTTTTTAAAATGCTGGTCTCTTAACTTAATATTTTATCTGACATTGTTACAGGTAACACCTTCTAGGATATCCAATCATGTTTTAATACTGTATAGCAAATACTTCTCTTTTTACTTGTGTCTCCATTCTGCCATGTGTGCCCATAGGGTTCCATGGGACACAGGGTGTCTGTTTCACCCTTATGTTGGACACTGGATGCAAGGGAAAGACATTGGGAATAGTGTTCTTGCTTTATTCATTGTTATTAAGAACATGTATACATTTCTTAGAATCAACAATCACTTAAAAAGTGACTTACTGTAACTTCCTTTAGAAGGGAGCATCTCATAGGACACTATTTGAAGGAATTTGAACTTTGCAGTGAAAAATCAACACCAGTTGATCCATTTTGCCTTTATTCATACACCTACCTAACCCAATCTTCTTTTTTCAGCTGCTTGATTGTTTTGTGAGATTTGGGTATTATTAGAAAATAATGGATATTTAAACCTCCATAATTTCATAATCATGTTTTCTTCTGCGTTTCAGAGAAGCCAAAAACAAAAAGTCAACTGTAACTACCTTTACAGAGAAAACAAATCAATCTTTCATTTATAATTTCCTCAAAACTTTATCGGAAATAACCGTTTTTGCTTATAAATAGAATACACCACTTATTGTGTTTATAGATAATCTGTTTATTAACTCACCCTTCCTTGTTCATAATGTGAATTAATAACTTTACAGGTTAAGTTATTTCACAGCATTTTATTAGATCCACAATGTGGGAAATGTTGGGTGGAATCCAGAATCTGGAATCTGGAGCACGATTATCATCCAGAGGACAAGTATAATGTTATCCGAAATATTAGATGTAGAAGGTACTGGATTACCAGCTGTTTTGTATAAGTATTGCTTTACAAAATAATGAGTGTGTTCATGAAAGAATTAACATGTACAGTATTCATGATGGTCAATATCACTTACATAGAACAAAGTACAAATAGGAACTAACATCAAAAACATGTACAGATGCAGCCATTAAAAGTGAGCGGTACAGACATGTACCGCAGGTAAGATGACACAGGGTACCGCGGTGCGTGATTGGTTGACCGACAGGGGCACTCGTGGTCTGTTGGTCTGTCGTAGAAAGACTTACTGTAAACGTCTTTACTGTGCCCGTTGTAGATATTGAATTTTACCACTGAAGGGAAATCTTAGTAGCTGAGCTTAAAAAGAATAGGAGCATAGTGTAACGCGTGTGAAGGCCATAAACGATATTAATTTTGTAACATAAACATACAGTATATAGCTGGTCTTGGTACTTTAAAGAAAAAAATACACACCAGTATTCCATTTCTCCCTAAACATTGTAAGCTTCGAAGTCTTTAACTAACGTGATACCGGAGTCAACAAGCATTTGAATTAAAAGGGAATATAATATGGAATTGCGTATCTAAAGAATTTAATAACGGTATGATTATATCCGTGTACTGCGACAGGGCTGTGTAGGGCTGTTTCGCCTGCCTGTTCATGCGAGCTGTCTTGTAGCCTACGGATGGAAATGGAAATGTTCAAATAAATGTGCAAAAGAAATAAACAAAATAATCATTTATTTCTTTATCATATTGGCTAGCTAATGTCCTCTCTTTGCTAGTTAGTGGCTGTGTTTCTGCGTTGGGTAGCAACGGGTGACTGTTCTCAGGCGGAAGATGTAAACAATAGTTAAATGTGATAAAGTATAGTTTGGATGTTTATACATTCATGTTAATCATATTCTTGATTTATTTCAATAAGTATTCATGTTTCATTTGCTAACTTAGAGCATATTGTGCAATGAAGAATAAAATAGCTGCATGACAAGTGACTTCCTTCTCTCAGTGGAAATTAAAAGGTAGCCTGATAAATTATAAGACAGTAAGAAAGGTTCCAATCAGGAGGAACAATTCTTTCCATTTTTTTTGGTTTGATTGCTGGTAGCAAACTGATCTGAGGATATTCTGAGTGGGACATATACATTATTTTATAGCGTTTTTATTGCGTTATTAAATCCGGTGGCGCTGTGTGTTAGTTTCCTGACTCCCATGTCACATGGTCTGTGATTGAAACCCATGGAACCATGACTTTATTTTTTAACAAACATTTCTTTGAAAAAATGAAACGTTTCCCTTGGTCAGAGATTAAATAAAACCTCACTCGCACCAAACAAATTTATATTTCTAAATATCACGACATGATCGAATTTAAGTCTTTTTAATAACAATGAATAGTCACCTATCATTCATCTCTAAATAAACTTTATTTTATATAGCGTTTTAAGCGAATAGGTAATTAGATTGCTCATAAACCTAATCGCTTTTTCTACATAAACACAGCGTGATTGCTCTCTGAAAATGCTTTTCCTTAAACCGATTCTATTGAGGGAGTAGCCCAGCTACCACTTAACACTGTACTTCCTACTTTGAATACCTGTGAGACCGGTTTAATTCATCACAGCCAGCACTCCAGGAGTTCATATTGCTTGACTAATTTTAAAAACTAAGTTATAAATGCAAACGCTCCCTCGGTGCGCTGCTCTGGTACGCCGGGTCTTACACAGTGCCTGTCGGCAGTAAGCGAAACAGCCCTACACAGCCCTGTCGCAGTACACGGATATAATCATACCGTTATTAAATTCTTTAGATACGCGATTCCATATTATATTCCCTTTTAATCAAATTCTAAAAGTATGCTTGTTGACTCCGGTATCGCGTTAGTTAAAGACTTCGATGCTTAAAATGTTTAGGGAGAAATGGAATACTGGTGTGTATGTTTTCTTTAAAGTATCGAGACCAGCCATATACTGTATGTTTAAGTTCCAAAATTAATATCCTTTATGGACTTCACACGCGTTGCAGTATGCTCCTATTCTTTTTATGCTCAGGCACTAAGTAAAAGGAGATGCTTCATATTGCTTGACTAATTTTAAACACTAAGTTATAAATGCAGACGCTCCCTCGGTTTGCTGCTCTGGTGCGCCGGCTCTTACACAGTGCCTGTCTGCCGTATGCGTTACAATATACATACCCAACACTGCTTGTACCCATCTGTCATGCAAATAAAACACCTTGAATTGAATTGAATTGAGGGGAGGGGGGGGGGGGATACTAAAGCCAATACTGGCTCAATGGGCTTTGACGTGCTAATGCGTTGGTTTAACAGTCCGGGTGTGGCAGGCTTCCAATGTCAACTTGACTCGATTGGAAGACAATGAACGTATTTTAGCCCTAAATGAATTAATAGCAAACATGGTTTACATAAAATACATTTTTCCAAGAAAGTCTATAGTTGAAATCTGAACCTACTTTAAAAATAAAGGAAAAGCATTTTCAGAGAGCAATCATGCTGTGTTTATGTAGAAAAAGCGATTAGGTTTATGAGCAATCTAATTACCTAGTCGCTTAAAATGCTATATAAAATAAAGTTTATTTAGAGATGAATGATCAGTGTCGCAGTTTAAATAATGGGAGTCAGGAAACTAACACACAGCGCCATCGGATTTAATAACGCAATAAAAACGCTATAAAATAATGTGACTAGGCACAGAAAAAGTTTACAGCACAGTACAATAATAAATGCTGACCATGACTTTAGAAGCATAAATTACCTTACACTCAATTTAAACACAAGCTGTCTTTCTGTATGAACCTCTAAGCTGGTTCATACAGAAAATGTAGAAATGCATTAGCCTGATTATGATAAAAAACACATAATTAAACACGCGTTTGCGATTTAAATCAGAACATGATTTAAATCAATATAAATGTTTATATTGTAACGCATACTGTCCAGCCTCCATTTCTCTACAAAAATTTACTCTGTTGCACACACACACACAATAGAAGCAGGAACCGCTGTCAGAAGGGAAGATTTCAAAATATCACAAATATCGATCATGTTGCGATATTTTGAAATATAAAAGTCAATTGATTGTCCATAATATCGCTTACCTATTTTTTCGAGGAAATGTTTGTAAAAAGAAAAGTCCAGCACTAGCTGGATTCGAACACACAACCTGCCAGTTGATAGTCACGGACCTAGACCAGTAGGCTACAAGACAGCTCGCATAAACAGGCAAGCGAAACAGCCCTACACACCCCTGTCACAGCACACGAATACCGTTATTAAATTCTTTAGATACGCGATTCCATATTATATTAGCAGAAAAGCTTAAAACTACCACTTTTTCACACGCTATTTCACATGCTAGTTAAATACTTCGATGCTTAAAATCGTTAGGGAGAAATGGAATACCGGTGTGCATTTTTTCTTTAAAGTGCCGATTCCTGGAATCTGACTGGCTGACACACCGGTGTGCATTTTTTCTTTAAAGTGCCGATTCCTGGAATCTGACTGGCTGACACCCCTCTGAAGTGGTTCCATAAAATCTGGTATACGGAAAAGAAAGCGTTGATTAATACAAGTGTCTTTTAATACAGCCTTTGCTGTGCTCTTGAGGATCCTTGTGATATTTTAAGCTCTAGTTGAATGATAGGTGTCGCATTTTAAATCATTTTCGTAGTTAGAAATTATGAAACGCCCTGTTAAAAGCAAGGAAGTTTTTATGCCCGTTGAAGTAAAACAAAATGCCTGACAAAGTATGGCTTGGACAGATTCCAAGTGCTTGTACAAATGTGCTAAAGAAATTATACTTTGAGTATACAGCTTTTCCAAAGTCATCCATTATTAATACTATTAGTAATATCTTCAGTAAAGGCTTTGATGCATAAATGTTTCTGATAAAGGTAGGTTGTGTACTTTTGTCCAACTGAGCAATCTTGCTTTCATAAAATATACCAACATTTTAATGACTGATGATTAACATGCTGTAATACACAGTTCAAAATTAAAGGCTCAAATGCTGTACATGAGAGGTTAAGCTCCCCCTGGCGGTTTTACAAGGTGACGCTGGATAGTTAGCAACGTGACACACGTGAACTACGTGATACCGCGACACACCCACCAGGGTATGCCGCGAAATACCTCACCCATTTTGAATGGCTGCATCTGTACTTAAGAAAGTGTGAGTAAATTACAAGCATTAAAACTTCCAGACTTTACAGCAGGATAATGTTTTAGAGCACTAAATCCAAATATTAACAGGACTAGCTATTTAGTATGGAAAGTCCATAGCAAAGAGGAGAGCATATTAGTGCATGGCTTTAGCTTCTTGCATATACTGTAGATAATCTTATTAAAAAAAATTTAAACAGCTGGAATACCAAATGTCAAATTCAGAGGTATACATTGAATTTAAAGTTATGTCCAACAAATCGATGTCCCAGAAAAGGCAACCCAAATAGTTAAATTGGTCAATTTAGAAAAGTACAGTCAAACTAAGAGGAATTAATTCTAATTGGGCTAATGTAACTGATGGAGCTATTTCAAGCCCTGAAATACTGATCTTTTCAGTACTTAACTTTCAAATAAACTGTGTAGTTAACAGAAGAAAAAGGAAAAGCACCACACATAGGAAACATCAGAGACATTACAAAAAATTATTTCACACCATACAGAATAAGAGTATAGAAAAACAGTAGTTATCCTGAATAAGCGATGTCTGAAAATAGGATTTATGTGGTATTACTGTAGGTGTTAGTATATACTGTATTATGAAAAGTGTACAATTCAAATCTACTGATATTGTTAAAATTATACAAAACATTGATAATGCCTCCTTTAGAGTACTTTGTAAACATTTTTGCCACTTTAAATACATACATATAAAAAACTTTAAATCAGTGTTAAAGAAAAGGTATTAAGGTAAAATAATTTATCTTTGACCAGAGGACATAATGATGGGGTACTTTAAATGCTCTCAAATTCACCACAGAGCATCATTTTGGGACCATTAAGCAATGGCCCAAGGACATGGTTGGAAATTAAAAAGCTACGTGTTTATGACTTAAAACAGATTTTTAACAGAAAGGACTGTGGAGGGATAGAACCAATTGTAGTACCTAGCTATGTTTTAGAGGGAGGTTTACTGGTATCGATAAGAAATGGCTACATGAGATCCTTAGAAAAATAAAGGACTAGCAACCAAAAGAATACAAACCTTCTCATATTTGAAATCTTTGTTCTTAATTCTACATAATGAGTTAAAGAAGCTTTGATAAAATGCTTCAAATTCTAACCACCTATTAGATCAATTTATAATATTTAATTCTGGGTTCAGTTTATTTGCCTTAGAATCCCTACCATGCAATAGTTCAGATTATGTCTTGTTTAATACATTTGTTTTAATAACTTCTAATGAGTTTTTGCTAAAGTGTAATTAATATATACTGTATTACTTAATATTTTGTAACAGTCATATCTGGGCTGCATTTTTATAATTTTGGAAATTTACTCATTTTTAGCATGTGGATATTCCTACCAAAATACAGTTCTAATTTTTTAA
Source organism: Lepisosteus oculatus (assembly GCF_040954835.1). Classification (NCBI taxonomy): domain Eukaryota; kingdom Metazoa; phylum Chordata; class Actinopteri; order Semionotiformes; family Lepisosteidae; genus Lepisosteus; species Lepisosteus oculatus. The sequence continues at coordinate 9,215,932 of NC_090710.1, forward strand.
CTGCTCAGATCCATTAACAGTACCTATGGAATTTCACTTAAAACAGATGCAATCTAAGTACACTTTACTCTTCCAATGCCTTTTAAGTCATTAAACACATTGGTTATTGATGTGTGGTCAGGGGACAACTAGAGCAGCAGTTTCTTTTGGAGACATGCCATACATAAAACATCTGTAACCCAAAAATATTGATGAGAAATAGGTAATGCTACAAAAGTGTTTCACTATTTACTACAGCATAGTCCAAATCATTCTTCACATCACACACATCATAATCATATTATGTCTCATGATCTGTTGATACGTGATTTGTTTCACAGTGGTATTGCCTTGTACACATTTTAGGAATTCAATATCACATTCTTTTATTATTGTAGTTTTGTGAACTAATTGAGTAAGTGATAAATATCATGTCAGTTTACTGTAGTTTAATACAATATTATACATACCGTTTATGGGTAGTAGTGGTAGGTAAAATAATAAAAAAAATATAAAAGAGTTCTCCACTTTCTTCATAAACATTTTAAGCATCAAAGTTGCAAATTAATGCTCAGCATAAGTAAACTAATAGTAATCTAAAGAGTAAGGTAAAATATGTAAACTGAGATTTACCCAGTGCCCTAAACATTAATAACATTCACTTGGAGTTTAAACCCTAATGATTAAGCTTCATAATATTGTATGTGTTGCTGGTTTTGTCTACAGCTGGCTAAGTGTACCTGTGACAGTGGGATTATAGTCAACTTGAATTTCTTTGGAGTGCAATGCAGCAAAAACATCTAGAACCTACCAGTGTAACGAACAGGTCTTTCAGACCCTATGCGGACGACACAATCCAGAGAAAAGTGAGGAAACACTAGGAAAAAGATCATGCAGGAATATGAGGATGAAGGGGGGTGGGCGTATCCAAAGTGCGCAGGTGTCCAGGGGAGTGAGTCTGGGGCAAACAATCCAAAAGTAATCCAGAGGGTAATCCAAAAACACAAGAATAAATCCATGACCAGGTGATCCATCCAACAAGGGATTAAAAAACATGAACCAGGTCAGAACCGGCAGAAGGGGATCGGGAACAGAGATTAAAACCTTAACGGGACCAGGCACTTCCAGGTCCCGGACTCACACGATGCAGAGATCAGATGCAGAGCCCGGATGAACGTCAGCGCCTGGCTTTTAAGATGGACTGGGAACAGGGGACAGGTGCACATAATCAAGTTTGAAGTGAAAGAGCCAGAGCACCCTTAAGGAGGATGGACTATAATCGTGACAGCCAGGTTAACACTGCTACCATTATCATGTTACTGATGATATTGTGATAAAAATAATGACAACAGGGGAGCATGCAAAAAAGTTTGTCTGTATAGGGCATCATTCTTTTAGTATGGCACAGAGGTTTTAGTTTTAATAGTTTATAAACTGGGTAGTTGGAAAATATTATAAAAGAATGACACTAAGAACTGCATTAAGCAACTACTGAAATGAGCTTTTAATATAAGGACTAGGTGTACTGTAATTCAATAGAAAAGGGAAGTATATAGTTGTGGTGCACTGTATATAGTATATAGTTTTCTTTATTTGTTTTAATTAAAATAATTTATGCACTAATCCATTATATTTTACTGTGTGAGGTTTAATACTTTTACCCTCCAAAGTTATCCATTGAGTAATTATGCTATTTTGTTTTGCTTGATGTGGACTAAGATATATATAATAAGCATTGGTAATTGCATTTTTGTTCATTTAGCTAGAAAACTACTTTGGTTTGACAATAACATCAACTGGGGCCAAATAAGGAAATAATATGAAAGCAGTAAAATAGCATCTAGAAGACTCATACTAACTTCAGGACCTAGTGTATGACATCAAATTTAAACAAGTATAGGATGTTGCATGCAGGTAGCAACAAATATTAAGTACAGAGGTTGAAGAAGGCTACTTGCCTACTTTGTATTGCCAAAGCAGAACATGAAGCCAAGGTAGCTGGAGATAGTCAAGGCAGGATGAAAAAATGGCTGCAGACAGGGCTGATCTGAGGAAGATGGTGAAAGCAGCCTCAGGGCTGATCCAGGTAAAGTGCCTGTGTTGCCTTGTGGGATTATGGGCTGTGATTGTGGATTCATACCACTGAGAAAGCAACAGGCTGCAGGCAGCCAGAACATATTCAGGGTAAACAGGACATCTTTCAGACAGGATTCAGGTTGAATATCCTTCCGAGTTAGAGGTTAGTAATGCTGAGAGCTCTACCTGATATGGAAGGTAGCTCAATGATAGAGAAGCGGATCAGTTTTTATATATGCTAGACTTGATTAAATTAGCACCCGTTTATTGGAGCGAGAAGGTTGGGACAGTTGGCCCAATAGAACATCCCCAGGTATAGTTCAACTACTTGTGAAAGTGTGCAAGGAAACCCAGATTCAAGAAAGACAATATTTTAAGAGCATAGCAACCAGATACTCAAAGGAGTGACTTCTTCAGAAGAATTAGGGAAATACGAATCAGAACACATCATTGGAGACTAAAGGGAAGTACATTTAGAACTACAGGGAAATACATTATAACTGACATTTTTACACAGAGTGTTGATAGAGTATAAAATAGCATATTACCAGTATGAAGCTGATATCCTGGCCTCATTCAAAAAATTGCTAGAAGTGCTGGGATCAGTTGTTCAGCTATTGAAAAAGAAAAACAACAAATGAGCTATTTAGGCCAGATTACCTGTTTTATTTGTAGCCATTCATCTCATACTTATGTTCATTAAGAATTTGACAATAATGACAATTTTTTAGAATAAAACTGACAACAATAATGCAATAATTTGACAATATCATCTGATTATTCATATTGATAAAAAAAAACATCCTACTAAGATCAAATATCCAGCCGTCAACTTGAGGAAAAGTAACAGGTTCACTTAATTCCGTCACAAAACTCCATTCACAATACTGCAATTGTTACTTGTGTATCATGTATGAGTAATTATCTGCTACCCAAAGAGTTTGTGGTTAATGAAAGGGTCAGAGACGTGTATCTTTAGAATGCAGTTCTAAAAGCTAAAGTACAAATGTGTATTGAATGCATGAATGAATGTCCAAGGTTTTTATTCATTTTGTCTAGGATGAAAAACAGAAAGAAACTATATCTGCTCTTTGTGCATATGCAGTGTAACGCTTTTGAGTTTCTTTAAAGAAAGTTCAAGACCACTTTTTTTTAAATGCAACAGAAATATCAATAACATTATTTGTTGGAACTAAAATATATCCTGTAGATCTACAGGATACAGTTCATAGTACCACAACATAGTGCAACAATACAACTGTAGCAATGATTAATCTAAGTAATTTTGCACCTACACCTACATGAAAGGGTGCTGGCAAAATAAATTAGTTTTGCTTTTACAAGAAAAGGAAATTGTAAATTAAACCTGCAGCCCTGGTTCTCAATGACAGATGTTACCATATAGTCAATTAAAACAAGTATTAGGCTTTTGCAACACATTTTAAAATGGTTAACCACCTAAGTTGAATTGCATATGTACTGATTAATAAAATAAATTGCCAACTGCAATGTCTCTTAGAATTTTAAGAAATTCTTATTTATTAAGGCTTATTTATCAATTTATTAAGGTACGTTCATTGAATAAGAATTATATTGAACTAGCATGACAGGTGTAAATTTATCCTACTGCTGTGCTGACAAATCACATGGTGGTTGGGGAGGGGCTGTGAAAATGGCATGCTTATAGAACTTTAACTTCAACTTTATTGTCATATGTAACTCGTACATGTACTGGTTCAATGGAATTTTTACTTATAGAAAGTCTCTCGATTGTAAAATGTGTAAAACTCAATGTGCAGACAGTATATTACATTAAGACAATATACAAACAAACAGTGGACAATATACAAGTAAACGTTCCGAATGTAAGCAATGCAGACATGTAAACCATGAATGCAGATGCTCAATAAAAAAATTACAGCGAGGTAGATGGTGTAGGTGTAGTCCGCGGAGCATGACCAAGTGTGTTCACCAACTGCACCTTGAGGACTACGCTATTGAAGAATCTGGTGGTAAGAGTCCATATGCTCTTTTATCTCTTGCCTGAAGGCAGTGCCATAAAGAGCTTATGCCCTGGGTGGTGTCTGTCCTCTGTGATGGCCAGAATTCTACCATGGCAGCGGTCCTCGTACAGCTGTCAATCTCTGTGGTACCACAGCTGATGATCTTCTGGGCCAGGTTCACTGTTCTCTGCAGTGCCTTCCTCTCTTGAGGACACTCTTGATGGTGCAGTTGTAGAAGTTCACCAACACAGGTACTGGCATCCCCCATCACTTCAGGCACCTCAGGAAATAGAGATACTCCTGAGCCTTCTTCAAAATAGTGTCTATGTTCACAGTCCAGGTTAGGTCATTAGAAATGTGAATTCCCCAAAACCTAATTCTGGTGAATGTTTCTACTTCAGTCCTGTCAATGTTGAGTGGCCTGTAAATGTGCGGGCTGTGTCTCCGAAAGTCCATTATTAGCTCTTTTGTTTTACTCATGTTCAAGTCCAGGTTATTGCTGTGACACCACCATTGCAGCTGTATGACTTCATCCACGTTACTGGACTTCATCATTGCTGATCAAGCCTATTATAGTGGTGTCGTCCGCAAATTTAATGATGCGATTGATGCTGCATCTTACTGTGCAGTCGTAAGTCAATAGGGAGTACAACCTTGGACTCAGACAACAGCCTTGTGGGGTGCTAGTGCTCAGGGTGAACGGTTGTTTTATTACCTATCCGCACCACCTGTGGTCTCTTGATTAGGAAGTCCAGCAGCTAGTTGCAGACAGAGTTGCACAGTCCTAGTCTCCTAAGCTTTTTTCACTAGTTGGCTGGGTATGATGGAATTGAATGCTGAACTGTAGTCCACAAACACCATTCTCACAAATGAGTTGCTTGTGTGGCCAATGTGAAGCAATGCAATTTGTTCATTATTAGATGTATATCGTTTCAGCTTTAGGTAACTGAGAAGTATCTTTTAGATTTTAGATAAAGTTTGTGACACTTGGAAGAGAACACTTTTAACTTCAAAGCAGAGAGGATGTTTGCTGAGGTCTGGGGGGTCCCTTGAGCAGAAACAATTGTAAAGTTTACTTTAGTATATGTAGGTCAGTTGTGGGTTAATGATTGTTAATGAGGAGTACAGAAACACACAATATAAGATTGCATTAAGAGCACAGAGAGGAAGAAACAAAAGAAGTAGGCAACAAAGAGAAGATAGAGGAGTTTCGGAAGGAGTTGGAACTCGAAGCTTGCGCCAGGCGAGAGCCCCTACTTCATGATCTTCCAAACCAAACCTGACTGGAGCTAAGTATTTGAACCTTGCTAGACAGCTTGCTATTCTGTGTTTTAGGGAACTTGTGTTTTCTGGGTAAAAGATACCTGTCTTTCCTGCATATTTATAGATAGGAATATAGGTTCCCATTTATTTTGTGGCTTCCAGGGTGCAGAGAGAGATTTAATTGCAGGTTGCTGTGTATTAAGTTAGAAGGCAGCTCATCTTTTATTGGCCTCTGTTGGCATTAAGGGTTTAATGCTTAGTAGAAGTCTGGGGTTTTCTGGGTGACCGGAATATTAGGCCTCTGAAACGCTTTGTTTGTAAATACTGTACATAGAGTAACTTGTGTGTTGTATGTTTTGTTGTGTGTAGTGTAGTTTGTGTCTTGTTATTTGTAATAAATATTTGTTTAATTAACTAAGTGTGCCTGGATTGTTACTCCTCTCACCAAAGCTGTGTCAAGGAACAAATAATTCACATGCCTCTAATTCTACCAGCTGCTCGGGTAAAATATTTGTATATTGCTAAAAATCAGTTATAACACTTAGGGGTTATAAATAATGATTTAACTTATAGACTAAAACCAGTCGGTCCAATCCTGATTTTCTCCAGTTTTGTAACCCACCATTTGTAACAATATTTTGAAAACGTTTTCAGATTGTTTTCCATTTCTAATGGAGAGAACCATGTGCCTGGTCCCTGGTCTCTGAGCCCTAGATGAGACTTGTTAACCAAACTAATTTTCCAAATGTTAAGTGAGGTCCAGGGCTTGCAAGAAGTGCATTCACAGCCTATTAGTAACAGTCAAGTACTCATGAGTATCATAGTCCTTCCTAATAATGATAAAGTATTAATCAAAGAAACAAGGAATAGGTTTATTCCATGCTGGAAAGAGAAGAGAGAAAACATAATGTTTTGGCGGTAAAGCCTTCTTCAGTATTGAGCCCTCACCTGAAGAAGGCTTCACAGCCGAAACATTTGTGTTTTCTCTCTTCTCTTTCCAGCATGGAATAAACCTATTACTTGTTCCTTTGCAGACTACGGATGCTGACACAACTACCCACCTGAAAGTCTTAATCAGTATGGAAGAACCATATGCATTATTTTTCGGAAAACGTAAATGCAAAAATAGAGCAATAACACAAATAGCATTCTTATTTTTTTCAGTGTGTAGATTTATAATAGTCATGACTATAAATATTGATGTGAGAATTTATAAGACTATCAATAAAACACACTCTATTCTCTGAACATTTTAATAAATTTAATGTCAAAGTTTTGGTACAGATGCAGCCATTCAAAATGCGCGGGCGATACCGCATTATTTTCCGGTGCGCTGTACGCAGTCTACTGCGAGTTACCGGTAAATACCGCTAGTTACCGTAAATTCTCCTATAATATCGCAAGCAAAATAATAGTATCCGGAATTTCTGCAAGGTGGAGCTAATTAAGCTCAACCTCTCATGTTTGGGCTGTCGCCATCAAAGTCCTTAACGAAGATATTACTAATAGTATTAATAATGAATGACCTTGGACAAGCTGTAAGTGTAAACTCAAAGTATTGCCCTGGTCCACATTCTTTTTTTCATTGATCGTCTTTGTAAAAGTAACACCACAGCATTTCGCAATCATGCATTTGTTTCCAATCATGCAAAGTACAGCAATTTTTGAGAATCGATTCACCATGCCTTTCACATGCTCATAAAAGAGATTGATTTAGGAACATAAACATATTACCGTATGCAAACTGTACTGTATGCAGTATGTAAATGTATAATTAATGTCTTAACTGTGCCCGTTTAAGTATTGAATATTTATATGGAATTTTACCACTGAAGGAACATCTTAGTGCCTGAGCATAAAAAGAATAGGAGCATACTGCAACGCGTGTGAAGGCCATAAACAATATTAATTTTGGAACTTAAACATACAGTATATGGCTGGTCTCGGTACTTTAAAGAAAACATACACACCAGTATTCCATTTCTCTCTAAACATTTTAAGTATTGAAGTCTTTAACGAATGTGATACCGGAGTCAACAAGCATACTTTAAGAATTTGATTTAAAGGGAATTTAATATGGAATCGCGTATCTAAAGAAATTAATAACGATATAATTATATTCATGTTGCAAGAAAACTGCAACGGACATAAAAACTCCCTTGCTTTTAACAGAGCATTCCATAATTTCTAACTATGAAAATTATTTAAACTGCGACACATATCATTCAACCAGAGCTCGGAATATCACAAGGATCCTCTAGAGCACAGCAAAGACTGTATTAAAAAAATCGTGTATCTAAAGAAATTAATAAGATATAATTATATTCGTGTACTGCGACAGGGCTGTGTAGGGCTGTTTCACCTCTGTCTTCATGTGACTCTATTCAAAAGCCATTTAGCAAAGAGGGGATGAGAAGAGTGACAAACTAGTATACAGTACAGTACTTTAGATCTTTTTTTTCTGAACCGGGGAAAATCTGATCATGTTTCTCTATAACAATAATAAAAAACATTGCCACACCCGGACTGTTAAACCAACACATTAGCACGTCAAAGCCCATGGAGGATCCGGGCGCAATAATTGTTTTGTCCCTTGATTTACTGATCTGCATTAATTACAGAAATTGAGTTCCTGCTCTTTGCAGACGACCTGGTCCTGCTGTCGCCCACAGAACGGTGGCTACCGCAGAACCTGGCGCTGCTGGAGCAGCACTGTCAGAACTGAGCGCTGACAGACAATCTGGACAAGACCAGAGTTATGGTTTTCCAGAAAAAAAGCCAGACCCCCATTAGTCTTCCTGAGATCGTCGGATTATGAACGAATAAAAGCATCTTATTAAAAACACATTTGCGTTTGTTTGGGAGCTATATTATGGATTTTTCATATGAAAGATATAATGATGTGTTCCCGCTTATACATCGCACGACTTTAAAAGCTAGAAAAACAGGTTTTGATTCACATTATCTGGTGAGCCTTGTTTTGTCAAAGGACAGCACAAAAAAACAGACATTGTGTGGTACAGCACGGAGCTCAGTCAATTCAAACAAGTTCAGTTTAAAAAAAACTGCAACGGACATAAAAACTCCCTTGCTTTTAACAGAGTGTTTCTTAATTGCCAACTACAAAATGTATTAAACTGTGACAGTTATCATTCAACTTTAAATAAACTTTATTTTACATAGCATTTTAAACGAATAAGTAATTAGATTGCTCATAAACCTAATCGCTGTTTCTACATAAACACAGCGTGATTGCTCTCTGAAAATGCTTTTTCGTTATATTTAGGCTCAGATTTCAACTATAGATCATATTATTATAAACTTTCTTGGAAAAATGTATTTTATGTAAACCATGTTTGCTATTAATTCATTTAGGGTTAGAATATGTTCATTGTCTTCCAATCGAGTCGAGTTGACATTAGAAGCTTGCCACGCCCGGACTGTTAAACCAACGCATTAGCATGTTAAAGCGATTTTATTGAGGAGCCTAGCTTTCTTAACTAGTAAGTACTGTACTTCCTACTTACCTACCTGTGAAACCGGTTTAATTCGTTACAGCCAGCACTCCCGCAGAGAGGGGGTTTGTACTCGTTAATGTCTTAGCACAAAGCAGAAACTTCCTGTATTTTCCGATGACATACAAGTGGAAAGATAGATTTTAATCGTCTTTTTTCTGAACCAGGGAAAATCTGATCATGTTTCTCTATAACAATAATAAAAAACTTTACTTTACATATCACCTTTAAAAGTGGCATCTCAAAGCAATACAGTAGATGTTAACCACAGATTACAAAGTAAATACCCAGACAAACGCAAACACGTTTTTAATAAAATGCTTTTATTCATTCAGCAGAGAGAGAGCGTAAAACCTGGGCGTAACAGCTGTTCCTTTTTCTGATCACTCGCTCTCTGGATAAACGCCTCGGCTGTCCTGTTCTTTGTTTTCCTAATTTGCCGATTATGCCTGCTGCGATCCACTCCTACCCTCACACATAAAGAAGATGAAGTTAAATTTCTTTGTGCGGTCCATTGTGCAATTAACCCTTGTATGTGCTGTCCTTAAGATGATATCATATAAAGGTGATATGTAAAATAATGTTTTTATTATTGTTATAGAGAAACATGATCAGATTTTCACCGGTTCAGAAAAAAAGATCTAAAGTACTGTACTGTATACTAGTTTGTCACTCTTCTCATCCCCTCTTTGCTAAATGGCTTTTGAATAGAGTCACATGAAGACAGAAGTGAAACAGCCCTACACAGCCCTGTCGCAGTACACAAATATAATTATATCTTATTAATTTCTTTAGATACGCGATTCTTTTAATACAGTCTTTGCTGTGCTCTAGAGGATCCTTGTGATATTTCGAGCTCTGGTTGAATGATAAGTGTCGCAGTTTAAATAATTTTCATAGTTAGAAATTATGGAATGCTCTGTTAAAAGCGTTGCAGTTTTTTTGCAACATGAATAGAATTATATCGTTATTAATTTCTTTAGATACACGATTCATATTATATTCCCTTTTAATTAAATTCTAAAAGAATGCTTGTTGACTCCAGTATCACGTTAGTTAAAGACTTTGATGCTTAAAATGTTTAGGGAGAAATGGAATACTGGTGTGTATGTTTTCTTTAAAGTACCGAGACCAGCCATATACTGTATGTTTAAGTTCCAAAATTAATATTGTTTATGGCCTTCACACATGTTGAAGTATGCTCCTATTCTTTTTATGCTCAGGTACTAAGATTTCCCTTCAGTGGTAAAATTCCATATAAATATTCAATACTACAACGGGCACAGTAAAGACGTTTACTGTAAATCTTCCTACGACAGACCAACAGACCACGAGTGCCCCTGTCAGTCAACCAATCACGTACCGCGGTACCGAGTGTCATCGTGCGTCACAATGCGCGATGCCGTAGCCAATTACACCCGATACGTGTGTGTACCGCGCACTTTGAATGGTTGCATCTGTATATAAAACCCTACATCGGGACATTCACAGTTGGTTTAACATAGATGTTATATAACCACACATTAATTCGTTTCAAGCATTCCACATGGTAGGGTGTCTGACGTTAAAAATCAAATAATCATGAATAGATTAATCCATTATGTAAAAAAAAAAATTGAATTAACCCACTTAGCCTTTTTATCTATTTTCATAATAAATACAGAAGATTATACATATATAATACCTTAAACTGGAGCAACTCTTAAAGCAATTTATAAAAATATATATCAAAAGAATTAAAAATGATATAATCTGTTTTGTTTTAACCTAAACCCACGCCTCATGAAATAAGATTAAAAATATTACCCTTAATACTAGATGATTTATAGTATGTTCAATAAGTACAATAATTTATAATTTACAAAAATAGTTTAAAACATATATGAAGTATGATCACTATGTATGTCACCACAGATAATTATAGTTTCATTAAGGTTACACATACTTATAAATAAAACTCTCAAAAGACAAGAAAAAGAGTATGATATGAAATCATTCATATTATAAATTATGCAGAAATAATTAAAACAAGCTAATTAAATAATTGCATTATGCCAGTTACATTTTCAGTAATAACTTTAAAACTTTAAAATAACTTATTTTACAAAATTCTGTCACAGAGTAGATAAACAGAAAAGTGATTAAAAAAACATAAGCAAAAGTAGGTGAATGTGTTACAGGTTAGGGTGCAGCACACAATAAGCATCTGAAAATAAAGTGGTTACAAAAATGAATGTATGGATGGAATTATATATATTATTGTTATTGTTATATGTGTTTATTGTTACATACCCTTAACATTTCTTATGGCTTGAAACAAGTCTTTTGGAAGTCATTTTTACAAGAGATATACTATTTTAGAGGTGTCTTAATTTTACACAGCTTTAAACATTTTTTTTTCCTGTTTTACGGTGTACTGCTTTTACCCCCCTTAACACCAGTGAAGTAAGTTATTGAATCAATATGAAATACTGCTGAAGAACTAGCAGCTTAAAATGATTATTATTCTTGCCTCAGAGAATGTAATGTTAAAGTGCATCAAAAATAATTTTAAAGGTGAAAAACGCATATGACCCTACATGAATTGCTGAATAATTGTAGGAAATCTGATATTCTGACCTGTGTGGATTTTCAGTGTTTTTATCACTAAAACACTGATCTATGAGGGAAATGCAGATGAATTTAATCAAGATTCCTTCATAATAATTGTTAGACATTTACACATGTTTATTGAGGAATCTATGGCAGAGCTGTGCTCATCTTTTTAACAGATTGCAATATTGAATGCCTTACCAATGGCTTCTACCACCATCTCTCACTGAGATTTATGTACCTCCTTTCAACAATCAAATGTTCCCATGAGCCTCCTTTCTGTGACAAAGCAACTGTATCTGCAGACTGAGGCTATCTTTAGCTATGTCCTTTGCTTATAGCTAACAGTCAAGCGCTTTGTCATCTGTCTGTTCTCTGGAGGATCTATTGACTCTGAGGTTTCTGGATATTTTAATAAAATAGGTACAATACTCAAATAAAATAAGTTTCTGAATATACTGCAGCTGTAGTGGTTAGGTATACCTTGTAGATCCTAGTGAAATTACCTTATTTTGTTAGTTTAGAAAAATTATGGTCTTGCTATACTTACCTAGCTGTATAGGTCCTTCATACAAGTAAACATGATAAAAGTTACAGATGATCAAAGGAGTGATACAAATAATTAACTCAGGTTAAGCTAACCCATTGATAGATTATTAAGTCAACCATATTAGAACATCTATATTCAACAATAACCTGTCCTTTACTATAGAGGTAATTTTACCAGCTTCCATAGAGATGGGTCATAGAATAGAGTAGGCCTTGAGGCGGGATAAATAGTTAGCACAAAAACAGCAGAAGAGAGTAGCGGAGATTGGAAGGATCATCATCATAAAATTGGACAACGACAGTTTTCCTCTTCCTCTGTCCAGGTTTGAAACCAAATTCTTTGTAGGTAATCTGATCACTGGAAGAAAACTGTACATTTCATTGCTGAGTTGTTTACTTGAGGATATTTGGAATTTCCTGTATTATGAAATCCTTATGCTAAAAACACCTCTCCTTGCTCAGTGATGTCTTGTTTAGAATAGGGACATGGGTCAATTTTATTTGTGAGTGACCAGTTGAAGAGGGATTTAAGCCTGGCTGAATCCTTTAATTTAATTAAGTGCAGGACCCCTCTTGGCTTGTTGAGGTTCTTTGGATTATAGTGATAGTGGGTTACACATGTTGGTAGAAAACAGGATCCAGAATGGTAATTATTGGCTATCTTGTTAAAAGAAGACATAGAGAAGCTGGGTTTAGTGGAAATATTTTGAGTTTCCCATCCAACAGAAAAGGATTATTCTTTTCATCCATGGCTCATATAATTTATTCTACAACTGAATTTTCCAGATGTCTATGAATGTAAAAGAAAGTGAATATCTTTCCTCTACGTTGTCTGGGCATTGCCCTCTCAAGATGTTTTTGAAACACAAAAATAATCTAAAAACATGAATTGTCTCTTTAGGCCCTATGTTTTAAATGACCAAGTAGATTTATGAAACAACATACTGTACTTATTTTTTTTAGAAAGCAATAAGGATCCTGCACCACCTGGAAGCTTTAAAATCTTACTGAAGAAGGCAAATACGTTCATATGGGGTTTGCATGCAAAATGAAATAAAAGAAAGTATCTTAATTTGTAACAAGAAATACATGAATTGGAGAAAAAGCATGCTAGAATGGATAATACAGATTTTTTTCACATTTTGAAATAGAAAACAATTGAATATGTTGTGGCCAACATGGATAGAAAAAATATCATTAATATGAATATGTAAAACCGCTTACTTGCAAAATTGAAAAAGGAGACAAAGCGAAATATATAAAATCTATTAGATGATGTTGTCTACAACCAATTTTAAATCAATGCATGTTTTGTAAAGTTTTATGAAAAACTAGATACATCAATAACAATGAAAATGTTTAAAAGAATTACAGTTACCTAGATTTACTTAGGATTTTAAAATGAAACTTGGCAGAAGGTAACAGAAACAGAAGCCTTCATGGCAATTGAGAAACTCCAAACATCAATGTTGCCTGGTCCAGATAGTTTACCTGTGGAGTTTTATTTTTTAAGACATTTAGGATTAAGTTAATTAACCCTTTGACTGATATGCTTATTGATTCCTTGCAGAAGGGACAGTTACCACATACACAAAAGACAGCTACACAAAAGTGTATTTTTTAAAACCAGGAAAACACAAGATATGTGGGTCTTATAAGACAATTGTCTCTTCTAAATGTAAATGTTAAAATTCTTTCAAAACTGCTCGCTTTAAGACTGGAGCTGGTTATACCAATGCGATCCATGATGACCAAATGGATTAATTCAGTAGACACGGGTCAGAAAACATTAGAAAGCTCCTGTTTGAAACTCCAAGAAATAACACAAATCTACAATATGTGTTAGACACAGAAGCAAAAAGAAAAGACCTTTAAAAAGGCCTTTAATATGATTGAGTGGGATTTTTTAATATAACTAAGCGTAATTTTTTTAGATTTGTTTGTGAAATTGAGAAATCTGCACAAATCACCCAAAGCACAGGTACTTACTAATAATCATTTATCAAAGCCTTTTACACTGGGAAGTAGCACAAAACAGGGAATCCCATTGTCTCCACTTTTATTAGCTTTAGACATTGAACCTTTATCTGTTGCAATGTTAACTAATGGTGATATTACAGGAGTTGATACTGGGAAAGTGGAATGAAAGTTGTCCCTGTATGCAAATGATTTAGTGGTACAAATAGATAACCCAGATAGATCCCTACCAGTACTCTTTCAGATCTTAAAGCAATACAATAGTGCCTCCTCATGAAATTAAGTGAATTCTGAAAAGAGTGAGGTAATGCTCCTTAATACAAATGCAAGGTTAATGTACATTATTTAATAAAACAATGTAAATGGAGGTCTGAGGGGCTTAGATATTTAGGCATTCATATTATGTCAAATTGGAACAAATCTGATGTACAATCAGAGGTTGTCGACTGAGTCAGAGATTAATCTCTGCAATTGTCCCATAGGTTCTGTGTTTGGGTTGAACAGATGGTTTTTAGTAGGAGGATTCCATATGCTGAAGACATTAGGTGCAGTAGTGGTTTTGTCTTTTTGAAAACGAAGGATAAATAGAAAAGGATAACAAAATAAGTTGTCAGATGTGAGGTTCTGCTGTTCATACTGAATTATAAATATACACAGTGTGCTGTAAGTATAGTAGTTCATAGTAGTATAACCCCTAACCAAAAATAATGGTTGAATAGTAAGAATGGGGTTGAATGTTTAACTACAGAAAATTACCTGTGTGTAAATATTGCAGTAAATGTATAAAATAAAAAAGGGCAAAATTACATAAAGTTAATGTGAAAAACTCTTATCTCGTTGTTTTCTGTTTCATATTTTCCCCCATTTCTATGATTTAATTTACAAATTTAATTTTACCTGAAAAAATAATTTGTTTGGAAAAGTAAGAGCTCAACTGTTCTATAGAAGGCTTTATAGTTCTTCTATCTATCTGTTACTCATTAAATTAAAACCACTTGTCACACTGTGATGTTACATTACTAAAAGTTGTAAATTATTGTAAGTTATTAATGCTTTTCTAATTATTAATGATTTAGAATGCAGGATTCAGTGCAAATCTGGGCCACAGAGACAAAAACAGAATTAAGAAGCTGGCAATTGTGATGGTTTTGTTGTTGTCCTAAAATCTGATATTTTAGTGCCACATTCCATACATTTAAATTTATTGTCATCTAAGGTTGACTGCTACACAATATAAAACTTTTGTCTGTAAATTAACCAATAATAGCTGTAACATTTTAAAATGATGTGCTAAATACTATATTCATAAAAATCTTAGCAAGGGTTAATTGCACTATGGACCACACAAAGAAATGTAAAATAGTCTTCTTTAGGTGTGTGGGCAGGAGTGGATCGCAGCAGGCATACTCAGCAAAGAACAAGAAAACAAAGAACAGGGCAGGTGAGACGAGTATCCAGACAGTGAGTGATCAGAAAAAGGACGCAATTTTTTTTTAACTTGCTAATGCATTAGACACATTTCTTGGCATTTTGTGTTTTAAATAAAATAGGAGTGTCTTTCCCCGGTATGAGCTCATCGGTATGCTGTAAGTTTTATCTGTACCATACTGTATACAGGTACAGACTTCAAGCTGCACCACTGTATCACTTTGGTAAGGAGACAGACTATGGCCAAAATCACGAAGACACTCACACCAAAAAATGAAGATGAAAAGAAACGGGAAGTCAACACGAGACACTGTACTGTATTTGGCTTCGATGGACATTTTCATTTGTGAAAGCACAGTGAGACGAAATTATAAAGGGGAGAGGAGGAAAAGAGAATCTAAACCGAGGACAATTCAAAGGTAAATAACTTTCTAAAAATACTTTTCTTGCATGTAAATACAACTACGCACATTATTTTTAAAACTAACTGTTGATCTCTTTTTTTTTCAAGTCCTATTGTGCGAGCCATCGACAGACTGACGGATGAAAATGATGAGCTACCTGCGATGCAAGTTCAAACATGGCTAAGGGCTGACCTTGGTGCGAGTGTGAGTCCAACATCGATAAGAAGAGTGCACAGAAGGCTTGGATGGTGATACAAAAAAAACAACACATGCCCCATGATAAGGGTTAAAAAACAAAGAGGAAAGACTCAAACAAGCGCTCCAATGGATTGAACAGGGGAGGCATTTCATGATGTACTTTTCACCGACGAAACAACAATGGCTCTGGAACAGTTTTCAACAATGTCATTTTGTAAAAAGGGGAGATATGTGGACAAGCCAAAGCCCAAACATCCACTGAAGGTTTATGTCTGGGGGGGTATATCTAGAAGAGGCCCGGGACCACTTCTTATTTTCGAAGGAATTATGGATCATGAATTCTTCGAGGAAGTCGTGGTGAAACAGCATGCCGCCCCATATATCAGGGAGCACTTTGGATCAAGGCACCGTCTCTTTCAAGACAAAGATCCGAAACACACAGCAGCAAGGGCGAGGCTTGTAGCAGAAGGAGTGAACTGGGTGAAAACTCCAGCCGAATCCCCAGATTTAATTCCGATAGAGATGTTCGGAAAACTGCTAAACCCAGCACAAAGCAAGAACTGATTGATGCGATCTAAAAATTCTGGGAGGAAGAACTGACCGAACAAAATTGCAACAATTTTATTAGCAGGTTGTTTCGTGTTCTTCCTAGGATTGTTGACCGGGGCGGGGGACATTCGGGAATGTGAGTCTGATAAAGAATGAATAAAAGCATTTTATTAAAAACGTGTTTGTGTTTGTCTGGGTATTTACTTAACTGTTTTTACATCTACTGTATTGCTTTGAGATGCCACTTTTAAAGGTGATATATAAAATAAAGTTTTTTATTATTGTTTTAGAGAAACATGATCAGATTTTCCCTGGTTCAGAAAAAAAGATCTAAAGTATATTAGTTTGTCACTCTTCTCATTCCCTCTTTGCTAAATGGCTTTTCATACTAATCTGATCAATCTATCTGCCCATTTTCTGTGCTTTCATTATCCTGCTAGATTTGCAAATATTCTGAAAATTTTCTTCTTGAAATAACTCATTTCTAAATACCTTTTCTTACTATTAACATCTTGCAGCACCTCTGCGACAAAATATACACTTAGCTCAACCTGACAGTTCATCCTGCTACCAACATTGAATAAAAAAATCTTAAGATTTCTATATTTATGTCTTATTTAGTGGTTTCATTAGTGACAAAGGCTAAACTTTCTTGGAAAAATGTATTTTATGTGTTGCGGAAAAACTGACTTGCTTTAACAAAATATATTTACAAATCATTTCACCTGGCAATCTACCTGAATGCCCAACTATCTGAGAAGCCCTCCATGAAACCATGTTTGCTATTAATTCATTTAGGGCTCACTGACAGAATTGCTGTTTTTTTATGCATGCCAAAAAACTTCGGTGCCCTCGGCTCCGCTTTAAAGGTACCTCCGTGCTGGAAGAATTTGACCTCGGAACGTTTGCCCAGCGTACTAATATAGGCACATCCCAGAATTTTGACTTCACTGTGTAATGAAGAAATTTTAAAGGGTACTTCTTAGCGTAGATAAAAAAGCTTGGATTCCCATGGACAGTATCTTATACACATATCTTTTTCTGTTGTCTTTGTTGATCTCTTGAGGATCCTTGTGAAATTTTGAGTTCTCGTTGAACGATAAAAGAGTCGCAGTTTAAATAATTTTCATTGTTAGAAATTATGAAACGCTCTGTTAAATGCAAGGGAGTTTTTATATCTGTTTTAGTAAAAGAAAATGCCCGACGAACTAGGGATTGAACAGTTTTTCAGTGCTTGTACAATCAATGGAAATGTTCAAATAAATGTGCTAAAGAAATAAACAAAAAAGTAAGTTATTCCTTTATCATATTGGCTAGCTAATGTCCCATCCTTGTTAGTTAGATCAACAAAATGCTGTGGTGGGTGTTACTTTTTGTCGATGAAAAAATAAAGTCTTTTCATTTAAAATAACAGTTGCAAATAGTGTGGACCAGCGTAATACTTTGAGTTTTACTGGTGGAGCTTATACAGCTGTGTCTGGAAATCTTGGTCAAATATTCGGCTAGTGTGTATTTTGTTTAGGGTTCTGTAGCATTCCACACGGCTGGGCAGCTTGTTTCCTCCTCCCCCTGAAGACTCGACCCCTTCTACTTTGAAAATACCTTTGAAACCCGTTTAATTCGTCACGGCCAGCACTCCCGCAGAGAGTGATGAAAACCACATGTAAGACTTTGGTGCTTAAAATGTTTAGGGAGAAATGGAGTATTAGTGTGATTTTTTTTCTTTAAAATACCAATAACAGCAACATACAGTTTTCATAATATGTTTATGTTCCTAAATTAATATAGTTTATGACCTTTATGACCTTCGGTATGCTCCTCTGTGTTTTATGCTTAGCTACTAAAATTTCCCCTTAGGCGAGCGAGAGAGAGAGACACCCAGGGGTGCAGAACCAGGGAACTATTTACATATTAAAACTATTTCCCAAATTTAATATGTGCTTTTCTATATTTATTGTCCATTAATTGTCCATAATATTACTATTCTAATTTTTCAAAGAAATGTTTGTTAAAAGAAAAGTCGCGGCACCGGCTGGATTTGAACACACAACCTCTGGTGTAAAAGTCAGGAACGTAGACCACAGTACCACCTCCAAGGTCACATGAGAAGAGGTGAAACAGCCCTACACATACAGAATCAACAGACACTGTGTTGCGGTACATGAATATAATTATATCGTTATTAATTTCTTTAGATACGCGATTCCATATTATATTCCCTATTAATCAAATTCTAAAAGTATGCTTGTTGACTCCGGTATCGAGCATATTCACAGCAAAGCTTAAAACTACCACTTTTTATACACGTTTTATTTCACATGTTAGTTAAAGACTTCAATGCTTAAAATGTTTAGGGATAAATGGAATACTGGTATGTATTTTTTCTTTAAAGTACTGAGACCAGCCATATACTGTATGTTTATGTTCCCAAATTAATTTAGTTTATGGCCTTCACACGCGTTACAGTATGCTCCTATTCTTTTTATGCTCAGCTACTAAGATCTCCCTTCAGTGGTAAAATTCCATATGAATATTCAATACTTAAACGGGCACAGTAAAGACATTAAATATACATATACATACTGTATACAGTACAGTTTTCATACAGCAATATGTTTATGTTCCTAAATCAATCTCTTTTATGAGCATGTGAAAGACATGGTGAATCGGAGATTCTCAAAAATTACTGTACTTTGCATGATTGGAAACAAATGCGTGATTGCGAAATGCTGTGGTGTTACTTTTACAAAGACGGTCAATGAAAAAAAGAATGTGGACCAGGGCAATACTTCAAGTTTACAGCTTGTCCAAGGTCATTCATTATTAATACTATTCGTAATATCTTCGGTAAAGACTTTGATGGCGACAGCCCAAACATGAGAGGTTGAGCTTTATTAGCTCCACCTTGCAGAAATTCCTGATACTATTATTTTACTTGCGGTACCACGTGGTATCATGCGGCACTATGGTATTAATACGATAACTTGCCGTACACTGCGTCAAGTGCACCGCAAAATAACGTGGTATCGCCCGCTTGTTTTGAATGGCGGCATCTGTAGATAGTATTGCTAATGCTTCAGTTAATCTCTCCATTAATGAGAAAGGTTCATCATGTCCTGTAATTGGTTCCTCTTTCTCCCTTCTGGATTTTAATTTCGAATCAGCTAAACTCCCTTAGTAGCTTTTAAGGTACCACTTAAGAAACTCAGTTGCTTGTCATCAGAGGCATACAGTGCATACAACCAGACCAATTCTGACATCCTGAACAAACATCCCTGCAAGTTTCCATAAATCACTTAAATTGCTGCATTTTCCTATTAGCTACACTAGGGTATACTTATTTTATCTATTCTTTTGGGGGTCCATGCCTCTTCAGCCTAGGGACAGGAGGCTACCTCTTAACCAAGGAGATTAAGACAAAATGTCTAATGTAATAAGCATAAAGTATTTTACTTTTATATATACTGTATATTATACTTAAAGTATAATAACTACAGTGCCTTGCGAAAGTATTCGGCTCCCTTGAACTTTTCAACCTTTTGCCACATTTCAGGCTTCAAACATAAATATATACATTTTTTATTTTATGTGAAGAATCACCAACAAGTGGGACACAATTGTGAAGTGGAACGAAATCTATTGGATTTTTGAAACTTTTTTAACTAATAAAAAAATGAAAAGTGGGGCGTGCAAAATTATTCGGCCCCTTTACTTTCAGTGCAGCAAACTCACTCCAGAAGTTCAGCGAGGATCTCTGAATGATCCAATGTTGTCCTAAATGACTGATGGTGATAAATAGAATCCACCTGTGTGTAATCAAGTCTCTGTATAAATGCACTTGCTCTGTGATAGTCTCAAGGTTCTGTTGAAAGCGCAGAGAGCATCATGAAGACCAAGGAACACACCAGGCAGGTCCGTAATACTGTTGTGGAGAAGTTTAAAGCCGGATTTGGATACAAAAAGATTTCCCAAGCTTCAAACATCCCAAGGAGCACTGTGCAAGTGATCATCTTGAAATGGAAGGAGTATCAGACCACTGCAAATCTACCAAGACCTGGCCGTCCCTCTAAACTTTCAGCTCAGACAAGGAGAAGACTGATCAGAGATGCAGCCAAGAGACCCATGATCACTCTGGATGAACTGCAGAGAACTACAGCTGAGGTGGGAGAGTCTGTCCATAGGACAACAATCAGTCTTACACTGCACAAATCTGGCCTTTATGGAAGAGTGGCAAGAAGAAAGACATTTCTCAAAGATATCCATAAAAAGTCTCGTCTAAAGTTTGCCACAAGCCACCTGGGAGACACCCCAAACATGTGGAAGAAGGTGCTCTGGTCGGATGAAACCAAAATCGAACTTTTTGGCCACAATGCAAAACGATATGTTTGGCGTAAAAGCAACACAGCTCATCACCCTCAACACACCATCCCCACTGTCAAACATGGTGGTGGCAGCATCATGGTTTGGGCCTGCTTTTCTTCAGCAGGGACAGGGAAGATGGTTAAAATTGAGGGGAAGATGGATGCCACCAAATACAGGACCATTCTGGATGAAAACCTGTTGGAGTCTGCAAAAGACCTGAAACTGGGACGGAGATTTATCTTCCAACAAGACAATGATCCCAAACATACAGCAAAATTTACAAAGGAATGGTTCACAAATAAACGTATCCAGGTGTTTGAATGGCCAAGTCAAAGTCCAGACCTGAATCCAATCGAGAATCTGTGGAAAGAGCTGAAAACTGCTGTTCACAAACGCTCTCCATCCAACCTCACTGAGCTCGAGCTGTTTTGCAAGGAAGAATGGGCAAGAATTTCAGTCTCTCGATGTGCAAAACTGATAGAGACATACCCCAAGCGACTTGCAGCTGTAATCGCAGCAAAAGGTGGCTCTACAAAGTATTAACGCAAGGGGGCCGAATAATTTTGCACGCCCCACTTTTCATTTTTTTATTAGTTAAAAAAGTTTCAAAAATCCAATAGATTTCGTTCCACTTCACAATTGTGTCCCACTTGTTGGTGATTCTTCACATAAAATAAAAAAATTATATCTTTATGTTTGAAGCCTGAAATGTGGCAAAAGGTTGAAAAGTTCAAGGGGGCCGAATACTTTCGCAAGGCACTGTACATCCTTGGATGTTGTTATCCATCACAAATTGTTTTTTGGAGGCCAGTGGATTATTCTTCTAGACTGTTATCATGGTTGTTATTAACTGTTTACAACATTTTTGCAATTACAAGCTGTTAAACATAAGGGTATATAAATCCATCTTCCTTTTTAAACAGATATCTAACTTGATTTCATAGATCTGACTAAGATCCTTTAATCTTTTTTTTTACTAGGGTTCCCAAACATTTGCAAAGTATA
This sequence comes from Lepisosteus oculatus, assembly GCF_040954835.1. Lineage (NCBI taxonomy): Eukaryota > Metazoa > Chordata > Actinopteri > Semionotiformes > Lepisosteidae > Lepisosteus > Lepisosteus oculatus. The sequence continues at coordinate 9,237,832 of NC_090710.1, forward strand.
CATTTGTTACTTCAAGTAAAACCTATGCTTCTATACTTTTTAGTCATACATATTCTGGAAAGATTTATCTTATTTTTCAGATTTGTTTCATCACCTAAAAATTAACTGTACAATTAAGTAGTCTGTACGAAATCTTTCATACAAAAGCAGTCTATAATAGGTGGGTCACAGGAAAATGGATAATTGCAACCATAAGGGACAAAACACTGCTGAATTTATTTACAGTACAGAGAATTAAACCAAAATCAAATAAAACACAAAACTTAAGCTCCTCTTCGAGCTGATAACTAAACTTGTTCTGTTCCCTCACTATAAAATACTGGACAACTAAGGTGAAAATTACTGTCTCTCTACACTCTCTCCATTCATCTCACAGTTGAATCTTCTAAGGAGAAAAACTGCTAAGAAGAAGCCAAGAAGATGATCTGCAACTGCTGTCTAGGGACATAGAGACTCTTGGGGACTTCACCCAAGTCTCAAAAGACATGTCAAAACAGTTACACACAGGTTCTGTCCACTCATTGTTAACTCAGTTGCTTCTCCCACTGCTACAATGTGGTACAGCAGATTAACCCTCTGTCCCTAGACAGCAGATGCAGAACAACCCTCTTTTTGGCTCGGTTTCTCTCCTTGGAAGACTCAGTTTCCTGTGTTTTAAAACAACACATTACCAGTTGTATTCTCCCAATTGGTCAGGACATTCCCCTCACACTAAAAAAAAATTTAGTTTCATTGAAAAAATGTTTTTTACCATGAATATGAATTAAATAACAAGACTTATATAATTCAACAGTGTGAATATATTGTAATACTATTTTATTTTTCTTAGAGTACAATAACATAATTTCCAATATAAATGTATGGTACTTTATTTTGCATACTGCATATGGTTCATATAGAACTAATTTTGTCCTTTAGTATGTATTTAGTCAATTGTTTTCTGTATTTAGAAAACATTTGACAATAAATTATTTGAAAATAAAGAAAAACATGTACAGTGGCTAATAATAAGCACATTGAATAATAGACTGTTTATAAAAGGTAACATGTTTGCACAATCAAAACTTAGCAAAGAGGTTTGTAAAATTGTGGTAAGAAGTTTTCACACTTTCCCGGCGTTGGTAGAAAATGAAGATATACAAAGTTTATGTGCTGTTTCCAGACCAAATCAACTTTGTTTGGATGTCTTGCTTTTAATTTCCTATCAACTCCTTTGCAGAGGAGATAAACCTAAAATGCCACTCTGATATTGTGGAAACATTATTAATGTTCTTACATCAGCTCTTTCTTTCATATCCAGCTAGGCACTGCAGATATCCAGGACATGTTTGTTTTTTTATCTCTTGCAGAATGATCTCCTGACTGATAGACTATTGTTAAGATGACAAAATGGTTTGCCACAGAATACTCCAACAGTATTCTCTATGGTTAGTAGCTAGGTACAGAAAATTAAAAGCATATGCTCATTGTCTCCATTTGCAGGTAATATATAATTCACTTTCTAAAAAAATATAAATGAATTGAACTTAAGTTGGAACCATTTGAGCACACAAAAACCTTTTCTTTATAATCCATATACTAAGTATTGTTAACCACAACACAGGGTACAAATATAGTGTATTGATGAAAACATATTTGTTTATTTATATTATTTGTACATAGAAGGTTTAAAGATACCAAATATAATGTATTAACAGCTAAACAGTTCAGTGTTATTTTAATTTCTTACCAAAGGTTTAGCACAAAAGGCAAACCTTCTTATATAATAAATAACAACATAGACATCTGCAATATGCCTTGAGGAATCTGCAAAATCTTGGGAAATATCTCTGGAAAGATGTTAACAGCTGGTTTAAAATATGAAAAGCTGTAAATAAAGCAATGTTTGGGTACAGAAAATATACCTGAAGAAGACTCCATAGCCGGAACATTGTGTCTCTTTTCTTTTCCTTTCAGCATTGAATTAACCTTTATCAGTTCCTTTATACTAATTTAATGTTTTACAGTGTTATTATAAAGCTAAATCTCAACTGTTATCTACTGTACTGTAAACATTTCAATAGCACAGCTGAATCACATACACACATATATATTTATACTGTATATAAATATAGTAAGAAAATTACAAAGTGATATTTATTGCTGGAAATCGGGCCATGTTATTTAAATAAAAGTTATCATCTATAAGTTTTAAATGTACTTTTAAAAAAGACACAGTAATGGTTAATTCCACAGCATCCATTTTAATTAACATATTTAAGGTTAGAGTAGTCAGTTTATTCCTGAGACAGTGGCACTGTGGATTTATGGCATATGGTGGAAGGACAAGAAGAGGTAATATAAATTAATATAAAAGAGGGATTACCTTGCCTTGATGTGTGGATGTCTGAGAGGAGGTGTTAACAGCAGGTGAGAGTCACTGATAGCTGAAGACAAAAGGAGAATGAGAAAGTGAGGTTACATAAAGAGTTCTATAACAGTGTAGTATTTTGCATACCAATTAAACCAGAAACCAGAGTTGTTGAAAACTGTCAAACTCAAGAAAATGGAAAAATATTCAACGCATGACCTATATTTTCCACTTTGATGGGATAAGTATTTGGATAGTACCATCAGTTTCATGGAAACAAAATAAATGTCATGCATAATACCAGAAAATGTGTCTGATAAAGTATATATTGCACTGTTAACAAACATATGAATGGCTCAGCAGGTATTCAACATCAATTTAATACTGTTTTGAGGTTGAAATCAAATTGCAATTACAAACAAAAAAATACAATGTTTAGCAACAGTGTATCAATGTTAGAATTGATATGGCTTTAAGGTAAGATATTGTTTAACAAAAAAATAAAAGCTATATGGCAGCTAATTTTAAGTTTTGCTGTGCAATATCCTCTAGAACAATGAATCCCTCTATCCTAAATGATGATGTACTTGATTTATAATTGTATGCAGTTCAGTGGAAATTATAGTGAATACAACTGTTGAAGGAATATGATACTCTCATGGTATGCTATGCTCATGTAAAATACTGATGTACTTGTTTACATGGGTACGTATTACTCGGAATATTTGCAAATATTTTTTTGTGATTTTGAAATGGCTTGCAACGTGTTTTTTTTAATGCATTTTCAGCCTAGTCACAAAGTTAATTTTCAACATATACCGATCCAGGTGGGTAGCTGCGTTAGATTTTTTAAACAGGGTGCAATACTTTGTAAAAAGGTGGAGCAGTGAAAGCTTAACGTGGCATGTGAAGCATTTAGGCTGTTGCCAGAAAATGCCTTGTTTCGTATCCCAGTCAATGCTGAGGGTTAATCTTTTTTCCAATTACAGAATTTTAAGTTTTATACTGTTTAGACTTTTAATAATAATTACATGCTAAACATTAAACTTATTAAAAAGTACATATGTTTTATAAATGCAAGATTGCTCAGTTGGACACAAGTACTCAACAGTATTCCACCTTCTTCATCAATATTTTATGCTTCAAAGTCTTTAACTTGGTAACTTACAGTGGGTTATGGTTTAACACGCTTTTTCTAACAGTTTATACATTTATATACTGTACTTCATAAAAAGTTATAATGTTTTATCCTTTTCTAAGAACACCTACTAAGAACACCACTTGCTGTTATTGTAAAACATGTTGTACTGATTTGGTACCTCTTAATGAAATGGTGTAACTATGCAGCTAAAATATCACAGGTGGATGTTTTGGAAACATTGTGACATTCGATTTAAAAAAAAAAAACTTTTATTGTCCTTATAGTGGTAATGGGCAATGGACTGTAATGTAGTGTACTGCACCCAGGCGGTTCAATGCCCGAACAGATAATTACTTTCGGTTTGTTACTTACATAGCCGAATACATAATAATAGTCCATTTTTATAGCTTGTTGTTGCCTCCGACTTGAGTGTATTTATCTGGATGAATTATTATAAGTGATGGTTTCATAATTAAGGATTTTTTTGCAGAATTCTTTACGTTAAACAAAGGAGGGAAGAAGAGCTATTTTTACAATTGCCACTAACTGGAGAACAGCTTATCAATATATTAAAACCATACCATGACAATGAAGACAGACGTGTGTAGCGGCAATGCTTATTAATAAGAAAGAGTTAAGTGTTCTGAGCTTTCCCAAATGGTCCCATCTCTGTTCATCTCTGTGGTGAAGCCACAGAGAAACTATTCATGCAGGCTGATTTAAGGTTTCCTTTGATAAGGTTTCCTAGGACAGCTCCCAAAGGGGGATGCACTTAGCTAAGCCTGGCTATCATGATCAATGGTCATCCATTGGCGCCTATCTGTCTAGGGAGTGCCAGATGGACATCTGGACTGCATTCCTAAGTGTCAGGAGTAAGTGACTCATATCTCACCTTGATCAACCAATCAGGGACTGGCTGTGCTAGTTAAAGCCAACACTAACTAGCCGGTCAGTGAGCATCAGCAGCGCACAGTCGCAAACCGCACAGCACAGCCTGGCACCGAGCCAGAGAGCACGGATTGGACAGCAACAAGCCTGCAACTGCTTCTTTGTGCCTGCAGAAGATCTGAATCCCCAGAGATTGGATGAGTATTCAACTTCAATGCATTACAGCTCGAGAATTCAATTGTTATCCCAACCAGTTGATATCAATTTAATTCTTAAGAGTTATGTACTTGTTTTGAGTATCTAATGTAGAAGTTATAACCAAGTTCGTTTACGAAACGGTCTAAATGAAGGATATACTGAACGTATGTCCTCTTGATATATGTAACTCTTTGTAACTGAATGAATATATACCTTTTGTATTCTGATAACCCTCTCGATAAGATCTGTTAGTTTTACATGCATATTCTATGTATTAATAAATGTATCCTCGTGTATTAGTACCTCTGTGTGTGCGTTGTTTGAGTTATGCCGCATGGTTGGATTCTAAAGCCATCAAAAGAATCAATTTTGTGATTTACTGCTACAATTAATAATTGTCCCAGTAAATGCCCAAACCCTACAGAACTGGTGCCTTCAGAGAGCACACTACATTACACGTGTTACACTTTTAACTGAGCCAGGCATTATTGTTTACTATGCTGTGACGATGTTGTGTGGCTCTACAGAAATCATTCTGTAAACTGAAAGAGTTATAGAGTAGATATGGTGTGTATCGCCTCTTTTTATATTTTTGTAAAAATGTTCCAATTTAAATGCAATACAGTATATAATTTATATTAATAATGAATGAACATGGATGAGCTGTAAACTGAAAAGTTACAGAGAAGACATGTTGAGTCTTGTCTTTTCAGCTTTGAATTTAACCATTAGAGCGATCATTTTGGCTATATTCTTTATATAGCCAGATGAGTAAGAATACATGAGATTCATGGATTAAGAAAAAATATTTTACACATACTTTGAAACCATACAGCTTTGAAACAATATGGTATTATACTGTACTTACAGTATATTTATACAGTATATAGGATAACACACTGCTGTTCACTGCCGTGTGCGCTACTGTGGATCTGACTTCAAGTGATTTGTGTGTGGAACAGTGTGAGGCGAGAGGCGGGGGCAGGGCAAGGGGTGTGTGTTTTGATTATACTATGAATGAGTCACTGAGGCATACCGTCCAAGTTTCAGAATTATACTAAATAATAAACCTTTGATGAGTTTGCATGAGAGAAAATGGTACTTTTTCAGAAGTTGTGTACTGCGCCAAGGTGAATTTGACAAACAGCTAATGTTGCTAAAATAATTTAAAATATATCTGACTGTACTTTAGATCTCATGTAATTGAGCAGAAATTCATCTTGCTCTCACAAGCTGCTCTGTTACAGTTTGTGTTAAGACACTGCACACTTTGGAGTGGATTTTTATCATCTTTATCTTTCTAGCAAAGATGTTAAACTTGCCTTCCTAAGTTTAACATCTGATATGTCCCCAGTAAACCGAGACACTAACCGCTATTGATAAAACATATTGCAACATTTCTCAGACTGCTCCAAAGCCCAGCACAGAATAAAATCTGTTAAATTGTCCCCGCAATTTCATGTAATACAAACTGCAGTACCATAATACCTGTAATACAAAGGACCACTACAAACAACAAGTCCCCAAATATGCTACACTCCCCCTATAGTTACAGCAAGGTGAAAGTGGGAAGCTGATTTTTAAAAATTATTTTTTAATAAAATCAAAAATAAGAAACAATGGCATGTTCCTGCCAGACGTAGACATGGTGTGACTTTAAAAGCTTAAACTTTTAAAATTAGAACCTCAATCATATTTGCCATTGTATTTCCAATTGCAATAGATACAAATCTTAACATAAATCCAAAACCTTTAAAAACAGAAGCTAATAACTTTACTTCACACCTGCATGTCAAGATCACAGTGTGCCCAGCAGCTCTTTGTTTGGATGAGAGAAACGGATACAGTATCTTTTGAAAAGTCGTGTACTGATTGCAAAGAATCAGATTTTAAAAAACCTTAAAGAGCTAATTATGCTTGAAGAATTTAAATTCTGTCTGCCTGAACGTATGCAGCTTATTTCATTGAACTGTTCGGACACCTACGGAGATACCCAATCTAAATTGAAGGTCTGCTTCTTTCACGGATTTGTTATGCGAAATGATCCTGAATGATTTTATTTTATACAGTATTTGCCCCATTAAGCTGAAACAGAAAAAGAAGATTTTCTTTAGTTAATCTTTTTGGAATTTGATTTGTTATATTATTTGTTGTTTATTATTATTGTTAATAATTATTATGTTATTTATTGTAAAACCACTAACATCAACTCAGGTGCTGCTGCTGTTCATAGCCTCTCAGTAATTTAAAATGCGCTGAACTCTGCCACAGGCAAGCCTTTGAATTTGTAGCACCTCAGTACCTCGCAATGAGAACATGAATGTTTTCCATCCCCATCCCCCAAGCAAAACTTTCTATTCTACATAACAAACACAGCAGTTGTAACACTCGTAGCCTTTGTGACAAATAAAATGTTTTTTAAAGTAAGAAGCTGCATTATATAAAGTGGCTGCAATGGAATTCTTAGTTAATTCATCGTACGGATCGTCCAAAGTCATTCATTATTAAAATTAATAATATCTTCCGTATCGCATTATAATTGGAATGTTTTCACAGGTGTAAATCGACCAGTCTTATCAAATTTCTAATTGCTTTATCCAGGACATATAACAGTCTCAGCTACACTATTTGGTTACATTTTTTTTACGATTCTGATTGACTTCAGAATGCTTAGACTGATACTTCAAAATGTAACGTAATGCATACTGTGGTGAAAGAGCTATTGAGCGCAGAACATCTTTACACCTGTGAAAAGATTTGCATATGTAGTTTATAGTTATCTGTGTGATATGTGTTCACAAATTAAAGAGAGGTCTGGAACACCCTGTCTCAAAAATAGTTTTTTTTTATAAGAAATCAAAGGTTGTGAAAACTGTGACAAATCATCCCATACAAAATACAATTTCAGAATACAAGCAGTTTGAATTATTAGTTATTAATAAATTCATATTGTTAATACATATCAGATATGTTATTATAGTTCATTTTCAGCTGCCTTTTTAATACATTTTTGTTATTCTCAATTATAATTATAATATATACTATTTCGTTTTAAGGCTGTTGTAAAGGCTCATCTTAAATGGCCCCTTTTGACTGAATAAGGTATTTTAAATTTACTTGAATTAAACAAATTTAACTAAATTAAACCAGAACTGTTTTGTACTCCCACTGTGTACACATATGCCAATTCATGTTTATCTAATTTGACTTTGAACACGTTGTGATATTTAGACATACCAAAAAAATCAATATAATGCCCATAATATTTATTTTTACATTTTATTTGTTAAAGAAAAAATCGTGCCCTAAGCAGGATTTGAACCCTGACTATCAGAATGGGAGTCATACACTGAAGCCATTATGCCAACAAACCACTCGCCATCTTAAGCTACAGCTGAAAATGCAGGCAAAATGTTTCTAAGTAATCACGAGTGAATGAGTCATATTGATGCAGATAATTATAAAGAAAGTAGACTACAGTGATACTTTGAGCTATATATATTTAGATCCTTAAATAAATTTTATTAATTTATTTATATACGCAATTCCATTATGTTCCCTATTAAGCAGATTATAAAAGTACACATTTTTTACTGCGCTAATGAGCGCAAGTATTCATAGAAAAGGTTAAAACATTATAGCTTTTTATAAAGTATATAAACTTAATATAGTCAGAACGAGCATGTTATAAATTTTCAAAAATAACCACAGTAACTGATCAAATGAAAGACTTTGATGCATACTGTTGTGTATTTTTTATTTAAACTGCCACTACCAGCCATATACAGTTCATATAATATATTTACGTAGATTCCTAAATTAACATAGTTTTGACATTCAGAGACATTATGTTCCTCTTATTTTTATGTTCAGCTACCAAAATATCCCTTTAGTTGTAAAATTACATATTAAGCAGATTTAAACATGCATAGTAAAGAGATTAAATGAAGCAATCGTTACACTCACAACTAATGCACCACAAGTGCCACCTGTCAATTTTGGCCAGCCAATCACATATTGCAGTATGCTGCAGATCATTTCCTGGGGTAGAGGGTTTTACCCTGCATTTTGAATGGCTACATCAGTATGGAACCATAGTGGTAAATTATTTGGTAGTGGCTGAATCTTTCAAATGGGGCTGGAGAAGGTTTTATCCAATATGCCAGAGGCAGGATGCTATTATGCAAGTAATTTAAATCTAAAAAAAACATTTGATTTGGGATTTATTTATAGTTTCCATTTACAAACCCAAAGTCTTTGTGAAACATTACCTCTATTTTGATATAAAAAAAAATCCCAAGGTTTTTTTCAGAATCAACAGTGAAAGAACACAATTGGAAACTAAAGGGAATTGCAATTAAATGGGGAAAATTAGACATTAGATTACAGGATTGTAGGAATAGAAATTGTAGGATTTCAGATTAATTAGCTACTGAAATCCAAACTAGTCAGATGAACTGAATAGCCTCCCTTTGTTTGTTAACTTTTTTCAGATACATTTGAAAATACAGTGCTGATGCCATTTGGAAAGCTAGACAATTTTAGTCATTACTTCAATGTTAATATCCAAAATTGTAAAATATATGAAATATTACCAGCGCAAAGGGTTACATTTTTGCTTGAAATCAAAAACTAAGATCTCTTCTCACACTCATTACTTGAATTTGCCAAAGAAAGACAGTCAGATCTTACCTTCCAGTTCTCCACCTCAACTTCCTAGAGCAATTAGTGCTTTCACTCAGCTTCTACCACATCATCTCTTTATTAACTGGCTTTTTTAAGATGGACAGATCCATCAGTCTACCATTTGCCTCCTTCAACCCAAAATGGTTTGAACAACTCCACCTTGATCAAGCAGTTCATTGACTTCTACTTATCTATGTTATGCGTAATCAATCTCCCCTCTGTCCCCATAATTTCTGCTCTTATCTTATAGCTCCTGATTCTATCGCCCCTCCCCCAGGAACTCCAGAACAACTGTGCCACTCAACTGCTTTGGCATCCCTCTCATCCTCTATCTCTCCGTTCTCTGGAAACCCTGATTCATCTGCTTTCTCTCCCATCTTTCCACCCTGTTTTATCGTCAGACATCCAGCTCACAACTCTTTTAGTTCCATCCTATCGCCAGTTAGTCTCTTGCCATTTTACAAACCTTTTTTCCTGCTGTTGTCATAGAATCCTGCCCAACTGCTGACACTCACTCTGGACTGTGCATGTGATCTTATAGTTTCAGTCTAGGCTGGGCCCAGACACCTCATTCAAAACTCTTGCCACACTGGTACATAGAAGTTACCTCCCCTCCTTGTCCTCGACAGAATTCAATCAGGTGCATCGTCTGCCCCAAATTTAATTTCCCCCTCAAGCACCCACAAGCAAAGTATCAAGCCCCAGTGAAGACCCTTTCAAGTATATTTGACTCCTATTTGCCCACAAGGACCATCCGTTTTGCCCTTATTTTGGCCTGGAAATTTGATCTGGAATTTATTCTTATTCATATTTTAACAAACTAACCACACAGACATTCATTACTTCAACTTAAGTCCACCTTTACCCTTATGAGTCAAGCATTTTCATTACTTCTTTTGCTTTGCTCATGCTCCCCTTCCATTCATTCACTGACAAGAATTAGCAAGTGATTAATCACTGCTGGACCCTATACCATTTCTGTGTTGTTTTTGTTATGATGCTGTTTGCTCTGGCTGACAACCGTGTCCTAAAGGCAGGCATGCAATCCAACAGCAGATGTTTGGTGATTTCTAGAGACTGATGGAGATTGCCGAGAAAAAAAGTTAAAAATGGGAAGAGCGGCAAAATACAGAAAGTCAGGGAAAAGGGCTGGTTTTTGCTGGTTCATTCAGGGAAGCTGTATTCTCTCATCACGATTGCAATTTGTGACCCACTGCCCATCCAGGCAATGACAGTTCTAAACAAAGCCAAATGCAGCACCATGGCTTCAGGTTACTCCTTCTGGCTCAGCACAGCATCTTCTACTGCCCATTGTGGAATCTCAGTTTTTGCCAATCATACTCTAGAATGGTGTTCCTTCAAAATTTGCATTTACTGACTGACCTGATTAATCAAAAGCTTGCACAGTTCCTGCTTTGTCTTTGATTAAGCCAGTGTTCAGTTTCTTTGATCTCTTTTGGGGGTTCTGTCAGCCTTGACCATTCAGCTAGGTTGCCATTTCCTCAACTAGACATGTTAAGACAAAATGTACACTACCCCTTTAAAGAACTACTATTTTTGAGGCCATTCACTAGCAAAAGTCTTCAGTTTGCGCATTCATGTTTTTACTAAAAATATTCACTAAAAATGGCTATCAAACATCTTTTGTAAATCAATAAATACAGGACATCATTGGAAGGTTGAGAATACGTTTGCATGACACCATATGGAGGTATAACATAAGGTTACGTATTTTTAATTTATTCCTTGTTCTCCATATTCCTGGTAAAGTGAATTATTTTGTCCAAGGCTATTTCTGAATCTTTTCTGTTATTCCTACTGAAATTATGCAAGGATCTCATATTTGTATATTATGCACACACAATATGCCGCACTTTTTGTTTGATAAGCAGTTCTCACGAAAATGGTATTTCTCCTGATTTCTTCAATCATACATTTAATCAAATATTTTCTCTAGGTCAGAAGGTGTTGTGTTGTTCCCATATTTGCATAAACAATTCTGATTGGTGTTTTAGTGTTGACACAACCAAGTCTTCTATTAAACCACCATCTAAAATATTGGGAATAAATACATATTAATATACATATAAATATGTGAGATATAGAGATGTAAAGTAGAAAAAAAAACATATATCTAAGAAATCACCTGAAGAAGCAGTGAAACAATGTACTGTAAGTGAACATGCAAGTCTATTATCAAGACAATACACACAATAAATGCATAAAGATGATGTGCCAAAGCTGACATTTGTTATTGGGCAAATTCTATGGTCTGATAAGTCAAGCACCAAATTGCTTCACACCAGGGAACTAAAATTAATATGAGGAGGCATTACAATTTCTGAGCTTCAAACAACAAAAGATCAAAGACATTTCAGCTGCTGCTGCTGCTTATAGTCAAATATAAGTAAACGCATATAAAGATGTCAGAATATTTTAATTACCTTTTTCTTTAGTTAAGCATTGCTCTCTGTGATGGTTACTGAACATGAAAAAAACCACGAGCATAATACCATTATATAATTTTTGATACTGAAGAACTCTTTATAGTTGTAGATATTTCTTTTTACAAACCATTTGCCACAAGTCTATATTTCCCAGTGATTTGTATTGTGCCTTTCTCTGCAATATAATTTAAGTCTTCATGCCTTTTATCTATAACGAGTCCTACCCTGTGAAAATCAATACTTTCCTCCCAGATAACAATAGATATCTCCTCAGGTTTGACCATTTTTCACATTGACTTGGCAATATAAACAGTTCTTTTACACACAGAGAAAAGCAATTCATACTAAAGTCTGGTCTTTAAGTCTTTCTCGAGTGATAGCATTGGAAATTGATTTCAATTGATTTATTCCCATGGAAAATTATGGGAATCACATATAACATGAACATATTGTTCAGAGGTGCTTGAATTATAGGTACATAATTGTATAGGTCTTATAGGTAAATAATCAATTAAAAAATAAATCCAATGTACCAACATCTGCATTTTTAAGAACACCTTCAGAGCACACCGATTCTATTATGATGCTTTCTAATAAATCATTATCTACAGGTCTACAGATTCATTTTATTGCAAGTAATAAGAAGCCTAATGCAAATAAATACACACATTTAAGAATGTGCATCACAATAACATAATCCTGGGAAAATAAACAAAAATGCATCTTCCCTATATACACCCTATTATTAGATGTTAAACTTTCAAATATTGTTTTCATTATTGTACCAGACTATCTGTACATTACTATTGTAGTCAATTTATATAACTTTAAAGTAATATAACAATAATCAGAGAGCTTAAGAATCATTTCCCTGATGGTACAGTGTAATTTAATGAGATTCTGAGGCTTTGCTTATTTCTGATATGGTCTTTATCTTTATTTGCCTGGATATCTTGGTGTGTGTAATTAACTGTGGTTCAAATAATTCTAAAGGTCCATCCATCTTCCAAAAACCATTTATTCCATGTTAGGATGTAGCAAACTGGAGCCTATTCTAAAATCATAAGGCACAAGGCGGGACTAACCTAGACATAACACTTGTCTGTTATAGGGCACATACATACAAGTATAGAGGAACAATTTAGGCACACAATTTAAAATTAGTTAGTCTGTCTTCAGGAGGTGGAAGAAAAACACAGAATCAGAAGTGTGGTCATATTAACAAAAGGTAAATATGTACACTCTACAGAGAAGGTGATACAGGCTGTAATTGAGTCCGAAACCAAACAGCTCTCTGGCAGCAGTGCTAACTATGTGACCACCCAAATTCATATAATTCAATACATTCTAATAACTCAAAAATTATATTTTAAAATTTAATTATTAAACAGCATTTGATATACAGTGTTTTTGGAATTTGAGATGGTGATTCACATATTACATTCAGTTTGCAGTGACATAATAATGTCTAATCAAGCATTAAGTTATTTTTCTTACAAATCATGTTTTGTTTCAGTCGATAAGAATTAACCAAAAATTGACCAAGTATAATACTGGCTATATTTAAGTTCCTGATGAACACTTAAATTTGAAAATATTATGCTGACAAATAATGATAAATAATTTTATGATATAGATTATTTTATTTGCATATATTTAAGTCATGTCTCTGGAAATCTTGCAGCTTTCAAGTTGCAAGTCATGTTGGAAAGAACACTACATAATTACTAACAGTCAAATGCATTCCAATTCAGAAATATGGGTTCTTTTGATTAGATAGCTGTGATGGTTTATTATCATAAATCTCATGCTTAACACTTCACGGAACACTTTTTTCATTTCTAAAAGACCAGACCAACCTTGTATCAAAGTTACAGCATAAAATACTAACTTTGGTACAAAAAATGTATATACTGATTCTTCAGCTACAGATGCAGCCACTCAAAATGCACGGTACAAACCTGTACCGCACGCAACTACCCACAAGCCACCGCGGTAAGTGATTGGCTGGCCAAAATGACCGACAGGGGCACTCGTGGTGCATTGGTCGGTAGTGAAAAGATTTAATCATTGAATCTCTTTACTGTGCATGTTTTAATCCACTTAGTATTGAATATTTATATGGAATTCTACCACTAAAGGGAAATTTTAGTAGCTGAGTGTAGTGGCGAGGCTTAATAATAAGGCAGAATTAAGTGTTTCTGAGCTTTCCCAAATTAGGCCTCATTTCTCTGTTCATCTCTGTGGTGCAGCCACAGAGAAACCATTCATGCAAGGTGATTTAAGGTCCAAGGACAGCTCCCAAAGGGGGATGCATTTAGCTAAGCCTGGCTATCATGATCAATGGTCATCCATTGGTGCCTATCTGTCTAGGGAGTGCGAGTTGGACATCTGGATTGCATTCCTAAGTGTCAGGACTAAGTGACTCATATCTCACCTTGATCAACCAATCAGGGACCGGTAGGGCCGAGTAACCCACGTGGGACTCTGATGCCCATGGAACTTTCAGCCAATCAATGAGCTGAAGTTCCTCCAGGTAAAAACAGGCAACACAGAGAGCCTGGGAGATTCAACAAGATTCAGACGGAGATTCAGATTCAACAAGATTCAGACAAGATTCTAAAGGGAATTCAAAGGAGAATCCCAAGGGCAGGACATTCTCGCAGCGCGCCTCCTGACCATCCTGAGACTCAGCCCGGACAACCACGGAACGGCCAGTGTGTCCGAGTGCCAGAACTTTCCTTTGTTCTAAGAGTCTAGAGTGGAGGTTGCCAGAGAGTAACCAGCAGCAGGCCTCGTGAACAGGTCGGAACTGTGGACAGCTGATTTGCTATTCAGAACTAGCTCTTCATCATAAACGAACTGGTCCTCTTCCTGACTGGCTGGGACCCACAGTCATCTTTTCTCCTGTGCACAAACTTTGCTAGTTAAAGCCAATACTAACTAGCCGGTCAGTGAGCATCAGCAGCGCACCGTCGCAAGCCGCACAGCACAGCCTGGCACGGAGCCAGAGAGCGCGGATTGGACAGCAACAGCCTGCAACTGTTTCTTTGTGCCCGCAGGAGATCTGAATCCCCAGAGATTGGATGAGTATTCAACTTCAATGCATTACAGCTCGAGAATTCAATTGTTATCCAAACCAGTTGATATCAATTTAATTCCTAAGAGTTATGTACTTGTTTGAGTATCTAATGTAGAAGTTGTAACCAAGTTCACTTTACGAAACGGTCTTAATGAATGATATACTGAACGTATTTCCTCTTGATGTGTAACTCTTTGTAACTGATTGAATATATATCTTTTGTATTCTGATAACACTCTCGATAAGATCTGTTAGGTTTATATGCATATTCTATGTATTAATAAATGTATCCTCGTGTATTAGTACCTGTGTGTGTGCGTTGTTTGAGTTATGTCGCATGGTTGGACTCTAAAGCCATCAAAAGAATCAACTTTGTGATTTACTGCTACAATTAAAAATTGTCTCAGTAAATGCCCAAACCCTACAGAACTGGTGCCTTCAGAGAGCCACTATGATTACATATTTGGCGTCCCTGAACCCGTTTTCTCTACATGAGCATAAAAAAGAAGAGGAGCATAACGCATCTGAAGGTCATAAACTATATTAATTTAGGAACATAAACATTACTGTATGTACGTAAACTGTACTGTGTATGGCTGGTCTTGGCAGTTTAAAGAAAAAATACACACCAGTCTTCCATTTCTCCCTAAACATTTTAAGCATCAAGGTTTTATGAAACGGTCCCCAAATATGCGATTGCTGTATAGAATGAATTTTAATTTAAAAAAATGATTTAACACAAAAAATTAAGCTGTTTACGTTCTTCCGCCTGAGAATATAGTCACTCGTTGCTACGCAACACAGAAACACAGCCACAGGTATGTAGCAAAGAGCTAGCCAATATGATAAAGGAATAAATGATTTTTTAATTTCTTTTGCACATTTATTTGAACATTTCCATCGATTGTACAAGCACTTGGAAACTGTCCAATCCCTAGTTCATCTGCATTTCTTTAATGCTCCGGGCATTCTCCCTGTCTGGTGCCGGTCTGTGTCTTCCAGAATATAATGCCGGCGATTTGTGTAAAAATTGGGTTTCCAATAACGCCGCAGCAAACTCTTGTTTTTATGTCCACTATAATGGAAAATCTTGCTTTTAACCGAGCGTTTCATAATTTCCTAAAATGAAAATGCGACAGAATTCTGGGGTGTCCCTATACCAGAGATTACGGTAAGCTTCAGAATGGTGATTGGCTGACACCATCTGACACCCCTCTGATTGGAGAAGAAAAAACTTGCTGATCTGTTCTACATAGCAGGAAGAGAACAGCATATGCTGCTTCTATTCGAAACACGTATTTTAAAAGTTTAATTAGGAAGTAAAAACCTTACAGTATACACAGATTTCTAAACTGATCAGGAGGAAGAAAAAATCATCCATGCTTCACGCATAAAAAGTGGTTATTAACTATCGAAACCTGTTTTATTTATTTTATTTTTATTTAGATTAAGAGTTCCCGTCACCCCCATTTACATTTAAATCGCAAACCCGTGTTTAATTAAATATTTTTATTGATTCAGAATCTGGCAATACAACGTAAATCGTTATCTTTGTCTTCTTTATAATAATGTTCACCTATTTGTCCAGCAAATTAATAATAATAATAATAATAATAATAATAATAATAATAATAATAATAATAATAATAATTGCTTACACTTACACAGCTTTTCTGGACACTCCACTTAAAGCGCTTTACAGGTAATGGGGACTCCCCTCCACCACCACCAATGTGCAGCATCCACCTGGATGATGCGACGGCAGCCATAGTGCGCCAGAACGCTCACCCCACAACAGCTATCAGTGGGGAGGAGAGCAGAGTGATGGAGCCAATTCATAGAGAGGGATTATGAGGAGGCCAAGATTGGTAAGGGCCAATGGGAAATTTGGCCAGGACGCCGGGTTTGCACCCCTACTCTTTTCGAGAAACACCCTGGGATTTTTAATGACCACAGAGAGTCAGGACCTCGGTTTTACGTCTCATCCGAAGGACGGCGCCTGTTTTACAGTATAGTGTCCCCGTCACTATACTGGGGCATTAGGACCCACATGGACCGCAGGGTTAGCACCCCCTGCTGGCCCCACTAACACCTCTTCCAGCAGCAACCTTAGTTTTTCCCAGGAGGTGTCCCATCCAGGTACTGACCAGGCTCACACCTGCTTAGCTGTGGGTTGCCAGTTATGAGTTGCAGGGTGATATGGCTGCTGGCTCTAATAATAAACTTTATTTTCGATTTCTCCGCTTTAAAGGTACCCCCGTAATATTGTATTTCATTGCACTTTTACAGATTGTTTTAAATTGCAACGATTTTATTAACTGGCTGTTTTAGTAACTTAAAGTATATATTTAAAGTAATAATTTAACAACATATGTAATTTTTTAAAGATATGTTTATGTTGTGAATGTCTGTAGATTGTATCTAATTTTTAGTTTTTGTTTTGTTTCACATTAATTTTAGAAGGGAATCGTGATTAAAATACTTTTATTTTTTCACAACCTGATAATGCCAGACAGAATTCACATTCGCTGCAGCCAAATGGCCTTGCAGATCAGAAAATCAAGGAACAAAACAATTATCGTGCCCGGCTCCTCAATGGAATCGCTTTACTTTGGAATACTTTGGTGTAACACTCTGTGTCTACAGTACATTGTGAACAAACCGGTTTCACATGTATTTTCAACCCCCAGGCACTGTTGTTTCATCGGTTGTTATCCTGTAAAGCACTTTGAGAAGCATACTGTACAGCTTGTCAGGTGCATTCTCTTGTAAATAATAAGTAGAGCTTTGGGCTAATTAGTGCTCCACTTACAGCAACCCAATGTAAATACATTTTGTCTCCAAATCCACCACCACTTGTATGAATCATAGCCCTGCCAAACGATACAAATTCCGCTGCAATGGTTGTGTGCAGGAATTATTCAGTATGGCATCTCCATGTTCAAGTAAACACTGCTCTGTGTGCAAATGCATTTAAAAAAAGTTTTTTTTTAAAAAAAAAGCCACCTTTAAAGGCGCCATATAAAATAAAGTTTATTATTATTATTAATATTGATGATATTCTTCCTCCCAGGACTTGTAAAATTTTTGTTGTTATTGTAGTTATCCTGTAAAGCGCTTTGAGAAGCATACTGTCCAGCATATTGTATTTTATTGCACTTTGACAGATCGTCTTATAATCACTTGTTGTTAGAATATCCCCAAGAGGATTTAGAGGATATCCCCCAAGAGGTATCCAAGTAACAGTGAAATGAGTGTACAGTCTGGGGAAATTGTCCGTTTTCCATGTAAATAGTTCCCTGATTCCACACCCCTTGGTCTCTCTCTCCCTCTCTCTCTCTCTCTCTCTCTCTCTCTGTCTCTCTCTTTGTCTCTCTCTCTCGGTCCCGCGCTCTTGGCGGGCTTGTCTTGTGTCTCTCTCTCATCTGGGTGCGGGAGTGCTGCTGGCGGGTGGTGATGGAGAAGAAATAAAGAGCAGTTTTTAACTCCACAAGTATGAATCTCTGTGTTTGTCCTCAACAAACCCAAATTCATTACATTGGTGTGAGAAGCGGGAGGATGGACTACTTCTTAGCGTAAATAAGAAAGCGTAGATAAAAAAGCTTGGATTCTCATGTATCTGGTACAAGTATCTTTTAAAACCGTCTTTGTTGTGCTCTTGAGGATCCTTGTGATATTTTGAGCTCTGGTTGAATGATAAGTGTCGCAGTTTAAATAATTTTAGTTGTTAGAAATTATGAAACACTCTGTTAAAAGCAAGGGAGTTTTTATGTCTGTTATACAAAAAGAAAATGCCCAACGAACTAAGGATTGGACAGTTTTTCAGTGCTTGTACAATCGATGGAAATGTAGAAATAAATGTGCTAAAGAAATTAACAAAAAAAGTAATTTATTCCTTTATCCTATTGGCTAGCTAATGCCCTGTCCTTGTTAGTTATATCAACAAAATGCTGTGGTGTTACTTTTTGTCGATGAAAAAATAAAGTCTTTTCATTTAAAATGACGGTTACAAATAATGTGGACCAGCATAATACTTTGAGTTTACAGCTTGTGCAAGGTCATTCATTATTAATACTATTAGTAATATCTTCGTTAAAGGTTTTGATGCTTAAAATATTTCTGCATAATTAAAATATTTATGATAAAGGTAGGTTGTGTAGTTTTGCCCAACTGAGCAATCTTGCTTTCATAAAATATACCAACTTTTTAATGACTGATGATTAACATCCTGTAATACACAGTTTAAATTTAAAAGCTAAAAATGCTGTACATGAGAGATTAAGCTTTATTGGCTCCTCCTGGCGGTTTTACAAGGTGATTCCAGATACTTTCCAGTATAACATCAAATGACGCGATACACCACGTGATACTACGTGAAACTGCGTGAAACTGAGTTTTGATGCGACACGCCCACTGCGGTATACCACGAAATACCCCACCCATTTTGAATGGTTGCATCTGTATATATTGTCAACTGGTACTGTAAATGCAATAAATATTTTTTTTAGATTTATCCATTACTTTAATTTTAATGTTAATTTGTATTTGTAAGCACGATATAGTAGGTGCTAGCTATTTTTTAAATATATAGGCATTTGTTAGCATAGTAATTAAACTTACAAAATACATAATGACATCTAAAACTGTTCTTGGGAAACTTATTATCAAACACTGATTTACCAAAATCTGGTACTCCCAACCATATTCATTTGCATACTTAACATATCTTTCATGCTTTTATGTTAATTTACACATTCTTAATTGGCAAACACCTTCATATCTTCATAATTTATTCAATTTCCAAATGTCTTTTCTGAATTTATAAACCGTAGTAGTTTAATCAAATTGAACCTTCCAAGAGCTTCTAATATTTTTAGGAACAAGTCTTTTTGATTTCCAAGAGCTAATGTGTGGAATAATCTGGGAGTAAAATGAAAATATCCACCTTTGTGTCTGAGGATGATTTCAGTTTTATTGTTATTATTTTTCTTCCTATTACTTGCAACATTATGTATTTACAAGTTATTACTTATTCTTTTCCTTCATTCAATTTTTTTGTGCTAAAACGAACCTCTTGTCCAGGGTGTCATTGTCAAATGAGAATTAACTCTTGATTTAACAAATAAAACATTAAATTAAACAATATTAAATACGATTAATATTAATCAAACAATATTAAATAAGTATAATAATTTTAAATGATTATAATGCATAGATAGTGGAATTAATATTAAAAATGAAATTTAAACATTTAATGGGTGTTTTTTCATCTTTACATCATCAGAAATTCATAATAATAGAATATAGCATTGCATCATGTGTGCTCATGCAAAGGTTATTAATTTATACTCAGTTTAATATCTCCACACATCTGCATCTCATTCTTCTCATTATTTTCTTTTCTATTTTTTTTAAATACAAATAATTTTACCATAAAATAAGGGTAAATCTAAACGTACATCTATTTTGGACAAGGTTAGAGTGAAACTGATATTTCACTTATTGTTTTTAATTTGTTACTAAAACCTTAGCTTCAATCCTCAATCTATTTTCAATAACCACTAACGCACCTATAAATAACTAATACGGGACACAGTATATCTAGAATGGTTTTGAACTATGTGAAGAAACCTGAATAACTAGGGAAAACTACACATGGGGAGAACTTGCAAACTGAAGACACCAAAGGATGGAATTGAACTCACCTATAAGCTACCTTATTATTCATTTTAATTATTCCTGAAGCTAATAGCTAAGCTGTATGATTAAAAAAACATGGCAGAAAGCAATATTATTGTTAAGTCTGTTTAATCATATTTACAAATGTAATTCTAACAAAGTTATGATAGATATTCAGGATAAAGGGTAGAAACTAATCTTGAATACTTCCAGTCACCTGTGCATATAAGTGCACAGGTATAAGTGCATATAAGACTGCATATAAGTTTCGCACCTTAGCTTGGTCCAGGACCAACGTTCCTATCAGCTCTTCAGCCTCATTGCATCTCTCAGACGACATCAGCTCTCCATACCATTGAACCCTCCAGACCATTGGTGTTTTTCTTTCAGTTTTTTTGATACTGCTAAGACTCCAGAATCTCCCAGCAGTTGCCCCCGTGACAGATTTTTCCGCCCCCCTATCTTCCTACTTTGTCCCACTCCATTCTCAACCCTCCCCTCTTCTTTCTCTGTTCCTGTTTGAACATCCAACCAACCATACCTATGATCTCAGTCTATATACTATATGTTGTCTTATCTTTCCCCTGTCTCCCATCCTTCTTTTCTCTGTCCACAGCATGACCCCCCCCTTGCTGACACCCACTCTGACTCAGGGGCGTGAGTGCTCTGAGCAAGTTTTCACCAGACCTAGGTTTCTTTTTCCATCAGCGGGCTGTACCTAGTTTTTGAACCTAGGATACCTTCACCTTTTACCCCTTCTTTGCTTTTGGCCAACTGGTGTTCAGTACTGGCCTTTGACACTTCCCTCTCCTACACTTCTAGCTGCACACACTGCAAATATCCCATCCTTTTTGGGTGATTCAGCACAAACTTTACTCCTACCAACCTAAATTCTGCAAGCAGAAGCTCTCTTCCACATTCCGCATCAGACTACTCTTCCAGGCCGGCAGCTCTTCCAGTTGACAGCACCTTCTACTGCTAACCAGTAGCCCTATTCCTACTCTGCCAGTCACCCAGTGTCTTCTGCAGCTCACCACTTCCACATCACCTACAGTACTTCCACATTGCTAGTTCCCAGTAACCATGGCAACTGGAACAATCACAATGGCAAAGTTGTTGTAAATTGCTCATATGACATAGCTGGGAACTGGAAGTGTCAGGAAGTGATTCCTATCCCATTTGTTTGCTGACCCGTGTTCTAGCACCAGCAACACATGTGCTTCTGGAGCACTGCATCCAAACCCACATATTCATACAAGTGCAAGGCTGCGTCATACTTATTATGTCATTTGTTAAATACTTGCCTAAAGATTCTGCTCTGTTCCAGTAAAACCAAAGCCAAGCTGACTTTCTGAGAGAAACTCTCTTTGAGAGTTCTGAGCTCTGCCTCAGTGTTTTTGAGGATACTTTCTGTGAGGCTGCCAAATTCTCTCAATAATAGTAACAACAGGGACAGTAATTCATGTTAAAAGATAATAAATGTTAAAATTGGTTGCATACTGAGTACAGCGCTTGAGTTTTTTTTTTCACTTTTTCCATACTGTATTCCTCTGATAAAGAACTGTAATAATAATATAAAGTAATATAAGTGCTGTGATTAAATCATAAACTATGGCAACATGGAGAAGCAACAAAATTACTGAAATAGACATTCCAGAAACATATTCCTCTCAAATAAATGTAAATAAAAGACAACATTTGTTATTAGTCTGTAAAGCACTTATAGTTTGTATATATGAATATATGAAATCGGGATGAAAAATAACATTATAAAATACTTAATCCCTTTTAGTGTTGGGTCTTGCAAACAAAATTAAAGTATAAACCATGGAATTTAATGTAATCGTTATGAAAACAACCTGGCTGGCAATATATTTCAGTATGTTGGTCATCAACTTTGTTTTGGAGAGACAGCAAATAAGTTCATTCTTTCAAATAATAATGCTTTTATACTTTTACTGTGACTATTGAGATACAAGATCTCAAGCTCTTTCCTTATGGTCAACTTGTGAAATACATGCAAAATGTGTAGTCTTCAGTGACCTGGAAGAAAAATATTGACAGAGCTACAGATTTTTACTCTGAGTATCAGTCTATTTTATTAGTATGGCATTGTGTGAAGTACATCAACAGCTCCTCTAAAGATCATGTCCAAGATAAATATTTGAAGTTAAAAAATGTTTGCATATGAATATGTTGAATATGCTGTGCCTAAACTGCTTGCTTTTGTGTTACCACGGTGGTCTGTATTCTCTACACTGTTCCTTGGTAGAAAAAACTGGCATTTAAGATAGATTCTAAGAAGAAATTAAAAGAGTTTGCTTAATGAAATTGAAAGTGATACTTGACTAAATTAGAAATCCAAATGAAAAATTATGTTAATTTAAAACAAATCCAAGTCAAATTTTCATGTGGGGCTGAACTAGTTTTACTTGTTTTTATGTTTGATTAAAAGAAATATGGTATAAATGGTTTTACATAGACTTATTTTTGTGTATCTCTATTTTCACTTTGAGGGACTTCACCTTTGTTATTTACAATGTGTGCTGCTAGGCCTGAAAACAATGTGTGTTTTTTTTCCAAATACAATCATCCTCAATGAATCCAGTATAATGGTATGATTCATGTAGATATAAAAGCAAACTATACAAGTTCTTCATTTTCAAGATCTGCATTATCATTTCTTTGACAAATACAGTACAACACATTTAATTATCTTTTTTAATATCCTAAGTGTCTACATGATCAGATTTTTCTTTAGCTGTGAACATCACACTTCAATAACTGGATGAAATGTCTTGGAATTATTTCAAAATTATTAATAGTTTTAAAACATATTTAGTTCAGAACATAATACTGGTCAACAAAGTTGAAGCTGTTTGAAAACTAGCAATTTGTTGTATTAAACAGAACAATCAACTACTATCAAGCCATTCCTGTAATACTTCAGGTATAAATTATACAGTGCCTTGCGAAAGTATTCGGCCCCCTTGAACTTTTCAACCTTTTGCCACATTTCAGGCTTCAAACATAAAGATATAAATTTTTTATTTTATGTGAAGAATCACCAACAAGTGGGACACAATTGTGAAGTGGAACGAAATCTATTGGATTTTTGAAACTTTTTTAACTAATAAAAAAATGAAATGCGGGGCGTGCAAAATTATTCGGCCCCCTTGCGTTAATACTTTGTAGAGCCACCTTTTGCTGCGATTACAGCTGCAAGTCGCTTGGGGTATGTCTCTATCAGTTTTGCACATCGAGAGACTGAAATTCTTGCCCATTCTTCCTTGCAAAACAGCTCGAGCTCAGTGAGGTTGGATGGAGAGCGTTTGTGAACAGCAGTTTTCAGCTCTTTCCACAGATTCTCGATTGGATTCAGGTCTGGACTTTGACTTGGCCATTCAAACACCTGGATACGTTTATTTGTGAACCATTCCTTTGTAGATTTTGCTGTATGTTTGGGATCATTGTCTTGTTGGAAGATAAATCTCCGTCCCAGTTTCAGGTCTTTTGCAGACTCCAACAGGTTTTCATCCAGAATGGTCCTGTATTTGGCTGCATCCATCTTCCCCTCAATTCTAACCATCTTCCCTGTCCCTGCTGAAGAAAAGCAGGCCCAAACCATGATGCTGCCACCACCATGTTTGACAGTGGGGATGGTGTGTTGAGGGTGATGAGCTGTGTTGCTTTTACGCCAAACATATCGTTTTGCATTGTGGCCAAAAAGTTCGATTTTGGTTTCATCTGACCAGAGCACCTTCTTCCACATGTTTGGGGTGTCTCCCAGGTGGCTTGTGGCAAACTTTAGACGAGACTTTTTATGGATATCTTTGAGAAATGGCTTTCTTCTTGCCACTCTTCCATAAAGGCCAGATTTGTGCAGTGTAAGACTGATTGTTGTCCTATGGACAGACTCTCCCACCTCAGCTGTAGTTCTCTGCAGTTCATCCAGAGTGATCATGGGCCTCTTGGCTGCATCTCTGATCAGTCTTCTCCTTGTCTGAGTTGAAAGCTTAGAGGGACGGACAGGTCTTGGTAGATTTGCAGTGGTCTGATACTCCTTCCATTTCAAGATGATCGCTTGCACAGTGCTCCTTGGGATGTTTGAAGCTTGGGAAATCTTTTTGTATCCAATTCTGGCTTTAAACTTCCCCACAACAGTATTAAGGACCTGCCTGGTGTGTTCCTTGGTATTCATGATGCTCTCTGCGCTTTCAACAGAACCTTGAGACTATCACAGAGCAGGTGCATTTATACAGAGACTTGATTACACACAGGTGGATTCTATTTATCACCATCAGTCATTTAGGACAACATTGGATCATTCAGAGATCCTCGCTGAACTTCTGGAGTGAGTTTGCTGCACTGAAAGTAAAGGGGCCGAATAATTTTGCACGCCCCACTTTTCATTTTTTTATTAGTTAAAAAAGTTTCAAAAATCCAATAGATTTCGTTCCACTTCACAATTGTGTCCCACTTGTTGGTGATTCTTCACATAAAATAAAAAAATTATATCTTTATGTTTGAAGCCTGAAATGTGGCAAAAGGTTGAAAAGTTCAAGGGGGCCGAATACTTTCGCAAGGCACTGTAGCTCTGAGTTAACAATCTTTTAACATTATTAATCATGTCAGAAAATAGGAATTTAAGAAAGGTGCAATGTAGAGAAGCTATTTATTATTGTTATTTGATGACCCTTTTGACACGTAGTAGCTAAATGATTGAAGAATTGCATCTATTTCCTGAAAGAAGCCAGGG
Source organism: Lepisosteus oculatus (assembly GCF_040954835.1). Lineage (NCBI taxonomy): Eukaryota > Metazoa > Chordata > Actinopteri > Semionotiformes > Lepisosteidae > Lepisosteus > Lepisosteus oculatus. The sequence goes on from NC_090710.1 coordinate 9,263,062, forward strand.
TATTTGCTTTAAAACCATGACTGTCTACAGCAGCTTTGGTTAAAGAAGTGCTTCTTGTTCTATGTTAAAATTAGCTTTTATATGCTTTATGTTTGTGTTCTCTGCTTCATGTTTCAGTGTTCATTCTGAAGAAGTCTACTGGATTGGCATTGTCAACATCCTTGAGTATTTTGAATATTTGTATCAGGCACCCTCATAATCTTGTCTTTCAAATCTAAAAAGGTTCAGTACCATAATGTCTACCTTAATCAACCAATGACCAATTCAAATGATTTGTAATGTTTTTGCCTAGACATGAATTCTTATCTACAGTTCTGTAAATATATTTTTTTATTATAGTGGTGTAGCGGCGAGGCTTATTAATAAGGCAGAATTAAGTGTTTCTGAGCTTCCCCAAATTAGGCCTCATTTCTCTGTTCATCTCTGTGGTGCAGCCACAGAGAAACCATGCAGGCTGATTTAGGGTTCCTTTGATAAAAGACAGCTCCCAAAGGGGGATGCACTTAGCTAAGCCTGGCTATCATGATCAATGGTCATCCATTGGCGCCTATCTGTCTAGGGAGTGACAGATGGACATCTGGACTGCATTACTAAGTGTCAGGAGTAAGTGACTCATATCTCACTTTGATCAACCAATCAGGGACTGGTAGGGCCGAGTAACCCACGTGGGACTCTGATGCCCATGGAACTTTCAGCCAATCAATGAGCTGAAGTTCCTCCAGGTAAAAACATTCAACACAGAGAGCCTGGGAGATTCAGAGGAGATTCAGTTAGATTCTGGAGAGGATTCTGTGGACTGTTCTAAAGGGAATTCAAAGGAGAATTCCAGGGCAGGACGGCCCAGGAGCAGAAGGCTCCCAAGGGCAGGACATTCTCGCAGCGCACCTCCTGACCATCCTGAGACTCAGCCCGGACAACCACGGAACGGCCAGTGTGTCCGAGTGCCAAAACTTTCCTTTGTTCTAAGAGTCTAGAGTGGAGGTTGCCAGAGAATAACCAGAGGATCCACCAGAGGTTAGCACCAGCAGCAGGCCTCGTGAACAGGTCGGAACTGTGGACAGCTGAATCACTATTCAGAACTAGCTCTTCATCAGGAACGAACCAGTCCTCTTCCTGACTTGCTGGGACCCACAGTCATCTTTTCTCCTGTGCACAAACTTTGCTAGTTAAAGCCAACAGTGAGCATCAGCAGCGCACCGTCGCAAGCCGCACATCACAGCCTGGCACCGAGCCAGAGAGCGTGGATTGGACAGCAACAGCCTGCAACTGTTTCTTTGTGCCCTCAGGAGATCTGAATCCCCAGAGATTGGATGAGTATTCAACTTCAATGCATTACAGCTCGAGAATTCAATTGTTATCCCAACCAGTTGATATCAATTTAATTCCTAAGAGTTATGTACTTGTTTTGAGTATCTAATGTAGAAGTTATAACCAAATTCATTTACGAAACAGTCTAAATGAATGATATACTGAACGTATGTCCTCTTGATATGTGTAACACTTTGTAACTGACCGAATATCCCTTTTGTATTCTGATAACCCTCTCGATAAGATCTGTTAGTTTATATGCATATTCTATGTATTAATAAATGTATCCTCGTGTATTAGTACCTGTGTGTGCGCGTTGTTTGAGTTATGTCGCATGGCTGGATTCTAAAGCCATCAAAAGAATCAACTTTGTGATTTACTGCTACAATTAATAATTGTCTCAGTAAATGCCCAAACCCTACAGAACTGGTGCCTTCAGAGAGCCACTATGATTACATATTTGGCGTCCCTGAGCCGGTTTCCTTACAGTGGTCTGCTTATCCTTTGTCATCATCAACAAACTTGACTATTTTACCAACTATACCAAAATCTAAATCATTAATATAAATTAAGAAGAGCAGTAGTCGTAGTACAAATCCCTGTAGTACTCCACTAATTACTTTCCCCAAATTGAGTATTAACCCTTTATCTGTATTCTCTGTTTTCTTTCTCAGTTCATGTCTACTCTCAATTCACATTCTAATCATTGATGTTTCCCTGAATGCCTACTGACTTCTGAAATTTGGGAGGAACTTAATCAAATGTATTGTAAAAATAGACCATTTCATGTGCTTTGTGTGTATCAATTGCTGTTGTTGCTTGTTCAAAGAAGCTATTTAGGCTAGACCTTTTCTAAATCCATGATTACTATTCCTATTACCTGAAATTGGTGATTCTCTAAATTGATTGCAATAATTGTTTTCATAACATTACATGTAATAGTAAACTATGTAATATTAGTTCAATGTATTACCCTTAAATTGCTTGCTTCGGTTTTCTCACTCTCATTCTCATGATCTGAATGACTGGAGGTTCAAAATAAATGAGTTTATTAGGAATAAATATAATAAAAGCAAAAAGGCTTATTGCCATTGCCACTTTACAATGGAATAGTTGAGAAAATGGTTGGAATGTAGAGAATCTAGTGAAAGTTGCTAAGATGTAGAACAACTTTTAGTAAACTCGAATTCTAATTTGAAGCAAAAGGCATGAAGTTAGATTAAATATACAATGTATGCTATCCCTATCAAGAAATGAACCGAAGCACTAAGTAAATGCTCCTTCTTCTCCTTGATGTACTATCTTCACTGGGTCTTCACTTATCTGGATGCTATCTTCTGAAGCTTACTTCTTAAATTTCTGACCTTATCTTCTGGATTTTGTGAGTCTAACTTCTGATCTTCTTGAGCCTAACTTCCGAATTCTGGTTCTTGGCTGGTTGAGCAATTTAAATCTGAGATCTGCATACCTCTCCATTAGGAATTTATATTGCTTCTATTAGGAGAGATAGGATATAATGTTGGGTATGTGTGAAAATTCATAACTTCTTCTGTGTAAGACACATAGGTTTGATATATAGATTTCTGAACTATCCACATCATGCCTATTCATTTGATACCAAACAAGACATAAAAACAACATAGCCTACTTCTTCCTGGAATAATTATAGTGTTTTATATTGTATTTTAAATGAATATTTTGAGTTTACCCTTTTGTAAGGGAATTAAGTATGTGATGTTGTATCACATCCCGTACTTCAGTCTTTTATTAATAAGGCATGAAGCGTGCTATTTTATTCGATCAAAATTCTGATTTTCTATACAAGTAATTGGAAGGGGTTGGATCTCATTTAGTCACTAGAGTATTTTAAACATGGGTTCCGATATGGTTGGATTAGAATAATATGTCAACTAAATTCTAGATCCTTTTAGTAATGCTTGTTGTAATCAGAATTCCAACTGTTCTGTTTTATTATAAAAAAACCTTTAAATTTAAGACCAAACAAGTGATATATATGGGTATTTGCTCCAATACCTCTTGTTTCTTACAAGGTTTAATAAAGTTGGTTATGGTTCATTTGAGTATAACCATGTGATTGGATTGTTTAATATCAATAGAATGGTAACACATGATGTTTCTGCTACATCATATATATATAAATATATAAATGGATTAATGATTTTAAGGTATGTTTGCCCAGTTTCTTAAAACTGAAGTTTAAAAAATGTACTTTATTACATTTCTTGCTAAATTATTACCCTAAATTTATGATCTTGTCTCTGGAGCAAGGAGTCTCTTCTCTTGAAAATCACCTAGCCTACTTTGTTCATGGCCAAATGCTTTTATGGCAGTGTCTGTGCAATTCTGATCTTTCCTTGAGAGAGAGGTTCACAGTTCTGGCATTTATGGCACCCCAAGGTATAACAAATACCCCATTATTTAAATATGTTCCAAATAGGGGATTTATGCAGACATACAGATACAGCACCTGATCTTTTGTCATGGCAGAGATATTCACTGTCTCTGTAAGTGGCGATGTACAGATGTAGCCATTCAAAATGCATGGTACAAACCCATGGTACGATAAACTACCCACAAGCCACCGCAGGGCACCTTGGTAAGTGATTGGCTGGCCAAAATGACCGACAAGGGCACTCGTGGTGCATTGGTTGGTAGTGAAAAGATTTAATCATTTAATCTCTTTACTGTGCACATTTTAATCCGTTTAGTTTTGAATATTTAAATGGAATTTTACCACTAAAGGGAAATTTTAGTAGCTGAGCATAAAAAGAAGAGGAGCATATTGCATCGGAAGGTCATAAACGATATTAATTTAGGAACATAAACATTACTGTATGTATGTAAACTGCACTGTGTATGGCTGGTCTTGGTAGTTTAAAGAAAAAATACACACCAGTCTTCCATTTCTCCCTAAACATTTTAAGCATCAAAGTTTTATGAAACGGTCCCCAAATATGCAATTGCTGTATAGAATGAATTTTAATTTAAAAAAATGATTTAACATGGAAATTTAGCTGTTTACATCTTCTGCCTGAGAACAGTCACCTGTTGCTACCCAACGCAGAAACACTGCCACTAACTAGCAAAGAGAGGACATTAGCTAGCCAATATAAAAAAATAAATAAATGATTATTTTGTTTATTTCTTTTGCACATTATTTGAACATTTCCATCGATTGTACAAGCACTTGGAAACTGTCCAATCCCTAGTTCATCAGGCATTTTCATTTACGCTGCGGGCATTCTCCCGGTCTGGCGCCAGTCTGTGTCTTCTAGGATATAATGTCAGCGAACTCTTGTTTTTATGTCCACTATAACAATTTCCTAAAATGAAAATTATTTACTTTATTTCCCTCACGGGATCAATAAAAGTATCTATCATCTATCTACATAAACTTTCGGACAGAATTCTGGGGTCTCTCTATACCAGAGATTGTAGTAGGTGTAGCGGTGAGGCTTAATAATAAGACAGAATTAAGTGTTTCTGAGCTTTCCCAAATTAGGCCTCATTTCTCTGTTCATCTCTGTGGTGCAGCCACAGAGAAACCATTCATGCAAGGTGATTTAAGGTCCAAGGACAGCTCCCAAAGGGGGATGCACTTAGCTAAGCCTGGCTATCATGATCAATGGTCATCCATTGGTGCCTATCTGTCTAGGGAGTGCGAGTTGGACATCTGGATTGCATTCCTAGGTGTCAGGACTAAGTGACTCATATCTCACCTTGATCAACCAATCAGGGACCGGTAGGGCCGAGTAACCCACGTGGGACTCTGATGCCCATGGAACTTTCAGCCAATCAATGAGCTGAAGTTCCTCCAGGTTAAAACAGGCAACACAGAGAGCCTGAGAGATTCAGATTCAACAAGATTCAGACAAGATTCTAAAGGGAATTCAAAGGAGAATTCCAGGGCAGGACGGCCCAGGAGCAGAAGGCTCCCAAGGGCAGGACATTCTCGCAGCGCGCCTCCTGACCATCCTGAGACTCAGCCCGGACAACCACGGAACGGCCAGTGTGTCCGAGTGCCAGAACTTTCCTTTGTTCTAAGAGTCTAGAGTGGAGGTTGCCAGAGAGTAACCAGCAGCAGGCCTCGTGAACAGGTCGGAACTGTGGAAAGCTGAATCACTATTCAGAACTAGCTCTTCATCATAACGAACTGGTCCTCTTCCTGACTTGCTGGGACCCACAGTCATCTTTTCTCCTGTGCACAAACTTTGCTAGTTAAAGCCAACAGTGAGCATCAGCAGCGCACCGTCGCAAGCCGCACAGCACAGCCTGGCACGGAGCCAGAGAGCGCGGATTGGACAGCAACAGCCTGCAACTGTTTCTTTGTGCCCGCAGGAGATCTGAATCCCCAAAAATTGGATGAGTATTCAACTTCAATGCATTACAGCTCGAGAATTCAATTGTTATCCCAACCAGTTGATATCAATTTAATTCCTAAGAGTTAAGTACTTGTTTGAGTATCTAATGTAGAAGTTGTAACCAAGCTCACTTTACGAAACGGTCTTAATGAATGATATACTGAACGTATTTCCTCTTGATGTGTAACTCTTTGTAACTGATTGAATATATATCTTTTGTATTCTGATAACCCTCTCGATAAGATCTGTTAGGTTTATATGCATATTCTATGTATTAATAAATGTATCCTCGTGTATTAGTACCTGTGTGTGCGCGTTGTTTGAGTTATGTCGCATGGTTGGATTCTAAAGCCATCAAAAGAATCAACTTTGTGATTTACTGCTACAATTAATAATTGTCTCAGTAAATGCCCAAACCCTACAGAACTGGTGCCTTCAGAGAGCCACTATGATTACATATTTGGCGTCCCTGAACCGGTTTTCTCTACATTTATTTGGCGTCCCTGGCACGGGCGTGGCAAGACTGAAATGAGTCAACCAAGCGGAATAATTCAATATAAAACGCCGCGGGTTTCATACACGACAATACAGTGTGCTGAAAGCCGAAAGAAAAAAGTTACCCTTGCTCTTTAAGCAGTGCTTGATTGTTTTGTGATCTTTTGCGATCTACCAGGTTGATTGCATACTTGATCTTGTGGTTTTCTGTGGTAAAACTGTGATTTCGTACTTAAACGTAATACTCTTTAAGTCTAACGATGGTTGCAAAAAGGTCTGAATTCGAGTCGCTATTAAGCACTCTCTCTAGCAGCGACAGGTCTGACCACGATCTCTTCCATATCTCCGTCAGCGGAGAAGCTAGGAGAATAGATCTCCATTCTCTGAGAGAGCTAGCGAAGGACATAGAGAGATTTGACCCCGCAGTGTCAGAGAATAATATCGAGAGTTATATTCAAGACCTCAGGTATAACCTGCAGTACCTGCCAAACGCCACAGAACAGGAGAAAGTGTTTCTGGTTAGAAAAACTACCAGCAGAGCTGTACATGAGTGGATGGCTAGGCAGATGAAAGAAGTCTGTAATGACTTTGAGCAGCTATGTCAAGCACTTATCGAAGAATACAGTGCGTTTATTGACCCGACTGCTGCGATAGCCGCCGCTCTTAACATTAAGCACGAGAGAGCAGAGTCCCCTCGCGAATATTACGAGAGACTTAGACGAACTTATTTTGCAGGGCGAAATGATGAGGGTTGCGAAGAGAACACACATTTCAAGTGTTTATTCATTGCGAATCTCCACCCGTCAGTCAGAAAGATGATCTTAATGCATACAGATGCACAGACCATGAAAATGACTGATATTAAGAGATTCGTGCAGAAAGCCTGGGAGTATGATGTCCAAAGTCGCTCTGAGCAAAAAGCTGTTAAAGCGACTGTGTTCGCCGTCAGAGCCAGCAGGGTTAACTCCCTCCTGCTCGAAGGAGCACAGGCTCCTGAGCTGGCTAAGCCCCGTTCCAAAGCACTCACACAGGACCGCACCCAGCGTCCTAAGTGCCATGAGAACACCGGGGGAGGGAAAGGGCTAGAAAAGGCTGAACAAAAGGATTCAGTAGCCGCCCGCCTGGCCAGGCTTGAACAAGCTTTATTAGGACAGGGACAACCGCTCCCCAAGGCTGCCGGAAGCGTGAATGAGCTGATACTCTCCACTGGAGGAGGCGGAGACCCGCCCCCTCTCCCTCCCTCAGTCTATCTGATTGAGCGGAAGGGGTCCTGTCTGGATAAGGTCAGCCACTCCCAAGTGAGTGCTGACTCCACCCCTGAAGTCACAGAGCAGGCAGTAAAACGCAGAGGAAAAGCAAGAAGCTTTTACCTCAAGGCTGCCATGGGAGATGTCTTACCCAGTGAGACACTGATTGACACTGAGGTTGAAAGGTGTTTGATGTCACACGGCAAGCTCAAACGGGTAGAAAAAGAAAAGGGCATGCGACTCAGAGAGGAACCTTTGGTGGATCGCCAGAAAGGCAAGGTGTGGAAACAGGTCAAGGCTCCTAAGCCTTCTGTACAGAAGGAAAGGGGGGCCAAGAGGCAGACTGTGCTCACACAGTGCCCACCGAACACAGAAGCCTATGTGAAGATTCCTTCTGTTCCCTCTGGACAAGAAATACAAATATTTCCTTGTTCCCCAGATATACAGGGAAGTCGTGTCCCGGCTGAGGTCCCAACAGCCTCCCTGCCACAGAAGCGGTGCTCCAAGCAGCCGCCTGATCCACCAGGTAAAGCACACACCTTTTACGTCCCTAAAGAGGAGCAGATCTCCCCACCTGGCGATGAAAAGGAGCTTTCCCTGTGCACCCTGGCACCCAAGAGGGGTCAGGACCACCACCCTGCAGTGGTGGAAGGGATCCAGATGGCAGGAGAGCAGGTTGGTGATGAAGCCCTCACCCTTAGCCCTGAGAGGTCCTCTATTAGTGAGGATCTGCTTGAGCAGCTGTCGCAGGGCCACCGCCAGGTGCCCCTGGTGCAACATTCACAGGTTAGACAGGAGGTCCAGCTCGACGCTGAGACTACTGCGCTGTGGACACACCTGATCCCAGATGCTGATTCCCTCTGCTTTGACCCAGGGAACCTGCAGTCAGGTAACATTATTTCTCACAACTACCAGGTAGTGAGTGAGACTGACCTGATTGTTCCTGCCTCAACGGCAGGGTTGCCTACACACCCAGTCCCCCAGAAGGGACAGGGAATGAAAGCCGAGCCGGTTTTCTTACAGCCACCAGCTCAGTTTGTCAGTCTGAGTCTGACCAACAGTGGTTCAGCCAGACTGGAGCTGGATGGTCAAGCCACCCGCCTGCCAGTGCAGGACATCGCAAAGAGGGGTGTCAGAATCCCCGCCTGCACTGACATGGGCCTGGTGAGTGATAGTGAGTTCAAAGACAGTGAACTAGCTATCCCAGTGCTGGGGCAGCTCCCTGAACCCCTAGCGAGGGAAGGGGGGAGCGAGCAGGTGTCCTACACCTACCCCCAGCGAATGATTGTAAACATGCCGATAGAGGGATTCCTCAATCAGGAGGTGTGCAGGGTGGACCTGAACAGTGAGAATGGGATAACAATCCCAGATCACTCAGGTGCTCCAGATGACCACTCAGCCGAGGGTCAGGCATGCTCCACCGCTGCACCGCCCCCTGCAGGGTTCCTAGAGCACAGGCATGAACAAATCGAAAAAGCAGATGCCCTGGAAACGGAGGAGCAGCATCAGCCGCTGCGTCAGATCTCCCCAGATTTCCAGGATGTTGGTGCCCAAGATGCCACAGGGCATACTGAGAAAGACACCATGTACATGCTGCGCCAGCTTAGAAAGGCAACAGTCACTCAGAAGGAGATGACTGGGATCAGCCACCCGAAAAGACTTTTGGGAGGACTGATTGCTGCCGCCACTGTTGTACGTTTGCTTTTTCTGGTAGGTTTGTGTGCTACTGGCACTCTCACCCTGACTGCCCCAAGAAGGCAGGGGTCAGAGATGCCAGAGGGTAGTGACAGACTGTATCGACAGCAGCAAAAGTTGGAAAGCTTAGGGAAAACCCTACAGGCAATTTCGTATGCAACAGGGTTAAACCTTATTCCCCAACCAGTGGACATGATTGCCGGTGTTATACAGTGGGTTTATGCTTGTGTGCAACAGGCCAGAATGTTGACACAAGACCTGTTAAGGGAGTTTAGTGCCACTATAGCCAGTCTAGACATGGCACAATTCCCAACCCACTTGATTCCACTCTTCTCAGTAGAGGAGTATGTGACATTAACCCCATCGCTCATAGCTCACCCAGAAGGCAATCCAAGATTGAATTCGGTTCCAAGTCTTGAGATGGGTATGGCTACCAAAGCTATCCATTGGCTGTGTCTAAACGATTCACCAATGAAGGGTGTAAAGCTACTAACGAGCAGAGGGAGGTTAATGGACCCCATGAAGAGCAGGTGGGAAGTAAATGGCTGGTCAGCACACCACATTTAACTGACACTATGACTTGTGACGGGCATGATACAGCTACCACAATGCAGCTATCTAACCAATAGTTTTCCTGTAAGTTCCCGAGGAGGCCATAGTACAGCATGGTAACTTAACACTGTACGGTCTGGAACCAGACAATATAAGACCAAACTTGAGGTCATGGATGCCTTCAGGTGCCACACTAAGGAATTGGATAGAAATCCAAGAAACAGTAAGCCCTGAAGAGGTACAGGTAGTTAGTTTGCTTTAATGGAACAAACCTCCAAATCACCCTAGCAGATACCCAACACAGGTGTTGTGGTTTATCGGGGGCTGGGAACAGGAACTGTTGTTATTGTAACACTACTGCCAGGTAGCTGGATCATGACTGACAGTGTACTCTGAATGATGTAGTCTCACATCAAGATGTACTCTGGGTAGCATGAATGAGTCAAAGGTAGCATGTCAAAAGAAAGGAAGTGACTTCTCCCCAAATATCTACCACAGAGGTATCAGATATTGACAGTGAACTTCCTGATGTGTAATTCCTAGACTTAGATAATGTCTCCTACCGTGTTTATACATACTCCAGATGTTATTCATCCTGTTTGTACCCAATGCTGGTTCCGGTATGAATTCTCGAGGAGTAATGTAGACATTTAAGATTAATGTTCTAATGACAAGGGACATCACTTAACTCTGTTTTGTTTTGAAGGCAACAATGCCTCGGGACCTCGTGGCCTTCAAAAAGGGGGGATATGTAGCGGTGAGGCTTAATAATAAGACAGAATTAAGTGTTTCTGAGCTTTCCCAAATTAGGCCTCATTTCTCTGTTCATCTCTGTGGTGCAGCCACAGAGAAACCATTCATGCAAGGTGATTTAAGGTCCAAGGACAGCTCCCAAAGGGGGATGCACTTAGCTAAGCCTGGCTATCATGATCAATGGTCATCCATTGGTGCCTATCTGTCTAGGGAGTGCGAGTTGGACATCTGGATTGCATTCCTAGGTGTCAGGACTAAGTGACTCATATCTCACCTTGATCAACCAATCAGGGACCGGTAGGGCCGAGTAACCCACGTGGGACTCTGATGCCCATGGAACTTTCAGCCAATCAATGAGCTGAAGTTCCTCCAGGTTAAAACAGGCAACACAGAGAGCCTGAGAGATTCAGATTCAACAAGATTCAGACAAGATTCTAAAGGGAATTCAAAGGAGAATTCCAGGGCAGGACGGCCCAGGAGCAGAAGGCTCCCAAGGGCAGGACATTCTCGCAGCGCGCCTCCTGACCATCCTGAGACTCAGCCCGGACAACCACGGAACGGCCAGTGTGTCCGAGTGCCAGAACTTTCCTTTGTTCTAAGAGTCTAGAGTGGAGGTTGCCAGAGAGTAACCAGCAGCAGGCCTCGTGAACAGGTCGGAACTGTGGAAAGCTGAATCACTATTCAGAACTAGCTCTTCATCATAACGAACTGGTCCTCTTCCTGACTTGCTGGGACCCACAGTCATCTTTTCTCCTGTGCACAAACTTTGCTAGTTAAAGCCAACAGTGAGCATCAGCAGCGCACCGTCGCAAGCCGCACAGCACAGCCTGGCACGGAGCCAGAGAGCGCGGATTGGACAGCAACAGCCTGCAACTGTTTCTTTGTGCCCGCAGGAGATCTGAATCCCCAAAAATTGGATGAGTATTCAACTTCAATGCATTACAGCTCGAGAATTCAATTGTTATCCCAACCAGTTGATATCAATTTAATTCCTAAGAGTTAAGTACTTGTTTGAGTATCTAATGTAGAAGTTGTAACCAAGCTCACTTTACGAAACGGTCTTAATGAATGATATACTGAACGTATTTCCTCTTGATGTGTAACTCTTTGTAACTGATTGAATATATATCTTTTGTATTCTGATAACCCTCTCGATAAGATCTGTTAGGTTTATATGCATATTCTATGTATTAATAAATGTATCCTCGTGTATTAGTACCTGTGTGTGCGCGTTGTTTGAGTTATGTCGCATGGTTGGATTCTAAAGCCATCAAAAGAATCAACTTTGTGATTTACTGCTACAATTAATAATTATCTCAGTAAATGCCCAAACCCTACAGAACTGGTGCCTTCAGAGAGCCACTATGATTACATATTTGGCGTCCCTGAACCGGTTTTCTCTACATAGGGCTTCGGAATGGTGATTGGCTGACACCATCTGACACCCCTCTGATTGGAGAAAAAAGACGTGCTGGTTTGCTATACATACATACTGTACCAGGAAGAAGAAATTATTTCTATTTGAAACGTGTATTTTAAAAGTTTAAGAAGTAAAAACCTTACAGCCTTACAGATTTCTAAACTGATCAGGATCATTATCTTTGTCTTATGCATAATAATGTTCATCGCTCTGTCCAGCAATTTAATAATAAACTTTATTTTATATAGTGTTTTAAACAAATAAGTAATTAGATTGCTCATAAACCTAATTACTTATTCTACATAAACACAGCAGAATTGCTCTCTGAAAATGCTTTTTCTTTTTATTTAGGCTCAGATTTTAACTATAGATCGTATATTATAAACTTTCTTGGAAAAATGTCATTTATGTAAACCATGTTTGCTATTAATTCATTTAGGGCTAGAATATGTTAATTATCTTCCAATCGAGTCGAGTTGACATTAGAAGCTTGCCACGCCCGGACTTTTACACCAACGCATTAGCATGTTAAATCAATTTCATTGAGGAGCCTAGCTTTCTTAACTAGTAAGTACTTTACTTCCTTGGTTTTGGAGGTGGAGGTGTCTTTTGCTGGAAATCTCCCCTTCTACTTTGAAAATACCCGTTTAATTTGTCACAGCCAGCACTCCCGCAGAGAGGGGGGTTGTACTCGTTAATGTCTAAGCCGGAACACATCATTATATCTCATTTTGTATTTCTATAAAAAAATCGTTTGCCCAGCCTAACACTATTGTTCTTATTGTTTTTATCCTGTAAAGCCCTTTGAGGAGCACAGCTTTCTCACCACTTAGATTACTTTTTGATACCATCCTTACACAAAGCAGAAACTTCTTGTATTTTCCGATGACATACAAGTGGAAAGATTACAGATTTTAATAGTCTTTTTTCTGAACCAGGGAAAATCTGATCATGTTTCTCTATAAAAACAATAAAAAACTTTATTTTACATATCACCTTTAAAAGTGGCATCTCAAAGCAATACAGTAGATGTAAACCACAGATTACAAAGTAAATACCCACACAAACGCAAACGTGTTTTTAATAAAATGCTTTTATTCATTCAGCAGGGAGAGAGCGTAAAACCTGAGCGTAACAGCTGTTCCTTTTTCTGATCACTCGTTCTCTGGGTACACGTCTCAAAGGGGCACTTTAATGTTCTGTATGGCTAATACTAAAGCCAATACTTTAACATTCTTTTCTGTATTTTTAACAATAGTGGGTACTGGCTTAATTCAGCCCTGCTCCCGTTGTTAGGTGTTAATGTGTTGTTGTTAAGTGTGAATTTGTACCTGTTTCCCTGAGGTCTGGCTTTTTTTCTGGAAAACCATAACTCTGGTTTTGTCAAGATTGACTGTCAGCGCCCAGGCCTGACAGTGCTGCTCCAGCAGTGCCAGGTTCTGCCGCAGCCTCTGTTCTGTGGGCGACGGCAGGACCTGGTCGTCTGCAAAGAGCAGGAACTTGATTTCTGTAATTAATGCAGATCAGTAAATCAAGGGACAAAACAATTATTGCGCCCGGCTCCTCAATGGGCTTTGACGTGCTAATGCATTGGTTTAACAGTCCGGGTGTGGCAATGTTTTTTATTATTGTTATAGAGAAACATGATCAGATTCTCCCCGGTTCAGAAAAAAAGATCTAAAGTATACTAGTTTGTCACTCTTCTCATCCCCTCTTTGCTAAATGGCTTTTGAATAGAGTCACATGAAGAGAGAGGTGAAACAGCCTTACATAGCCCTGTCGCAGTACACAAATATAATTATATCTTACTAATTTTAATAGATACGCGATTCTTTTAATACAGTCTTTGCTGTGCTCTTGGGGATCCTTGTGATATTTCGAGCTCTGGTTGAATGATAAGTGTCACAGTTTAAATAATTTTCGTAGTTAGAAATTATGGAACGCTCTGTTAAAAGCAAGGGAGTTTTTATGTCCGTTGCAGTAAATGAATATAAATGAAGTACATGAATATAATTATATCGTTATTAATTTCTTTAGATACTCGATTCCATATTATATTCCCTTTTAATCAAATTTTAAAAGTATGTTTGTTGACTCCGGTATCACGTTAATTAAAGACTTTGATGCTTAAAATGTTTAGGGAGAAATGGAATACTGGTGTGTATGTTTTCTTTAAAGTACCGAGACCAGGCGTATACTGTATGTTTAAGTTCCAAAATTAATATTGTTTATGGCTTTCACACGCGTTACAGTTTGCTCCTATTCTTTTTATGCTCAGGCCCTAAGATTTCCCTTCAGTGGTAAAATTCCATGTAATGACACCCCAGATAAGCATAAGGTACAAAGAGGTCTAACACAGGCACACGCACAGGGACAAATTAGAGATTAACCTAGCCAGCATGTCTTTTGAATGTAAGAATATGTGTGCACTGGATATCATAGCAATATCATATTCTGGTCCTAAATTAATTACACTGTGAAACTGCACTATCTGCCATTTCTTCATGCTGCACACAAATATAAATGGTTTGTTATAGTTTCCGAGATTTCTTTTCACTCACAAACTGTAAAAAATATATTCTAAATCAGTTTAACTACAAATAAGAACACTTTAGAGTTAAACACTTGTAGCTTATGAAATGATAGCTTTTCTTCTTATAAGACAAGCTTATAGCTAGTATTTGTAAATGTAAGTAACTTTGGATATAGGATCAGTCACATAATAATATAATTGAGCGAATGTATTTAATTTTGGGAAGAATTATATTATATATATGTATGCATTACTAGTACAAACTTATAAGATATGGCATTAATTACAATTTAATAATCTTATATGCAATTAAACAGATTTATAGGAACTTTATCAATTTTCTTTGAATTTTTTAATAATAATTGATATTAAAGAATGCAATTTTAATTATTCTCTAAACTGTAACTATATCTGTATCATAATGTGCTGTAATGTAGCAAATTGAACAACTGAATAATTATTAGAATGTCAAATATTGTTTTTTAACTGTTTATAACATAATAATGTAGTGTCCTGCCCCTGGCAGCCTAATCACCTGACCTTTACACTTAAAAAAATATCCCCTCTCTGTCACGATTATAGTCCCCCCTCCTTAAGGGTGCTCCAGCCCTTTCACGTGAGACTTTATTCTGTGCACCTGTTCCCTATTCCCAGCCCACCTTAAAAGCCAGGCGCTGACGCTCATCCGGGCTCTGCATCTGATTTCCATATCGTGCGAGTCTGGGACCTGGAAGCGCCTGGTCCCGTTAAGGTTTTAATCTCGGTTCCCGTTCCTGTTCCCTGTTCCCCGGTTCCGACCAGGCCTTCGTGTTTTAATTCCGCGTTCTGATGGATCTCCTGGTTTTGGACTTACCCTTGTGTTTTGGATACTCTAAGGATTACACTTTTGGATTGTTTGCCTCGGCCACACCTCCCCCGTACACCAGCGCACCTTGGACACGCCCCCCTGTCTTTAGCCCCGTATTCCTGCATGACGTTTCCCCAATGTTCCCCCACTTCGTCGGATTGTGTCGTCCGCATAGGGTCCGGAAAGAACTGTCCGTTACAGAATGCAGAGCCAACACCTGGACCCCGCGGACGGCACCCTGGCAGCCTGGATTCCATCGGGTTTTTTTTTTCTCCCCTTTTTTTTCTTAGGGCTTCGGAGCCGCCCTGAAAAGGAGGGGCGTACTGTCACGATATTAGTCCCCCCTCCTTAAGGGTGCTCCAGCCCTTTCACTTAAGACTTTATTCTTTGCACCTGATCCTTATTCCCGTTCCCCCTTAAAAGCCAGGCGCTGACGCTCATCCGGGCTCTGCATCTGATTTCCATATCATGCGAGTCAGGGACCTGGAAGCGCCTGGTCCCGTTAAGGTTTTAACCTCTGTTCCTGTTCCTGTTCCCCGTCCTCTGGTTCCGACCCGGCCTTCGTGGTTTTTAATTCTTTGTTCTGATGGATCTCCTGGTTTTGGACTTACCCTTGTGTTTTGGATATTCCCTAAGGACTTCTCTTTTGGATTGTTCGCCTCGGCCACACCTCCCCCGTGCACCAGCGCACCTTGGACACGCCCCCCTCTCTTCAGCCCCGTTTCCCTGCATGACGTTTCCCTAGTGTTTCCCCACTCCATCGGACTGTGTCGTCCGCATAGGGTCCGGAAAGAACTGTTCGTTACACTCTCCCCTCCTTTATAAATAGGGGGACCCTCTCCCGTTTTCCTCTCTCTTACGCCAAACCCCCCAAACTGAATAGTTGCAGCTGTTACTCCCTCTCTTCTCTTTTTTTCCTACCTGTCTCTCCTCTCTCAGTGATTAGCATGTCTGTGTAACAAAAAAGGTCAATAAAACTAGTGAGCTGCAGTTCCAGTCTCCTGTCTCCCTTAATACACCGCCACCTGTGCAAGGTGAAAACAGGGGGAATCACTGCAATCATATATCAATATTTGTATAATTACAGATACTTAAGCTGGAGTGTTCCGAATGTTATGATAGTATGTAGGCTTTAATAGGAGAAAAATGCTCTACAATAGAATACTTCTGACATGAGCTAAAAACCATATTAAATGATGACATAAACTTTGAAATTATTGTACAATCATCAATAGTCCCCTATTACAGCCCACAAACTCAGCACTTTTTTATTTTATGCACTGCAATGAAGGTTTGGAGATGTCTTTAACAACTTGTTAAATCTAAAATTTCTAGATGTTATGGGCTTGAATTTCAGTATAAGTTCTCATTAATACATTCTTTTAAGTTCTACTGAAAGCAGTGCAATGGTGAGCATTCTGATTCTAAATCATCTCCTTACAGCATAGCACCAAAAGCACCAGAATATGGAATATGAGCAGACAGTAATGTGGAAATGTAAACAAAATTTAGGGTAGCAAAAACAATTGAAAAATATAAAAAACAGCAACAATGTTTAAGGCTTTAGAATGAGTTTTTTTTTTAAGTAGCAAATCTGAAGTATTGTAGTTTCAATAAAATACAAAAGCAGAACATTCAGCTTCACTAGAAAAATAATGAAAAACATGGCTGGTGTAGTGTACTCTAGACTTTATGTATCTCAGTTTTAAGTTTACTTCCATTTCTATTTATGTTTCACTCTGGTTTGTGTTTCACTGTTGATTCTGAAGTGTGTTAACAGAACAGCAGGCAGGGAATAACTGAACATTACACAGCATGTGATTTCTTTTTATTCTTTTGCACAACTTTGATTTTAGAGTAATAATTCAGGCTCAAACTTAACAGGACAAACAAATATTTATTAACAATAAATAAAAAAAATTATACAATAGATCTAGCTGTTACACTGAAGATAGTTGGTGGGTTCCAGAAGCCTATTTCCTATAGACTTATGACATCCAGAATTCCTTCCTCTGTAAACCAAATGTAAAACCATGACACCTTAAAACTTTAACAGGCCAAAGAAAAAAAATCTACATCTTAACAAAAATGACACAGAAATAAGAAATATTTTTTTCCTTCCTTAAACAAACTTTGCTATTCCAACAATGCATTTTTAATATGGGAGACAGCAGTTTTAGAAAGGAAATTAAAGAAATCACATGTATCTGAACCAGATTAACAATGTTTTTTTATAGTACACAGTGGTGCAGTAGTTGATAATTCTGCCTTGCAGTCCTGGGTTCAATTCCTGGGGTTCTATCTGCTTGGAGTTTGTATGTTCTCCCCGTGTTCATGTGTGTTTCCTCCATTGCTTCACACAGTCCAAGGACAGGCTGAAATTTTCATTACTTTCTGTAAAGAATTGCCCTGGTGTCAGTTTGTGCATGTTTGTGTTTGTGTGTGCCCCCTATGGACTGGCATCCTTTCCAGGGTGTATCCCTCTGCAACCCTGTACTGGATAAAGCAGTTTAGAAAATGGATGGATTATGATGAAAATTTTCCATGTTCATTCAGGAATTACACATTTTTGCCCATGCTCCCTATATTTATAGTAATCGTGGACTCTCACCTGTTTACCAATAATTGGTGACAAAAGGTAGATAAGGTAACATGTTAGTTTACTGTGAAAACATCTAACAAAGAACAAACTTATTTTAGTGTTCTAACGCCATGTTATACACATTTCTGACTTTTAACTAACCTGGGCTTCAGACTGACATCTGCTTGTTTCTTGTGTTCATATTATTGAAAATGAAAACTTAACATTTTCAATGCAGTTTACTTAAGATTATAAGTACACATATCATGCAATTAAATATTAAGTGTTTATAGACAGGTTTATACAGTTTAAAGCAAGCAGGTGTACTCAATCGTTTGACTGGTACTGTATATTATAAACCTAGTTATAAAGAGAAAACCAAAGATTTTCTGTGTGCAATACCTTTATGCCCCAGTTCTCAATTTAAAGCCATAAAGTCATAAAATATGGGAAAATGATAAATTATTCATTTTGTTTTGCTGCTGATGAAACAAATGTAATTTAGTAGGCAATTGTTTTCCCCTTGGTAAACTTCACAGTTCACTTACCCTGCCTTATGCTAAACAGAATCTATTGCATGAGTACAGTATGCACATTTACTGTACAAGACATGAATACTGTATTAAGCATTGCCTTTAGGATAACTTTGAAATCATACCTTTAGCAACAGAAATGGAAAATTATTCATTTTCCCCTCAAGGATGACCAGCTTCTGTGTTGTTGTTGACATTTCAGCACAGTTCAGTTTTATTTTAGTTCTCTGTTATCTGTGTGCAAAAATTTTATTGATCATTATATTAAACTATCCAGTAAGGTAGAGTATGACCATCAATATTTCCCTGTGTAAAAATGTACAATAATTATGTGTCCAAATGAACCAGGATCATGCTTTTAATAGACACCCAACTATTAACTGTCAATTATTTGTGTTGAATTATTTTGCAAATTTCTATGGAATGATTTGTGGGTACAAGTTCAAGTTGATGTGTAGTTTTATTAAAAATAAGAAATATAACAACAATTACTGGAAGCAAAAATGATCAGAATCTATAATATCATATTGCTTTCCTTAAATAATGAGAGAACAACTTAAAATATCAGATAATATTACATATATATTGCTTTTTCCTGAATGAAGAAACTGTTATCTATTCAGAATACTGTTGTTTTGCATGTATAATGAAACAAAAGATCAATGTATACCCATTTTATACCCACAATACACATGTTTTTTATCTCTTTATTCCACTGTATCTTAATGTTTTTCATCTCTTTGAAAAATCAATTTGTTGTTTATTCAGTTGATAAAGGGGGATAAGGAGACAAAGCAGTTAGAAACCATACCTTGCAATTATAGATTGTCATTTTGTTTTTGTCATGAGATGGATTTACAGAGTGACAGAAGTCATATCCTTTCAATTATGTCATGCACCACAGATATTATTTTGCTTGAACTTTCATTGGGATAAGGGTCTTACTAATAATGGATGAATGCTCTACCTTTCCATTTGAATAACTAATTTTAAAGTTAATCTTTTGTATCCAGATGTCATGAAAAGGTAACTATTGCATTAATTGAGATGTGAAGAAAAATATTTTAGGGTTAAACAAGAAAATTCAAATCATAATCTACTGCTTGTTGGATTCTGTGTTGCATGATTCAAAACCCATGTTTATTTTGAGCCTAATTTACTAAATGAATACATACATACAACATGAAACAAAAAGAAAGAAAAAGATATTCACAGGGACACAAATACATACAAACACTTTAAGTTTGAAATAGCAGTTTTTAATTAAGATAGTTTAATTTATTTATATAGTGCAAAAACTCAATCCAGAAAATCTCAGAATGAATATAATTAATCACTAAGGACCAAGACTGAGAAGAGTATTTTGAGATGTAACTAGAAATATTTATAAAATCCATGTTGTTGTCCATATCAAGACTTAGCCTTCTGGTAATATTAAATGATGATAACATTGTTATGATCAAGTGACATGACTAACAGATTACCTTTAGATTTTCCATGTAATGTTTCTTCAAGTACTTCCTTTTCGGGTAACAAGAAAGAATTGTCCGCTAAGTAACAACAGCAAAATTTATTAAATTTGTTGTTTGTACTGAATATTGAAGAACATTTGATAGTTGGATACTGAAACTAGTTGGTGAATCAATGGTGGTGATCATGTTTAATAGATTGCTCAGATCTATTAAGGGTGACGAGCTGCAGTGGTATATAGATTACCACTACATTTTGCAAGGAGCTTGTAAAGCCCACTTGATAGAAATATATTATTTATTGTATACACTGTAATTATTGTGTAAATATAGTAATAAGAAAACTGGTCATTTCATTTTATGTTGAAAATACTGTGTATTATCCAAATTTCATTGTCTAATAATAAAATGGCAAATATAATTGCAATTCTACTGTTTAACACCTTATATTAACAGTCATAGTCATTCATTTGTGTTGTACTGCATAATTTGTATTTACAATTTTGTATTTGCCCAGATATAAATTTTATCACAATCTTTTTAAATTTACTTTTTTGTTTGAATTATGCCTGAGCAGGCAGCACCTCACAAACTTTGGTTGGCTCAGAAAACCATCACCATCATCACAGATCTCCTATGGAATGAGGAGCTGGGCTAGATACCTCTCCATTCAGCCCTCTCCCTACTAGACAGGTACTAATTCATCACATTAACATCTGTCCTAATTGTTTCCCAAATTATTTCCAAAGCAGCACTCTAGAAGTGCCCTGACACTGAGCCCACTTTGAAAATCAGCTTGCCACGCGTCTGTCTGATCTCAGACAGTATTCCTATCATTTCACCTAAAAGAGCCTGCTTTCCCTTCCAGGTCCTTATGAAAACGTCTCTTCCTGCAACTTGGAGTGCTTCCAGACATTCTGTGGCTTTTTCCTGCCTGCCTAAGAAGCCAACTTTGCCTTTTTTCATGTCTCAGCTTTCACTCCCCTCTGCTGCACCTTTGGCTGCTACTGCGCATTCTGGCGGAGCCTTCCCTTCAATTTCCGAATCCACTTAAAGACCCTGAGTTTCCCCATTTGGGATGCCGTGCACTAACCCTCTGCATCTATCTGCAGCACACAGCTGCATTACACCCCCGATCTCCATGTTCAGCCTATACTCCTCCACTGACCTGCAATGCCTTGTTGCATTGTAACAGTTGTTAATGCTCCTAAATTTGTCAGAAATAAGAATGTTGTTGGACCAATTGTTTATCATACGTATATGATCACTGAATGAAAGCACTAACACTAAAGGGTTAATAAACATTTCGTTTTGATTTGCCACAGTGCCTATAGTCTGGACTGACTCCAAAATCATGACATTCTGCTGGCTTTTTAAAACCAGTTCATTCTGTGCATTACATTGTTTACTTTACATGGTTTAAAGTTTTAAAATTAAAGTTAAATTGTTTGCTGATTACCAGTTGCTGAAATTTGGATTAAGACAAAATATAGATTGACCTGAAAGAGGCACATTGCGTTCACAACAAACTATAAAAATAAACTATTTAACATTTTTAGCTATGTAAAAATCAAAACAAAGGAATACTCTGATCAGGCTTTGAATAGCCTGGTAGAGCGTGCTTCATTACAGTAGAGGAGCATTTCATTGTCCATTACCACTATAAGGACAATAAACATTTTTTAAAGAAAAAAAAAGAATGTCAAAATGTTTCCAAAATATCTACAAGTGCTTTTTTAGCTGCTTAGTTACACGATTCCAGATGGTGTTAAATCAGTACAACTTTACAACAATAACAGCAAGTGGTGTTCTTACTACATATTCTTAGAAAAGGATAAAACATTGTAACTTTTTTCTGAAGTACAGTATATAAAATTTATAATGTTAGAACAAGCATGTTCAAACCTTTCCAAAATACCCAGCTTAAATTACCAAGTTAAAGAATTTAATGCAGAAAATATTTATGATGAAGGTGGAATAATGTTGTGTACTTTTTATATTTAACTACCAGTACCATCTACTGTATGTACATCAGGTATATATTATGTTATACTTCTGTTTTTATCTTCCACTGCCAAAAATGTACCTTTCCATTTTTCCAGTGTGAAAGAGGCACATCACTTTCACTACAAGCTACAGTATACTAATAAACTATTTTTTTAGATCCAACTGGGTCATTTTGTTTTTAGATACTGTGATACACAGTTTAAAACTAATAAAAGACTAAACAGTATACAACCTACATTCTTTAATTTGAAAAACAAATGTCTCAAGGGGTTCAGCATTGACTGAGTTTTGAATCCAGTTGTTTTCTGGTAACAGCCCAAATGCTTCCATATGCCACATTAAGCATTTACTGTGCCATCTGGCAGTTGTACAAAATAGTGCAGTCCAGAAACAGATTTTTTTTTAATGGGGTGCATTACAGCTCACTAGAGCATACGCACTGCAAAGTGCTACAGTATCTTTCATGCATTCTGAATGGCTGGATCTGTACAACATAGAATTTCCATACAAAATGACAGGTGAATTGGGCAGATTTTCTCTCATAACAAGTAATAGGTCAAAGATATACTGTATACTGAACACTTGAGTAAGAGAAAAATAAATATAACAAATGAAACAGCAGTACAGAGGTCACTAAATTGCTAATGTAACCAGTTTTACCAAAATAATATGCAACCAGTTTAATATAAGAAATAATTTAATAATTCTGATTCTTTTCTCTTAAAAATAAATTTAATCAGAGAATTAAATTGAAAGACAAGATTAAAGACAGTTTTAAGATTTAAACAATTTCATGTAATCAAACTGGGTATTAATAAGATCAAAAATAAATTAAATTATATTAAATTATAGTCTTAATTTAAGATGATTGACTTAAGGTTTAATTAATTTATCTGAGAATGTAAAACAGAAAAGTAAAACAGTAACAAAAGAACAGTAAAAAAGAGTATTGGTAACAATTCTTATCTATTATACACCTAGTAATTCTTTAAGCAAATAGATATATTGCTATGTATTGGTTGCAAAAGATACATTTTGTTGTTTAAACTTTAGTTGTTTGTTCACTGTCTATTTTGGTGATGACAGAAGACAGGCCTGACAGAAGAAATAGCTAGAAGTAATGCATTTCCCAATCTCCATTTACCCATGTTTGTTTTTAGGTCACAGACTCATGAGAATTTATAAAAATTGTGTTCTGCTAGACTGTTATTTATGACATTACAGTGTATCGTGACAAACCCACATACAAATACTTGGATTTAAAAGATTTGTTACAGAGATAGTTTACAAGAAACACATGACATAAAGAAAACTGGCAACAGCAACATGAACATAAACTCTGAGTATCCATTGTAATCATTAGATCACTGGGTGTCCTCACAGTCATCTTTTTACTCTCCACTGTCGTTCCTGCCTGCTAACCACTTACCCAAACAGTTCTAGGGCCAAATCAATATAACAATACATTTAAGTGCAATGGAGTCAGAATACAGTTTGATTTTGGCATAATACACCAGGAATCAGTATCTGACTTTGTTTTAGATTCACTCAGTTCAGATGTCAGGGTTAGGGCTCAGTTTCAGCTATCTCCAAATAACACTGCTGAACCTGGATGAAGTGTACAATACTGAGAACAAAAATACATAAACCGAGAGGAACAAAGATGGAGACTAGTTGAACTTGTGTGTGATGGTGTTAAGGGTTTAGCATTGTTGTAGTATTAACAATAACAAACTGCAGGGAGCTCTGAATTAGAACATCTCAATTAATCTCATCAGTAAATTGATATATAGGCCCCATTAATATATAAATATTACTTTGTCTCATATTTATATATACCTGAATTTCCATGACGTAAGAAATGAACGTATGCTAAATTATACCAGATGAGGATACATAACTGCTAACACAATACTCAGGTCCACTAAGTCATGAAATAAACGAGGACAGCAACTGCAGATTTGAATTTGAACATGTATTGTATCAGAGCAGTCTTTATTTCCATTCATATATATCTAGATTCATACAAAGATCCTTCAAATAAATAAGCAAACACATTACTATTTTGGTTTTATGTATAGTATACATTTGTGTCAGCAAAACTTTAAATGTAAGTATTATGCACTTTCAGGAGCTATATTTATTGCACTTCATCTAAGAGTTTTTAATTCATGTTTGTGGATCATATCTATCTGAGATAGAGTTAGATTACTTAGTAACAGATATGTTGACTGACAAAGACACCTACTGCATATTCTGTAATTTTTTTTTAAACAAAATGAACATTTATATAAGGTGCTGGTACGTGGTAGTGGATTTCATCTACAAGTAAAAAAAATATACTTGCACTTCTAAAAAGGTAAACTTAGGAGATTTCTGTAATAGATCCTTCAGGTAAATTCAGTTTATCACTGTTCCTCAGATCTTTTAATGTTTTTACGGTAATAGATTTCTTTAGCACCGTGTGCCTTTTGTTTACTTTTAAGAACTTTCAATTTTTCTTCAAATAAAAGTTTCTCTCTCTCCTGCACTAGTAATATTTTTCTTCACAAATTGTGTTTTCTTTTTCAGAAAGTGCAAACATCTTTCTCTCGAAATTAGAAAGAGCTCTCTGGTGTGTTGTTCTACTAACTCATGCTGGCTGTGCTGCTGCCCACTTGTTGAGATCTTCTGCAACATCACTCTCCTCCACATGAGCACTCTTCACTCCACTACTTCTGTTTAGAGGTGTGTCCAGGCCAGATGGACCTTCACTGTCAGAGCCTGTCTGGCCTTGTGGCTACAGAGGAGAATGTCCAATCTATTGGTGTGCAGTGTTTATGTGTGTTATATCAGAAGTGTGTTCTGCGTTTGAGGCAGTGGATGATATTGCAAAATGTACGGTTTGTGGGTATTGTGAAGATGTGATGTGAATATTTCACTGTAGTGTATCAGTCCATCTGCTGAGTCTGTTTTTTAGAGGCATATCAGTGCATTTATGAGGAGAAGGATGAACCTTGCTGTGTGTGAAGGCAATCTGCTGTCAGATTGAAGGAGAGAGTGTCAGAGCCTCCTGCAGGAGTTTCTGAGGCACAAGCACTGGCTTTCTCACTCCACTCCTCGCCTCCTAAAACAAAATATAAAAATAGTAAAAAGCTTCATATAAAATACAAAAATACCACATTGTATGAAATAATTTCTGTGCTTCTATGGAATGTGTTACTTCTTCACTGCCCATGTCTTTTACAGCACCTGTTTAAAGCACCAGCAAACATAAGTATTGATATATTGTCTTTAGCTCTACACTTCAAGGCCAGTATGTACCTACAGAAATTTAGCCATACAGGTTTTCTAGGTCTCTAAATCAGTGTCCAACATCAACACAGGGTAAAGGAATCTTTGTAATTGAGACATCATTAACAATTTAATAAAAACAAATTATAATACATCTTGCTTCTTCAACACTTACCACCCTTTATATTTAATAGAATGCATACAGGTATATATATGCCTTGTGTACAGATTCCAGTGCTGTCACTGTCAATAGAATCTTCCACATCTGCAAAAAGATTTGGTACAACTGACCTTATTTTACACGCAGCTGGAGCAGAATTTGTAGTGGCCTTCTTGTTGAAAGAAAGGTACATTGCTGTGTCACAGCATGGCACGTGTCGATTTTCATCCCCTTCCAAAGGCTTTTTAAATTGGCCACTGTAGGCGGCCATCTGTCTGGAAAGCTGGCATTGAATCATCTCTGTATTGATTCCGAGGCTGTATTGTGACTTAGTACTGTCATGAAGTCTTTTTTCATCTTCTACTGTCTCCTCAACATCCTTGATAAGCCCTATGAAGTAGAGCTTTTGTGTCACTGTGTAATTCTGAATTTGAAGAGCCATGTTTGAAGTTATGCCTTGTTTTGAGAAATTAGGCTTTTACAGACTATACACTAACAAATCATTATAATCAGCTGTGATCTTTTACTTAATGGAGTTGCAATGATTTTGCACTATAGGGTTTTGAAGTGTGAATTAAAAAATAAAACAATAATGAATGAATGTGTCTTGCAAATTGACTGTTTACATCAATAGGTATGGGTTATACTTGCATAGTTACAACAAAGAATTAATGTCCAATTATACCAGACACTCAGGTATATTGCTAGAAAATACAAGATGGGGATTATGAATATTTATTTCATTTATTGACTTAACCGCTTGGTCAAATCCTGATTATCACCATTTTCGTAACCCCTATAACAATAGATATACTGCAATATACAATATAGTATCTAATAATGTATAACATGAAATATAATATAATGCATGAGAGAAAGGGGTATCTTTTGAGAACTTGTGTACTGCTTGCAAAGTAGCTGATTTTGACAAACTTAAACAACTAATTTTGCTTGAAGAATTCAAAACCCATCTGCCTGACTGTATTGCAATAAATTTCATTGAACAGTTCCAATACATACTGTGATTTCTGATCTAAACTTAAGGTCTCCTTCTTTCACGGTTTTGTTATGCAAAATGTTTTTGACCCTTATTAAACTGAGATCCTGACTGATTTGACTTTCTATAGGTCTCATTTAGCTGAAACAGAAAAAGAAGACATTCTGTAGAGTAACTGTTTGGAATTCTTCCAATATTAAGAAGCTTTATATTTTGGAATGAAAGTGAAATTTGACAGTTTGTTACAGTGATGATTTTTAATCAATATAATTTCTCCAGTGTCGTTAATTGGAGAAAAAAAAATTCGTTTTTATTGTGTCTGCTGCAGTTCAAAGCACCCTTTGCAATGAATGGATAGTTAATGCTTACAAATTGCTTTGTCAGTCTTTTTGGGGGTGGTTCCATCTCCTTGAAAACTGATACTCCTCAGCATGATTAAGTGATTGTGAATGTAAAGTGAATATTTAATATACTATGATATATAAAATTAATAAAAACATCAATGTAAATGTCATAATATATATATATACAATTGACAATGTCATTTTATTTACAACTGGTTTCATTTGCCATTGCACTTCAAAGGTGCATCACAGAAAAAAATAAAAAATAAAAAATAAAATCATTTATTTTGCCACTGAAATATAGATAATACACAATTAATAATTAAACTGGTAAATCTCTTATCATTATTATATTATAAACTGACTTTGCCATACTGCAGGGTTATTTGTTGCTTTTAAATATACAATTTTTGGGGTCACTATGCATAATATATTTTTATTATCAAAGGCATCTAACATTAAAATACAATATTTGTTTTTTTCATTACCTTTTATATGGAATTTCTAATAATTCTGTATGCTTTATGTAATTAAAAAAATGATAATTGTCTTAGTGTTATACATTATTGAAATATCTCACTTAGAGTGCCGGTAGCAGGGTGGTAACAACATCCTGTATCAACAATGTAATCACTGTATTTAATGAAATTGTTTGTCTCTTCTATGTATACAGTATGATTAGTACAGGAAAGCTCTAATGTATATTAATGGGTTAAAAAACATTTATTAATGTAATGTCTGACAACAACATGTAGCTGTGGTATCTTAAGGATTCACTGGACCACCTGGCAGTTTTACAAAATAGTGCAGTTTTCTGTGATCATTTGGAAAAAAAAAAACAACATAAAGGGCTGTTGTCCAAAATGCCACAGTGCCTACAGCAGTTTACCAATTGGCAATTTTTGCATTCTAGATGGCTACATCTGCACCTTTCCTAAATCTATGTTGACTGTTCCCTAAAGCCCTTTTGCCATATTGATAAGCCTCTAGTTCACATCTAATTCTAGTTTCCATAAACTTACATGCAATTTAGGTAAAACATTGTGGTTTATAATTGCATGGCTTTTTCACCCTTTTTATGGATGTACTGTATGATACATTAGCAATTTTCAATTAACCTTTGTATTGAGTGGCTATTGGAAGCATTTGCTAAAGTTTTTTTTATATATAATATCTTTACATTGTGCCATCAAGCTCAATATATTTATTCAGGATATATCAGGATGTTTATCATGTTTATCTTTCATGCCTTTACTAGAACCTAAGTGAGATTTTTATTTTAATACGTTAGTCAGTTTCCTTTCATCACATATAAGTTTCATTTTCCCTGATACACTTTATTTTATTATTTTTATAAATTACAAAACAATGAAATGTTTTATTGTTTTGTAATGTAGGAGAACAAAGTAATGTAGCCAATTCATAGAGGGGGATTATTAGGAGGCATGGGAAATTTGGCCAGGACACCGGGTTTACACCCCTACTCTTTTCGAGAAACACCCTGGGATTTGTAATGACCACAGAGAGTCACAACCTCGGTTTTACATCTCATCCGAAGGACAGCACTTATTTATAGTATAGTGTCCCTGTCACTATACTGGGACATTAGGACCCACCTGGATTGCAGGGTGAGTACCCCCTGCTGGCCTTACTAACACCTCTTCCAGCAACAACATTAGTTTTTCCCTGGAGGTCTCCCATCCAGGTACTGACCAGGATCACACCTGCTTAGTTTCAGTGGGTTGCCAGCTGTGAGTAGCAGGGTGATATGGCTGCTGGTATTTGTATTTTATACATATATCAGTATAAAATAGGTAATTTCATTTTCATATTTAGCTATATCAAGTTCTTTCACATGTACCCCTTTTAAATATATAGGGAAAAGTGGTTTGTTAATGTATTTATCTCTTCTGTGAAACAACTCATAGTTCAAACAGCATCACACAGCTGTGGAACAATATAGAGAATAAGATTGTTTCTTTATTCTCTGTTTGGATTGCCTCTCATAGAGGATGATGGAAATACAGATTTAGTATTTAGAAATTTTAATTTTAATCAGTGATGCATGTTTCTATTTTGAGAAGGTTCAGTAAATTTTGGCTAGATGCATTCACTGTGCATACAGAATGAGCTAAAGACCATAACTGAGATTTCTTTTAGTAGCTCATCTGCAAGGTTTTGAAAATTACAGAACTATCCTGATATCCTGACTCTGTGCCCCTGCTATATTGTACACCATTATGTACCATACATGTAATAAGAACATGAAATAAAAAGGCATAAATAAATAAAGTGAAAACAGATAATTAAAAAATATAACATTATATTTCACCATGTTTTGTATGCTTTAATTCTCTTAAGTCTGTATTTTTAAATACCAGTTCCACATATAATACCTTGAGTGAGATATTGGTACAAAAAAAAAAACAGACATGTCATGTTGCTATTGATGATCATTATTAGTAGTGATTTCTGATCACTTCTGATTTCTTATGTCCTTTCTTTTCTGTTTTGCTGTTTGGTCTTATTTTTTCTTGCAAAAAGATATCTACATTTTTTTAGAGAGACTTACATGATTTCAGATGGTGGTCTGTTGATAGGACTGTTATTCTTAGATAAAGGAACGTATTACAGACAATAGAGGAGTTAATGCATATTACATCAATATATTAATAAATTAGTATAGTACAAATAGCTTCTTATTACACATATTTTCACTTAGGTGTCAGAAGCTGTACCAAAAAGTATCTCAGACAATAACAGTGCATCATTATGTTGTTCTGGATACAAAACAAATCATTAAATGAACTAACTGGCTCAGACTGTTCTTTAGAAATAAAAGGTATGAGTAGCTAATAAACACATTTTTAATAAATAGTATTTTATGTGTTACAAGTAAATTTATATTGTTAGGGTTAGATAAGAATGATGATAATTAGTTAGAGATGAAAATTATGGATCAAATCTAGCCAGTCTTTTTGTAATAAACAGGTATGGATGTATGGTGCTAATTATTTGAAGATAAGCGACAATTATGTAAATATTACATTATATAAGCCTACAATGATCCTGCATGTTTTCAAGCACATCATTTTCACACCATATGGGATTAGGATTACATTTTTTTCTGCATGTTGTTACATTGATAAAGTAATTTATAATTCAGGTTAAATTTACCTCTTCTTGTTATGGTTGTATTTCTCTAATTTAAGTGCAAATAGTATTCTGCTTAATTATCCTTTTTAAAAACTTTTAAAAATCTGCTTAAGATTTATGCTTCAATGCAATTATTTGCATTCGGGACAGTTACCCTTATGAGTACTTTGGCGTACTATGGTAGAAATAAATAAAAATGTATGAAAGCAAGGTGAAATCATAATATAATAACAGTAAAGCATCGAAACATATGGTAAAGAAATACAAGGAAATCCATGACAACAATAAATGAATGGCTCAAAGAATCACACTATGCAACACGTTTCAAGAAAAGATAAATACTTTCAAAAACATTATGAACATTTTGAATAAATATTTCAGTTGCTACCTGTGACAATCTTCATTGGGTGGATGCATTAATATATTGAAACATCAATGCTCAAACTGAATATGTCTATAGCTAAGATAGGTTACTGTTGACATAAGCAAAACAGAAGGGAAAATAAACTAAAATATGCATAAGATTGCATAAGTATTTAGACCTGTGAAATCAGTGTGTTATGGAAGCATCTTTGGCAGCAATTTCTGCCACAAAAACTGCAATGTTAATTCTCTTCCTGTTTATCCATACTGACTAGAAGTAATATTTGCCTATTTCTCTTGAAAGTTTTGCTCAATCATTCTCAATATGTTTGGGAATAGGTTATGGACATCAGTTTTCAAGTCATCCCACAGACTTTCAAAATAATTTTAACCAGTAGAGGGTCACAGAGGAAGCCAGTGTTTCACATGGAAACTCAAGAGGCACAAGGCAGGATACACCATGGATGGGATGACAGTCCATACCAGTACACACACAGACACAAATGTGTATACATGCACATCAGGGTTAATTTTAAAGAAACCCATTAACTTAACAATGTGTGTTGGTGTATCCAGATGAAACCCACACAAACACAGAGAGAACATGAAAACCTAATGCATATAGCACCCCAGGAATTGAACCCAGGACCGCAGCAGTGTGAGGCAGCAATATTAAACAGAGTGCTACTGTGCCATCACTCAAAGACATTGACTTTCTAATTTAAGCCACTTCAGTGTAACCTTGGTTTAGTGTTTTGGATTATTGTCCTGGTAAAAGGCAAATTTTGTCCAGGTTTAAGATCTGAAGGAAGTTTTCGTCTAGGATTTGCTAATACTTTGTTCGATCTAAGTTCCCTTCAGTCTTGACAACTTTTCCAGTTCACAATGATGTGAAGCAAAATTCTAATGTAATGCTGTCACTATCTTGACAATATTATGTCACCCAATATTTTATGTAGTGTGAAATAAATATACTGTGTATTACTTACAGAAATTTGACATTGAAACAATGACTCTGCAACAATTAGAATTTCTTTTTAATTCTCTTAGTCTAGAATTAATATTGAGTGGCTGTCTAGGTACTGTGAATAGTACCTACTTTTGTATAATTCTGCCTTACCCAAGAAATTAATTTTCAAAATCTAATATTACTGTGTCTACCTTTGCGTTCATGCCATACCAAAGCCACTTGAACGATTATAGATGTGTTAAAGGTCATATACAATGTTAATAAAGAGAGACAGCAATTCAGCCCATCAAACTATTTCATAGTAAATAACTTAATGATCCAAAAATCTCATCCAGCCATTCTTTGTTTAAAAAAGTGCATCATGTTCCCAGGAGGTCTCTGTATTTAACATAACTGCTGAACTAAAGGTTCTGAAAGGCATTTTTGGGGGAAATAATGTTTCACTGTTTGGTGGTTGTAACTTAATTTATTTATGACATTTTGTATCTGTAGAATTTTTTTTACTGATTTGATAGGCAGTCTAAGATACAAAATATTATTCTTCAAATGAAATACATTCTTTCAAACAAACAATTTTGTTTGTTGTCTGTGTTGTTCATGATTTTAAACAACTAACTTTATAAAAGACTTTGCAAAGAGCTTTAGAAGTGAAAGCACTCTAGAAGAGGACAAAACTAGAAGAGAGTTGTATCTTATAGTGGCATGTTTAAACTCTATGCATATGAAATTAATGTAAGACCAGATGGACCAAAGACAGTGACCGTTTCCAATAAGTAAACACTTCTTCTTGATTTACCTTCAAACAATGAATATGTTAAATTTAAATGTTAAAATTCTTTTATGGAAATCTTTGCAGAGTTAAATAAGGATTAGCTTTACATTAACCAAATATTATGTAGTAACTGTGAAATGGACTGTATGTGGAGCTCCTACTGGTCACAAGCAAAGGGGTAAGCAATACAAGGGTTTAGGGTGCTGAGGTCATCTGGAGAATCATTACTCACACAACTTACTCTTCAACTGTGTGCCTTCTTAATACATAGGTCTTTTGTCAGTAAGAACTGAATGTTTCACAAAAGGCACAGAAGGCAAAAACCCTTGAATGAGATTTCCTAGATAGCAGAAGCCATACTGGTGCCATACTGATACAGTTTCTTGAGTGAGTTTGTATATTTCTTCCCCTGTTCACTTCAGTTTCCTCTAGGTGTACCGCTTTCCTCCTACTGTCCATATTTGCACAGGTAGGTTAATTGGCTTCTGTAAAATTGGCGTTGGTATGAGTGTATGCTGGTCTGTGTCTGCGTGTGCGTGTGCGTGTGCGTATGCCCTGTGAAGGACCAGTGCCTGTCCAGGGCATCTCTTAACTGGCACCTGTTGCTTGTCATTTTATATGTGTACACATATTCACAGCTGCTTGATTGTGTTTTTTTTCTCCATCTGGTCTGAATATTTCTTAAGTTAGGTGAAAGTGAAATCCAATAACATTTTGTGGGAAAAACGATGGCATTTTTATTAATAGAAATTAAAACTACTGGAAGGCAAATATCTCAATTGAATTTAAATGTTATGAAGTACTGGATCAAAGCTATAGCCTTGAATAAAAAGTTTTTAAAAAAGTTAATTTATATGTACATTTTTTTTAGATTAACACATTTTTTTTATTCTGTTATTTATTGTATGGAGTATAGTTGACAGTGAGTAATTTTTAATATAAATCACTTGTTATGCAGCTGGATAACACGCTAACGAAACTAGAACACCCTAATTAGTAATTGTAATAATAAAACAGTAATCACCTCGAATTATGTGTTGCTCAATTAAATGTATTCTACCTTCAGTTTTAAGTCTTTGTAATTTTGCTCCCCCTGCTGTCCATTTGTATGCAGTTAATGCTAGACCAAATAAAAACTCTATGGTATCTTTAACTTTTGCCAAGAAACAGGATGTAATGTTATTACTGAAGCACACTGTTAGTAATTGTCTGCCAGCATATCAGTTTGCTACAAACTACTTTGGTTCCTGGCAGCGAAAGCATTTTCTGAAAGAATATTCTTGAGTTATCTTTCTTAGCGAAGAACAGAAAACATAGTATGGTTTAACAGTCTAGTCTATCGCATTTAGTAATAGCATAGTTAATGTTGTTCATAATACAATTATAGAATTATCTTTTTTAATATAGTATTATAAATATGTAATCTGTAAATAGTAAATAACTATAGAATTAGAAAATGACACAAACGGCTGGGGGACTCCACTCCCAATCAGTGCTGAGATGTTGCCTCCCAAACAACTGTGTGCAGGCACACATGTGTCTTGCCTCTCTATGATGCACTTTAGACAAGAATCCAGTGATGAAAGAGCAATTTGTGGCCTTAATGGAGAGGATACTCGAAAATGACCGTTGAGCCAGCACCTCTGCTGAAAGAGGGCGAGGAGTACTGGTATCTGCCAACCTTTGGAGTCTACAACCTTCATAAGCCAGGACAAATCAGAGTGATTTTTGATTCCAGCACAAAACAAAATGGCATGTCCCTCAACAGTGTGCTTCTCACAGGTCCAGACTTAAACAACAGTCTCCTGGGAATTCTGATGTGTTTCAGAAAAGAGCAGTGACACTACATACACACTGAGCACAATCCAGTCGATAATGCCTCAAGGTCATTTCAACTTGCTAGCACTACATGGCTTACATGACCAGCTTTCTTGTACAAACCATATAAAGGTGTACCAGAGAAACAAGATGCCTATGAGTTAGTCAATCCAGAGTCCAACACTAAGGTCCGACCCCAGGTCACAGACATCATCACTGAGATTAAGGACAGACATCTCACTTCCAAACACTTTGGAATTCACTCCACCTGGAACTCACTTTTGAGAGCTGTAGCGTTTTTAATATATATAGCTTGCTCTCACAAATCAGACACTTCTAGCACCTCAAAGGAATGCAATGGTTGGCAACAGTGCCGCAAATTTCATACTGCAGATGAACTGTCACAAGCCAAGAATACCATCTTGATGTCTATGCAGACAGACGTGCACTCAGAAGAATTCAAAGCACTTCTTGGAAAGAGAGGCATTCCACAGGGCAGTTCCAGGCTTATTAATAAGAAAGAATTAAGTGTTCTGAGCCTTCCCAAATGAGGCCCCATTTCTCTGTTCATCTCTGTGGTACAGCCACAGAGAAACCATTCATGCAAGATGTTTTCTTTTGATAAGGACAGCTCCCAAAGGGGGATGCACTTAGCTAAGCCTGGCTATCATGATCAATGGTCATCCATTGGCGCCTATCTGTCTAGGGAGTGCCAGTTGGACATCTGGACTGCATTCCTAAGTGTCAGGAGTAAGTGACTCATATCTCACCTTGATCAACCAATCAGGGACTGGTAGGGCCGAGTAACCCACGTGGGACTCTGATGCCCATGGAACTTTCAGCCAATTAATGAGCTGAAGTTCCTCCAGGTAAAAACAGGCAACACAGAGAGCCTGTGAGATTCAGATTCAGATTCAGTAAGATTCAGTAAGATTCTGGAGAGGATTCTGTGGACTGTTCTAAAGGGAATTCAAAGGAGAATTCCAGGATAGGACGGCCTAGGAGCAGAAGGCTCCCAAGGGCAGGACATTCTCGCAGCTCGCCTCCTGACCATCCTGAGACACAGCCCGGACAACCACAGAACGGCCAGTGTGTCCGAGTGCCAGAACTTTCCTTTGTTCTAAGAGTCTAGAGTGGAGGTTGCCAGAGAGTAACCAGCAGCAGGCCTCGTGAACAGGTCGGAACTGTGGACAGCTGAATCACTATTCAGAACTAGCTCTTCATCAGGAACGAACCGGTCCTCTTCCTGACTTGCTGGGACCCACAGTCATCTTTTCTCCTGTGCACAAACTTTGCTAGTTAAAGCCAACAGTGAGCATCAGCAGCGCACCGTCGCAAGCCGCACAGCACAGCCTGGCACCGAGCCAGAGAGCGTGGATTGGACAGCAACAGCCTGCAACTGTTTCTTTGTGCCCGCAGGAGATCTGAATCCCCAGAGATTGGATGAGTATTCAACTTCAATGCATTACAGCTCGAGAATTCAATTGTTATCCAAACCAGTTGATATCAATTTAATTACTAAGAGTTATATACTTGTTTGAGTATCTAATGTAGAAGTCATAACCAAGTTCATTTATGAAACGGTCTAAATGAATGATATACTGAACGTATGTCCCTTGATGTGTAACTCTTTGTAACTGACCGAATATACCTTTTGTATTCTGATAACCCTCTCGATAAGATCTGTTAGGTTTACATGCATATTCTATGTATTAATAAATGTATCCTTGTGTATTAGTACCTGTGTGTGCGCGTTGTTTGAGTTATGTCGCATGGTTGGATTCTAAAGCCATCAAAAGAATCAACTTTGTGATTTACTGCTACAATTAATAATTGTCTCAGTAAATGCCCAAACCCTACAGAACTGGTGCCTTCAGAGAGCCACTATGATTACATATTTGGCGTCCCTGAGCCGGTTTTCCTACAAGGGCTTCTTAGAATCGTAGGACAACTTCAGCATTCATAGTTTAGAAGTAACTGAGAAGAGGCAACTCATCATAGTTGGACACCACCACATTTCCACACTGCTTGTAAGACACTACCAAGAAGAAGTTAAACATCAAGGTCACTTTACTGAGGGAGTCGTAAGGGTAGCAGGGCTGTGGAAAGTCACATATAGGAAGCTGTGTGGTAAAAGGTAAGAACAGAAAATGTCAGACCTTCCACCCGAACGACTCAGTGTGTCCCCAGCATTTACTTATGTTGGTTTGGGTGTCTTTGGACCTTGGATGCACCAAGGTCTCAGTAAGAGCTGACCAGTGCTATTCACGTACATGACCACTAGGGACGTGCACATAGAAGTTATAGTATCCATGGACACATTGAGCTGTATCAGTGCACTTGTGTGGTTCTTTGCCATCCGTAGACCAGCCAAACAACTAAGATCAGGTTTTGGAACAAACTTCCTATAAGGAGCTGCAGCTTAGCAAGAAGCCGCAACAAAAGACTGGTGTCCAAAATTACCTAAGAGAGCAAGACTGCACGTGGGTATTCAACCCTCCCCATTCTTCTCACATGGGAGGAGCCTGAGAACGCATGATTAGAGTGGCCTGCAGTATTCTAGACTGCATGCTGTTAAAGAACAGGCCTTTTCAGCTCTCACACAAGGTTCTCTGCACTTTCCTAGCTAAAGTTACAACCATCATAAACGCCAGACCTCTAGTCCCGGTCTCCACAGATCCAGAGTCACAGTCATCTTGACCCCTGCAATGCTGCTTACCCAGAAGGTTGGTGCACCCCCTCCACCAGGTAATTTCACCAACAGAGACCTCTACCAGAGCAAGTGGAGGCAAGTACAGAACCTGACCAACAAGTTCTGGACTCGCTGGAAACGTGAGTATCTCCCTACTTTGCAGACCTGACACAAGTGGCATCATGCTTAAAGAGGGTGCTCTTGTGCTGCTGAAGGACAGTAAAGCAACCTATAACAAATGGCCTATGGGTGTCATCACTGCTGCCATCCCAAACAGTGATGGAAGAGTCTGTAAAAGTGGAAGTCAAGGTCATCAACCAAGGATCTGTCAAGAAGCTTATAGTATCTGAGATCATCCTTCTTGTAGCCAAAGAGGAATGAAATCTTATAAGTGACATCTCATAGATATCAGGCAGTGGGTATACTGCCTTCAGTTTTTAATTTTCATAATTTTGCTCCCCCTGCTGGCTGTTTGTATGTAGTTAATGCTAGACCAAATTCAAAACTCTATAATATCTTTACCTTCTTTGACCCAGGAAACAGAATGCACTGTTATTACTGAAGCACATTGTCAGTAATCAGCTACTATTGTGTGCTAGCAAAAGTATTGTCTGTGAGTTAATATGTGTTTATCATTTACTCTTTACATGTTATACAGTTATATTTTAGAAGAATATTATTGGGTTATCTTTCTTAGCAAAGAACGGAAAACTTAGTATGGTAAA
Source organism: Lepisosteus oculatus (assembly GCF_040954835.1). Lineage (NCBI taxonomy): Eukaryota > Metazoa > Chordata > Actinopteri > Semionotiformes > Lepisosteidae > Lepisosteus > Lepisosteus oculatus. The sequence continues at coordinate 9,300,154 of NC_090710.1, forward strand.
CGGTCTAGTGTATAGCATTTACAGATGCAGCCATTCAAAATGCGCGAGCGATACCGCATTATTTTCCGGTACGCTGTACGCAGTCTACCGTGAGTTACCGGTTAATACCGCTAGCAAAATAATAGTATCCGGAATTTCCGCAAGGTGGAGCTAATAAAGCTCAACCTCTCATGTTTGAGCTGTCGCCATCAAAGTCTTTAACGAAGATATTACTAATAGTATTAATAATGAATGACCTTGGACAAGCTGTAAGTGTAAACTCAAAGTATTGCCCTGGTCCACATTCCTTTTTTCATTGACCGTCATTGTAAAAGTAATACCACAGCATTTCGCAATCACGCATTTTTTTCCAATCATGCAAAGTACAGTAATTTTTGAGAATGCCTCACCATGCCTTTCACATGCTCATAAAAGAGATTGATTTAGGAACATAAACATATTACCGTATGCAAACTGTACTGTATACAGTATGTATATGTATATTTAATGTCTTAAATGTCTTACAAGACGAACTACAACATTTAAAAAAATTAAAACAAAACGAAAACTAGAACGCCCTGGGCATACCGTTTCGCGCTTCTTATCAGTTGCTCAAAAGTAATTTGACCATATGAAATGCATAATATAAACCTAGAAACATATATACGTGAGCAGTATTTACATAGTATCGGTGTCAAAACATACCTCTCAAATACTGTAAATCAAGTTAAAAATATCTCAAGACCGATTCTGGTCATAATGAAACCATGTTTCGTGTATGTTTTCTTTAAAGTACCGAGACCAGCCATATAGTGTATGTTTATGTTCCAAAATTAATATTGTTTATGGCCTTCACACGCGTTGCAGTATGCTCCTATTCTTTTTATGCTCAGCTACTAAGATTTCCCTTCAGTGGTAAAATTCCATATGAATATTCAATACTTAAACGGGCACAATAAAGACGTTTACTATAAATCTTTCTACGACAGACCAACGGACCACGAGTGCCCCTGTCGGTCAACCAATCACGTACCGTGGTACCCCGCGTCATCTTGCGTCACGATGCGCGACGCCGTAGCCAATTACCTCCGGTACGTGTCTGTACCGCGCACTTTGAATGGCTGCATCTGTAGTAATAGCATAGTTAATATTGTTCATAATACAAATCTAGAATTATCTTTTGTTATTATAATATGATAAATTTATCATCTGTAAATAGCAAATTATGTAATTAGAAATGCAAACTGTGTAGCAGCGCTAATTAGTAATTACAATTATTTTGTATCTTTTTTAGTTTACTCTTTTTTCAAAGTTACATGCTTGGCATTTGTTTCAATAATCACTGATGTTTGGATCCCTAACTCCGGTGAAATTTTTTAATAGAGTGTGGCTGGCCGTAAAATTGTGGTAGTAAATATGCAAGGATAGTACAAAAAGCGTCACCAGCTAAAGTGATACCATAGTAATTTGAAAATGACAAAAATGTTAAAATACGTAATACGGTTGTTCTGGATAGATGTGAGTGGCATGGTGGCACAGTGATTAGTTAGTGGACTCTCAGTTCAATTCTATACCTAGGGTGCTATCTGTGTGGAGCCTGTATGTTCCCACTGCTTTCACTTGGGTTTACACCAGGTTCTCCCATGTCGTCCCACAATCCAGAGACAAAAACTGGAGCTGGTCTGAGTGTGTTTGTGTCTGTGTGCCCTGTTATGGACTCGCATCCTTCCAGGGTGTTTCCCACCTTGAAATGCCCATTGTCTATTGCCATCCCCTACAACCCTGAGCAGTTAGAAGATGGATAGATACTGTAGATAGATGTACCAGAAATGTATATTTATATAATTACGGGTAGAGTACATAAGTGCTCTATGAGCAATGTAGCTCCTATTAATATTGACTATCTGCTGAGTTTATATTAATTATATATTGAGTTTATAAAATTACTGTTATATATTCTTACATTTACATAATTATTGGTAAATGTAGGTTCTGTGATCATATATGATAAACTATATATATATATTTGGTTAAATATATATATATATTTATCCAAAATATTTGCATTGATTTATACAATTGGGTATTTTATTGGAACAATTTGGTTGAAGTGTCACACCTGGGATTTCAGCCCACAACCTCCCATTAATAAAGCCATAATCCTAACTACTACTTTTTTCTAAGAACCTATCTCTTGAAGGAGAAGCATATGCATGTGCAATGTATTCATTAAAAAACTGTTTACAATGTACTTTGTTTTTTGTGTGTAAGGTAAAGCCATTACTGAAAAAGCTCCAGCAACATTCTTGAAACACTGTGATACATCACTTTTGTATTCTGCTTAAGTGTCTGTATATACAGTGTATATTTGTTTACAGTATGTAAACACACACTTTTTTAAGCTTTTAAAACCTAACAGGCAGCAAAAAAAATCCAATATATTCTATTGCATAGTGTGCTGTTATACCATTGTCTGGCACATGGACAATTAAATGGTGAAGTATTGCAGATTTATTGGTTGTAGATAATAACATTTATACACACAAGATATATCCTTTACACCTTTCTGTACGATTTGAAAAGTACTTTGTTAAAGCATGTACTTTTTAATTAATTAACCAGTAACACATTTAGATCTTAGCCCTATTCAATCAATATCAATTTTCCAAATAAATAAGTAATGAGAGTGGCCTCAGTGACTCTGATTGACTAATTAATCTTGTTAAATACCACTGACATCTTGATGTTATGAGCAATAAAACCTGAAAATTCAGTAATGACTTGGATGTTACTTTTTGAAATTCAATATTACAGATCACAAAGTGTGGATGATAGAGCCTTAGCCATTTATAAGAACTGTAAGTCATTATCTGTCTAATACTTCTTTATTGTTATAATGTCTTCCTTCATTAATTTACATTTTTTCTTGAGATTATCAATGTATTATTATGCAAAACCTCTTCCAAGGTATCATGCTGTGGGACCTAGAAAGTGTAGTTTTAAACTTATTTTAAACTGAGATCATACTCAAAGTCGAACACAATATGAAGTTTAAGATTTAAGATCTATACAATTAAATTACTATTTAGACATATAATTTTAAAAAATGCATAGCCTTACTATCACTATATGCTGTATATGAGGTGATATTCTCAGGCCTAAAAGGACACATGTACACTTTTTTATTAAATTATTCACATTTGCTTTTTATTAGTTTTAATTATATTTGTAAAAATCATTAATTGCTTTAGCACTGACAGAAATGACCAGTGTTTCAAACTGGCAAATATTCCTATAATACCTATGCAAACACCATCACATGTCCCCTTATCTCCATGGCAATAGGCCACAGCTCCACTTGATTTGTCAGTTCTGTTGCTGTGATGACGAGATATAGGTGATTATCATTACCACCTAAGACTAATTAAGCTAACAATTATCATGTTACCTCCACGTATTTAAGCCCTGCTTTCAGATTTCCCTTCACTCATTGTTTTTTTCTCTCTTGAGTTGGAATTCTTGTTTGCTTACGATGTTTATACTGATTCTCAAATCTGTTTTGTTTTATTTCATTTTTGCTTTCAGATACTGTATCCCCTGTACTTTGTCTACTTTTTCTCCATACATCACTCCAGCTTGTTTGACCATGTGCTGGGCAGTCTTCACGTGCCTTAAAACTTTGCCTGTTTTGTCAACTTTCCATTGGATTTTCCATGACTCCTCAATTAGTCCATCTCATTTCAATCCCTGTCTGTGTAACCTCAGCTTTGGTTTTAGACTGAGCCTGCATGTAGATCAAGTCTCCTGTCTCCTCGCTTCTGATACCTTTAGGTAAGTGCAGCAGGTTTCACAATCCCAAACTCCCACTTCACAAGGTTCTACATATGCATTGATGTTCATTGTCCATGGACAGTTGCCAAAATGGCACTATATAGCTCTCATGCTGCGCTCTTTTCCTTCTAGGGCATAGTACACTGCCTCAGGATGATCTTGCTTATGTAAATATACCCCTTTTTTACATATTGATTCTTGTCAGGTCAGGTACTTTTAACATCTAACATATCAAAATATAAAAAATATATATTTAATATAATATTAAAAACTATAAAAAATACATACAAGTCACTAACAGCATGATTAAACTCAAGGAAAATACCAGGTGTTATATAGATGTTCTAACATCATAACATTTATTCACAGTATTTACATTTTAACACACATTACCGTGTTTAGCCAATTTTAATCAACATCATGATAGATATGTATCATGTTAGTTAATTAGTTACTACTTAATTAATGACTTAATATCTGAGATAATGTTGTTTCTTATGTTGTACCATTTTCACCACTGATTGGAATGCAAAATAAACATTGGCTTAACATTGGTTGGAGGACATTGAAACTAATAATTACTTTTTTTTTCTGGTGCTCTGCTTAACAAGTCTAGATCTGTTGTGTTTCAAAGGTATCTTGTATTTTGTGCTGCAAAGTTCTGCAGACCTCTGTGAAAACAGATTAGTGCAAGCATAGCACATAGTTTGTTTTCCAATTTTCCTATCTCTTCTGTGTTTTACTCTTTAAAGTATAATTGTCATAAAACAGTACTATTTGTACTAAATGATTGCTTCCTATTTATTAGTGGTACCCTCTTCATGTAGGGTAGGCTATACAGTCTCTAGTGGGCTTGTTAAATAAATGTTTTATTTTATTGTGTATAATATTGATTATAAAAATAAATGCACAGAGTATATATCTAGGTATGGTATATTCTAACACAAGAAAGTTAAATATTACCAAGAAAAAGCTCTGAGTGCTGCCTAAAGCAACCAAATTGTAATCCATCATTCTGTTCAAAGTAGAAGGTAGAATTTTATTTTGCACAATGGCATTGATCCGATGCACCCGGCAAATATTGGAAAAAGTACCTAATGAGGCATGAAAGAGACAGAATCCTCTTTTTTTTATTAGAAATGCATTCACATACCCTCCCCTAGTTTTTATAAGCATACATCATTTGTTTAAAGAGGCCACAGGCTTTACTAAAAATACTTCATCTGAATCTAAATACCATATATATCCAGAGGTGTATGGATTTTTGGCTTAAAACATATACCTCATATTTGCCTTCTTCAAGAAATAAAAAACGTTGCTAATAAAACATTACATTCAATAAATGTTAAATGTTCTATGGAAATCTTTGGGAATCTAACAAAGTTACCAAATATCACATAATGTAATAAAATGTTTAAAATATGCACAGAATGCAAATATTTTATGTCTACTTTTAATTTACAATCTATTGACATGAATAACATTATTAGTATGTAAAAACTAAATGTTAGACTTTTTATACTTGTACAGTGTATAATCATACAGTATACATTAAGGTGAGGAAAATACATATTATTAAAATGCAATACAGTGTCCTCCAAAACCTATTGGGAAAGTTATTTTATTTTCACTTTAGTAGCATGTATCTGTTATCATGATATTTGTAGGAATATTAAGTACAATATACTGTAATATCATTTTTTTTATATTGTCATTTTGTTTAAACAGCACAGCATAGTAGAGCAATGGATAGCATGGGTACCTCACAGTACAGGGGCTCTGGGTTCAATTCCTGGGGTCATCTCTGCATGGAGTTTATATATTCTCCTAGTGTTCATGTGGGTTTCCCTATTCTTTTCTCTCAAAGTCCAAAGACATACTGGTGGGTTAATAGGCTACACGCTGTTGTGAGTATGAGCATGTTTGTATCTGTATGTGCCCTGCGAAGGAATGGTGTCCAATCCAGGATATATCCCACTGTAACAATCTGACCTGGTGTCATATGCCCAAATCACTGTACTGGGTTAGTTGGTACATGAAAAAAAAAAACTTCACGAGTTTGCCAATTTGATAGAAAAGCTCAGTTACAGCTTGGGTGAAAAATGATTTATTTTCACCGTTACTAAAGTAAATCCCAGTATTTTCCATAATTACTACCTCCTTATATCAGTAAACTAATTGTCCATAAAAATATAAAAGGTTGCAGTTCAGTTTTCCCTTGTTACAGGTTTAAGTAAAAAAGTTCATACTTAAAAGACAATAGAACCAAATACAGTACTTATTTTTCTCCATGAGTGGTTGTTGATCCTGGTCCCTTTTTATGAATTAGTATGAACTTCTGAACAAACAGCAAATATACCGTTCCCCTTTTGTAAATCGTCATTGTTTCAGGTTTAACATGCAGGATGCAAAAATCCCATAAAGAAAGCACTTAAAAAAATAAAGAATTTGTGAGTAATAAGTTCCAGTAATGTAGACAATATTTTCCACCAAAACTGGAGCTCTGGATTTCTTCTTAGCGGGTGAAGCTGACCTTTGACCTTTCCATTTCTTTCTGTTTCTTCCTGTTTTCTCTTCCTCCATTCTGTCACGAAACCATACTTTCCAAACCCTATGCAGACGACACAATCCGGGGATGAGTGAGGAAAGCACTGGGAAACGGGCATGCAGGAGTCGTGAATGAAAACAGGGGTTGTGTCCATGGTGCACTGGTGTTTGGGGAAGGTGTGGCCGAGACCAACAATCCAGAGCTGGGTCCAAAAGGAGAATCCAAAATGGGGCACAAATCCAAAGCCAGGCGATCGATCCAAGACAGATGAGATTTGAAACTGAAACTGAAACTGAAACTGAAACTGAAACTGAAACCTTGACGGGACAGGTGCTTCCAGGTCCGAGACTCGCCTGGTATGGGAACCAAAGCAGAGTCTGGAAGAGAGTGAGCGCCTGCCTTTTAAAGGACGAGGGGCAGGAGCCAGAGGCAGGTTCAGGGAATAAGTACTAAAGTAGGAAGGGCTGGAGCGTCTTTAAGAGAAGAGGTTTACGATCGTGACACGTTCCCTCTCTCTCTATTCCCTCTACCACTTATTAAAACTAGCCCTCTTTATTACTGGCTAACCCCTCCCCTGGGTTCCAACAGATGTTAATTAAAATAAGGACCAAATCACCTTAATCAATTAAGACTTAAGATGTTCCAGGTCAGGTTTTATTAATTGGAGAAGAATTAAATCCTCCAATAAGACATGTTTTTGTGCCTTTTACTTATTTGTATCTATTGCTACACCACCTTGTGCCAATTGCTTGTCAGCTTAGGTTCCAGCTCTCCCTGTGACCCTGAATTGGATGAAGCAGTTAGAAAATGGGTGAATGTATTCAAATATTTTACTATATTTGAAAACAAAACATACTTTATCTTCAACCCTTTGATTTTAAATGACCATAAGTATTAAAACCAAGTAGTGAACAGAAGTAGTACTGGGTTACTCCGTCAGTTTCAGAGTGTAACAGTACTTGGTTGCATATTACTTTGAAGCAATAACTGCAGTTATTACTGAAGTTGTTGATGCATAGAAGTCTCCACAGTCTTTGTGTTATTATTTAAGATACTTTGCTAACCCTTTGCTGTAGATTTCAATTTTGTTTTCAGCCTATGAAATGCACACTCAGTTGTAAATTAAACTAGAGCTTAAATCAAACTAGAGCTCCTTACAAACTCCTTACATTGTTTGTGTGTTGTGGGTCATTCTTATTCTGTATTACAAAGTGCTATCCAAGTCTGGTATCAATTTCTTCAATATTGGCAAACAAAGTGTTTCAGTACATTTCAGAATTCATTCTGGTGCTGCTATTGTTAGTTACTTCATTGATAAAAAACACATGAGCCAAGGGCTGTTCTTTGGAGTATCTGCACTTCACTCCTTTCCACATTTTAGCCTTTCCATCACCGCATCTCCAAGTGGAACCAGAGACTGACTGACTTGTATTTTCAATGCTGTACATAGTCTTCCTAAAGCTGAGTTCGCTGGTCGGATTGTCAGCACATGGACTCTGGGACTCAAAGCACTGTTAGCATTGTTGCTGCTGTTACTAATGTCCAGATTTTGTTTTGTATAATGAAATGCATAAAGGTATAATAAAATATTTCTAAGTAAACATATAACACATCTGACACAATTCTGTCAAAAAACATGTCTTTGACTCCGAAAGGTCAATATCAAATACAAGAAATATGTTGATGGAAAAAAGAAATGCAACATTTTCTGGAATGAGAATACTATAGTTATAGTTTATGTACTTTCACAAAAAATTGGCAATTTGTTTTAAGCCCTCTGACCAGCAATACAGCTTGTGCAGTGAGGCATTGCAACTTGCCAATACACGAAACCTCGTTAAGTGCTTTTTTAACCATCAAGGTCCAAGTGGAACAATGCCAGATCAGGTCACCTTTAAAAAGGCCTTAATTAAAAGCTTAGGTCACTGCAAGAAAAAGGCCCCACTTAGTCAGTTTTCTGTGCATTCCATAATGCCTCGAATGTCACCAGAAGCAAGGGAGAGGGCCATTGGCATGCTGCAGGTAGGCATGTCATGTGCCAGTGTTGCCAGACACTATGGAGTAAGCCATTCCACAGTGTCCTGACTGTAGAGAAGGTTTCAGCAGACCGGCAGGACAGATAACCATCCAAGATCTGGTTGCCCTCGAGTGACCACACCAGAGCAGGACCGACACATCAGACTAGTCCATCTGAGAGATAGCTTCAGAACTGCCACCCGTACTGCTACTGAAACTGCCGGCAGACACAAGGCCTGCATCAGTGACAGGACAGTGAGGCTCAATGCTGCTTAGTGCAAGGTGACCTGTCAGAGGTCCTCTTGCTCACACCTCCTACATGTCATACCTGACAGACAAAGGCTGAGATGGATTCGTCATCAGTGGCATCAGGTTCTCTTCATAAATGAGTCGCTCTCCAGCCTGTCCCATGCACATGGGAGTGCCAGAGTGTAGAGGAGGAGGTGTTGCGTTTCTTTTTACCATCAGTATAACTGTGCAATTAAGAATTCATAATAAATAATCTTATACAGAAACATCATATGAATCTTCCCTAATAAGAAAATCTATTCTGGCACTATTCATAACTTAGTTTTTGTTCTTTGTAAAGTTATATTTTCACAGAAACTTTTTTTCAAAGATTCAAAGCAATATTAATATGCAGATCCAGCCATTCTAAATTGCGAGGTACGCTGCGTTAAAACACGGTGGGCGTGGCGCAATATACCGTATGAGAATTGAAATATGATATTAGTATCCAGAACCACTTTGTAAAACCACCAGGTGGAGCTAAAAAAGCTTAATGTCTCATGTACAGCATTTGAGCTGTCCCCATTAAACTCCCGGTTTCGAATCCTGGTCAATGCAGAGGGACAATCTTTTTCCAATTAAGAATTAAATTGTATACTTTTTAGACTTTTAATTTTAAACTGTGTATTACAGCATGTTAATCATTAAACATTAAAAAGTCTGTATATTTTATAGAAGCAAGATTGCTCAGTTGGACAAAAGTACACAACCTTCCACCTTCGTCATAAATAATTTAGTTATGCATAAATATTTTATGCATCAAAGTAACTTACATAGGTTCTGGTTTTAACATGCTTGTTCAAACATTATTAAGCTTATATTCTATACTTCATAAAAAGTTATAATGTTTTATCCTTTTCTAAGAATATGTAGTAAGGACACCACTTGCTGTTACTGTAAAAAGATAAATGTTGTAGTGATTTGACATCACTTGATAGTTATATTAATAAGAATTGTGTAACTAAGCAGCTCAATTATCACAAGTGGACGTTTTGGAAACATTTTGACATTCGTTTTTTTTTTACTTTTATTTTTCTTGTAGTGGTAATGAGCAATTTAATGTAGTGATCTGCACCCAGGCAGTTCAAAGCACGATTGGAGCATTATTTTCGGTTTGTTTCTCATGTAGCTGAATGCATAAAAATAGTCCACTATTATAGCTTGTTGTTGGCTCTGGCGTGAATTTGTGTATCTGGATAAATTAAGTGATGGTATTGTGATTAAGGATTTCTTCGCAAAATTAAACAAGTTAAACAAAGGAGGGAAGCAAGGTTATTTTTTACAATTGGCACTCCATAATTCTGACTGATTTAATAACCCTCATTTAGCTGAAACAAATAAAGAAATCATGCAGTAGTTATATGTATTGGAAGGCGCTCTGTTTTATTAACAGACACTCCGACTCAAACCTGTGTCGTACAGTGATACAGACGTGGGTAATGTCATCTCCATTAAACAATGCGCTTATTGCACAAATCCTGCTAAATCAGAAGCATTGCAGAAGGTGATAAACTGTACATTATTTACTGGAGCACAGTTGAGTTCAAAGAAGGAAGAAAACAAGTGTTAAGAAAAAACAAACATTTGATTGCTGGTTTCCTAATGTTAAACATTAACAATGATAACAGAGCATGCTACTGAAAATCCCTTCACATCCCCCAGAACTGTCTATCATACATAACATTACACAGCGGGGTGTTAACACTCCTAGCTTTTTTGAGAAGTACAGATGCAGCCATTCAAAGTGTGCGGTACAGACACGTACCGGAGGTAATTGGCTATGGCGTCATGCATCGTGACGCGCGATGACGCAAAATACCGCGGTGCGTGATTGGTTGACCGACAGGGGCACTCGTGGTCCGTTGGTCTGTCGTAGATAGACTTACTGTAAACGTCTTTACTGTGCCCGTTGTAGATATTGAATTTTACCACTGAAGGGAAATCTTAGGAGCTGAGCATAAAAAGAATAGGAGCATACTGTAACGCGTGTGAAGGCCATAAACGATATTAATTTTGGAACATAAACATACAGTATATGGCTGGTCTCGGTACTTTAAAGAAAAAAATACACACCAGTATTCCATTTCTCCCTAAACATTGTAAGCTTCGAAGTCTTTAACTAACGTGATACCGGAGTCAACAAGCATACTTTTAGAATTTGATTAAAAGGGAATATAATATGGAATCGCGTATCTCACGAAATTAATAACGATATAATTATATTCATGTTGCAAAAGAACTGCAACGGACATAAAAACTCCTTTGCTTTTAACAGAGCGTTCCATAATTTCTAACAACGAAAATGCCAGGTGAAAGGATTTGTAAACATATTTTGTTAAAGCAAGTCAGTTTTTTCCGCAACACATAAAATACATTTTTCCAAGAAAGTTTAGCCTTTGTCACTAATGAAAATATAGAAATCTTAAGATTTGTTTTATTTAATGTTGGTAGCAGGATGAACTGTCAGAGTGTATATTTTGTTGCAGAGTTGCTGCAAGATGTTAACAGTGAAAAAGGTATTTAGAAATGAGTTATTTCAAGATGAAAAAGAAAACATACACGAAACATGGTTTCATTAAGACCAGAATCGGTCTTGAGATATTTTTAACTTGATTTACAGTACACTAACAACTGTGCCATCCTACTCCTTAGTTAATACATTTTATTTTTCATAAACAGTTAACATTGTTAGCAAAATATTTTGAATTATATTTAACCCTATTTTTTCTTTAGTTTTGTATTTAACTTATTATTTGATAGTCAGACTTAATGTATATTTGAACAATGAAAATATATTTTTACAAGATTTTACATTAAGCACTTAAAATTAATATGGTTAATATTAGTAAACTGTAACATGCTGTAACAAGATCAGTTAAACTGCAAAGAAAATGCTTTCAGAGAAAATGTTTCAGGTGTGAAGAACATAGATCTCCAATGCAATTTCAACCAAACCTGTTCCCACATTAGATATGAATATTCAATACTTAAACGGGCACAGTTAAGACATTAAATATCCATATACATACTGTATACAGTACAGTTTGCATACGGTAATATGTTTATGTTACGCGATTAAAAAATAAATAAATAAAAATGAAAAGTCCAGTACCAGCTGGATTCGAACACACAACCAGTTGGTAGTCACGCACCTAGACCAGTAGGCTACAAGACAGCTCACATGAACAGGCAGGCGAAACAGCCCTACACAGCCCTGTCGCAGTACACGGATATAATCATACCGTTATTAAATTCTTGAGATACGCGATTCCATATTATATTCCCTTTTAATCAAATTCTAAAAGTATGCTTGTTGACTCCGGTATCACGTTAGTTAAAGACTTTGAAGCTTACAATGTTTAGGGAGAAATGGAATACTGGTGTGTATTTTTTTCTTTAAAGTGCCGATTCCTGGAACACCCCTCTGAAGTGGTTCCATAAAATCTGGTATACGGAAAAGAAAGCGTTGATAAATACAAGTGTCTTTTAATACACTCTTTGCTGTGCTCTTGAGGATCCTTGTGATATTTTAAGCTCTAGTTGAATGATTGTCGCATTTTAAATCATTTTCGTAGTTAGAAATTATGAAACGCCCTGTTAAAAGCAAGGAAGTTTTTATGCCCGTTGAAGTAAAACAAAATGCCTGACAAAGTATGGCTTGGACAGATTCCAAGTGCTTGTACAAATGTGCTAAAGAAATTATACTTTGAGTATACAGCTTGTCCAAAGTCATCCATTATTAATACTATTAGTAATATCTTCAGTAAAGGCTTTGATGCATAAATATTTCTGATAAAGGTAGGTTGTGTACTTTTGTCCAACTGAGCAATCTTGCTTTCATAAAATATACCAACATTTTAATGACTGATGATTAACATGCCGTAATACATAGTTCAAAATTAAAGGCTCAAATGCTGTACATGAGAGGTTAAGCTCCCCCTGGCGGTTTTACAAGGCGACGCCGGATAGTTAGTCACGTGACACACGTGAACTGCGTGATACCCCGGTGGGCATGTCGCGGTATGCCGCGAAATACCTCACCCATTTTGAATGGCTGCATCTGTACGGAGCTGCATTTCATTAAGTGGCTGCAATGGAATATACTAGTAAGTAAAAGTTAATTCCAAGCTGTAAAAAAAAGACACAACATGTCTCCTCTATAAATCTTCAGTTTACAGACTGTCCAAGGTTATTTATTATTAATAATATCTTCCATATTGCATTAAAATTGGAATGTTTTTTTACAAGTATAAATCCACCTATTTTCTAACTGCTTCATCTGGGACAGGTTTCACCCCTCCCCCTTCCCTCTGCCTATTGAAGCAATCATTTCACTAACAACCAATGCACCACGAGTGCTGCCTGTTGGTTATTTTGGCCAGCCAATCACTGCAGTATAACCACTAAACTGTAGATAATTTCGTGCAGTACGGGATTTTACTGTGTATTTTGAATGGCTGCATCTGTACATTTATTTGGTAGAGGCTCCTGCCAACACTGAATTTTCTGTAACTATAGGGGAATAACTGCATGAGGTACTTTAAATTATTACCACCTGACAGGACAAGTAATATATGTATGCTTTAACTCACTGGTGCATTATTAATAACTAGCCCTTTTGACACCATAATATTTCAATTAAAAAAACGACCATAGTCTAAGAGTAGTCTAAGTCCTAATGATGTCATGCTAGTATCATGCTAACAAAGTGACATGCTTGTACTTCAGGTCTGTCACTGTGCTTTCTCTCTATATACCTTCTTCTGAAAAAATAAGATGGAATGCATGCGCACACTATTAGATGTTGGCACTGTGATTATATTTTCTAAGTGAGCTAAATGACCATCAGCTTCAATTTAACTTGTGTGCAATAAGTCATTCAAATCACTACTCAAAACTTTTATTTTAATCTGGCCTCTTTTTTGTTTTTTTATGTGTCATTTAACCTCACACATCTGTGGTACTTTAAGGAGTCACTGTGCCACCTGACAGTTTTACACACCTGCATCAGATTAATGAAATATATAAAAGTGATGGCGCACTTAAGTCCAAGACACCACACCGCCTACCACTGCATACCTATGGACACCTTGTGCATTTTAGATGACTGTATCTGTAATTTGTAAAATTCATGTTCATACAAAGTGAGGAGAGAATGTAATCAATTGAATATTATCAACAGATACTATGATGCACTTCTCGATAAGAGTAGGGGGCTAGATAAGAGTAGGGAACCAAATATCCCCCCTCGGCCTTACTATGGCCTCCAAATTGTCCCCATGTATGATTTGCTTGCACTTCCCCTGCAATGGACTGGCGCCCCGTCCAGGGTGTACCCTGCCATGTGCTCTTTGCTTGCCAGGTAGGCTCTGGCTTTCTGCAACACCGTATGGTATAAAGCGGTTTGGCAAATGACATGACTGATGCACACAATATTGATTTATTTTACACATTCACATCTTAACTGCTTGTTACTTTAATATAGTAATACATTGATTCAGTTTATATTTCAATAAGTCATATTAAATAAGATCATTCAATTATTCACTCTAAATAGATATTGTACCTCCACAGTTCCAGCATTCTGTCAGTACTAACAGTTTCAAAGAGTGAAACAATTTAAAAATGCATGCATATCCTAAAATTCTATGAGTATTAGTGATAACAATAATTTACTAATACAATATAATTTTAGTTCATATTTAACTGAAAATGTTGTTTACACAGTTATTTAATTTATCATGCCGTTAGTATTAAGGTGTAATTTATATGCATCACCTGTCTACTGCTGGTAAAGTGTGTGAAAGTGATTGAACAAGTTCCAGTTTATTAGCTGTTGCTGCTAGCTAAAAACAATGTACAATGTTTTAGCTAAATTTGCCGCTTTCTGCTGAAACTAATCAATGTTTCATTCTGGAGCAGCAAAGCACAGAACCTAAAGAAAATACCCAAAAGAAACAAAAAACAAAGAAGAATGAATAAGACATCTTTGTGCATTTCACTGATTAAATTTGAGAATTGTTGGACTGAATGGAACTGCTTAATGATTTCATTGCAATACGTCCTGCAAAGAACTACAGTAAAAATGGATTTCATACACCATTTATTTTGGTGAATTTTCATGAGGTTCGTGTTCCTCACAAATGCTTAAAATAGCACATCAATGTTTCAGAGTGCAGAATGTACAAAAAAATCTGTAGCTCTGTATCTTTGTTACTGTTGTGAAGAACTGTTCTTTCCATTGTTGAAAAAATTTCTCTGGTCAACAGCAAAAGAAAGAAAATAAGGAAAGTAAGTTTATTGAGATTCTTAGTGAGTCTGAACAGTTGTATACCATCCTTGAATTTTGATGGAAGTTATTGAAAGATTGCCAGGATAAAATAAAGAAGAAATGTGCTTTAAATGCTTCTAATATTTTTTTTTTTCAAATTGCTTCACATTTATTACATATTTCAATCTGTGTATCAGATTTAATCACCGCAAATTCAGCTCCACTAACAGTTACATTAGACTATGACATTATTTGAGTGCTAGTCTTAGAACTGAGAAACAATGTGGAAATGTGGTGTAATTAGCTGTGACAAAGGATAACATTCTGGTGTTCACATGTTTGAAGGGGTATGTGATGAGGGAGGGAGCAACACACTTTTTTTGCCTGGGATCTACCAATAGATTAATCCAGCCATACGTAAAAATCATAGATCAAGAAAATGTACTAAAAAGGAATTTTGAAACAATCAGAAGATTGAACCAGTCAAAAGGCAGATCTTCAGGTACAAAGTTCAAGGTATAGGCACACAATATTGCAACAAATCCAGTAAAGTTTTTTTTTCATTTCAATAAAATACAAAAATGAATTCTTAGCTATAATACGTAGGGAAAGATCCAAGCTAATTTAATATAACAGAAAATCTGATCACTGAAATAATGCATTGAGATATTTTGGCCAGCACTTCCATAGAATGAATGGAAGGTTACGTTTCATTTCCAAGTACCAATATAACCTAAAAACTGCACTGATTCATTAATCAAGCAATCAACTGTCATGTGTGATGCCAAAAGGCCTTCTTTGGGCCACTTAAGCAAAGAGAACTCATGCAGCATTTTTTTTTTAAAACAGAATTTTGATTCAATATTCCTTTAATCTGTGAATTTAATTATTTTTCCACTGCCCTTCATTGAAATATCTGCAGTTATATGTCTTTCCAAATAAATATAGTGTTCTAAGGAGCACGAGGGAAAGACATTGGTCATAAGCTCAGTTCTAGTTTGATGGATACATTTCTTTATTACTGTTTACAAGTAACATTTTTCTTCAATATTGATCATGTAATTGAGATGTATTTGGTAACAAATCAAAAAGAAATACAAAAAGTAATCAAAGACTTAGAGAGTTTTTTTTTAAAATTTGTTTATATAACCTTGTTACCACCCTGTATTAGATAGCACTCAAATACTGTTTAAAAATCAGCAAAGAGTATTTATAGACGGACAATATTTCACAAGGCGATCAATGTTTCCAGGAAGGGTCTTTAAAACGTCTTTAAGATGTTTAGGGAGATACAAACACATTTATAAACACAAACTGTATACAATTATTTACATTTTTTCATCATCTTGTTAGTTGTTGTATGAGCATATGCATGTGGAACCAACATATACTGTATGTATACGGAGGATGATGCTCTGTATGCTCTGTGGGAGGATAGCACCCCAAGATAATGATAGAACAATAGTATTGTAAGAGTAATTTTTATCTACCTTGAATGGTTTTGTTCTCTTTCTGAGAAAAACAGCATAGACTAATATCCAATCTGCTTCACAATTGCTTATCAATTGCTATTGCATTCTTAAACTTTAGTCTTTGTTTTTCTCCCATTTCTTCTTGTTTTCAGATTCCATCTGGATTTCTTTTAGAAAACATTTAGAGAAGGGGAACACAAAAAGTCTATTATTTTGATTATTGATTTTAAGTCTTTGTAGTGGACAAAACAAATGGAAATGTCCTTTTGTTGCAAAATATAAGGCTGCTGTTTGGACTGCGTGAGTTGAATGAAATTTACTGTATGCTAAGGTCAATGTACCAGAGATTGAGACTGCTGTAGTTTAAGCAGTGACAAAAAAAAACATACAGATTTAATAAGCAAAAATAAAAAAATGGTGTATTCAATAAAACTTTATTAGCTGAAAGTTAAATAGAGAAGAATTTGAAACCAATATTTATGTATAAGGCAGTTCAGCAATGAGGCTGTGGCTAAATTGCTGATAAGAGTGATTGACTAAAACAACCAGTGTTGAAGATCTGCAGCTGTGAAACCAGTCTGAAACATTTTTTTCCTTCCAAAAATCAGAGAGACAAAGCAGGTTCAAATCATTCTGTTATAAAGCTTATGTATTATTACATAACATCTTTATATTAAGTTGTTAGGCAAGACAGTAAACAAAAATCAAATATGTTTAATAATCAGAAATGATCCTTTAAAGTAAACCATACTGTTATAAGCTTCAGTATCACAGACACCTAGTATGAGATAAAAAATAAACAAACAATAGCATGAATCGTACTGTGTTAGCTAATATTGTATTATATCTTTATAAATTATAATTATTCAAACTGCAGTTCTTAAATGTGCCAGTAAATGGCTCTATAATTAATACTGTGAATGCAAATAATCAAAACAAATGTTGTTTCTATACAGTACATATCCTATATTACACATCATAGATGGTGACCACTAAATGCAGGAACTACTTTTAAAAGTTAGCTTTGTAGGTGACTACACCACTTAACAACTTTAAAGGGTGCTAGGACCCGTTAACCCCCATAACAAGTTCATTATAACTACAAGAACCACCAGCACACACACAGACAACCACCAATAAATACGTATTGCACAAATCCCTTTTTATTCCCTAGTAATTACAGATGCATCTTTTTAAATGTATAAGGTGTCATACTGTATTATTATTAATGTATTAGTGCTTTCCTGTGTTAATCATAATGTTTTGATTGTTTTTAGCTATGTACAGTACGTGGAATTATTAGTAATTGTGTGTAAATAGTAATTTGAAGTTTGATTGTTAAAAATATGTTGTACACTGTGACTTTAAAAACACATGGTATTTAAAAGCAAATAAGCACATAAAAAAGAGGCTAGTGGTGACTTGAATGTCTTTCAAGAATTACATACATTGATGTTCTGAAAGTTGTATTGGAGCTGGAATAACTATTGCTACAACAACTGCACAATAATTACTTCATGAACATTTGTCACTGTCTTCACAAAAACACAGAACCCACAACACACAAAAAATCTCCAAGAATACATTCGATTATCAGAGAAACAAACAGACCAGTTAGGTAGAAAAGGATACAGCATGTGACATGCAATGGCTGCGCTGTACTTAAAAACAGGCATGGGCCTATGACTTTAAATATGTAACTGTCCAAGTTCCTTGCCCCAGGAAAACAAGTTCCAGAACTGTACTTCAGTTCTGTGCCTAATGTCTCCTTTGGTTTGCAGTTCCTGGACCAAATGCTCCTTGCTGTTTCCATGTTGCATACAGAGGCATGAGGTATCTTTTATGGGAAGAAGAGAATGCTGTATCTGTCCAAGTCAAGGTTTTTATGTCTGTTTCAGCTTGCCAGTCCTACTTTATGTTGAGTTGCCATTATCTCAGTCATGAAGCATTATCACCCCTTTGATTTCTTCTTCTGTCCGTCTCTGCCCAAGGTCTGGTCTGGTCTAAACCGGCTCAGCATCACCACACAAATCCTTAATGTTTGCTAAATGAGTTATTTTGTTGTAAACAGTGTGTGCTTTAAGCCTTGTTAATTGTCTCCCATCCCACTGTTTGCATTTGAAGGGGGACGGAACAGAGGAAAATCATAAACACACCTACACTGCCAAAATAACTGGTCACTCCGACATATGCTTTATCACATTATTTACAATAGAATGTGAAACGTTTTGCAGCTTAAGACTGAATACACAGAAACACTCCCAAATATCTTTTTTGTAACCTCCAGTTGCTTTCCTTGATGACTTCCCTTACAGAGAGTGGAAATAAATAACAAAAGTCAATTTCCATTAATGATTCAATTAATTCAAATTTGTGTTACTCCCTTTTACTTTAGATAAGATGAGATAAGATCACTTCATTAGCCATATACAATTTCTTGCATTAGGAATTTGTCATTTTTTGTATATCCCAGCTTTCTCTCCATGAGACACACAGACAGGAAGAAATACGGCTTCCCTGGAGTGGCTGGGGTTAAGGGCCTTGCTCAAGAGCCCAACAGAGTAGTATTCCTCTGCCAGCCTCAGGATTTCAACCGGCAACCTTCCAGCCACAGGTGCATATCCTTAGCCACAGTGCCACCGCTCTGCCCCTTTTAATTCAATCCTTTAATACTATAGCGCTTTTGGGCTCTCATGGGTTTGTGCCCCCGCGGCTCCAGCCTCAGGTTGGCCCTCCACCGCTGGGTTCGAACCCGTGTCTCCTACGTCACTCAACAGGAAACCAGCAGGCTGAACTAAAAGGAGATCTCCCACCTTTAACAGGTAAGTGCATGTGGAAACATAAAATATTGATCATTTGGAATAACTTTAGTTTTCAATTTCAATATCACATCACAGGTTTATACAAAAATCACATGTAGATGTCCTTTGGGTTTCATCTTAAAAAAGTTCTGAAGATAGAATCAATGCAATTAGCTCTAGGTAATATATGTTGTAATACAAACAAGTAAAAATAATGTTAAATGTTTAATGTATTTTGAGATGTTCTGAGTTTTGTATACAAAATAATTTGATAAAAAAGAGACCAGCAAAAGAAAGAATGTAGTATTCATTGAATGGAGAAAGGAAAGTAAAGCTATCTGTTAAAAATAAATATTATTTCCATTCACATCTGAAGCAAGGTTAAGAGTTCAAGTATTCCAATCTGGAATATTCAACTGCAGTTGAAGGTAGGCAGGTCAACAAAGCAGGGCAAGAGAAAAGCAACTCTTTCAAAACATTTTGAGTAACAATTAGATACAACTTTTAAAATAGTTATGAATGGAGTTACTCATGTTTACAATTCTTGTCCTAAATTTGCAGAAAATCAATGAAATATTTTGGATAAATTAATGTGGTGTGAATGTTCTGAATGTCCAAACTTAAACTAATGCCATATCAATCAATCAAAAGGTGACATATACATACAGTGCCTTGCAAAAGTATTCGGCCCCCTTGAACTCTTCAACCTTTTGCCACATTTCAGGCTTCAAACATAAAGATATAAATTTTTTATTTTATGTGAAGAATCACCAACAAGTGGGACACAATTGTGAAGTGGAACGAAATCTATTGGATTTTTGAAACTTTTTTAACTAATAAAAAAATGAAAAGTGGGGCGTGCAAAATTATTCGGCCCCTTTACTTTCAGTGCAGCAAACTCACTCCAGAAGTTCAGCGAGGATCTCTGAATGATCCAATGTTGTCCTAAATGACTGATGGTGATAAATAGAATCCACCTGTGTGTAATCAAGTCTCTGTATAAATGCACCTGCTCTGTGATAGTCTCAAGGTTCTGTTGAAAGCGCAGAGAGCATCATGAATACCAAGGAACACACCAGGCAGGTCCTTAATACTGTTGTGGGGAAGTTTAAAGCCAGAATTGGATACAAAAAGATTTCCCAAGTTTCAAACATCCCAAGGAGCACTGTGCAAGCGATCATCTTGAAATGGAAGGAGTATCAGACCACTGCAAATCTACCAAGACCTGTCCGTCCCTCTAAGCTTTCAACTCAGACAAGGAGAAGACTGATCAGAGATGCAGCCAAGAGGCCCATGATCACTCTGGATGAACTGCAGAGAACTACAGCTGAGGTGGGAGAGTCTGTCCATAGGACAACAATCAGTCTTACACTGCACAAATCTGGCCTTTATGGAAGAGTGGCAAGAAGAAAGCCATTTCTCAAAGATATCCATAAAAAGTCTCGTCTAAAGTTTGCCACAAGCCACCTGGGAGACACCCCAAACATGTGGAAGAAGGTGCTCTGGTCAGATGAAACCAAAATCGAACTTTTTGGCCACAATGCAAAACGATATGTTTGGCGTAAAAGCAACACAGCTCATCACCCTCAACACACCATCCCCACTGTCAAACATGGTGGTGGCAGCATCATGGTTTGGGCCTACTTTTCTTCAGCAGGGACAGGGAAGATGGTTAGAATTGAGGGGAAGATGGATGCAGCCAAATACAGGACCATTCTGGATGAAAACCTGTTGGAGTCTGCAAAAGACCTGAAACTGGGACGGAGATTTATCTTCCAACAAGACAATGATCCCAAACATACAGCAAAATCTACAAAGGAATGGTTCACAAATAAACGTATCCAGGTGTTTGAATGGCCAAGTCAAAGTCCAGACCTGAATCCAATCGAGAATCTGTGGAAAGAGCTGAAAACTGCTGTTCACAAACGCTCTCCATCCAACCTCACTGAGCTCGAGCTGTTTTGCAAGGAAGAATGGGCAAGAATTTCAGTCTCTCGATGTGCAAAACTGATAGAGACATACCCCAAGCGACTTGCAGCTGTAATCGCAGCAAAAGGTGGCTCTACAAAGTATTAACGCAAGGGGGCCGAATAATTTTGCACGCCCCACTTTTCATTTTTTTATTAGTTAAGAAAGTTTCAAAAATCCAATAGATTTCGTTCCACTTCACAACTGTGTCCCACTTGTTGGTGATTCTTCACATAAAATAAAAAATTTATATCTTTATGTTTGAAGCCTGAAATGTGGCAAAAGGTTGAAAAGTTCAAGGGGGCCGAATACTTTCGCAAGGCACTGTATATTGTCTTTCTATGAAAGAACTGTAATATTAGCAATGCCTTTTCCTATTATAAAAATCTCGCAGAGGAAGTTGAATGTCACTGCAGCTGTAGCTTTAAATTTTAAATGACATTTTGCTTTCACAATTAAAAAGCAGTTTGACAGAATACACCTTGGCAAAGAGCCATGTTAAACTGCTTAATTTAATGTTCTTTTACAAAAAAATGCCTTTCTTAACATATCTTTAATAAAACAAGGGTCAGCATTCACAGAAACTACTTACATGCTTAAGACGAAAAAGCACATATTTTATGTTTAAGACTTACTATTTAAAGTATTCTGTGGTTTTATAAACTGGATTGATGTGCTCCAGCAGTTTTAGCTTATCACTGCAAACCACACTTTATTGCTAGGCCTACCTCAAAGAGAATGTAACGCACCTTCAGCCCTTTGATATTTCCATGCACATTTTATGATGTGTATTACTGAGAAGAAGAATTACTATGTTCTCAGCATATTTTTATGAATGCATAATCTTACGATAATATTCAGATCTGCAAATCTGTTTTGTCACTTGAGCTACCAGTTATTTGTTATTTAAGAAAATTTTTGGAAGATGTATTAAATGTCAAACATGAACAATACACTTTTGTATGGAAGATGTTTTCCTTTTTTATACCTAGCCCAAAGTTAAGAAAAATAACTCAAGTTTCAGTATATAAAAATGTGTCATCAATTTCCTGCTATCAACTCGACTTTTACAAAAAATATTAACAGTTATCCTAGAGTATACTATACATAAAATGTAAGAAGGTAACTTAATTTTCTATAATAAAATGTAAATATAATCAAAAAACACCATCATATCAGTTTTTTAGAGTGAATACCATGTTAATTTCAATTTTCTTATTAAAGAGTAACTATTATATGAATACAGGTGTGCAGTAAAGCAAATTTTATTATGCCATTAAATTGTAGTTTGCTCAAATTATGTGATGAACTGGATGGTCTCCTCTTGATTATAATATTTTCCTTTATAGCCATAAAAATTGCCACATGTTTGAAGGAACCAATAATTATTAGATATTTAAAGAAGTACCAATGTCTTTTGTTTCAGGGAATACTGTTGCAAAATGATAATATGCATGTTAGTTCTAAACACAAAGCTCCCAGGGTAATTTTACACAACTCTGGAATTTTAGTTTCCAACAAATCCATTAAATTAACATTGCCTTGGGTTTTGTAATTATAGGCAGTTTGGGTATTCCCTTGAAATATGAATAAGCTAGAATGCAAGTGTTTTAACATGTACTTGATACGGAAGCTTCTCTCAGGGGAACATCTATATTTCAACATCATAGAATCACATCATAGTATTGCCAGACTTCAAAAGAAATAAAAGTCCCTTGGGCACCATGCTATGTCTCTATTGAAAATGTAACAACTATTTTCTCTTTTAATATATAACAAAAAATAGGTTTCATTTTAAGGCATCTGTTCAAAAAACAATACTGTTAGTGAGAACAAAGATCATTTTATTTTTCTTAATCCTTTCAAACATCCCCTGTAGTTATGCATGGATTCCCTGCAGTAATTCAAATGTGTTTTGTGAAAAGGGCATTTTAAATTAAAACTTCCATTTTTTTTTTAGAATTGGAAATGTGACGTAATTGTTTTATGGGTGTGTTAGGGCTGGTCTTTCTTATTTCATATCTATCTTATATCCATATCTTTCATATCTAGGCAAATTTAATAAAGTTATATTCATTCAGAATAGCTCAATTCACTTTTAATAGCTCGAACGTGGATCAGCAGCTATATGGAGTAATAGTTTGGGCTCTGGACCTATACCCTTCTTCACTGACATTGTTCTAGTAGTATGCCCAGCTATATAAAAGTAATTTTGGATAAAAGCTTCAGATAAATAAATAATAAAATGGTATTATTTGTAGCATGCACAGATTTACTTCTTTCTCAAATACATTTTATAATAATAATTACATTTTGTTACAGAACATGCAGAAAGTAAAGATTTATCAAATACAATATTAAAACAGATGATTTTTATTCATTAAAAAAAGGCTTAGAATAAATTCAGGACCTGACAAATACATAGAAGATGACATTTAATGCTGAAATGTGCAGGGTGTTGAATGCAGGTAGCAAAGAAAATACATACACTGTACTGTACATATAATGGAGAAACATTACACTGGAAGAGACAACACTTGAGAAAGTCTTAAGTATATAGACACCTCATTTTCATCTACTAGACAATGCCAATATGCAACAAAGTTTACAACATATTGTTAAATTACGTAGTTAAAAGTCTATCTATATAACATTAACAAGTCTTAAACAGAACACTGAGATGGTCTGATTTAAGTATTTAAATCATCAATACCATCGACAAAGGATACAGGTGGAAACGATATAAAATTTAAGAACTATGTGGCATTTAAAAATGAGAATAAGAGACAATTCTCTACTTAAAGAGTTGTGGGAGTTAAAGCTGATACCCAAGCTCTGTTCAAGAAAAAGCTTAATGAGCTATATGTATCAGTTACTGTAGCTGCTGTAAAACAAAATGACTTTATAAGTCAAACATACTCCCTTAGTATTTTCAATGTTCTTAATCTTTTAGCTAAAAATACTATTGAACTTGTATTCAAAGGTTTTGAGTTTGCTACTTCTAACATTGAGAACAAATATTGACTTATTATTTGCAGAGCATTTGAAATGGAGACACTATACATAAAAAGTCCATATGCAACAATTCTTTGCATCCTGAAATTTCTAGGGAACTCTACTGCTTAGCTTTATCTTCAACACATGTTTCATTATTTTATAAAATAGGCTGCAGTTTGAGAAAATACTTTAGATAATTCATGCATATCATGGTAACTAGCATTAAGTTGAAGCTATCGTGTACTCAAAAGCATCCTATCATGGGACTCTCTCAAAACACTAATATATGTATATAATCTGGTATAATCTGTATAATCTGAGTGCATCTGTGTCATAAAGAGTCTTGAACAATCTTAATTTGGACCACTGAGCTAGGTTTTTAAAGTAAAAGGAAGTATTTCTCAGACTGCATCTTAATCAAGAGGACTGTCGAGCTTGTCTACTTCTCTATTTCTTCAATAAATATATAAATAAATATGACTGGGATGGGACTTACTGTAGACAGTTACAGTGAGAAAATGTCACAGTATATACAGAAAAAACTAGGGCTCTTATGGTTACTGTTGAAACAGATCATCAGCTATGTAGGAAGACAAAAGCACACGGGTCTGAACAGAGTGAGATACATTTAATTAGAAAAAAACAAGGGAGTTTTTTTAATTTTCAACTGAAAGTATCACAAAGAAGGAGGAGAATATCATACACCATGTCTGGACCTCCATATGTCAATGGGACTAACACTGATATTTTACTATTGTAATATGATTAAAATGTCCAGTCTTAAATAGTTTATGAACTGTCCCCATATCTGATCTGCACAGGTTTGTTGGGCATAAATATAAAGATGAGATTACTATGAAAGCCCGTTTCCGCCAGGGAGTAAAAACGAATGTGCTATGGTATCTCAGAATTCCGACTTAGTATCTCAGAATTGTGACTTAGTATCTTAGAATTCCGACCTAGTATCTCAGAATTCCTACTTAGTAACTCAAAATTCCGACTTAGTATCTCAGAATTGCGACTTCATATCTTACATTTGCGACTTAAAAATAGCCCACATTTCATTGTCTATCCTTTTGTTATTGCAACGGATTCGGGTTCTAGGGCTTGTGCCCTTGCCGCTCCCACCCTACTTCGTGCCTCACTGCATTGGCTCGAACCTCGGTCTTGCCAGGTGAGCTAAAGCAGACCTTTTATAAGTAAAAAAGGTCATACAATGGAAATATGTAAAAAATATGTTTCAGCTTTTATAATTGTGAATTCCTCTGGATGCGAAGTGTCTATTTCTGTATCTTATTTCATATTCTGTCTCCATTTTTGTATTTCTAGTGTTTAAATAAAAACTTTTTTAAAAAGCCCACTGTCCACTATTTCATCCAGGTACTATGGAAGCACATATTTTAGTCTGTCCATTTGTTATTGTAACGAATTTGGGTTCTAGGGCTTGTGCCCTTGCCGCTCCTACCCTGCTTCGTGCCTCACTGCATTGGCCCGAACCCAGGTCTTGCCAGCTGAGCTAAAGAACACTTTCTTTATCCCCGGCGGCCAGCATCCCTGTTATGCACAGGGGAGGGCGGTGCCGTCACCACACTGCAACCAGATCATACCACCTGTATGTTGGCCGTTCCGTTACACTATATTCATGAATCATACAGGATCATAGGATCTATAGGTCTGAAGAATTGTCTTGTACAGTGTCCTGATAAAAATCAAATTAATTACACAATTTGTTACAGAATCCCATTTCCGCCAGAGAGGCTTCCATAGTACCCGGATGGAATAGTGCACGGTGGGCTTTATAAAGAAGTTCTTATTTAAACACCAGAAATACAAACACAGAGAAAGAATATGAAATACAATACAGAAATAAACGCTTCACATCCAGAGGAATTCACAATTATAAAAGCTGAATATTTACATATTTCCATTGTATGTCATTTTTTACTTCTTTAGCTCAGAAAATATAGGTCTTCTTTAGCTCAGCTGGCAAGACCTGGGTTCGAGCCAATGCATTGTGGCACAAACTAGGGTGGGAGTGGAGAGGGCACAAGCCCTAGAACCCGAATCCATTGCAATAACAAAAGGACAGACAATGAAATGTGGGCTATTTCGAAATCGCAATTCTGAGATACTAAATCGGAATTCTGAGTTACTAAGTCGCACTTCTGAGATATAAAGTTGGAAATCTGAGTTATTAATTTAGAATTCTGAGATACTAAGTCACAATTCTGAGTTACTAAGTCGCAATTCTGAGATATAAAGTCGGGTTTCTGAGTTACTAAGTCGCAATTCTGAGATACTTAGTCGGAATTCTGAGTTACTAAGTCGCAATTCTGAGATACTAAGTCGGAATTCTGAGATACTAAGTCGCAATTCTGACATAGCGTGTTTTTTTTTTACTCCCTGGCGGAAACGGGCTTCCATAGATTACAGACCTTAAGAAAATGATTAATTTCATATATTGTTTTATATTTTATACTGATTTCATATGTCTGTTATCCTTTTAGAAGAAGAAATCTTTCTGTTTAGTGATGGATTATTTTGACTAGGGAATCCTATTCAGGACTTACACCTGAATGGTGAATTGTTTCTTATAAGAAACAGTTTCTCTCGTTTACCCTTTATTTTGTCTCTGGTGTCAAACACACAGAAAGGTGATAAAGTCATTAACAAATGGACAAAGTAAAGAGAAACTAGATTTGAGTAGGGGTAGAGGAATAGGGTCCAACACACATGTAGCAGATCTCTTTTTACTTAGCAACTCAATCACATACTGTAAGTATCATCAACAGGACTAAAATGAGAGAAGTTCAAACCTGTACACGTAGGAGTGGGCGTAGTTGTCATGACTGCAAGAGATGAGGTCATCAACTTGTTATTTATATTATATATTTTGTTGGGGAAGACTTATTGATATTGAAAAAGGTCTATAGGATTACTATAACATTTCTCACTAAGACTTGAAAATTAAAAGGATCTGCCTACCTTAAGGGTGGTCCTATACAATTTCTAATATTGTTTATAAAACTGTACATGATTACATTGAAATTCAATATTTGATATTTAATTATGAATATTTGACTTACTGTATATATTCATTTTGATATAGTATACTGTGACTGGCTGTCAATCAGAAAGTGCATTTGTATAGGGACTATAAAATTCAAACCATCATAGAATGATCGTGCTACTGTATATGCTCTAGAATGCTATAGCCCCAGGGAAGGATATATCATGACAAGCATGCAGAAATCAAAGTTGGCTAATAATAAAAATACCTAAT
The DNA here is from genome assembly GCF_040954835.1 of Lepisosteus oculatus. NCBI lineage: Eukaryota > Metazoa > Chordata > Actinopteri > Semionotiformes > Lepisosteidae > Lepisosteus > Lepisosteus oculatus. The sequence goes on from NC_090710.1 coordinate 9,327,608, forward strand.
TTGACAGACTGTTGCCAGATCTGATGTTTCAGCAGAAGACTCTTAGGAATTAGTTATGTATATAAGAGAAGCAGATGAGGCAGAAAGACAACTCTTCACAAGTCTTGATACAGGGCATGCTCCCTTCATGTCAGATTATTATACAGTAAAGGTTTTTTCTATTACATACTTAAATAGTGAGCAGATAATTTTGTTTTGTAGTAATCTTCTTTCGAATAACCAAGTGCCAAGATCAAGTTGTGTATCAATCATATATCACAGTTTATTTTATATTTATGTTTAGCATACAGTAGATCCTTGTCCAACTAAACACCTTCTGTAATAAGTAGGGATACATGAATGCAGTCATGTCAAGTCTCTCTATCTATAGTGAACTGTGCATTAAATGAAAACATAATACTATATTGTATAACAAAAGCATAAACCTTTATAATATTTTTAAATATTATGTAAAAATTCCTAAACACTTAGTGTTGATCGATGATGAAGAGTATTGATGATGATTATGCATTTGAAAAATGACATTTTACAGGTAATGTCATAAACTTACACATTTTCTTCTCTACACTACTATTTTCATGTGCCTTGCTTTATGATGCTATACTGTTTTGGTTGGGTAAAAACCAAAATAAAAACAGCCAAAAAAGGCAATTGAACAACTTGTGATAACAGCACACAAGCAAATTAGAGAGAAGATGGTCCAAAGTGTTGTAGAGATTGTTGAAAGATTCTAAAGCATGTCTTACCACATATGATTATGCAAAGTCATATTTTATGATTTTGACAGTTATTTATTTCCATGGATTTTTGTTTCCATATAATGGAATCTGCATGGGCCAAACCTGCATTGTAGAGCTTATTGTAGTAATTTAATCAATTGGACCTGAGTGCTGTACACTTCTGTGTTAGGAATATGGATATAACAATATGAATGGTTAATTGAATCAACTAAATATCCAAATTGCTTAAAAAGGGTGACCTATGAAATATCCTGAAATGTGTTTCTCAAGGACAAGAGCTAGGAAAACGTGATATGGTTTTATAACATTATAAAAGTACAGAACAGTATGGGCACTAACTATATACTCTTTCACACCCCTAGGACCACCCCTAGCATACTGTATATTACAAAATATACTGATACACTTGGTTTAATATAACCAGGGCAAGATTTTTCTGCAACGTCTCTAGGACTTTTAGGATTTCCTAGGAGAAATACATTTTATACTCCTTTTTTGTGTGAAGTTTAAATGGATCTTCTGTAGTTACTGCAAATTATTTGAAAAAAGAACACTCACATCATCATCTACACCTTTAAGAATTGTGGACAAAAAATAACTCATTTTGAAATTTTAATAAGTATTTCAATTGACATTTTTCAGTTACAGTATGTATGATGACACAGGCCCTTATTTTCCCTATGGGAAAACTGTTACTCCACAGTCTTTGCATTACATTGGCAATTTGCCTGCAGTTTGCTCATTGAGGAAATCAGACCCTATTGTGTCTTTGTTATTTAGATTTGCAGTTCTCAGTGAAAAAATGCAACAGAATTCAAATGGAGGGCACTCTGAATTAATGTACAGATGTCGTTTTGGTCGAAATCTTTCCTCCATTTGCAACTTCATGTCTTTAAGCATGCATAGTTAAAAAATATTCATAAGATGCTGTAACATCATATTAAACAGTATTTTATACTAAAATTGTTTTTTTTTTATATCTTCAGAAACATCTTACATCTTTACTTTACTTCATTAATACAGTAACATATTCTAAATTTTAGTTAGTAGCATATTTTAAATTGCCCTCAATTATAAAGGCCTTTGAATTTTCTTTTTGTGCTGATTTGCAATCTTGATGTAGTGAGTTTAATTTTATCTCCTTAATTTGCCTTAAGCATTTTTGGTCAGTCCAGTTTTCTTCTGTTTTACAGAAAACAGATATTAGTGGGTCTGTATTTGAATTTAATATGCTTCTATGGAAGAAAGTTTTTTTTAATACTAGGCTGGGCAAACGATTTTTAATTTTTTTTAAAAATAAATAAAAAATGAGATATAATGATGTGTTCCTGCTGAACTTAGACATTGCACGACTTTAAAACATATAAAAACAGGTTTTGAGAGTTAAAAACCACCTTTTATGCACGAAAAATTAGTGATTTTTCTTCCTCGTGATCAGCTCAGAATCTTTGTGTACGCTGTTAGGTTTTTACTTCTTAATTTAACGTTTAAAATACACGAATTTCATAAAGACAACACACGTTTCGAAGAGAAAAAGTCCCATTCTTTTCTCTTCCTGTTGTGTGAAACTCATCAGCAGGTCTTTTTTTCCCAATCAGAGGCTCTGAAAATAGCGTACCGCCCACTGCGCTCCGTCAGAGAGGGGCGCGGCACAGAGAGAGGGAGGAGGCGCGGAGCTCAGCAGTGCAGAACGATGTTCTTCTGCCTGGAGCGCTTATGGCAGCGATTGCGTCTGCATTTATAACTTAGTTTTTCAAATTAATCAAGCAATATGAAGCATCTCTTTTTACTTTTAAGTCACTTAATTATCATTAAGCACAGCTTTCTCACCACCTAGACTACTTTTTGATACCATCCTTAGACAAAGCAGAAACGTGTTGTTCTGTCTAATGACATTACAAGTGGAAAGATTACAGATTTTAATCGTCTTTAATTTTGTTATGTTATACATTTTAGAAACGTTTCATCCATACAAACACCACAAAACTATTCTCGATTGTATTTCTGAATGGTATGTTACACTTAGTTCACTGTTTTAAATACATCTAATTAAGAAAGTTAGGTGTTAGTATAAACTATTAGCAATAATATTAAATTTAGCACTGTAATAAGTTGTTGCACTTTCCCCCGCATCTTGTAAAAATATATTTTCATCGTTCAAATATACATTAAATCTGACTATCATATAATAAGTTAAATACAAAACTAAAGAAAAAATAGGGTTAAATATAATTCAAAATATTTTGCTAACAATGTTAACTGTTTATAAATAATAAATTGTATTAACTAAAGAGTAGAATGGCACAGTTGTTAGTATGCTTTTTGTTTTGTTTCTTTTTCATAAATACAACAGTAGTACCTGATGTCTCAGTGGCTTTCAAAATTAAATTATGCATGCAAACCTGCAAACTAGAAAGATAACTAAGATATCCATCCATTTATAATTGTGGCAAAGTGGTTAGCATTGCTATCTTGGAGCACTGGGGTCCTAGGTTCAATTCCTGCCATCCTGTGTGTATGGGGTTTGCATGTTCTCTCTAGGTTACATGGTTTTTCTCCATATGTGTGATATGACTCCCTCTCGCACTCCAAAACATACTGGTAAGTTAATTGGTTTATGGGAAAACTGGCCCTGGTGTGTGTGTGTGTTTGTGTCTGTCTGTCCTGTGATGGACTGGCGCTATGTCCAGGGTGTATTCTGCCTTGTGTCCGTTTCTTACTGGGATAGGCTCCAAATCCTCTGTACTGGATAAAGAGATTAGAAATGGATGGAAGTAAAGGCACTGTGTGGATGGAACTATACACAGTGTTAGAAACCCACTATGAAATGGCAGCATCTCACTGAGAATAAAATATTTTATAGTGCTGGCTTAAGGAAACAGCCTTTCCACCTCTCTTGCACATCAGTATCCATACCTAGTTATTTAAACAAATTGCCTCTAATTATAAACATCTTAATATGTTGGCTCTGTGGATCCGCATCAGCTATGTTTGCCCATTCCTTCAATTCATGTGCATCCAACACACAGTTCAACACTAGCAACTACACAAAATCTAAAATACAATCCTCATTTCAGTATCTATGTAAACATACAGTCTGTTAACTTCATCATCTTCATCAAAAGTATGCCTAACCCCATTAGGAAGTGTTCTTGTTATCAGTGTATTCCTCAGCTTTCCCCAGATTATCTTCTTCTTACCAACATCTCTAGTCTTTTATCCTGCAATAACTCAGCCAACACTTAAATCTCCAAAAGTTGCTTGTGTTAATTTCTTGAAATCACAAATATCATGTGTAAATACTGGCCATGTAATATTCTGCATTGTGCAGTAATAGTTTATTTTAAAGGGAACTAGAGAAACTAAGAACTAGAGAAATAAAGAAAGCCTTTTTTGTTCTAGAATTAATAAATGCACATCCTGTTCACTGGGGAAATTAAATCCACACTGAGCAATCTTCAATATGTTCAGAATATGACAGCGAGAATCCTATCAGGGATGCATTACACCTGTTTTCAAGTCCTTGCATTGGTTATCTATCAGGTTTCGAGTCAACTTCAAAATCCTCATCCTCATTCAGTACCTACAGTATATGGCTTATTATCTGTCTACTCCCCACCTTTGTCCGTCTGACTCTGGTCTTCTAGCTGTCCTCAAGAACATCTACATTCTGTGGGTGACAGGGTCTTCTCTAGCTGCACCCCAGAGCTCTCAATTTGTATTCCCAGTGATATCAGTCACGTACCCTGAGTGCATTTAAATCTAACCTCAGAACCTTTCTTTTCAGAAGACTTAGTGTCTGTATCTGCTTCATTTTCTAATCTTGGTAGCACCTCTAACTGCTTGTCTTTCTTATATGTATTTACTTTGTAATCTGTGGTCCTTTTATCTGTTTTTATATCTACTGTATTGCTTTGAGATGCCACTTTTAAAGGTGATATATAAAATAAAGTTTTTTTTATTATTGTTATAGAGAAACATGATCAGTTTTCCCTGGTTCAGATAAAAAGATCTAAAGCATACTAGTTTGTCACTCTTCTCATTCCCTTTGCTAAATAACTTTTCATACTAATCTGATCAATCTAACTGCCTGTTTTCTGTGCTTTCTCTATCCTGCTAGATTTGCAATTATTCTGAAAATTTTCATCTTGAAATAACTCATTTCTAAATACCTTTTTTCACTGTTAAGATCTTGCAGCAACTCTGCGACAAAATATACACTTAGCACAGTTCATCCTGCTACAAACATTGAATAAAAAAATGTTACAATTTCTATATTTATGTCTTTATTTAGTGGTTTCATTAGTGACAAAGGCTAAACTTTCTTGGAAAAATGTATTTTATGTGTTGCGGAAAAAACTGACTTGCTTTAACAAAGTATGTTTACAAATCCTTTCACCTGGCAATCTACCTGAATGCCCAACTATCTGAGAAGCCCTCCATGAAACCATGGTTGCTATTAATTCATTTAGGGCTCATTGACAGAAGGGCTCATTGCTGTTTTTTATGCATGCTAATTTTCTGATTCCTCACTCTGTTTCATGTTTATAGATAAGACTTTATTGATCGCGAAGGGAAATTGATGTACATGTTCATGTACATGATGAACATGTTTGCATGTTCTTTTGTAACATACACCTTTTTTTGATTTTTTTGTATATCTAAGCAAGTGTTCCTGCATCCCTCTTCTGCACTATAGGCATGGCTTTTTTTCTGTTTGCTCCATTTCTAAAACTTTTTGCTCATGTGCATTTTTGTATTTTTTTACACCTCTAGCACTTTAACGTCCTGAATTTTCATTTGCCTTAATTTGTAGAATGAATTTGAGTTTTAGCCTTAAAAATCGTAAGTTTTCACTATCTTTTGTTTCTTGTCCTACAACTGTTATTATTGATCACAGAATTATTGTACTTGACATGACTTCATTCAGCCTTTCCTGAACGTCTATGACAGGCAGAGAGAGTGCTGTTTCTGGTGCGATCTTTTGGAGCTGACATTTCACTGTTTTAAACGAACAAGAAATTAGATTGCTCATAAATCACTTATCCTATATAAATACAGCGTAATTGCCCTCCGAAAATCCTCTTTTTCTTGTTCGTTTTAGAGACCTTGATCGAAACTGATTTTAGATGTCAGAAAGGATTTCTTTTCTCTGTATTTCTTACATTGCTTTGTGAAGATTTTAACTTTATATTTAGGCTCAGATTTCAACTATAAATCGTACACTAATTAATAGCAGTAAATACTGATGTTTTGCTCCCTCTAACCACAAAAATATATATGTTTTGTAGCTGGGATGAACTTTATTTCGTACGCGTAGCTACTACCATTCGTACACGAAGCGGTTAAAGATGGCGGCAAATCAGACACCCGGGGGGGGCGTCTTCTCGCCTCCATAACTAAAATGCCAAATAGGAGTGGCTTAAGCGACATACACAGTCGTGTAACTGACAGTTTGAGGTAGCCTATCGTGAAATTTCGCTTTGTTGCTGATAGGTTAAGCTTTTGAAACTCTGCCCCAAAATCATGTGACTGATTTTTCGCCCTGTTTCGTTGGTTAAACGCAATGATCACAAGCACCACCATGGTAACTGGGATGTGTAGTTTTTAATTCCGTTTGAATTATAACTGTACGTACTGTCTTCATATTTGGCCAGGGCTTTAAAGAGAAGGCGCACCAAAAAATTTCGGTGCCGTCGTCTCTGCTTTAAAGGTACCCCCGTGCTGGAAGAATTTGACCTCGGAACATTTGCCCAGCGTATTAATACTTTGCCAGAGATTTTTAGGCATTGTATAGAATGCACTTTTTTATGCTTTTGTTTTTGCTTTTACAATAACTTTAAGCATTGTGGTAATGACCCATTGATCATTTTAAAAATGTCAATCATTTTTCTTCTTCCTATTTTTAATCCGTAAAAACTTATTTTTGTAATTAGCATATTTAAATATTATGTTAAAAAAATCAAATTATAATATATTGTCCACAAATCTTTGTGCAGTTGCTCATGAATCATGAAATATGTTATGTTACATAAGTTATGTTTTAAATTTTATATACATATACCCAACCCTTGGTTTTACTGGATTATTTTATCATGAAGCAAATAAGGAAAGAAAGTGAGTGGGGCAGACTTCAGAACTATTAATGGAATATTAGTGGTATAAATAAAAAACACAGTAGAATATCAACTGTTTTTTTAAATTGCAACAAAAATCCAGCTGTAGCAACTTAATAGCTGCATATTAAGTCGTGGACTGGGTAGTATGGTAATATCTAGAGACTCTCTCCAGCTTTGAGCTCAATTTCAACAAAAAAATGTGTGGAACAAAGTTGGAGACCAGATGAACTTGTGCTTAGTATGGTGCTAAGCATCAACATTGTTGTTCTAATTTAAATGAACCACAGGGATCTCTGAATCAATACATTTCAATTAATCTGATCAGTAAGTAAATACACAGGCCTTTCTATACCTCGTGTTAGTATCTAACTGAATTTCTCTGATAATTTAATGTTAATTTTTAATTTAAGAACAGCATTTTTGCTAAAATATACCAGAAGAATAAGCGAACACAACACTATTTTGGTTTTACTGTATGTATTGGCTACATTTGTGCCAGCAATACTATGAATGTACGTTTTATGCAAATTCAACTGCTACTTTGTTGTACTTCATCTAAGAGTTTTTTTTTATTACACTACCTCCATTTGAGGTAATGAATTAGATAAGTTACAGGTTTGTTGTGCAATGAGTGACAAAGGCATGTACTGCTTATTCCTTACAGCACGGTTAGTAAATTATTACAAAAAGCACCAGCTAATGTCCAAATAGCATTAGCTATTTTATTTCTTAAACAGAATTTGTATGAATATAAGGTGCTGGTACATGGAACTGGATTTAATACACAAGTAAAAAAAAAGGTAAACTAAGGAGAGTTCTGTAACAGATCTTTTCAGATCAGTGCTGTTGACTTGTGAGCCTTTCAAATTTTTACACATCATTTTTCTTTTGTCGTCCTTGTCTTTCCTTTGGTCTGCATACCAGTCCATTAAGATCCAGCAGTATCACTGTGTCATGTGCAGTCCTACAGAACCTTTCTATCTACTGGATGAGCCTCCTGGCACACTCTGACTGTTTCAACACTGTTATTATAAGACTGTGGCCACAGGACAGAGAGGGGGCAGTGTTCTGAAGAACTGTCATAAAATAAACGAATAGATGGCAATATGAGTTTTTTTTTCATTGACCTAGCCTAACATTTGCGTACACAACTTATTCCCTGTACCTCGAAATCCACAATATCAAACACTAGACTAGAGTCCCATCACAATTAAAAATATGCCAAGTCTATTCAATTAACAACCAAATGTGACAGAACACTTTTAAGATTTACACCCAATTTAAATATGTATTTTCTTAATTTTAGGTCTCTTTGCTCGCATATTCAAGCCTCTCCATGCATAAGCAGTAATACAGCTACTAATAAAGTTAGACATTAAACTTTTTATTATTAAATTACACTTTGATTAATAAACACTTGTATTCATAATTTTCATTATGAATAATTGTGGTGTGACAGGAAAGCAATTTTAGTTACATATTACAATAATTTTCAAGTGACAGATACATATGTTTATTACTTAGTAATGATATTATTATCTCTGTATTCAGAAATGTTCCAGTGTTCTGCTTAGTACAGTACTTAATATGTTATTTAGTTCCTTAAATATGAAGAGGTAGTTTAAGTTAGACCCTAACTTCAGTAACCTCTAGAGGGTAGCAGCTGTTACACTGGGTTCATTGCAATTAAGAACAGGTTTAGTATGGAGCTAGGGACTAATTTCAGCTGCCAAATTCATTGCAATTGATCTTAAGGTAGCACACTAGTTTAGTACAGAGCTGTGTGCTAACCATGGGCTAAACTCCAGTTAGTACACTGATTTCAGTTTGTTGCAATTGACCAACTCACAATGTTTAATTCACTATATGTCATACCATGTGTTAAAAGTGGACAAAAGTGGGTGCATAATAAGGCTTCCATTTTTGTTTGTACAGTAGAAACATAACTGTCAGGTAAAATAATTAGGCAATGCAAAATATAAATGATATTTCTGCTTTTTCATTTGACTGGTAGCAACATTACCGTCGACTATAACCTTGATGTGACCATTTGTTCAGTAATCAAGACACCAAAAAAACTAAACAGTACAAAAACTAAAAAGCTCCTACCATCCATTTATTTGAACGTGCAGATCACTATTTTGGTGTTATACTGTGTGCTCTCTGTACTCTCAAAGTATGTATAGTATAGTAGTAGTAGTATATATACTATATAGTAGTAAGTACAGTATGTTTTCCAAATGGCTGTATAATAGTACAGTTGCAAGAAGAAGTTAGTGAACCCCTTGGAATTACCTGGATTTCTGCATTAATTACTCATAAAAATCTGGTCTGATCTTCAGTTAATTCACAATAATAGACAAACACAATCTGCTTAAACTAATAACACACAATCAATTGTACTTCTTGACATATCGTTTAAACAGTCAATCAATCAAAGTTTATTTTTCAAATGCACAACAATACATCATGCAGCAGTAGTAGCTGGCAATGAAATGTCTTTTCTACGAGCAGTGCAATAGAAATTGAATAAAATAAACTCAGACAAAACTCAATATAAATAGAGCTGCTATGTGTCCAGGGTGTATGCAATACATTATGTCCAAATAGTCCAGTATGCCGAATACAATTAAAACTGTATGTCCATGTAACCATTACTGGTGGTTTGCTGAAGGAACTGCTGGTTCCTTAGGGGGCGAATGGTGGCACTGTGGCTAAGGATCTGTGCCTGTGGCTGGAAGGTTGCCGGTTTTAAATCCCACGACCAGCAGAGGAATCCTACTCAGTTGGGCCCCTGAGCAAGGCCCTTAATCCCAGCTGCTCCAGGGGTGCTGTATAAATGGCTGAACCTGCGCTCTGACCCCAAGCTTCTCTCTCCCTGCCTGTGTGTCTCATGGAGAGCAAGCTGGGGTATGCGAAAAGAAATTCCTAATGCAAGAAATTGTATATGGCTAATAAGGTGATCTTATCTTATCTAGGCTGGCTATTTAGCAGTCTTATTGCCTGGAGGTAAAAGCTGTTCCGTAATCTGTTTGACATTGACTGAATGCTTCAGTACCATTTACCGGACAGTAGGAGAGAAAACAGTTTGTGACTGGGATGACTGGGGTCCTTGAGAATGGACCTGGACTTCTTAAGACATCTAGCTGAGTAGATATTTGAGTAGATGTTTGGTAGCTCACAGCTGGTAATGAGCTGCGCTGACTTCACCACCCTCTGTAGTAGTTTGCAGTCCAAGGAAGAGCCTTTCCCATATGAGGCAGTGATGAAAAGGATACTCTCAAAAGTGCACCTGTAGAAGCTGGCCTGGATATGTAACTGCATGCCGAACTTCTTTAGCCTGCGGAGAAAGAATAGGCACTGCCGTGCTGTTTTGACCACAATGTTGGTGTGGTGGGTCCAGGTTAAGTGCTCTGTGATGTTAACTCCCAAACAACTTAAAACTGCTGACCCTTTCCACTGCAGTCCCATGATATAAACAGGTATGTGATCTCCTCCCTGGTGTTTCCTATAATCCACAATCATCTCCTTAGTCTTACTGATGTTTAGAGAGAGGTTGTTCTCCTGGCACCATGGTGTCAGGGTTTCAAACTCCTCCCTTACGCAGACTCTTTACCATCTTTGATCAGGCCGATGACTGTTGTATCATCCACAAACTTAATGATGGAGTTTGAGTCATGCCTGGTGACACAATCATGGCTAAATAAGGAGTAGAGAACAGGGCTAAGCACACAGCCTTGAGAGGCTCCAGTGTTTAGTGTCAGGGTAGAGGATATGTTGGTGCCCACCCTCACCACCTGCCACCACCACATTCACAGTCCAGACTGGAAAAAGAATGTGAACCCTTGTAGTTAGTAACTGGTAGAACTTCCTTTAGGAGCAATAACCTCCACCAAATGGTTCCTGTAGCTGCTGATGAGCCTTGCACAAAGATAACCCTAACCCTAACCCTGACATTCTCCTGTAAAACTTCTTGATACAGTTTTGAATAAATTGTTCCCTCTATGATAGCAAGCTGTCCAGGCCCTGAAGCAGCAAAGAAGCTCCAAACCATGATGCTCCCTCCACCATGCTTCATGGTTGGGATGAGGTTTTGGTGTTGGTGTGGAGTGTTTTTTTTCCTCAAAATATAGTGTTGTACGTTTCTGCCAAAGAGTTCAACTTTTGTCTCATCCATCCACAGAAGCGTTGTGGAACTTTAAGAAGGTCTTTAGCAAACTTGAGACATGCAGCAATGTTTGTTTTGGAGAGCAGTGGTTTCTTCCATAGTGTCCTTCCATTAACACGATTCGTGTTCAGTGTTTTTCTTATAATGGACACATGAACAGACTTTGGCAAGTTCAAGAGATTTCTGCAGGTCCTTTGCTGTTACCCTAGGGTTCTTTTTCACCTCCTTCAGAATGCTGCACTCTTGCTGTGATCTTTGTAGGATGCCCACTCCTAGGGAGAATAGCAACAGTACTGCATTTCCCCCATTTGTAGACAATTTGTCTTACTTGGGATTGATGAACACCCAGACCTTTAGAAATGCTTTTGTAGCCTTTTCCAGCTTGATGCATCTCTAGAATTCTTCTTCTAAGGTCCTCTGATATTTTTTTTGATCGGGTCATGGTTCACATTCACAGCTATTTCTTGAAAAGAGCAGACTGTCAGTAACCTACCTTTGTGTGGCTTTTTTATAGGGCAGGGCACCTCCAACCCACACCTCCAATCTCATCTCATTGATTGGAATACCTGGCTCCAATTAGCTTTTGGAGAAGTCATTAGCCTAGAGGTTCATATACGTTTTCCAACTTAGACTGTGGATGTTTAAACGATATGTTCAGTACTGATAATAAGAAGTACAATTGTTTGTGTGTTATTAGTTTAAGCAGATTGTGTTTGTCTCTTTATTGTGACTTAGTTGAAGATCAGACCACGTTTTTATGAGTAATTAATGCAGAAATCCAGGTAATTCCAAGGGGTTCACAAACTTTTTCTTGCAACTGTATATAGCATGTTGTAATAGTATACATTATATATGTACTAGTAATGTATTAATCTAGTAGTAATGTAGTACAGTAGTGTAGTAATGCAACATAATAATGTAATGTAATAATGTAATGGAATAGATTATGTATTGTATATTATAGTAGTAGTATAGCATATAGTACAATGTATATTATGTTTGAGTAGGTAACTATGTCTGCACGCGTAGACTGCAAAGGAACAAGAAAAGGTTTCTTACATGCTGAAAAGAAGAAAAGAAACACGTTTCGGCTATGAAGCCATCTTTGGCTCCTTTGCAGCCTATGCATGCTGACACAGCCACCTACTTATACTATGTCAGTCTACTTCTGCTGTGAACCATTATGCCTTCCACTAAATATTATTCTAGTTCTCTTTATCGTTCCTTCTCCTCCTCCCTGGGCTACTTGTCCCCTTCTCTCACCAAACCACTATTCCGTCTCTTCACAGCGAGAAGACCAGGCTTTCTAATCACCTCATTTTCCTTACAGGAAATAATATATCCTGTATAATATATAATATTCCATTTGAATATCATTCCTAACAGATTTCATCTAAAATTTAACACTTTTTCCTTTTGGCTCTGATACCACCAACACATACACTTACTTATAGATGAGTCTTTCTTCATTTTAGTGATATTGGTCATGTCCTGGCAGGGTCCATTTTGTATCCTGCTGTTTCCCCTGACAACATCAACATTCCCACGAACTCCCCACCTATCACTCATACTAGATCGAGGCGCTTTTCAGTCAAGCCAATCCTTTTTTCAGTCAGACTCCCTATCTACTGTAGTTCTCAATCTAATTAATTAGAAGCCTATTTTGTTTCTTTGAACTGCTGTATCGTTGCTTCCTTTTGCTGCTATACAGCACTTTTTTCCTTTTTTTACCTTTTCCCTTTTTTGTCTTGTTCATTTTTTCTTCGCCCCCACTTTTTTCTCCTTTTTCTTTGTACTTTCTGTGTTGCCTCACCAGCATCCCCTCTTTATTTTTTGGCTGGGAGCCTCACTTATTTTTTTAGATTTATCTTGCAATACAGTATGGCAGTTGCCCCTCTCACTGATGTAAAAAAAAAGGGACCAAACCATGGGAAATGGAATCCTGCAACACATGGGCATTCAAAGAACAGAAACAATGCTTTACTTCAGCCCCAGTGCTTTGCCATCCGTACTCTTCATAGACCTTTGAAGTAGAAGTTGATGTCTCAGATGTAGGTTTTGGAGCAGCATTGTCCCAAAGACAAGAATCACTACCTAAACTCCATCCTTGTGCAGAATTCTCCAGAAAATTAACCCTGCGAAGCAAAACTATGAAGTTGGTGACCAAGAATTCCTAGCAATAATAATAATAATAATAATTGCTTACACTTATATAGCGCTATTCTGGACACTCCACTCAAAGCGCTTTACAGGTAATGGGGACTCCCCTCCACCACCACCAGTGTGTAGCATCCACCTGGATGATGCGACGGCAGCCATAGTGCGCCAGAACGCTCACCACACAACAGCTATCAGTGGGGAGGAGAGCAGAGTGATGTAGCCAATTCATAGAGGGGGATTATTAGGAGGCCATGATTGGTAAGGGCCAATTGGAAATTTGGCCAGGACACCGGGGTTACACCCCTACTCTTTTCGAGAAGCGCCCTGGGATTTTTAATGACCACAGAGAGTCAGGACCTCGGTTTTACGTCTCATCCGAAGGACGGCGCCTGTTTTACAGTATAGTGTCCCCGTCACTATACTGGGGCATTAGGACCCACATGGACCGTAGGGTGAGCGCCCCCTGCTGGCCCCACTAACACCTCTTCCAGCAGCAACCTTAGTTTTTCCCAGGAGGTCTCCCATCCAGGTACTGACCAGGCTCACACCTGCTTAGCTTCAGTGGGTTGCCAGTTGTGAGTTGCAAGGTGATATGGCTGCTGGCCGCCATAAAATGAGGAGTAGATACATCTACTAGGGGGAGCACAGAATCCATTCATAGTGTACATAGATCACAAGAACCTCAAGTGTCTTTGGAAGGCTAAACGTCTTAACCCTCATTAGGCGCGGTGGTCCCTTTTTTTTCCCAGTTTGATTTTTCCATCTCCTATCAACCTGGGACTAAAAGTGTTAAGGCCAATCTCTGTCTGAGTTGTTGAAGTAGGTTTACTTGAGTTTGAACAAAAGGTCGCTATAGCTCATTCCACATAACTGGCCCCATCAAACACTATGCCTGACAAAAAATATGTTCCAACACATACCCGACATTGGGGCCATTTATTTAGATTAGCAGGACATCCTACTTGCACACTGGAGATCCTCTGCAGGTATTTCTGGTGGCAGTCCATGAGAACTGATGCAACCACCTATGTAAATGCCTGCCCAATATGCAATCAGGCGAAGAACTCCAGATGACCACCTGTGGGACTATCATTGCCTATCACTGATCAGCTGTGGAGCACATCTCTACAGTACATATTTCATCCCGGGTCTTCACCATTCCTGGGGATATTCTGTAATTCTCACACTTATCAACCGATTTTCCAAAGCCACTCACTTCATACCTCTGCCCAGACTACAATCTGCAGCCCAAATGGCCAAAATATTCACAAAAGAGGTGTTCCATCTTTATGGATTCCCATCCACAATCCACAATCCACAAAGGCCCTTAATTTGTTTCTCAGTTCTGAATGGCATTTTGCCCTAAATTGGGTACATTGGGATACTATCTGGAGACCAATGACCAAACCAAACGGGTGAATCAGGACCTTGAAACATATTTACACTGCCACATGTCCCCTTTTCAGGACAATTGGACACCCCTTCTTCCTTGGGTCGAGCTACCTCTGAAACTTTTAGTGAATACTTCCACCAGAGCATCTCCATTTGAATGTCAGTATGGGTTTCAACCTCCTTTTTTGGACTATCGGCCCTAACCACACATGTGCCCGCTGCAAACCAAGCAGCTAGGGACATGGAAGGGGTCTAGAACCTGGATCCCTTCCTGACATATGAATTGCACTTTACTAAAATGGCCATTTCACTCCGTATTCCCCTCTTGCCTTCAAGATCTGGCCGGAGACTATCCGATAAGGTGGGGGGGGGGGGGGGGGCTGTCATGCCTGGGCCTGGTCTGACTCATGTCCTGGTGCATATAAACTCTTTAGGAGTCTCCAAGACTGAAATTTCAGTTCATGCCTAATAAGTAAACACATACACTTATAGATTAGCCTTTCGTCATTTAAAGTGACAGTTGTCATACCCAGGCAGGGTCTGACTTGCGTCTGGCTGTTACTCCTGGCAACAGAAACATTACCATGAGCTCCCACCTGTAACTCAAAATAGATTTTGACACCATTCAATTAAGGCAACGTTTTAAAAAAAATCAGGCTCCCTATTTAGTTCCCAGTCTCATTAATTAGAAGCCCTATTTAGTTTCTTCCAACCGCTTTATCATAGCTCTATCTCCGTGCAAACAGTCACATGTCTCTAAATGAAAGTTTGTCTTTTGCTTCTTTGCTTTCCTGCTTCCTTGTGCTGTGATACTTTTACCTTTTCCCTTTTTTGTCTTGTCATATTTTTCTTTACCCCTTTTTCCTTCTATTTTTTCTTTTTTTCTTTATACTTTATTTTTCCTTTTTTTTGTAAACCATTCTTAATGCTCTGGCTCACCAGCCTCCCCCCTTTATTTTTCTGCTGAGATTTGATTATTTTTTTAGAAAATTCATGTATCATTCCCTCTCAAATCTCCTGATCCTACCATATATTACCATTTCATTATTATCTTAAACTGGCACTTGGGCTTCGACTAATCACCACACTGCAACACAGTAATGGATGTACAGTATACACAGTACAATGGTTGTATTCTGGAAAATCAACAAGCAATACATATATATTTGAATGTAGATTATGAAATTTAAATCTAGTTATATTTTTGGAAATCTTTATATAAATTATTGTATGTAAAAAGACGCACCAAGGTACAGTATGCAAGTATGTAAGGAAGTGCATAACATATCAATTAAATATTTTTGGATATTTATGAGAAATTATAAGGACGATTTTTCATAATACCATTAATATATTAAATAAATGTAAAATCTGCTATGAATGAAATGTTAGTTTTATAAGCTTTATAAAGTTTACTATAATATTGCAGTATATCTTGCATTATCATAACACTTTATTGGTGTAAAGTAAGACATTATTAGAAATATTAAAATAAGATCCATGCGTAATATATATATATGATTTCAATACGTACATTTTTATGTAGCCAGTGTGAGGTCAACATTATCTGAAAGAAATTCTAGATATGAATTTTAAACTTCATCAAGTTACACATCTATGATATATGCGATACACATATTTCAATATTTTGAAAGAATTTGCACATGTTCCTTGCAGGCATATGCACATGTGGAAATTGCATTACTCATCTGCAGTGTAGTTCCAGGTGTAAGGTTGGAATCAAATCCCCAAGGTCCACTGGCATGAGGCTGCTTATATTGAAATTTCTGGTTGATCTGCATGCTGGCAGACCTCATCATCCCTGCTGCTCTAATCTGCTTCTTCACAGCTGTTCTTTCCTCCCTGCACAACTGTTATTCTTACCTGGCAGTTTGCAATGTGGCCAGCTGATGGAAAGTCTACTGGAGTAATCACCATAACATTTTACAGATTTAGAATTATGGACACTAAGTAACTCAACTTATCAGTTTTCTTCAGTCTGTATACAGTGCTTTCAGCCTTTAAAATACTTTCATTGTGTATGACAATGAAAAAATGCAGCTCACTGCTTAAACTATGTTTTTATATTTCTTTAGCTACTGCATTTTATGATGACAAAATGTTCCAGTCTATATTTTGCAATGGAGAAAACAGCTAGCGTTTTTTTTTTCTTGTTGTGAGATGGTTTTGTATAATGTCATGCTTTCCCCATGACAAAGAACCAATTAAAAAATTGCACAACAGAATTTCTAATTCTGTATTGGACTTGACAGTCACCTGGTCTGACAAAATTATATTTATAAAATTATAAATTATAAATATTTAAATTTATAATTAAAAATATAATTAGAAAATTATATTGTGTGATGTGCCCACTGGCAATCACTCATTTTACACTCAAATTTACATGTGTAAAATGAAAATCATCATAAGAAAACCACCAATACATCCATACATCTATATATATATAATACAGTGCCTATAGAAAGTCTACACCCCCTTGGACTTTTTCACATTTTATTGTTTTACAGCATGGAAGCATGATGTATTTAACTGAGAATCAACACAAAGTACTCTATAATGTCAAAGTAAAAAAAAAATCCAGACATTTTAGTAATTTAATTAAAAATAAAAAAACAGAAAATAATTGAATGCATAAGTTTTCACACCCCTCCAGAGTTAATACTTGGTAAGACCACCTTTGGCAGCAGTTACAGCTGTGAGTCTCTTTGGGTAAGTCTCTATCAGCGTTGCACATCTTGACACTGGAGTTTTTGCCCATTCTTCTGGGAAAAATAGCTCAAGCGCCATCAAATTGGATAGGGACGGTTTGTGAACAGCATTTTTTAAGTCATTCCACAGATTCCATGCTCAATTGGATTGAGGTCTGGGCTTTGACTGGGCCACTTCAGGACATTTTTGGTTTTAAGCCACTCTAATATGGCTTTTGCTGTATGTTTCGGGTCATTCTCCTGTAGAAAGATTAATTGTCTTCCAAGTCCCAGTGCTCTTGCGGATTGCAAAACATTTTCCTCCAGGATTTTTCTGTGCTTAGCTTCATCCATTTTTCCTTCTATCTTTATGAGATTCCCAGTCCCTGTCACAGAGAAGCATCCCCAAAGCATGATGCTGCCACCATGCTACACTGTAGGGATAGTGTTCTCAGGGTGTTGTGCTGTGTTAGATTTGCATCAAACATAAAATTCAATTTTGGTCTCATCAGACCATAGAATCTTCCTCCAAATTGTTGAGTCTCTCACATGCCTTTGGGCAAACTCCAGCACAGATGCAAGATGAGTTTTTTTCCAACAAAGGCTTTCTTCTTACCACCCTTCCGTACAAGCCATATTTATGAAGTGTGCTTGCAATTGTTGTCTCATGCACAGTTTCTCCCATCTCTGTCATGGAGGACTGTAACTCCTTTAGAGTTGCCATAGGACTCTTAGCGGCCTCCCTTGCTACAGCTCTACTTGCCCTTCCTTGCCCAGTTTTGGAGGATGGACAGTTCTGGGCAGATATTCAGTTGGTCCATATTTTCTCACCTTTTAAATGATGGACTTCAATGTGCTTCGACGTATATTCAATGTTTTGGAAATGTTCTCATGACTGGTATTTTTCAAGAACCTTGTCTTGGATCTGTTTGTAATGTTCCTTGGTCTTCATTGCATAGTGTTTCCTTGGAAATGCACTAAGTGGGAAAGTTCCAGATACAGGTGTATTTATTCTGAAAGCATGTGAAACACCTCAACTGCACACAGGTGGACTCCAGTCAAGTAATTATGTGACTTGGAGAAGAGATTTGGTTACATCAGAGGTAATTTCGGTGTGTCAAAGCAAGGGGGTGAATACATATGCATTCAATTATTTTCTATTTTTTATTTTTAATTAATTTAGTAAAATTGATTTTTTTACTTTGACATTGTAGGGTACTTTGTGTTGATGAGTGGCAAAAATTCTGTTAAATACATCATGGTCCCATGCTGTAACATAATAAAATGTGAAAAGTCCAAGGGGGGTGTAGACTTTCTATAGGCACTTAATATATTATATACTGTATATTAGTATGTAACTGTCAAAAGTTTAATTACTTCCAGTAATTACTTCCTTTTTTTAAATAACTAAACAAAATATACTTGTTTTGCATTCATCTTATATTCAGACCTTTGTCTCTGAAGTGCTGTGCAGGATTTGCTGTTCATTGGGAGGGCGAAATACTGAACAATGGAGCTAATGGTGAAATAGTTACACAAGGATTTCTTTCCTGTATTTTTATAATTGTAAACTTAACCTTAAACTAGGGGTTAAGGTACATGTTGTTGGCTGTTGATATGACTAAAAGCATCCAGAGTAACAACTTTATTCCAAATTATACCATACATCAGAGAAGGAAGTGACAATGGTCTATGAAAGTATTGTTGACTTATTTGAATTTTGCTGATTGCAGTTCAAGCCCTTGAAGATGATAACATAAAACAAAAACAATATAATTAAATTGAATTAATATTTTGTAGGTCACTTCACCAGTATTTTTTCAAAATTGAAGTATTTCAAGTGGGTAGCTGCGTCAGCATGCGTAGGTTGCAAAGGAACAAGTAATATGTTTATTCCATGCTGAAAAAAGAAGAAAGAAAACACAACGTTTTGGCTGTGGAGCCTTCTTCAGGTGTGAGAAAGACAGGACAACAACTTTAACAACACCTTTTCCATCCTACAGGATGATCCCTCCATTGGGGCCCTCTTTTCTGACCACCCCATCATCTCATATCTCCAACCACCTAATCTGCATGACCTTCTTGTTCACAGCTCCCTTGACTGCCCTCAGCAACCATCCACACCAGACACACCGGAAACAGAAAGGTGACTCAGTACCGTTTCAGAGACCATGTTAAAACTGTGAAGATGAAAGATTTCTTCAAGCCTATTGTTTCTCATTTCACCTCTGATGGCAATGATCACACTAATCTTTCCGTCTGTGTTCTCAAAGATGGTTTTCCTAACTCCCACATCAGAAAGACTACAGAAACTAAAATTATCCTGCAGCTAGGATCACACCTTTCCCCTTCTCTCAACGACTGACTCATTTTCTTTGAAATGTTCTCTATTTAATGTTGGTTTTATTTCACACCTCTCTTCACCTATCCTGACTTAACACTACCTGATTGGCCACCCTGTCTGTCCCCTGCTCCTACCTCCCGCCCCTTCTCTCTCCTAGCTTTTGTTCTACTTTGCTACTTTACCTTTGCTTACTGCCCTGTCTTTCTCACACCCGAAGAAGGCTCCACGGCCAAAATGTTTTCTTTCTTCTCTTTTCAGCATGTAATAAACCTATTACTTGTTTTTTTCAAAATTGCTGAGTTTAAATTACTTTGATGTCATACAGTATTTTTAAAAGAATGCTATCAAGAAAGCTAAAAAAAAGATAACTGCTACTCCACCAATGTAAAAAGCACATTAATGCAACTTTTATTGTGTCAGGGAGAGTTCTTTCCAGACCCTATGCAGAAGACACAATCCAGGATTGAGTGAGAAAACACGAGGAAAAAAGGCATGCAGGATGGATGAAAACAGGGGGGGACTTTCCATGGAGTGCTGGTGGTTGGGGGAGGTGTGGCCGAGGCAAACGATCCAGGAATGAGACAAACGTGAATTCCCAAAACAGGGCAAAAGTCCAAGGCCAGGCGATCCATCCGAGACAGACGATTAAAATTCAGAACCAGGTTGTGTCAGGCAGGGGGCACGGGAAAGGGAACAAAAAAGAAACTAAAACCATCAATTGGCTTTGTTACTCTGTTCTTCTCCCTACTGACAGCTGATGTGTAGTGAGCGTTCTCATGCACTATGGCTGCCATTGTACCATCCAGGTGGATGCTGCACATTGGTGGAGGGGATTGTCCAAAAAGCGCTATATAAGTGTAAGGAATAATAATAATAATGTGCTTTTCTGAAGACTCAAAGCACTTTAAAGGTAATGGGGACTGCCCTACACCACAACCAATCTGAGGCACCCACCTAGATGATGCAACAGCAGTCATAGTGCACCAGTACACTAAGCACTCAACAGCTATCAGTGGGGAGGAGAACAGGGTGTTGCAACCAATCCATAGATGGGGATTATTAGGAGGTCATGATTGGTAAAGGCCAATGGGATAACATCCTTACTTATACTTCAATGTAGTCTACTGAGCTTCTTTGCACGAATCTTTTTCGCATATTTTCATCATTTGGATTTCATTAGATACAGATGTTTCTTACACTCAGTGTTGCTAAGCCTTACATTTGTTGCTCCTGTGGCTGCCCCACACTCACAGTTCATGACCTCCTCACATTCATTGAGCTTTCTAGCATGGCCAGAGTCCATGATCCGGCCATGTTAGTCTCCTCCAGGTTAGCCTCCTCCTTCGACCTCAGTCATGGAAAACAACTAGCTTCCTGCACCTGTTACAATACTGTATCTGGTCTTTTCTTCATAACTCCTGATGTTGTCAAAATTTCCTGGAACTTGGGAAGAACTGCAATGAAACTTCTCCCTTTCCCCCTCTCACCTCTGCTCATATTTTCTTTCTGTTTCAAATCAAGCGCCCAACCCACTGAACCTACAGGCCCAGGAAAGCTTAATTGTTTTGTCTGTCCCACTTCCTCTTTCTTCTGTTTGCTGTCCCTATTGTAATGGGAACCAGTTAAGACTCTCGTGTAGTGCGTATTTAGGACCCGATGCAGACAGTACAATCCGGAGTAGACTGGAGAAGGACAACAGGGAAACACGGCAGGATCAGGACGGGATGACTGACAGGGGGCGTGACGGCAGTCTTCCGATGCTCTGGGGGCGTGATGTAGGCAAAATTGTCCAAAACAATCCAGAAGGGGAAACCATGAAGCAGTCCAAAGTCCATTGCCGGGAGATCCATCCAAACAGACACCGGAACAGGGATGAGAAATCAGGAACAAGGAAATTAAAATCATAACAGAGCCAGGTGCTCTGAGCCCCGGACCCAGATGGTCAGGGTGCAGGGGAATAAGACCTGCCCACGGGCTACACCCGAGCCCGGGGGATAGGCAGGCCTTTTGTGCAACTGTGGACTTTCTTATCGAGAGACCACAGGTGGTGCGGATAGGCAATAAAACATCAACCCCACTCACCCTGAGCACTGGAACCCCACAAGGCTGCTGTCTGAGTCCAAGGTTGTACTCCCTATTTACTCACGACTGCACAGCAAGACACAGCAACAACCGCATCATTAAGTTTGCCGATGACACCACTATAATAGGACTGATCAGTGATGATGACGAGTCCACTTACAGGGATGAAGTTGTACAGCTGCTTAGGTGGTGTCATAGCAATAACCTGGACTTGAACATAAAGAAAACGAAAGAGCTAATAGTGGACTTTCGGAGACACAGGCTATATACTCACAGCCCACTCAGTAGTGATGGAACGGAAGTGGAAACACTCACCAGCTTTAGGTTTTTGTGAATTCACATCTCTAAAGATCTAACCTGGACTGTGAACACTGACTCTATCATGAAGAAGGCTCAGCAGCGTCTTTATTTCTTGAGGTGCCTCAAGCGATGGGGGATGCCAATACATGTGTTGGTGAAATTCTACCGCTGCACCATCGAGAGCATCCTCACCAACGGTATCACCATGTGGTATGGCAACACCTCTTCACAAGAAAGAAAGGCACTGCAGAGAATGGTCAGTATGGCCCAGAAGATCATCGGCTGCGGTCTCACCGAGATTAAACAGCTCTATGAGGACCGCTGCCGTGGTAGAATTCTGGCCATCACAGTGGACAGTCACCACCCCAGGCATGAGCTCTTCACCCCACTGCCCTCAGGCAAGAGATATAAGAGCATACGGACACTTACCACTAGATTCTTCAATAGCTTCTATCCACAAGCAGTGAGACTGGCGAACACATTTAGGCATCCCCCTCGGATCACACCTACACCATCAACATCTACCTCTTTATGATTTCTTATCTATTGCACATCTACAGTCATTGTTTACACGTCTGTATTGTTTACATTCAAACTGTCTACATGTTTACTTGCACATTGTCTTTTGTTTGTTTGTACATTGTCTTGATGCACTGTTTGCACTTTGTTTTGTTTTTTACACTTGTTTTACAATCGAGAGACTTTCTGTAAGTAAGAATTCCATTGTACCAGTACCGGTTACATATGGCAATAAAGTTCAAGGTCAAGTTCAAGTTCAAGTTTTGCCGCCCATCATCCAATACTGGGCCCTGGAGCCTGTAGACCCCAAATTTAAGTAGTGACAGGTAAATAGGAGACAGGTACACATAATAATGAAACTAAAATATAAAAAGGTCGGAGCACCCTCTAGAGGAGGGATGACGACCATGACACCTATAGCATCATTTTGCACTTGTCCCAGGTTAATTGTTATCAACATTTAACAGCCCTGGTGCTGACTCTAGTTCCCAAGACTTATTCCCATCTTACGTCAACTCTTTCCTCCCAACCCCAGCCCTTGGACACCAATTTGTACTCAGGATGATTGATCATTGATGCTATATTTTGTCTAGATCATCACTTTAGCTTCTATTTTTATCTCGGGGATTCTGCATGAAATTCATTCAGTTATAGCAAATGGACAAGCTCAGAGCATTCACATTCAGCATATTAAGCTCGATTTCATCATTACCCTTAGATGTGTCTTTGTTTTTCTCTCAACACTTTTCTCAGTTAGCCATTTCTCCTACTCATTGACGAATATGAGCAAGTGGATACTTACTCCAATTATACGTCCATGTCAGTGCACATGACCTATTCTTTCCAAGCCTTCAGTTACCCACCACAGACTTCCAATCTCTCACAATACAGTTTGTTGGGTCAACTTCAAACAGTGCACTGAATTGCATTCCATTATCTGCATCATAAGCATTTCTCATTCGTTCCACGTTACATATTTTTCCATCAGTATTCCATTGAATCCTTGCATATCCAAAACAAAGATCATACATAATTATTTCCATCATTAAAAAGATAAACTCAGCATCAGTGTTTTATGTCTCCTTCTATCCTTTTTGATGGTTGATGGTCTGTCCTCAGTCAGGTGAGTAAATGTCAAAAATTAAAATATTAAGGACATTGTTCCTTTAAATTTGTCTTAAAATTCAATTGAGGTACTGAAATAACAAAGTTGAAAACAATGTATCCTAGTTGGTTTGATTAATTAGCAAATTATGACACTATTGTTTGCTTTGTCATGAGCCACTAGGGGCACAGCCCCTATCTGTTGTCCAGCTGAGAAGGCTGGTATGCTATGTGATTCGATATCTGTGTGCAAAGGATACAGCATCTGCTGAGATTTGTTGCCTACAAAGAAAGATCCTATTCTTGTCAAGAAAAACATTGTTGGTGTGATGCAGTTCAATAATGGCAGGGAGAATGCTCAAGATGTATCACAGGCTTTGCATCCAAGCATCCGTTTCAAGAGTATGCTGTACTGATGCATTGGTATAAAAAACAGATATATTAAGCTTGCAGACATTGAAGAAAAAGATTAAATTGTTTCCTTAGCATTGTGCCAATATGGGTAGTTGGAGAGCTAAAATGTATCCATATCGATGCAACTCATTGATGTTCACAAATCAGCTCAGATGCTGCCTTTGACATGTTATGAAGCGGGAGGAGTGCAGATCCTGTAGCAGATTGTTATGGCATCTGAAACTTTGGATCTTCATGTCAAAATCAGGCCACTTACCTTACAATCCTGATTTTACAGTAATGTAAGCCTCTTTAGTTCCTAAAAGAAGCATGGGCCCAGCACAAGATTTGCAACTGACGTGCAGCATGTAGTTATTCCTTCAATGTTTCCAATGAAGCATATTTGTAGTACCAAATATTTTTTTTCTCCAGCATTTAATTCTTTTACAGATTTTTCAAGATTATGATTAGGTCATTATATTAATAGGGGAACTTAACATGGTAAATGCATGGTGGATAATGAGAAGGACTGTATAAGGGTAGGATTTTTTAAAAGAAATATTTTAATATCATAACATATTTTTCTTCTCATCATTTAGGATTTCTAAAATGTCTTGTTATTAAAATTTTAATACCAAATCATTTAATGTTTATTGTTAAATTTACTTTCTACAGATTCATAATTTAATATTTCTTTATTTTTGTGTTCTACTTCTCTGCATATGTGATAAGATGTGTAACATCCCTACCTCCCTTGATTCTTGATTAAAATTATACCATCACTGTAGTGTTTGAATCAAGGTAGATTATAATTAGGCCTGTTTCAGCAAGACCTCTAATAATGTGGGTTATTTCATTGTTTACTCTTAATGCCAGAGAAATTAATTCTGAATTCTTCTTTATTTTGTGATACATCCACATGGCTGGATGAAGTACCAGACATTCTTTAATCATCTTTAATAATTACCATGAGGTCAAGCATTTATGTTCACTTTGTTTTAATGCCCTACATACAATTATATTGGCATCAAAACAAACTGTTTATTAATTTTAAAGAATATGGCATGAACTGTGGTACATTAAGGAATTGTTATTAACAAAAATCAAAGGGCAACAAATTTTTTGCGTTGCTTGAAAACAAAGTGTTAAAAGTGGGCTGTAGATTACCAAAGAAGAGCTGAAGGAATTATTCCATTTGTATGGTTTATACGACGTAAAAATATAATAAAAGGCAAACTTTAAAATAAATTATGAAGTAACTGCCCAAATGTAAATAGAATATATAATAATACAAAATTAAACAGCAAATGCATAAGGCTTCAGGAAACTTTGTTTTAAGCAGTTTCACAAGATGTACAGTACTGTATGTTTAGGATTCTGAGTGCATATTTAACAAACTGATGGCATCTTTTTGAATGTCAATCAAGCCAATCTCTGACACTTTTCTTAGAATGGCAACACCTGCAGAAATCCACTGAAAAAAAATAATCAGAAGATAAAATGAAAAATGGGATGAACAAGATTTCTTTTTTTTTAAAAAAAGCAAATAGGCACCGCATCTTTGATTATTGAGTATGTATATAATATTGATATGTACTGTAACAGGACCTAAGACTTTAGGACAAATTAAATATTTTTGGAAACCTCTCTCTCTCAACATTCTGACGGATATAAATAAAGAAAACATTAAACATTCCTTTAGCATAAAAGGCCTAATCAATTATTTTTGTAATGTTGTCACACACATACAACTTATCACAGAATATTTTTAAATGATATTTAAATGTCACTAAAACACCTTGAAAAAAGTGGATCCTCAGTGTCTTTGATAAAAAAATGGTACTTGGCCATGACAAGCATTACATATACAAAAATACAGTATGCATTTAAATACTTATGGTACACATCCTCCATTTATCTGTTAGCAAAGATAGACATCCTTCTGCTATTGACATTTTCTATAAAATATATGGAGTATGTACAAGATGAATACCAATCTAGATATATAAAACTAGAATGCAATCTTTAAAAGACAAAAATGAAAAAGCAAAACTCAAAATGTTCATTGTGTTTCAGAGCAACATTCTCAGGATTTTTTTTCTGCAGATTACTATTTTTCATGTTCTTGAAGATTTGGTTGAGATACAGGTCACAGCATTAAATGTCAATTTTTCATTTTACCATTGAAACAATTGAGAGTGTAATATGTCTATTTTTATGTCATTGTTCAAATAAGCTTGGAAATGTTCAATTAATTCAGATTAATATACATTCTATAAAATCTTAAATCATTCAACACCATTTTGTCTGAAATACAATTCATGTTAAATAATAGTTGATATCACTAAGCTATGTTCAATTTTTTTAACTAATTTTATGAACCACAACATTTTCATAATTTCATTCATTTTATATGAATTGATATTTAACATGAAATCAAGCAGTCTGTATAGCCTGCGTTAAAAGATTAGTTCACAAAAAACACAAAAAAATAAACAGGGCCTTAATTAGGCATCTTATTTCCATATATAGTATTTTTACCTATTTGCATTTAAATGGTACTCTTCACAACCAAAACATAGAATGAACTGTAATGAAAACAATTTGTAATAAAAGCAAAATATATGCGATTAAGATTTACCATAAATAGATAACCAAGTATAGACAATCATACCATTTAATGAGAATTTTCTAAAGAAGGGAATACACACCTAACATCATGCTTAAATTGACACATATCAGCTTGATCTTTGGCTGGTTTTCATCTTGCCATTTCTCCTGCAGTCTAAATGACCACACACACGCATTGTGTGCTTAAAAATGTTTTTTCAACACAACATAATGAGGTAGTTTGAGCAAGATGCGCGGTACGTATTGAGGGTTGTGTTTCGATTAATATTTTTAAATAGGAAACAGAAAGTACAGACAAAATAAGAATGCTCAGAATAGGGTAATAGAATTACTGCTGAACTACAGGTATCTGTAGATAACAGGACCACTGTACTTTGTAATTTATATTAATGATCCTGGTATAGATACTGGTATAGTTATAAACTAAACAAATTTGCAGATTATACTGAAATATGAGGATTAGCAAATACTGCTGAAGCAACTGAACACAAATATGACTGGGTAAACATGTGGCAGATTATCACATTTAATATAGAGGTTTTGCATTCTTTTGCATTTATAAGTATTAAAACATAAACTATAAACACAAAATGGGCTAGAAGTTGCTATCTATAGGAAATATACACATCTTTTAGATAATGTGGGAGAACACACATTGACAAATACATTCTCACACCAGGGCTAATTTTCCCAGAAGTCAATTAACCTTCCAGTATGATTTGGGACTATTAGAGGGAACTTTGCTCAAGGCTTAGCTATTTTGCCTTGAACAGAGATGACTATGAGGGGACCTGATAAAAGTATTAAAAATCCTCTTCAGTAAAACATGACATAAGTAAACATAATTGAAAGTGCTCTTAAAATCAAGAGGAGCAGGGCTTTAGCCGAAAGATTGCGGGAGTGTGGAACAGGTGACTCAGCCATGTTATTATAGCTGATACCCTGGCTTCCTTCAAGAAATGTCTGGATCAAATCCTTGGATCAATTAGCTACTTACTACCAGATGGGCTAGATGAGCTGAATGGCCTCATCTCATTTGTAAACATTCTAATGTTCTAAACACCTTAGGTGGATTTGCCAGAAATCGCACTAAGTCAATGATACATTATGTGTAAATCACCCTGATGGATGTCAATGACAGTGGCACAAATGTACAGAATGTTAATGTTTTTAGCAATAGACCAATCAATTGGGAGGTCCATGTTCAACAATTTGGGCAATATTGTCAAGCATCCACAGATTGTTACTTGTGACAGTGAGCTTGTCTGCATGGTGCTACATTGAGTCTATTTTCAGCCAATTCTAGAAGACAAATCCAGTCCTCTCACTGTTCATTTAATGGTCTTTTTGCAATGTTAGCATATTATTAGTTATACTAATAGTTATACTAATAATTATTAGTTACTTGCAGGGGAAGGTCCCCACCAGGCACCTCCCCCTGCAACAGAACTCGCTGCATCACCTGCAAATACATATCTAACAACATGCTCATGCAGGGCCCCTCAAGTCAATTCCAGATCACCCAGATGACATCCTGCAACTCCAGCAACCTCATTTACTGTAGCTGTATCTGTATCTGTAACTGTATCTCCTGCAAAAAATCCCCAGCTATCTACTGTATGTTGGGGAAACTTGAAGGAGACTGGGAGAACATGTTAGAGCTGTGAAGATCAAAGATTTCTACAAGCCCATAGTTTCACATTTCACCATAGACGGCCATGATCACACTGAGCTCTCTGTCTCTGTTCTCAAAGAAGGGTTTCTCAACTTCCATAGAAGAAAAACAACAGAAATGAAACTCATCCTGAAACTAGGTTCACACCATCTCCCTTGACCAACTTATTTCTGTGTAATCTTCTCTATTCTCATGCAGGTTTTGACTTCACACCTTTCTTCACACTTCTGCACTTCCTGAGTGGTCCTTTCTGCCTCTCTGCCCCTCCTGCCTCCTCCCCCTCCCAGTTTTTGTTCTTCTGTGCTATTTAATCTGTACTGTCTGCCCTGTCTTTATCACACTGAAGAAGGCTTCACAGCCAAAATGTGTTTTCTCTCTTCTCTTTTCAGCATGGAATAAACCTATTACTTGTTCCTTTGCAGACTACTCATGATGACGCAGCTACCCACCTGAACTATTATTAGTTATGCTATGGATGCAGTATTCACCAGAATTTAGTCACATTCAACATTTAAGGGATAAGCAGGGATAACATGTAACATGAGTTCAGAGACTACTGAAGAGGCATATGCTTGTCTAGGCTCCACAAGAGGAAGAGCACACATTGGGCACATATGCTATAAGCCTGTGACTTTTCATAAAAAAACACCCCCAACCTCTCTTTATCAACCCTCTTGATAACAAATGTGCATTAGCCCAATTAATACATCTGTCTTGTTTTTTTAAAATAACATTTAGCATACCTTCTGCAAAACTATGGTTTTCCTGATAACAAATTTGTGACTTGTGGTTTGCAATTTGAAATTTTTGGACACACTAGTGAGCTGTTTCTTTTGAAGGCTATATAATGATTTTTTTGGTGTAATGCATAACACTTTTTCTGTCCAAATATAGTAGTTCACACATGCAAACCAAGATATAGTCTCCAGAAGAATGTTGTTTACAGACCTATAAATGAAGACATAATTATGCTTAGATATTGACATAATATCCCAAACACCTTTGTTTTAGCACATTTTGTGGATATTACCTGTAAACCATTATGGTGTATTTATAGAGCAACTAATCTCCACACAGGTCTGCACTGACACACATGCATATTCACATAAACATACTGTATAAGACAGAATTATACATAATAAGATATGTCTGCATATCACAATCCACAATCCAGTGCAGCATGATGAATCAGGTGAAGGTGTATTAAAGATATTTCTTCTCAAAAGTCTGTTTCCTTCTTATCTATTTTCCAGCACTTCTGACCTGTCATATTCATGTCGTTGTTGTGTTCACCATTTTGTATTTTCTTTCCACATAATAATTCAAAGTAGATGGTTTTTAATATACCCGATAACTGTGCTGATGCTATATACATTAAAATTAGCATTCAGTGTTCATATTTGTGCAGCTTCTTGTGATTAAAAATAATCACATAAAGACATAAATTACAAAGATTATTTTACATTACTTTGTTCTGTGCTTATGCATAGGAAACAGGTGACACTGATTTATATTTAATGCACAAATAACTTTAAGTTGCATTGAATTAGTTGTAATTTATGTTATATATATAAATTCATGTTGTAGCTAAAGGAAGATGCATTTGTATTAAAGTTGAATCCAAAAGCTTTAAAAATTGAAATATTAAAATTCAAAGATAAAATATTTACAAAAGACCTTTCACAAAAATAAACAATATTATTTTGATATCTTATATTTAAAATATTCCATTATTTCAATTTAGAAATGTATTTTCATTATTCTCATTCAGGAATAAAGGTGAACAAAATATTTCTAATATAACAACTAGAAAAAATACTGATACATAAAAGAAAAAAATGTATCAATTATTGAACATACTATAATAATATTTGTAACACTTTATTCATATTAAGGCAGCATAGCTTGTGGATATAACAGGCAATTAGATTTGTTTCATTACTTATGCTTATCAACAGCATCTTAAAATGCACTGACTTTTGAATTTATGAAACCCTGTTCTATTCTGTTTTTTTAAGAAACATACTAAAAACAGCAGCAAGCCTTTCTCTATGCTAATTTATAAAATTATAGGAAAATGGTGAAAATAACTCATTTAATTAACATTGAATTTTATAGTACTTTGTTAATATAAAGGAAGCTCCAATATAAGATGTTCACATACACACACATTCTATCACACACATACATACTTTCATATGAATATACAGTACCTCAGGCAAGGTCAGCAACAATCTTGGTGTACAATAATAGGATATTGCTGTCTCACTGCTAACAGCAAAATATGTGAATCAATTTTGTAACTCTGTTCTTGGAAAAGCAAAGAATCTTCATCAAAATTGTACAATATCACATTGTCATCTAGTGAAGGTTAGGTGACATGACAATCTTCAATCACTTTACTGAATTTAAGATTGTTCCAATTATATGCAAAGCACAGTATTCAATATAAGTTAATTCTGTCACCAACAAAAAAAGTATGTGTGAAACAATGGATGTGTGTTTTTTTATGTGTATCACTCTTTCATTAAAAATCAATCAAAAAAAGTATTTCAGGAAATAGTAAATTTTAGGCCAATACATATGTTAAAATTTCAGATCCAGCCAGGTTAACATGGTCAAGACCACTTATTGTTTTCAGTGGAAATGTAACAACTGATTAGTTTTGATTAACTAGAAATATGTTGACTTTTAAAACGGGATTACAACACTATATATAATTTAAAAAAAAAACAAATACACTACATTAAAAAAATTAAGGCTGAATAAGAATCCCCACTTGACTTCTGTGTTAACAATGGAAGTAACTTGGATTTGAGTAGCTTTGTGCCCGCACCAGAAGGATGACGTAAATCATAGTGCAGAGATACACTTAAATTACTTTAAACACTCAAGGAAGCAATACATCAAACTGCTCTTTTTGGACAGACATCCTGAGGTATGGCTCAGGAGTCACTAATACCGTTGTTGCCATTTATCAAATGACAAAGTTACTACAGTGTAATATAAAAAAATAAAAAATAAACATACAAAAGGTAACAGATAAACAAAGGTAAAAATAGACAAACACAGAGGAAGCTTCAAAATAAAGATAGTGAATTCTCTCAAAATGTAGTATAATAATCTCATGAAATTTTTCAATTTTCCTTTTTGTAATTACATACTTTAAGATCATTCTGAAAATAAAAAGACTCTTTAAAATTGTTTTAAAAAGTCTAAAACTTATTTTAAATCCTACAGCAAGAAACAAGAAATAAACGTGCACAGCTTGTGAATGTCAAAGTTTATAATTTTGTTTAGATAGAACTGTGTATTCAGATGTTTTTCTGTGGCAAAGTCTCCCTTGATTAAAATTCTCATATAAATTCCCTGCTACAAAAATTAACTAAAATGATTATGATTACATGTATTGAGACATAATTTTTGTAGATGCCTTCATTCTCATATCATCTAACATCCTTTTTATCATGTAACTTCCTACTTATAAACATTTTAGATTTTCTGTATTGTTTGATACACTATCAACACAAATCCATGTTTTCCCATGATCATTCACAAATGAATGCATCTCAAGACATAAAAATAGACATCAAAATATTGCAGCACTGAAAATGTAAATGATTGAATTTTCTGTAAACCTAATAAAGACTGAATGTACTCTCTTCCTAAATACATTTCATTCATATAAATATTTATAAAGAACGCTTAATACAACAAAGTTCCAACAAAATGCAAATGTTCTGTAAATAACTGTATAATCATCCAGATAGCAATATGATGTTTTGTTGAAAATGATACTGCGTTATATATAATATTATATGTTCTTCAAAATGAAATAATACATATATAATAATATATATAATAATATATATTATGTAATATACTGATAGTGCGGGTAATTTGAAATTATTTTATAAATATCAGTGTAAACAATTAAGGTGGCCTAACTGTTTAAAGTATTATATTTTTTCCATTCATGTGTAACAACAAATTAGACTCAGGTAATGATGATGATAATAATAATAATAATAATAATAATAATAATAATAATAATAATAATAACAATGACAATAACAATAACAATAACAATAACAACGACAACAACTATTATTATTAATATTATTATTATTATTATTATTATTATTATTATTATTATTATTATTATTATTATTATTAGTGTTGTTGTTATTATTAAAATTAATAAAAATACCTATACATAAATACATAGCCCTATATATATATGGACACAGCAAAAGCGGGTCAGAAACCCTTAAATAATTTTCATTAAATTTGATATGAGCATAAATATTATTACATATTAAATGATTCATTTAAATGTTATAATTCAGTTTCTTCAGGGAAACAAATGTGACATAACTTCAATATACCCAAAATTAATTTAAACAAGAACCATGCTTTTGCTAATTTATAATAAATTAAAGCTTATGGCTTTTTTAGACATTTTTTATACAATGCTTATAAATTCACATAAAGCTTTCACAAAAATTGTAGTAATTTTGAATATTATTACATTTGTAAAATAATTTTCTTTAAACGAGAAATTCTAGATCAGCTGTCTGCAAAATTAATATGATAGTTGTAGCAAAATGAAGACTTATAAAGAATTTCACACAGTGAATTATACAATCACAAAGATTTGCGAAACTGGCACAAACATGCGAAGATAGAGTACATGTGTGAAAATGTCTGACAGAATCCTTAAAAACATCCAGAGTACCAGGACTTTAGTATGTGGAATTATTATTTTTTGATAAAACTGACTGAATCACCTGTGTAGAAAGAAATATATAATTCAGTAAGCAAA
The DNA here is from genome assembly GCF_040954835.1 of Lepisosteus oculatus. Taxonomy (NCBI): domain Eukaryota; kingdom Metazoa; phylum Chordata; class Actinopteri; order Semionotiformes; family Lepisosteidae; genus Lepisosteus; species Lepisosteus oculatus. The sequence goes on from NC_090710.1 coordinate 9,360,771, forward strand.
CTGAATAAAGTAATCAAATATCTCTGCAAGGAATTAATCAAATCATCAGTGCCTATCTATATATACATAAACTACAACAATGAAATAAAATACCTAATAAAAGATCCCCTTGGATCTCCCATTTTAAAAAGTAAAGAAATGCACAACATACTGTACATTGTGTTGACATTAGGATATGTAAGTTTTTAACTAAAATTACTTTTGTCTGTGCTGTTACCTTGTACTTCAAATAGAATATTGAATTTCAGATTCTGAAATGCAAACCAATAATTAACAATTAATACAATTCAATAATTCCTTTACTTTAAAAAGAAGAAAAGTCAACCTTAAAAGACAAAAATAAATAACTCAAAGTATCAAAATGAATAGTGTAATAACCATAACAAATTACCTAAAATTAATCTAAATAATACAGACTAAATTAAATGAGAAGTTATTTTAAAATGTATTTATTTATTATTGGTAAATTATTAAAAAATACATGTGCTGAAATACATTTACCATTTGTAGCCAGATGTTACACCAATACTTTCGTACATCTTCATTTCTGAACCCTCACTCCCTGTTGTGTGTGGATACTGAGTCAGTTGTGGCTCATAATGAACTACTGAATTGTACAGTTGCAACTTTTTTTCTTTCCAAATCACTAGTAACATCAAATACAAATTGTTGTGGATGAGCAATCACAAATCAGTAGAATAAAACAGATTTTCTAAATCCCTTATTCCCATGTTTCTTCCATTTTAGCTGCCTCTGGTAAAATGGCTCTGTCTGCAATAACAGGCTATGTTTATTTCCCCTTCTATATTTACAGAAACCTAACATCGCCCATACTGTTTACATACTGTATATGCATTTTGGTCATACAGTGCAATATGTGTAAAGCAATCAAAGAAAAAAAAGTGAAGGTAAGAGAATTGAGGATGCTTGTATAAAAATAGGTGCTACGTTAAAATATCAGTATTACACAAGTTAATTATTACTTTTATTGTTTATGAAGCTTTATATATGTATATATATATTATATAAACTCCTTATGATTTGTCTGAGATAGAACTCTGAAGACTTTTGAGTCTCCTATTTCAAAAAGTGCAGAAAGCACACAAAGACACATTTTTAAAATGGAGCCTTGTGTTGACATTGGGGTGTGCCAACTTTTAATAAAGCCACTTTGGCTTTGCTAGCTAAATAATCCTGTACTAGAAACAAAACCTTTAATTTAGGATTATAAAATATAAACCAAGTAATATCATTTAATAATTAATTTCAATAGTAAATGGAAGATTTCACAAAAGTATACCCTTAAATTTATACTTACAGACTTAGCATCCTTTGTTATTGAAGGAATAGAGAAGAAATGCCTCGTGCAAACAATGCACCGTTTATATTTTTTTGATTAGGTGGTGAGCAGTAAACATCAGTGAATCACAATATATGTAAGATAATATTCCTTAAAATGTTCTTGGATAAAATTACCTTTACATTTCTGTTAATGTGAACTTAATCTTAAACATAAAAAAATATATAATTGAAATTGTCCATTGATGAGTTACGATCAATTTACCTATTTGTCAGTTAAGAAAACATTAAGTTCTGTAACATTATGTATTTAAAAAAAAACACAGTCCAGCACACCCCATATACTGGTAGTCTTTGAAGGTGGTTATTGTTGTGCCAAGGCACTTTAACCCCCATTTGAAATCATAATTTAAGGAGAAAAAATGCTTTATATACTGTATAGACAAATCTGTAATTCAAAACTGGCTGAAGGTTGTCTGTTTCTCAAGAACTTCGAGGTAGTCCGGCTCAGCTTGAAGTTTAGCTTTGAGTTCCAAATATTCATTTCTGTTGGGCTCAACATATACAGTACTTGGTGTTGTACTGTACAGCACAGTCTCTCTTATCCTTTCAGGATGCAAAAATTGACGTCTTAAATCGTAGTTTGGTGTATATGTATATGCAGCTGGGCCACTATACTTGTAATCAATATTGTTCCCAGAAGGTGACTGTTTGTCTGCTTCTAGAATACCTCTGTAGAAATGCTCTGCATTTTGTACTGGTGATGATTCTTCTCTTGGTTCTATTGTACTCACACTATATGTTGGACTTCTTAAATGACTGTCTCTTTCTTCATCAATATTATTTCTATATGTAACTTTTAGCTCATGCAGGTCTCTGTAATCCTCAACTGAATTCCCTTCTCTTGATCTGTAAATTGGGTTTTTGCACATGTGACCCAGTGGATGTGGGATATACTCATACACATGCCCAGCAGGGGTTTTTACTTTGGGAACTGATCTGTTACTATAAAGGCTATACTGCAGGTTAAAAGAACTCACATCTGAGTTATTAGTGCTGGTTCGGTCATTTTGAGACTTTTTTCTTCTTTTCATTACAACCACAAACAACCCAGCAGCTACAAAAACAGACATTATGAACACTAGCAGAAGGCTCAGAATTAGAACAGACAAAGGTACTGAGCTTGATGGTGTATTATATTTAATTGATGTTTCTATAGTGGTGGCTCTTTCTGAAAGTGGTTCTTCAGAAGGTGGAGGAGTAGAAACAATTATGTCAGAGTAATCCGGACAAAGAAGATCAGATGAAATGGACCGAATATCCTCACCAGACATTTTCTTTGGAGACCCACAGATCACATCATTGACAACAGCACCAGTATTAAGCTGCTCCAGCCAGATCTTCATTCCAATTATATCACAAGTGCAATCCCAAGGGTTTTCATGCAAATCAATTTGAACTAATGATGTGAGCTGATCTAACACACCACTTACTGGTAAATTGTGGAAATGGTTGCTTCGAAGGCTAAGTCTTTTTAAAGTCAGGCCTGCAAATATGCCTCCAGGTAAAGTTTTCAGAAGGTTGTTATTGAGAAAAAGAAGACGGAGATTTGGTACATACTGAAAGGTACCTGATACAATGTCTCTTATCACATTGTATTCTAAATACAAATATTGTAGGCTCTGTAGCCCATAAAACATTTCTGCTGTGAGACGCTGAATTAAATTACCATTCAGGTAAAGCCTACGCAAGTTTTTTAAATCTCCAAAGGCTTTGTCATGTATGATAGCTATCCGGTTGTTTCCAAGGTGAAGTAAATCTAATCCAGTAGCATCAGTGAAATCAGATCTATTCACCATGGCAATGTAATTTCCTGTAAGATACATCTTTTTGGGATTGTATGGTTTGGGTTTTAAATCAGCAATGTTTTCAATCTTTCTTTCTTGGCAGTTAACATTGAGTCCTAGATCAGATATTTGTAAATTACAAGTACAGGCAGTGGGACACTCCAAAGGCACTGGGGATTTGGTCTGATAAGCAATTATTGGTCCATAATTGTATGCATTATTTGAAGGAATGCGAGATGTAGGCCTTGCTCTTGGTTTGTTTGGTTGGCGAGTACCCTTTGTGGGCTTTGAAGAAGATCTTAAAACAGCTGATGATGTAGCTGAAGCCGTCACAGCTGCCGGTGTGGTATGAAAATATCCAATAGTGCTCAAAGGTGGTTGTGGTCTCATTTCATATTCAGAAATTGCTCTTCTAGGGCATAGTTCCTGTTTTGAAACCTCATCCAAATCTCTACCATGAAGCCGGAAAGGTGTTTCACACACAACCTCCCCAACTAAAGCTGAATAAGAAATGCTTTCCAGCCAAGCTTTCAAAGAAATTAGCTCACAAGAACAATTCCAAGGATTTTCTTCAAGTTGTAATTCCACAACTTTGTCCATGTGTTCCAAAAGACCTACATAAGGTAACATTTTAAGTCTGTTTCCCCTCAGGTCAAGGTGAGTTAATGGAACATATCGAAAAATGTTACCTGGTAGAATAGACAACAAGTTGTCATTTAGAATAAGTACCTGCAAGTGGTGTAATTTGCTCAAGGCATTAGGTTCAATGTTTGTTATATAATTGTAATCAATCTGCAGATACTCCAAACTTTCAAGCCCAATAAATGTATCATCCCTTATCATTTCTATTTTGTTATTGTTCAGATGCAATCTCTTTAATCCTTGGAGTCCGTTAAAAGCTCCAGTTTCAACTTCTTGAATATCATTGTTTCCTAAATGTAAAATTGTAACCCCAGTGTAATTGATAAAATCATTTGGGGAAAGTCGTTTCAGAAGATTTCCAGTTAACAGAAGATGATACATAGAAAAATGTACTGGGCTTATTTCTGAAAGTCTGACAATTCCTCTGTTTTCACAGCTTACTGTTAAAATTCCATCTTTCTCTTCACAAGAACAGAGCTTTTGGCAAATTTCTCCATAATTTTCATACATCTCTATAACATTTAGAGATGTAGCAGCCAACAAGATGATTTTCAATATCCAGATATGCATTTTCACAGAAATGGGTGTCCCAGTTCAGTGTAGTGCCGTTGCTGAACGTAGCGTCATCTAAAAAGACAATAAATAATTCCCGATATTTTCTGTTTAATAACTGAAGTAATTTTCACTCTATAAAAACATAAAAAACAAATGTCCTTATCATACAAATTTAGAATGATATATATTGTAAATGCAGTTTTAACACTGAACAAAAGGGGCTACATTTTATATAACTGAAATGTAATATGGAGAAGCATAAACCAATATTTTAAGAACATATGGCAAAATAAGTTTTAAAAAAACATTAAATCAAGCTTTGCCATTAAAGAAAAACATACAGATGCTTTATGCAATACAGTTCATTGTACCTCATCTTGCCCTTTACTGTAAGCTTTATCATTATCATTAGATTAAAAAAACAAATACTTGTCATGGAACAATACATAAATGCTTATCAAGAATTTGTTTTCAAACACAGGCTCCACTAAGACATTTCTGTTAAGTCACGAAATACTGGCTGTCATGAGTAAAAACAAAAACTACATGTGTTTCCTTAAAAAAATGTACAGTATGAAATCTATTATCAGATACATAGTTTTGGTTGCAACTATATAATCCCTATGTGAAAAGTAAACGTTATTTATGTACATTTGTATTATATAAATCGAATTATGATTTTCAATACAATAATGCCCCCCAAACAGTAATAATGGTTATCAAGATATACGCATCTCTACATAAAGCAGGCAAAAAAGATAATTAACGCAGAACTATTTTCTTTTAAAAATAAAATGTTAATTTAAAATACAATGATCCCTAATTATCTTTGTTCTTTTAAAAAAGTAATAATTCTGTTCTAGGTAACCAACCCACAACCGAAGACGAAATAAAACGATAAAACACGATAAATAGAAAAAAAGAAATCATAATTTTTCCGTAATTAACCACAGAATATAAGATATGTATGTTTTCTTTCGTTACTTACCCCGCATTTCAGAGGATCTGTAAATATAAACTCTTTTGTATCAACCATATCTGACATAACGCTTTCTTCCAAAATTTTGTAAAATTGGCCTATTAAAAGCTCTATAATCAGAGTATTCATCTTGGAAAATGATCATCGCCAATGTTAAAACCGTCAGGGGTGCTGATTATAGCAGCGATGACTGTCAGAGCTCTTCATCCTTCAGGCAAAAAGACCTGAGTTGATTAAAAGCACAAACGAATGACCTACGTCATTGATTTAATACCCAAATTTCATCTTGATGGGGAAAAATCTATATTTAGCCTCGTTTCGTTACATCTTTTTCGACATAGGAAGAACAATGTATTACTTTGCACACAGGTACCTTTTTGTCTATCAAAGGGACAAAAAGTATGCCCTTTAAGTGACCACGGTTTTATCATTTCATAGATGCATGATTCCAGCCTAATGCTGAAACATAAAACAGGGAAATTTCTTCATTGCAAGGCTTATTACTATTCCATGTACGAAAATTAGAGTGTATTACTTTCTGTATTGGTAAACTCTCAAGTAGTTGTTCTTTTTAGAATACACTAATTTCAAATATGTATCGGAATTTGCTTCTGATTGTGTGTTTTTATATTTTTCGTTACCGCGTTTTGCATTTTTAAACATGATTATATGTTCACTGTAACACTCTTTAAATACATTTATGTGGACACTGGATATCTAAAGCATTTACACAACCGAATGTTTAACGCCTCCATAAAATGTATCAGCATTCAAAGATTTGTGGTATCAAATGAGTACCAAAACGAGACATGGGTGTTGTTATGGATAATTAAATTGTAAAATTCATATTTTTAAACGTTATATGATTCTTTTCATGGCTTTAAATATGCCCAACATATTTAACATTTAAAATAAGCCGTGCAGCATTTAGCTTTTAAAACAGCTTTAGCAACTTAACACCTGCACTGCATCTGTGCTTGAATTTATTTCAGGACCATAGACAGAGAATCCCTTGGTTTCGGTAAAATTTTAAAGTAAACAGTAAAAAGAACTCATTACTTACCCGGTTGGACTTTTCAAAGGCCACAACATTGCACCGATAACAGATTTTTTCCCCTGTGAAGGATCAGAAGCAGTTGCTACGGTTTCAGCAGCTCCACTGTAAAATCCTTAAAAGTACAGCTTCTGAGGTTTTTAGCTCTGTATACTCAAGCATGGATTGCACAAACTGCCTCATTCACGTTGGCAACGTGACGGCCAGTCACACAAAGCAGTTTGCAATGCTTCACAGAAAAGATCAAGCTTCCCTGGGGCGAGTATTCACAAAGAAGATATAATTTAATGGTTTTATTTCAGAAATATATAAGTGCAGAAATTCACATAAAACAAGGTTTAAACTGATTACGCCTTCTTTTTTTTTTCAAAACAACGACGAGATGGTGAAAAAATGAATACAACCCCCAGTACGTTCTGAGTGGTATGGCTTGCATCGCGTTGTGCTTATGCTTTCTTATTTTTTCCTGTCTCAGGCAAAAGCTGAGCGGAGCACTAATGAGTAAAATAAAACATACCACGGCGAAGCTTACAAGTAACATTCCAATGATTTGCTTCTTAATATATATAGTTTTATATACAGTATGTATATGTCAAAACGAAAAATAAAAAGCTACATATTGTAAAATACCGAAAATGAACAAATGTTCTAATACAGATAATACATTTCGAACCTTTTTAATTGTACTTAAAATGATTAAGTAAATACCGTATTTATACATTTGTGGACTTGATCAGGTTACAGTAACATACCTCTGTGTCACTGCTAACGAGCTGTTTTTAACAACATCAGTATGTAGAACAATCAATGCAGTTGTTTATCATTTCGCCGTTTTCACAAAAGCAGCTGAAAATGATGCTGTTTTTTTCATGCCTATAGAGGGCAGTACAAGACGATAGAAGCTTAGACTTTTCAAATTTCTGTTGGTGTCTGTTGGTAGCTGATTACTACCGCTTATAAACTGTTCCCTTTATTTACAATAGCAAGTAACGTATTAGTATTCTTTACAGGTCAGCCAGCGAAGCTAACATTAATTTATTGATGTATGTTCCAGGTAAGAACACATTACAGTCGTATTGAACTACATTATGTACTGCATCGTCAATAATTAAATGTCCTGTAAAGTTCCAACCAGCAGTGTTTTGTGGCACTTTTTCAAAATGTATAATAACAATACTAGTCTATCTAAATACTATATTTATAATACAATATTTGAATATAACATAACAGTAAAGATATAAATAAATAGTGATTGTACAATCACAGCAAAAGTGAAAATGCTAACTAGACTCATAAGTTATAATTATTAAACTATTTTTACCGTTAGTAATTATTAAAGATGAACATTAATAAAGTTATCATTGTTGAATAATGATAACAACAACGATAGTCATGTTAACCATTGTTGTTGATTGTAGCATTGAGGTTACTGAAACTTTTATATTACGTTTTCTTCTCCTGACCAGAAACCTTTGGGTCTGATATGTTTTGCTTTTTAATACACATTTGCCCCTACACGTGCCCCTAAAATGTCTCTAGCAAATGGAATGAAACCAATGTCAACCACCTTACATTTTCATGAGTTCCTAATTGATTGATGGTAACAGGTTTAAGGAAATACAACTTCTAACTTTTTTTGATGGGATAGAATACGGATAGATGTTAGTTTATATACCCTCCAAAGCTCCAGCAACCAGTGTTCCTCTAGTATTCTTGTGAAGAAGGTATTCTGATCTTAGTTATGTTACCAAATACAATGCAATCCATTTAAATTACATCTTTACAAATTACCTCCACTGGATAATCTTTTATGTTATATATATTTGCCCTTTAAAATTAAAATTACTGGTAATTAAAAAGTAAAAAAAAAGCAAACAGTCTTTCAATGAGACTACAAAGTTCTGTCAAATACACTGAAAGATGATTTAGCTGAATTGTTGGTCACACACCTTGACAAGTTCTTTATTGTGCTGTACTTTTTGCAGAGTAATGCAGCATGCCCAAGGCTGTTCAATTTGAAGCATTTTCTTTAGTTTCTGGACTTTCTCCAGTACTTTCCATTCCTGATGTCTGGTCACTCACTCTTGGTGGTATTCACTTCTTCTCCTGTTTTGGAACAAGCTAAAGGGAATATTAGGAATATGTCACCTTTAACCATATTCTGAAATTAACTCAGATTCCCCTATTTAAACTGTACATTCATCCCTATGATTAGTTCACAGAGAAATGTATCTAGTACAGTACTACTGGACACATACTACTAAACACATAATTTAATGCGCCTAAGTATTTGGACTATAGATGAACTTTGAGTCAAAAAAGCTATCTAAGTCGATTCCCTACTATCTTAAAGTATATATTTAGTTATATAACTTTTTATACTGTATTGTATTTCTTTCTCTTATTATTATATAAACCACTGGACGTAATGCAAATAAGTGCATTGCATTATTATTTGTACTATTTACTATAATATAATAAAAAACAATATAATAATTAAAGAGTACAAATTATAAATGTATTCTTTAATGCAATTGTTTAAACAACATGACCCTTTTAAATTATTCAGGATAAAAGCTTTGCCAAACAAATAAATTAAATTATTATTATAAATAATTCTTATGCTAAAACCTGTAAAATAATTATCTGCCAATTTCAGAAATCATTTTATGATTGTTCAATACTTTTTGTGTGACTGTATTTTTTTCATGAAAATATAATACACCCTAACTATAATTCACAGGTTAGCCTCAAATCTAAATATTTTCTTCAAAATCTTTGAATTTCTATCAACCAAATGTGATCTACTTGTATGAAATATGGAGTTTTAAAACAATTTTTAAAGGCCATTCAGCCATTTTAAGCTTTTCTGTTTCCTTACATTGTTTAAAAGAACACCAATTCTGTTGTACCTGCACCTCAATGCATCAGTATTGACAAGATGACAAGGGAATTTGCTCCAAATAAGTACCACTATTGCCTTCTTCCTGCCTTAGTACTGAATCTGTCAAAGCTCAGCTCCAATTAGACATCCTACTTTCAAAGCTCAGTGTAAATAGAATTAAATCTTGAATATGCAAGCTTGCATGTCCAGTTGAATATCCTCTTTACTTAGTGTTGATGCTAGTTATTACAAAAGCATGAAACCTGTTCTTCAGGATGCAAAGGCAATATAAATCAGTATGACGTTCCTTTGACTTCATTAAAATATAAATTCCTGTGGATATTAATTTAATATTAACTGAGATGTCCTGATTGTACAATCTTATTAAGGCATATTTCCTATATTAAAGTAGAAATCTTTAAATATCTAGGTCCCTGTGGAATCCTTGTTACAGCATAGTTTTGTGTGTTAGTGCAAGTCGGGGGGGTAGGTACTGTATTTTGCAGGGAACTTTCATTGAGATGGTAAGGGTTGGTGATGGTCCTCAACCTGTCAATTTCAAACTGACAAAATCATCAAGCTTTTAGAGAGCACTGGTGGAGAATAATGAAATTGAAATGTCCTGTACTCAGAAACATAGCGACATTTGCTATTAAGGTTTAATACATGAAACAGATTTTGTTTTGGTTTCAGTTCACAAACTACACAGCTACACAAACACATCCTTACTGTGGGCTCATCTTGACAAGACAACGTTCCAGTACGACAATACATGTCTTTGTGCTGCTCATGAAACGCTGGATTGTGTTTTTTAAGATGAGAATGGGATTGTCATGGGTGCCCTTTTCACCACATTTGAGTCTCACTAAACATTAATGGGATGAGCTGTAATGAAGAGAAACATCCAGTACTTGGAGACCAATGAGAAGGTACATAGCATGTTTGCCCATGATTTAAGAAAGAACTAAATCAGAATCAGAATACAACATCTGAAAAAAAGATAGAAAGCATGCCCTGCAGATATACAGCTAGGCTTGCTTCCAGTAGTAGCTACACATTCTACTACAGTAGCCTATAACTTCTACAACAGACTCCATGCTGATGAGCCTTCTAGATGACAAATGTTAATCAGCAAAACAAATGTACCTCATGTCCAATTTTTTCAATGAACAATCAGTGCATCTGCGATAAATATGTTTTCATCATTTCTTTGATAATAACTTTGTGAATGTGTTGCAGTTACAAGCTATACATTTATTTATTTTGATGCTACCTCTGTATTGTGTATGTCTGTGCACAAAGATGTTCCCACAGTCAATCAAGACAGGCTAATACACATTGACTGGAGAATGTGTAGCACCCATCCATAATAAGGGTGAAAAACAACAGGGAGCTATGGATCATTAACTATTAAGTCTATTACATGTAGGTTTGTGGAAACATTTATTAGAACTAAACTAGAGTATTCTCTGTGTGGCTGTAGGATTCTAGGGGACAGTGAGCATGGATTTATAGAAGGCAGCTCTTGCTTTATTAATGTTTTAGAGATATTTGAACAAGCAAAGCAATAACAGATACAAACAGAGAATATAATATGGTATATGTACATTTTTAACTTGGAGTTTATGCTGTATATTCTTCCCATTGTCACGATTGTAGTCCCTCCTCCTTAAGGGCGCTCCGTCTCTTTTCACTTGGGATTTAATTCTGTGCACCTGCCCCTTGTTCCAGCCTCCTTCCCATCCCCCTTAAAAGCCAGACACTCAGTCAGTTCCTGGCTCTGCATCTGATTTCCACATTGTGCGAGCCTGTGTCCGGATGTGTCTGGCTCCGTCATGTTTTTAAATCTCTGTCTCTGTTCCTGTTCCCCCTGCCAGTTCCGACCCGGTTCCTGGTTTTAATCTCCTGGATGGATTGCCTGGCCATGGATTTATGCTTGTGTTTTTGGATTCCCCATCTGGATTACCTTTGGATTGTTTGCCTCGGCCACACCTCCCCCATGCACCAGCGCACTTTGGACACGCCCCCCTGTTTTCATCGCCATATTCCTGCATGACTTTTCCCCAGTGTTTCCTCACTTCTTCGGATTGTGTCATCCGCATAGGTTCCAGAAAGGACTCTTCGTTACACCCATGTTTGTGTGGGTTTCCTCAGGATGTTCCGGTTTCTTCCCACAGTCGTAAGACATACTGGTAGGTTAATTGTCTTCTGGCTCTGGTGTGGGTGTGTGTGTCTGTGTACATGTGTGCCCTGTGATGGACTGGCGCCCCATCCAGGTCCATTCTCATCCCATCCATGTCTCATACTATTGTGTGCTTAGAGCTTCTCAGGATAGGCGTCGGCTCCCCTACAACCCTTTATTGGAGAAAGCTGATATAAACTATTAGAAAATTGATGGAGTATTTTTATTATCAGTAGACCTTTGATTAAGTTCTCCATAAAATATTATTTTTTAATTACAGGCAATAGGAATTCCATGAAATTATTGTGATTGTATCAAAAACTAGTTAACCCACATTGGGGGTGACATATTTAGTAACATTAATATACTAAAATGCAACAGGGTCATTACCTGATCACTCTCTCATCCTAGCGTTAATCCCGCATCAACAGGGTCCGCTTGTCGGCACGCCCATCTCCATTTGGTGGTTTGAACCAAATCTTTGAGCTGACGTTGCCATTTAATGCGACCAAGAATACTCCAACCCTGGCGTCGCTCTGTCTGCCATCGGGGGGGAGGAGAACAAAGTAATGTAACCAATTCATAGAGGGGGATTATTAGGAGGCATGGGGAATTTGGCCAGGATACTGGGGTTACACCCCTACTCTTTTCGAGAAACACCCTGGGATTTTTAATGACCACAGAGAGTCAGGACCTCAGTTTTACGTCTCATCCGAAAGACGGCACTTGTTTACAGTATAGTGTCCACGTCACTATACTGGGGCATTAGGACCCACATGGACCGCAGGGTGAGCACCCCCTGCTTGCCCCACTAACAGCTCTTCCAGCAGCAACCTTAGTTTTTCCCAGGAGGTCTCCCATCTAGGTACTGACCAGGCTCACACCTGCTTCAGTGGGTTGCCAATTGTAAGTTGCAGGGTGACGTGGCTGCTGGTCATTATTTGATCACTACTTGTCCTAATTTATGCCAATAATTTATTTTCTGTTATACTTACTAAACCAGTTAATTTCACAAATGACAACAAAATTATCTTTGAAGGATTAGCACACACACTTATAGAAGCTACAAAGGTAGTTGAAAAGATTTTGACAGAATTCAAAAGAAATGTGTAGGCAACATAAAATGGATGAAACATAATGTAGATAAGTACAGAGGGCTAACTGACCCACACTCATTCGATAGATGTTTACTGATGGAAAAAGGAAACACAACATATTTCTGGAATGAGAATACTATAGTTATAGCTTGTGTACTTTAACAAAAAGTTTTCCATTTGTTTTAAGCCCTCTCACTAGCAATACAACTTGTGCAGTGAGGCATTGCAACTTTCCAATCCAATGAAAGCTTGTTATGTGCACTTTTACCCAACGAGGTCCAGGTGGAACAATGCCCGATCAGGTCACCTTTAAAAAGGCCTTAATTCAAAGCATAGGTCACTGCAAGAAAAAGGCCACACTTAGTCAGTTTTTTTGTGCACTCCGTAATGCCTCGAATGTCACCAGAAGCAAGGGAGAGGGCCATTGGCATGTTGCAGGCGGGCATGTCATGTGCTAGTGCTGCCAGACACTATGGAGTAAGCCACTCCACTGTGTCCCGACTGCAGAGAAGGTTTCAGCAGACCGGCAGGACAGATGACCATCCAAGATCCGGTCGCCCTCGAGTGACCACACCAGAGCAGGACCGACAGATCAGACTGGTCCATCTGAGAGAGATTATTTAAGTTCTGACTCCCGTACTGCTGCTGAAACTGCCAGCAGACACAATGCCCGCACCAGTGACAGTACAGTAGGGCTCTATGCTGCTGGCCTTAGAGCAAGGCGACCTGTCAGAGGCTCTCTGCTCACTGTCACGAGAGCCGGTTTTGACTCCCGTGGAGTGTGTTATTAAAGACCCTATGTGGATGGTATAATCCGTAAAAGACAACAGAGGAAAGTACAACGGGGTTAGGATGGGTTTACAAGACAGGGGGTGGTGACTGTAGTGAGCAGGTGCACGGGGGAAATGCGGTAGCAACCATGTCCAAGGAAATCCAAAAGGGAAGTCAGGGCGCAGTCAATAATCCAAGAGCCGGGAGATCCATCCAAGACAAACAGTTAAAAAGGGGGAACCGGGTCAGCACCGGCACAGGAACAGGAACAGGAACTAAAAACATAATGGGACCAGGTACTCTGCATCCCGGACCCAGGCGGTCATGACGCCAGGGAAAAGGCCTGCCTTCGGAGAACCTGGAAAATAGGCAAGCCTTGTGGCGTCCATCTTCCAATACCGAGCCCAGAACTGCAGAGACGCTAGGCTTTTATCCAAAAAGCAAATGAGACGCACCAGGAAATAATAGAAATTGATCATAACTGAAAGGTGTAGGAGCGCCCTCTAGAGGAGGGATGTGGAACATAACACTCACACCTCCTAGACATTACACCTGACAGGCTTGGGCCAGACAGTGGCTGCGATGGACTCGTCAGCAGTGGCATCAGGTCTTCTTCACAAATGAGTCACTCCTCAGCCTGTTGCAGATGGGAGGGCCAGAGTGTGGAGGAGGGGGTGTTGCATTTCTTTTTTCCATGATAATATATTTTATATTATGTATATACTAATAGAAGAATTATCCTACCTGTTATGCAAAGGTTTCTCAGTTATTAATAAGCTGCATTTAATTATTTACTGTTCAGTGTGCAAGGTTCTACTCCTTCCTTTACTTCACTAAGAAGTGCATGCATTTGTCCTTGTAAAGAACCATTCACATTTTTTTAAGAGAAAGTAAATATAATTAATTAAAGGACTATGGTATTAAATATGTGTCTGGGAGGTAATGTTAGTACCTGGGTGGGTAAGAAAATGCAACCTAAGTGAACCATTGTCAGCACCACCACCAGTACAACCTTAGTATCAGAACTTTGAGTTAAAAACATTGGATCATAAAAAGGTTACAAATGAATGGTAATTTAGTCCATGATTGATTCAAGGATCTCCTTCAGTTGTTTCATGAAAATCAATTTATTTATGAATTTTAAAATATCATATGAGTATGTTACAAGATACAAAATGTAATGATGCAATTTTGCTTTTCTCATGGACATAAGCAATGAAATGAGATTTAAATTAAAATAAAATATTGATGACGCTTTGCAATATCAGAGACATTCAGTTACAGTTTTCCACTTCAATTGATTTTCTTGGGGACTCTCATGATGACACCTGTGCAGAGCCAGAACACAGACTTAGTACTATCTAAAGGTTAAAAGTGACCTGCTGGGCTGAAAAGGTTATCAAAAGAGATCTAAAAACAAAAGAAAAATTAATATTAAATATGAACATTGATTTGTGTCTTACTTTTGCATTTTAAAGTGTTGCACCATGGTTAGAGAGTGAAAATAATAATGACAATGAGTATACTCTTCATTTAGTCATCCCTCAAAAAAGGTCACTTGGAGGGATAAAATAACAAGGACTATCAATAAACTATTTGTGCAACTATAGTTGTATATCTGAGTGTCAAATAATAAAATAACACATGCCATGTGATGTTTGATATTCCCTGACTGAAGAGGGTGAAATTATAAATCTGTATTATTTCCATTTGTAGAAAGCTTATGTCAGAATTTATCAATTTTATACTGATTTAACATTGATTTAATAACCTCCCTATTTTGAAATGTATCACCCTCACTTAATGTAACATTATATTTATTTAAAGTTAGTAAAATACACTTTGGAACTACACAGTTGCACAGTGGTTACCCCTGCTTTGCATTGATTAATTCGATTCTGTAAAATTGATCCTGGTGCGAGTATGCACTTGTTTGTGTCTGTATGTGCCCTGCAATGGACTGGCAACATGTCCACCTTGTGCCCGTTACTTGACAGGTTAGGCTCTGGCTCTCACGCGGCTCTATACTGAATAAAGCAGTTAGACAATGGATAAATGGATGGGAAATACACTTTGAAGTATTTGCTTTGTTTCCTCAAAGATGAACAAATTAAACTATTTTGTGATACAGAACTGTTTAGTGAGCTTTTCTGTTCAGTATATCCATACAGATAAAAAAGAAGTTGGAAAGACCTTGACTTACTATCATCTTATATATGACATAATATTTCTTTTTCAGTGCTTTTCACTCCAAATTTAATAGCTAAGCATTATAAATCTGAAAACAGCTGTTTAGCTGTCACACTGATTATGCCCTTGGGTACTGTATGTTCCACGAATGGACAGAGTATATCTTTCCTGCTATTCCAGGTGGTCATGTTTTCTTTTTGTATGAACAGACTTGCCTGCAGCTGTGATTACCTGGGGGGAAATACACTACCCACTTCCGTTCCATCCCAGACACCTTCCCATCACTTCAGTGGCGACAGCAATGACACAGATAGTCACATTGTAGTGAGAGCAGAGGGCTGCACTTTGGATGAAAGAAGAATGGTGGTCTGGGACATCAGTCAACCTTCCTTTTTAGTCATTTAATTTTTCTGCAGAAAATGTATTTGAATTTTTTATTCAAAAGATACTCATGGTGCAAGGTGATATCTGGTTTCTCAGCCTTCTAAACAATAATGATTAATAGTATTTCTAGATTATAATGGTATCTTGTCTTTTGAGAAAACATTCTTCAACATCATTTTCAGTTAGTGACTTTTGCAAAAACTGAAATGATGAGATAATAAGTAAAGATGGCTACATAACTTTATACACAATCTAATCAGAAATAATTCATTTTAAACATAATAGCAAGTATTCACTATAACGTGTCAATATATTTGTTCATTATTATATTTTATAATTTATATTATACACATAATAATTTTATATTTAATAAACACTGAAAATGTGTAAAAATATTGGAATTTAAACTATTCCAAAAAATCTATGAACAACACTAGAGTAATTAAATGCAAAATGTAACACTCCTTTTTAAGATGAAAAATTGTGATTTTGATGTAGAATTCCCAAAAGGATTCAAACTGAAATTGGACACGAGTCCTTCACTGACAAGTAAGATTCACTGTTCAAAGAAGGAGCAGGATACTGAGGCTTCCTCTTGTTTTCATAGGTTGTCAGCAAAGCCATTTAAAATTTAGAATTAGCAGCACTTTATGTTGGAGACAGTGACTAACACAACACTGACTACACAATAGAAACATGCTTCTCAAATTATTCAAATAAATTAAATTATGACCATGTCTTTTTAAAGGACTCTACAGGTGTAAGACAAACCCTATTTCACAGATATTAAATGGGGGAAGATATTACCACCTGTCCTGATAAAGATTTGTGCAGCTAAAATGGGCTAGAGCAATTAAAGCTGACAGTGCTCCAACACTGATAAGAAAATTCTTGAATGTGAAAACCTCCCTCATTATTTTGCTTAAGTGTTTAAATTATTAAAAGCTTGTAGTTTCTCCGAATAAGAAATGATGTTTGTAAACAACATTAATAATATTGAACTACAGGCTGAAAAAAGGGTGAAGGTATTCACAATTTGCTTGTGCTTAAAGAAAACTCAGTAAAGACAATAAATCAGTCCTATATTCCAAAGAAACCCAGCAGTTTTACTCATTAATCTCTTTGACTATAAATATGAAACACTTCTAAGAAACCTCCAAACAGAAATCAAGTTGTCACACTAAAACATACAGATGTATCCATTCATAATGTGCATTAAAACCCCATAATGTGTTACAAAGGCTGCTCTGTACCCCAGCATACTTCGTCATTGTGATTCATTGGCCAAAGACAATCAATAGTGGCATTTGTGGAGTGTTAGATGTTAGTGAAAACATGAGCTTCCTACAACAAAAATGTAATACCTTTTTATACTTTTTTAAATACACTTAATATGGAATCATGTAACTAAAGATACTGTACATCTTGAAAAAAAATGAATTAAAAAATATTGTTGTAACGAAAAATGAAAAGCTTGCTAAAACATTGTTCAACCCAAGTGATACAGATGCAGCCATTCAAAATGAGCGGTAAAAACCCGCGGTACAGTAACCTACCCGCAGGGCACCGGAGGGCACCGCGGTAAGTGATTGGCGGGCCAAAATGACCGACAGGGGCACTCGTGGTGCATTGGTTGGTAGTGAAAAGATTTAATCATTTCATGTCTTTACTGTGCACATTTTAATCCGCTTAGTTTTGAATATTTATATGAAATTTTACCACTAAAGGGAAATTTTAGTAGCTGAGCATAAAAAGAAGAGGAGCATAACGCATCTGAAGGTCATAAACGATATTAATTTAGGAACATAAACATTACTGTATGTACATAAACTGTACTGTGTATGGCTGGTCTTGATAGTTTAAAGAAAAAATACACACCAGTCTTCCATTTCTCCCTAAACATTTTAAGCATCAAGGTTTTATGAAACGGTCCCCAAATATGCGATTGCTGTATAGAATGAATTTTAATTTAAAAAAATGATTTAACACGAAAATTAAGCTGTTTACATTCTTCTTCCTGAGAATATAGTCACTCGTTGCTACGCAACACAGAAACACAGCCACAGGTATGTAGCAAAGAGCTAGCCAATATGATAAAGGAATAAATGATTTTTTAATTTCTTTTGCACATTTATTTGAACATTTCCATCGATTGTACAAGCACTTGGAAACTGTCCAATCCCTAGTTCATCAGGCATTTACCGGTCTGGCGCCGGTCTGTGTCTTCTAGGATATAATGCCAGCGAACTCTTGTTTTTATGTCCACTATAACTACGCTGGGCAAACGTTCCGAGGTCAAATTCTTCCAGCACGGGGGTACCTTTAAAGCGGAGACGACGGCACCGAAATCTTTTGGCGCGCCTTCTCTTTAAAGCCCTGGCCAAATATGAAAACAGTACGTACAGTTATAATTCAAACGGAATTAAAAACTACACATCCCAGTTACCATGGTGGTGCTTGTGATCATTGCATTTAACCAACGAAACAGGGCGAAAAATCAGTCACATGACTTTGGGGCAGAGTTTCGAAAGCTTAACCTATCAGCAACAAAGCGAAATTTACACGATAGGCTACCTCAAACTGTCAGTTACACGACTGTGTATGTCGCTTAAGCCACTCCTATTTGGCATTTTAGTTATGGAGGCGAGAAGACGCCCCTCCCCCTCTCTGGGTGTCTGATTTGCCAACGTCTTTAACTGTTCGGTGTCCGAATCTGAGTAGCTACACGTACGAAATAAAGTTAATCCCAACTACAAAACATATATTTTTGTGGTAAGAGGGCGCAAAACATCAGTATTTACTGCTATTAATTACTGTACGATTTATAGTTGAAATCTGAGCCTAGATATAAAGTTAGATATAAAGTTAAAATCTTGACAAAGCAATGTAGGAAATACAGAGAAAATAAATCCTTTAAATCCTAAAATCAGTTTCGATCAAGGTCTCTTCTTGCTGTCATATTCTGAACATATTGAAGATTGCTCAGTGTGGATTTAATTTCCCCAGTGAACAGGATGTGCATTTATTAATTCTAGAAAAAAAAGCCTTTCTTGATTTCTCTAGTTCTAAGTTTCTCTAGTTCCCTTTAAAATAAACTATTATTCCACAATGCAGAGTATTACATGGCCAGTATTTACACATGATTTCAAGAAATTAGCACAAGCAGCATTTGGAGATTTAAGTGTTGGCTGAGTTATTGCAGGATAAAAGACTAGAGATGTTGGTAAGAAGAAGATAATTTGGGGAAAGCTGAGGAATACACTTATAACAAGAACACTTCCTAATGGGGTTAGGCATACTTTTGATGAAGATGGTGAAGTTAACAGACTATATGTTTACATAGATACTGAAATGAGGATTGTATTTTAGATTATGTGTAGTTGCTGGCATTGAACTGTGTGTTGGATGCACATGAATTGAAGGAATGGGCAAACATAGCTGATCCGGATCCACAGAGCCAGCATATTAAGATGTTTACAATTAGAGGCAATTTGTTTAAAAAACTAGGTATGGATACTGATGTGCAAGAGAGGTGGAAAGGCTGTTTCCTTAAGCCAGCACTATAAAATATTTTATTCTCAGTGAGATGCTGCCATTTCATAGTGGGTTTCTAACACTGTGTATAGTTCTATCCACACAGTGCCTTAACTTCCATCCATTTCTAATCTCTTTATCCAGTACAGAGGATTTGGAGCCTATCCCAGTAAGCAATGGACACAAGGCAGTATTGCATATTAATCATATTGCTTGATTAATTTTAAAAATTAAGTTATAAATTCAGATGCGATTGCTGCCATAAGCGCTCCAGGCAGCAGAATGTTCGTTCTGTACTGCTGAGCTCCGCGCCTCCTCCCTCTCTGTAAAATCCTGGGTTCGGTAAAATGTTTCAGGCATTGATGTGAAGGACAACAGAGCTTTCATTGGCCGATTATCATTATTATCATTATAATCATTATTATTAATAATGATATTAATTTAAGGGTCTAAATATCTAAACATATGTATCTGTATAGCAGGTAGTATCACTGTATTCCACTTTCTTTGTAAACACGGAAAAAAAGATTCACAACTCAAAGCTGTATCGCTGTGTAAAAAAACCCGGTTTGTAATGAGCTGCTGAGCTAAGAATAGGAATGTTCCTGCTGGCAGAGGGGGTGGAAAGTGCCTGCGGTCATTTAATTAGTATTGCAATTCGCACTGATTCCCTTGTGAAGATATGGACTTAAGAATATTCGTGCCTGGTCAAAAAATGGCATTAAGCACTTAAAATTAATATGGTTAATAATAGTAAACTGTAACATGCTGTAACAAGATCGGCTAAACTGCGAAGAAAATCCTTTCAGAGAAAATGTTGCAGGTGTGAAGAACATAGATCTCCAATGCAATTTCAACCAAACCTGTTCCCACACACCCTGCCCCCACTACCATTAGAATATACACAAAGCACTCAAATCTTTCGAGCTAATGATCAGGTGACCCGAGAGAGAGCGAGAGAAACACCAAGGGGTGCGGAACCAGGGAACTATTTACATGGAAAACGGGCGATCTCCCCAGACTGTCTGCCCATCTCACTGTTACCTGGATACCTCTTTATTTAGAACTCACTAACACTGAATTTTAAGTTAAGAAGGATTCAAGTAGGGTTTTAGATGAAAGGCAGCTACCTTAATCAAGCCCAAATCATAATTGAACCCATTCAGAGCCTACATTACATTTTAGCGTTTCATTCTGAGCAGAAGACCCTCACACCTGAAGAAGGCTTACGTTTTCTCTCTTCTCTTTTAAGCATGTGTACAATGTGTAATACAATTACAATGTGTAATTACAATGCTGTAATACAATTTGAATAGTATGAGGGGGGGGCGGAGGTGTCTTTCGCTGGAAATCTCGCCTGCTTCTACTTTATGAGTACAACCCCCTCTCTGCTGGAGTGCTGGCTGTGACGAATTGAACCGGTTTCACAGGTACTTTCAAAGTAGGAAGTACAGTGTTAACTGGTAGCTGGTTCAAAACGCGATTCAAATGAATATAAATGTTTATTTTGTAACGCATAGGTGACTATTCATTTGTTATTAAAAAGACTTAAATTCGATCATGTTGTGATATTTAGAAATATAAATTTTTTTGGTGCGAGTGAGGTTTTATTTAATCTCTGACCAAGGGAAACGTTTCATTTTTTCAAAGAAATGTTTTAACTTTAACTTGCTTTAACTCCGCAATGTATTTAAAAAATAAAAACGATTACAATCTAATCTTTCCACGTTTGATCCCAAGATCCCAAGAAAAATAAATCTAGACGGGGAGAAAGCTATGCTGAAAGTTTATTAAGATACTTAGAAGACAAAGATATCAATTTATGTTGCATTTGTCTGATTGTGAATCAAAAAACACATATATTTAAACACGCGTTTGCAATTTAAGTCAAAATGTGATTTAAATCAATATGAATGTTTATATTGTAACTCGTAGGTGACTATTCATTGTTATTAAAATGACTTAAATTCGATCATGTTGTGATATTTAGAAATATAAATTTGTTTGGTGCGAGTGAGGTTTTATTTAATCTCTGACCAAGGGAAACGTTTCATTTTTTCAAAGAAATGTTTGTTAAAAAATAAAGTCATAGTTCCATGGGATTCAATCACAGACCATGTGACATGGGAGTCAGGAAACTAACACACAGCGTGTGGACAGTTTCACAAGAATCAGACAAAGGTTTAAGCATCGCTTGTTCTAGATAAAACTGCCAAAAAAAACCCAATAACCCATAATGTACTTCTTTGCGGCTCTGTTTGCCCAAATCATATATTCACAACGTGAAATCTAGAAAATAATATTACGTAACCAAAATCCGCAATATGGAAACAGAACCTGTGTAATTGTTGATAGATGATGTACTCATAACATTTTTACAAGACGAACTACAACATTAAAAAAATGACTTGTATGTACTTGATATCTCTAATCAATCCACGGCGACATTGTTAAAAGCAGAGTCCCAGCACAAAACGAAACTAAAACGCATACCGTTTCACGCTTCTTATTAGTTGCTCAAAAGTAATTTGACCATATGAAATGCATAATATAAACCTAGAAACATATATGTGAGCAGTATTTACGCACTGTAGTATCGGTGTTAAGACATACCTCTCAAATACTGTAAATCAAGTTAAAAATATCTCAAGACCGATTCTGGTCATATTGAAACCATGTTTCGTGTATGTTTTCTTTAAAGTACCGAGACCAGCCATATACTGTATGTTTATGTTCCAAAATTAATATCGTTTATGGCCTTCACACGCATTGCAGTATGCTCCTATTCTTTTTATGCTCAGCTACTAAGATTTCCCTTCAGTGGTAAAATTAGATATGAATATTCAATACTTAAACGGGCACAGTTAAGACATTAAATATACATATACATACTGTATACAGTACAGTTTTCATACGGTAATATGTTTATGTTCCTAAATCAATCTCTTTTATGAGCATGTGAAAGGCATGGTGAATCGATTCTCAAAAATTACTGTACTTTGCATGATTGGAAACAAATGCGTGATTGCGACATGCTGTGGTGTTACTTTTACAAAGACGGTCAATGAAAAAAAGAATGTTGACCAGGGCAATACTTTGAGTTTACACTTGCAGCTTGTCCAAGGTCATTCATTATTAATACTATTAGTAATATCTTCGTTAAAGACTTTGATGGCCACAGCTCAAACATGAGAAGTTGAGCTTTATTAGCTCCACCTTGCGGAAATTCCGGATACTATTATTTTGCTTATCGTATTATAGGATAATTTACGGTAACTCGCGGTATTTACCGGTAGCTTGCAGTAGACTGCGTACAGCGTACCGGAAAATAATGCGGAATCGCCCGCGCATTTTGAATGGCTGCATCTGTAGTTTAGTGGTAGCATTTTAGCCTATGAACTAGAAGGTCCCAGATTCACTTCCTGGCAAATGTGCTAGTTCTACTTTTAAGAAATAGACCTTCTATAATATTTAAATACAATAACAGGAATTTAGTATTCTGGATATATTTATTAATTATATATACCACAATATTTATATGTAATTTTCTAATTATTAATAATACATGGATGAACATGAATAAGCAAACAAAGTTAGAGCAGGGGGTTGCATCAGCATGTGTAAGCTGCAAAGATGTTAAGTTCTATTCAATGCTGAAAGGAAAAAAGGCTGTGGATCCTTCTTCAGATTTGAATGAGCAAACATAAATATAGACAATGTGGGATGTAAAACACAGTTCTGCCAGATAACACCAACAATCTCCAGTTGTTTAAGGCCATGATGTTTCAGCACAAAGTGGCATTAAAAACACATACAAAAAACACTTAAGATTAGTGGTATTATGAAACCAAATTAAAAATGTGTTTAATCTCCCTTGAATGAAGGGAAGATTTGTTTGAAATAATCTATTCTAGATTACACATTTTCACAACACTTTTTCCCAAAAAACAACAACAGTGGCAGAAGCAATGCCAGAAAAAAATCGTCTGTGCAACTAACCAGCTACACTGAAATAAACTAACCTAGAAGAAATTTTAAAACATCAAATACTTGCCCAGCTCTCCAACACTACCCCGATAACAATAAAAACATGTACCACTGCCTGACAACCAACAAAATCCTAAAACTATCTGTAGACCACAACATTTGAGTTCCACCCCTCATCTTTTTTCGGGTGTCTAGCAACACCCTAAACTCGCTGGGCTTCCTTGTTGACAAATCATTGACAGGCTACATATCAATGACATAATTTAGCAATTTGCCAGCCAGTCATTAACCGGTCCCACACAGTCTTACAAAAGAAAAAACCCACAACCCAAAAAAGCCTGCATATTCCAATTAACAAACACAGTGGGATGTAACACCCATACCCTCTATAACAAACAACATTTGTTAAAACAAAGTAGGCAGTTTCACTCAACAACTACGCTTCAGTTTACAGAAAAATTCTCCCAAAGCTAAACATGTGGTCAGTTACAACATTCTCCTGTTTTGCTCCTTCAGATAAGTTACAACACAGTCAGGCAGACAATTTTAAATTCTTCAAGCAATATAATATAATTATAATTTATATAATTTATACTCAACTTCTAATCATTTAATGTAAGATTTCTCACTTGGCTCCTATATCCTTGCAGTGAGGGGAAGGCAACGCGGTGTCAGCTACACTGTTAAACAACATTTGAAGAGAATGTCTTCTGTGTTGAATTGACAAGTTTTACAATTATGCATCCAGCAATCCATTCATTTTCTAACTGATTTAAGTACTGCAACCACCGACAGAAAGAAAACATTTTATACAACATCAGGTAAATAATAAAGTGTTAATAAAAGTGGTTTTGTTTTCAAGTTAGTTCCTTAATCACTAAACCATCATTTATAATAATTTATTTTGTCTGTTGATGATTTTAATCAAAGTGAAAATATTACCAAATCTCACAATGCTACTCCAGAAGTAGAAGTAGTCCTGTTACTTCCCAAACATGAACGATATAAAAAAGTCTCAAATTCAACATTCCATGTGACTTTGGAGACTGAGATGTCATTTTTTACCAAAATCCATTAACAAGAATTACTGTAAATAACTCATTTTCCAGGCATACTGTACAGCAGGAGTTCTAAATCTCAATACAGCGTCTTATTTTAGATTAGTGAGGTGTTTTCTCTTTGACTGATACAGTGTGTGTTACCGTGCACATTTCCCAAACCATTACTTAAACAATCGATAGTTTCTTGTTCAGTTTTTTTTTGCTTCTTCTACAAAGTAAATGTCATGCAGATGAAAAAACCTGAAATGCTTTGATCAATTTTGGCAAATGTGGGAACAGTACGTCAACGCCTCTATTGCTGGCTCCTGTGCAGAGTGAGTTGTTATGAGCACATGGGCGTGTGGATCACAATGCCAATGCAATTCTGTATTGGATAAACAATTAGAAAATGGATGGATGGATCACATAACACACTTTCTCTGAGTTCTCTCATGCAGTGCGAGATTCAGTGAGGGCAGTGATCCCCCATCCAGTATTCGACAGGCTCATGCATCTAGTAGGCTGACAGTTGTGAGTTGAAAGGGTGATGTACAGTAGCTGCTGGGTTACTCTCTGGTGGTTAAATGACAGATATAACTAATTTTCTTTACTTCTCTTATGGCAGTTTTAACATGTTTGTACCACTTGATAAAAAATTTAACCTGAAACATTTCACACTCTCTGATTTGAGTGCAATATACTGTAAACCACAAAAATGAGAAAATTGCTATTGACCTAAACAGGGCCATATTCTTTAGTTACCATTGCTATCATACTAGAAATTTGGCCAAACCAATGGAAAAACTAAATGATGCATTGAGCTCAACCTTTTTCCAGAAATCTGTTATAAATCCATGTGTGGATTAGGTTAGTTGTTGTTACTAAACCAATAGATAGTTGAACAAATTTATCAACAGGTTTTTCGTATTTAATTTATATGCTGAATGTTGCTTCTCCCAGACCCTTACTAAAACTAGTTAATTTATCAGAGTAGAGGCTACAAGCATGGGGAACAGACCTTCAGAGGACAACAATTCACTGTCTTTAAACGTCACCAAGTTAAAGCAGTTTGTAATGAGGAATGGGCTCAAATTAGTCAAAACAGATGCAGGAAATGATGAACGGCTATATAAAATGTTTAGTTTTTTACTTAGTATTATGTGCTCCATTTGTGCTTTATAAAGAAGCGTTTGTGGTGCTTTGGGTCTCAAGATTAAGCACTTTTTTCAGCTCCACAATAGCAGTGCAGGAGAATTAAACTTTTTTATTAACATTTTTTTTTACTTTTGTTTTGTATTGTTGGTGTTGATTTGTTCTTAAATACAGGATGTTTAATACAGGTATCATTTAACACCTCTCTCCACATATCCTGACCTCACAATACCTGACTGGCCACTCTGTCTGATTGGCCACTCTGTCTGTCCCCTGCTCCCGCCTCACACTTCATCTCTCTCCCAGCTTTTGATCTTCTATGGTACATTACATTTGCTTACTGCCCTGACTTTTTCACACCTGAAGAAGGCTCCACGGCCAAAATGTTGTGTTTTCTTTCTTCTCTTTTCAGCATGAAACAACCCTATTACTTGTTCCTTTGCAGCCTACACATGCTGACATAGCTACCCACCTGAACTATATATTTTATAATTCTTTAAACAAAATGATCTGTTTCCTAATTACTTTTTACTTATATTAAAGTAGCATTAAGGCAAATATAAAAAAACGTCACCTTCACAGCGGCCTATAACAATTAACTATATTTATATATCCTGCCGCAAAATACTGCTTTTGAAACAGCTCTACATTTATTTTTAATTTAAATGTAATATTAAACATACTGTGATATATAAAATGAACAAAGAAGTCAAATATAGTCTATAAATTAAATTTTATTATGGCACAAAATGGGGCTGGGCATTGGCTAGGATTTGTACCCAGGCATTTCGCATGACAACCCACACACCACATTAAGTATTCACTGCGCCACCTGGCACTTTTTCAAAGTAGTGCACTCCCGCATCAGATTTTTAGAAAAAAACTATAAAGATCTTTACCACGTGCTGTAATGAAATACACAATTTGCAGTATGGTGCATTATGCTGTGTCCATTCTTAATGGCTGGATCTGTATCTTACACCAGGGGTAGGCAACCTTTCAGAGGTGGTGTGCTAAGAGTTATCTTTTCTCACTTATTTTTATTGCTTTGCTTTGCTATTTTTTTATTTCACTAATAGCTTTACTTACATTTTGGTTAATAAAAGGTTTAATCAGAAAAGAAAACATTGGGCCACACCATTGAAAATCCTGAAATTTGACATAAAACTCAGATGCCATATCTCACATGTATACTTCAAATTCAGCAAAACATGTAATGTTATTCCAGGTGTGGTGCCTTTAAGGGGCAGAATCCTTGTTGAAGGATCTGTTACCTAGGAGAGCACAGCTGAGCTGAAGCAGAGAAATGAGATATAGCTGAGAGAGAGCTTTAAGCCAAGGTGGAGTACTTCCATCAGAGAGACCAAGTCAAGACCTCAGTCTTGAGCAAGCTGCCGCCACAAAAAGATGCATAAAATTAGGTCTCCCGTGTCTACATATACTGGGATCCGGTAGTGAGAGCAATGGGATGAAGTAAATCCAGCAGCGGATGTGAGATGCTTCTGGGATCAGCAATAGCAAAGAGCATCTGCCTTATTAAAAGCAGACTAGCAGCTGCAGCTATACCCCAGTAGTGGGAAGAGTGCCAGTCTCAGGGTAGTTTGAACAAGCATATTGTAGAGAAAGAGAATTCTGATAAGGAGAGTGAGAGCGATAGTTCTGGAGGGTACTGAGTAATAGTGGAGCCTTGAAGATTGTATTATGGAGCAGAAAGAATTAAAGGGACAGCAGCCTGTTTTGGTGTGGGAGCAGGGCTGTCTGTGAGTCAACCTTACGATAAAGAGAGAGTTAGTGAATTTAGTGAATTAGAGTGATCAGAGTGTTGGGAGCTGTAAAGGGACTTTCCCCCAGGTGATATGGGGTATCAGAGGAGAGAGTGAGGTCACACTTTCCCTATTAGAAATACCCACACAACATCTCTTGCACTTCACTCTCACAGTATAGCCTGTATCCTCCCAGCTGCTGGCGCACATTCCTCCTGCCACACACCACACACCACTGCCATTACACACACATACCTTCTCCCATGCCTGACCACCACTGCACTTTTAAGCTTGTAAAGCCTGGGAACCAAGAGTGATAGGCTTGATGACGTAAGGATCCAGGAGAGTATCATCAGTGTAGCTAGGTGAAGTTCGTCAAGCCCAGGAAACCGCAAACGAAGAGCTCCGTAAGGTGAAGGATCTCAACCCGAATCTCGGAAGAAATCGAATGGTACAGTGGCATGAGTGAGTTGGAGACTCTGGGCCTGACAGTTCGCAAGCCTAGGGCCCAGAGGTCTCTCACTATGTGCACCATACACACTGTTGCCCTTTTGAGGTAGCTGAGTACAGCTAAATTCTCAGGGAAAAGTACATGTTAAGAGATTGCATGCAGAGTAGAAGGTGCATGTAAAGAGAGGGAGTACATGTTTAGTAGAGACTGCATGCTGAAAAAGTAAGAGCAGAAAAGTTCCCCAGAGGCTTAAAGGGGTGTGTCCAGAGCATTGAACATGCCCGTGGTGGCCACTACCCCCAAAACGTCACAACAGATTGCGCAATGTTATGAAAGTTCTTTAACATTTTAATGAAAAATAATGATATTATTTTAAGAAATAATGAAAAGTTGAGGTGTCAGTGTCCAGAGAAATAATGACATTATTTGCAAGAAGTGCCTTCCAGGTTTCAAAAAGACACATAAAACTTTGATCTGCACCCTGCAGATGGAAGTTGAGTTCATTCATATTTGTGGTGATGTTGGCTAGAAATATTTTGCTACCCATTTTTCATTGTGCAGTTTAGGGTACAATATAGAGCACAAACAATCTTTATGTTGAACAAATCCATATTCATCTCTACAAAAGAGCTGAAATGACTGAACATCTAATTTTGCTCTGTTAGTTTGACTTGTAAAACTTTAGTGTGAAAACAGATTGCGAGCCTTCATGTGAAAACAGTAGGGTAGCCCATCTAAAAATAATATAGTAAATAAATCAAGTGAATTTTTTTTCTAAATGAAAGAACTTTCATTGGGTATGTTGTTGTAGAGAATTATAGGGCAGTCAAGCAGAGTTTGTGTCATTTTTTAAAGTTTCTTCAAGGCTTATTAGACTTTCACTGCACGTAATTAAAAATCCCTTTCCATGCCAATGATAGCATGTGTGCTATACTGTAAGTTGTTGATACCTGTCTTACACAATGCTTAGAACAACACTTAAAAAAGCATTTGTTGCCCTAAACAATATGTGTAGGCCCCAGGCAGATTTTGTGGAAATAAAGTGCTACCAGAGTACTTTTCAGCAAATACAGAAAAAAAAAGAAAATTGCTGCATCCATTTTTGATGTTAAATAGTGTGAAAAAGAAAAAAAAAAGAGATCTCTGCCATTGATTATAAACCTGTGTAAAGTCTCAATTTAGCATTTCTACAGGGGACTCAATCCAGGGTCACTTTTATTCCGGTGTTACTGAAAAGAATATTGAAGAAGCACTTCATGTTAACCTATAACACCTGAAAGGCAGATTTCAAAAAGCTATTAGGGGAAAAGAGGATCCTGCACCTCAGGCTTTCTGTCCTTGAAAGGTAAGTGCTGTGTAGTAAAAACAAACAACAATGTTTAAGCAAAATTAGGTATTTGAAAGGTCTCAGAAAATATGCTAAATGTTAAACTACAAATATTGTGTGTGAATGTAATTTAAGTGGTATTAACATTTAGATCCACTTTAAGTATTTCAATGTTGTTTAAACACTGACTTTCACATTCACTCTTTTTTTCACTGTTGTTTATGCCGTTATATTTATACAAGACCTAGAGGCAAGTAAAAAGATATGAAAGTTGTGAAATAACTGTTTATTATCAAACCATATACAGCAGTAGCATAATGGTAATGGTGTCTATTTTTGCCCATTCAACAATTTTAATTTTTAAAGCTCACAATACAGTTCTTTCCATAAATTACAAGATGAATTTGAATCACACTACAAAGAGAGATCAAAGGAAATCACAACTATAACATGGTATAGTCAATTACTTGATATAACTCTGTTGAACACTTGCAGGCTTAGTTTTATTAATTCTAATATCATAAACAGTATTTCTTGGTTGGTGATGCACTAAATAACACAGTAGAGAAACTGGAATATGTCTACTAACCAAAGCTGCTTTTATGTCTATTAATATATTTTTTTTTATTCTGAGAAACTGAGTGCTAACCAATTTTTTATTAATGAAAACTTTTGAGCATTCATTTCCATTCTCTGCTTTTCTTATTAAGCAATATTTTCAGAAGGGCTTATGCCACTATGTTTTTATGATGTAAGAAGGTTGTAGTTTAGAGTAAAAAAAGTTGGCTATATACCAAAATGAAAATAATGGCAATGTGAAGTCTAATAATGTGGAGTTTAAGTGTACTAATTTAATCCATGACAATGTAAATGAATCATTTTTTTCTGAAACAGATTACATAGCTGGTGATTGTTTGAACCTTTTGAACTTTCTATTTAATCATCTGTGATAGTAAATGTATTAGGTAGTGCTATATTTTAAAGTTGCTACATAATGGCTTCATATTCCCTTCATGACTGCTACGCAAGATGTTATAATCACATGCAAAATGCTTTATAGGGACATGCACAAATGACATAATATGTACATAACAGGTCATGACATTTGTTTTAGCACTGCATTGTACAAAGCGCTATAAACAATGCTAAAACAAATGTCATGACCTCTTATACACACATTATGTCATTTGCACATGACCAGTTATGAAGGGATTATTAAGTTATTATGCAGCAACATTCAAATGAAGTGTAACCCTTTTTACCCTGTGACAACAGTGCTGCATAATTGTTTATGTAAGAAAACCGGCTCAGGGACGCCAAATATGTAATCATAGTGGCTCTCTGAAGGCACCAGTTCTGTAGGGTTTGGGCATTTACTGAGACAATTATTAATTGTAGCAGTAAATCACAAAGTTGATTCTTTTGATGGCTTTAGAATGCAACCATGCGACATAACTCAAACACACAGGTACTAATACACGAGGATACATTTATTAATACATAGAATATGCATGTAAACCTAACAGATCTTATCGAAAGGGTTATCAGAATACAAAAGGTATATATTCAATCAGTTACAAAGTGTTACACATATCAAGAGGACATATGTTCAGTATATCATTCATTTAGACCGTTTCGTAAATGAACTTGGTTATAACTTCTACATTAGATACTCAAAGCAAGTACATAACTCTTAGGAATTAAATTGATATCAACTGGTTGGGATAACAATTGAATTTTCGAGCTGTAATGCATTGAAGTTGAATACTCATCCAATCTCTGGGGATTCAGATCTCATGCGGGCACAAAGAAACAGTTGCAGGCTGTTGCTGTCCAATCCGCGCTCTCTGGCTCCATGCCAGGCTGTGCTGTGCGGCTTGCGACGGTGCGCTGCTGATGCTCACTGTTGGCTTTAACTAGCAAAGTTTGTGCACAGGAGAAAAGATGACTGTGGGTCCCAGCAAGTCAGGAAGAGGACCGGTTCGTTCCTGATGAAGAGCTAGTTCTGAATAGTGATTCAGCTGTCCAGATTTCTGACCTGTTGACGAGGCTTGCTGCTGGTGCTAACCTCGGGTGGATCCTCTGGTTATTCTCTGGCAACCTCCACTCTAGACTCTTAGAACAAAGGAAAGTTCTGGCACTCGGAAACACTGGCCATTCCGTGGTTGTCCGGGCTGAGTCTCAGGATGGTCAGGAGGCGCGCTGCAAGAATGTCCTGCCCTTGGGAGCCTTCTGCTCCTGGGCCGTCCTGCCCTGGAATTCTCCTTTGAATTTCCTTTATAATAGTCCACAGAATCCTCCCCAGAATCTTACTGAATCTTATTGAATCTCACTGAATCTCCCCGGCTCTCTGTGTTGCATGTTTTTACCTGGAGGAACTTCAGCTCATTGATTGGCTGAAAGTTCCATGGGCATCAGAGTTCCACGTGGGTTACTCTGCCCTACCAGTCCCTGATTGGTGGATCAAGGTGAGATATGAGTCACTTACTCCTGACACTTAGGAATGCAGTCCAGATGTCCATCTAGCACTCCCTAGACAGATAGGCGCCAATGGGTGACCATTGATCATGATAGCCAGGCTTAGCTAAGTGCATCCCCCTTTGGGAGTTGTCCTAGGACCTTAAATCACCCTGCATAAATAGTCTCTCTGTGGCTGCACCACAGAGATGAACAGAGAAATGGGGCCTAATTTGGGAAAGCTCAGAAACACTTAATTCTGCCTTATTAAAAAGCCTCGCCGCTACATTTATAACAGTGATTTGACAGTCCTGTATCACTTTATTTGAATTGCACAAAATCTGTTTTATACATGTGGCAGTATTTATAGCAAAGGAATAAGAGTTTATAACAGTGATATGACAGCAGAATCCTAGCAGTGCGAGAAACTACAGACATTGTTGGAATGTGCAAATGTCTAGTGGAGAGGTTGAGATAATATGTGTTATGCCATCAGTGGCTCTTTCAAATATATGGCAAATATAACATTTTCATTAACAATTATACTGACACTTGAGCTGGTGTTTGGTACCAGAGGGCACCATTACTGTATGTTGGTGCAATGTGTTCACATTCTACGAGGAGGAAACAAAAGAGATCTTACATTTCAGCACCAGCGCTTTCCTAGAAGGGGAAATGTCATCACAAATGCAACAACAAAAGGGTTGCACGAGTGCAGAAATAATGAACTGTGACACAATATGCACAGTAATGTCATAATAAAGTGTTGTAATAATGTTAGTTTTTTCCTTTTATGCATGCATTACTGTATGGCACTTTCTACTACATAAAGCTGTATATCACATGGCATACAGTGAATGTCACGTGCTCCATAGCAGGTGCTATAAACAGCGCTAAATCCAATGTCATGAACACTTATGCACACATTATGTCATTTGCACATGTCCTTCTAAAGCATTATGCATATGGTTGTAACATCTTGTGTAGCATTTATGAAGGTATTATGAAGTGTTTATTTAGAAGCATTGAGATAAAGCATTACCTTTAATCCAAAGCCTGAAGTGGGTGCATTCATGATGCTCAAGATAGGGTCTGTACTGTTATTTTACAGAAGCTGTGCACAGCAGCTTGATCCCCATGAAACAACCTTCTCTCTGTTTGAGTTTTAGAAGTGTGTGTTTGACACACTTGAGTTAGAAAAACATTGGGAGATTGTATTCCTAAATGTCTACTTACAAAATAAGGAGGACTTCCTAGTCACAAACTATACAGAAAGAAGGTTTGGGGTTTTTTTGGTTTTGCAATGTCAAAATGTAAGAAATGTAACATAATACTGTAGATCCCACCCCTACCTGTCCTGGATAAAGCGGTTAGAAAATAGATGGACTGATGGATTCATACTTGTAAAAAAAATATAATTGAAATGCAATATAAATGACGTTTCCAAAATATGAAGCTTCTTTTTTTTTGAAGAATTTGCTGTCAATACAGCAAATTCTGAGTGCATTAAAAATATTAATTTATTAATATAGATATATGTATTTAGCTGGTCCCAGTAGGCAGTGATTGATTCGTCGAATATACATATATATCACGGCAAAATTACAGCCATACATATATATACACGTCGCCGCGACGTATAATCAACGTCGAATTGCAACTGTAAAATCGATGACATTATAAATGCATATATAACGTCGAAAACACATCTAACACAGTGCCTGAGGCTTTTTACTGTATATATTGTGTGTGCCGCATCTAGGAGTATACGGCAATCTGCATAGTGTACGAAGTAAATTATTTTTGCAGTAATTCATTTATTTACTATATTTATTACTATATTTATTATACACGTGTAAATAAAGTAATTACCGCGAAAATAATTTACTTCGTACATTAAAAAACAGTAAAATGTTTGAGTGCCCATAGATTTTCTATTTTTTTCTCAAGAAAATGGTATCTTTTCCATTTGATACCATTTCCTGGACACCCCGTCCCCCATCAGTGCGTGATCCCCGGGGAAAAATCTGTAGGGGAGCGTCTGAAATTCTAAGGGGGGCTGATATTTCGGTTGAAACGGAGCTGTACGGTGCAGCTACCCAAATGAAATCTCGCAGCTATGCCATTGATTAGTGCTTCATGATAGAAAATAATGACTAGCAATCTGGTATTTGCGATGAAGTTCAGTTTCACATTTTTCGTCACTCTCGCGGCTTGTATCGCCTGGAGCGAAAAGTACCACAAGCGTTCATTTTTGCAGCTACATGGAGGTTCTGAATCTTTAAGAACAAATAGTTGTAAAACCAACAGAAAGCACAGACTGCTGTAACTAGTCCTAGTTATATAAAAATTTTAAGTATAAGGATAAACTACTGCAAGGAATCGGCCCACCTGAGCAAACAGGATCGTAATGTTGACACTCACTAACGACACTGATATGTACCGTTCCTGGATGGATAGCCCTCCTCCACATTAAACATTAAACTCCTCCCTCCCCCCGTGATGCCAGGCCTGTCCCCATCCTATTCCATAATGTCATTATATATAATACCATACAACAGTGACTGATCCTTACTAACTGCATGAGTTAAAATTGCACATAAGCACATAGCAGGGGGCACATAGCCGCGAAGTATTATCAATGTTAAATTTCAACCATAATATCGACAACATTAATAAACGCATACGTTGAGAAAATATCTAACCAAGCATATTTTCCGGTTATATACCACAATGCATTGCTAGTATTCGTTGGTCACCATTTTGGACACGTTTTCGTAGAAGATTGAAGTATTTATCCACAAATATCTCAGCAATCCTCTTTTGACGAGTAACTATAAATAATAATACTATCTGAATACATACAGATCTTACTTAGTATTATTTTGATTAAAATAGTATGTGAATAAGCAAAAAATGGCACATAAAAATAGCATGAATGGGGAAGATGACACAAAATCGTTTTGCCATTTCTCTAGTTATTCTTATTCTATGTTGTACTTTCAAACTTTGGGTACTTTTTAATTAGGACAGACTTTATTGCTCAACTGTTATGATGCAAGCCAAATTTTATACGTTTATTTCAGCTTTGAGCTTAGTAAACCTTAATAGTTCATTTTTGAGATTATACTAAAGAAGAAATTAATCATCATTTGTTTGGGTAGTAATATTATATAATTTTCTCCTAGCTGCGGTGCTGAAGTCCCACCCTACATCAACAGAAAAAGAAATAAAGGAGCACGCAATGCGTTACTTGAAGAATGCATATGCAAGGCAGGGGGCCAGGAGATCTGGACACTGAAAATAATAGGTTTCTGGTTCTAACTGTTAGGACAATTAGACAGGGTTTGCAAATGGTGGACAAAAATCATCTTGACTTCCATTGTAAAATGTTTTTTCTTGGAAATATAGAAGTTGTACATTTTAAAATTTATATTTGAATCAAAATGTGGTTTTGAGTTAGTTTGTTTAATGTAATTAGTTTGTGTTTGTCATTACTATACTGTATATTGCCATGTTATCAGAATTTGTAGCTGAAGTTTAAGACTAGTTGTGTTTTCTTATTTTTTCCCATATGCTGATTGTTGATTGATTGTATACAATGTATAATTTGAAATACATATTTTTCAGGTGTGTGTATTTTCAGATTAAATTTCTAAACCAAATCATTGGCTTGATTTACTAGTTTCTACACCTGTAAAACCTATCTTTGATGTATAATAGACCTCTAACTATATATGTATAATAGACCTCTGAAGTTATACGTATAATAGACCTCTAAATTTATCCGTATAATAGACCTCTAACCATATACGTATAATAGTCCTCTAAAGTTATCCGTATGATAGACCTCTAAAGTTATCCTGAACTCCAACTATATATGTATAATAGTCCTCTAAATTTATCCTTATAATAGAACTCCAACCATTTACAGATGCAGCCATTCAAAATGCGCAGTACACACACGTACCAGAGGTAATTGGCTACGGCATCGCGAATTGTGACGCACGATGATGCGCGGTACCGCGGTACATGATAGGTTGACTGACAGGGGCACTTGTGGTCCATTGGTCTGTTGTAGAAAGATTTACAGTAAACGTCTTTACTTTGCCTGTTGTAGTATTGAATATTTATATGGAATTTTACCACTGAAGGGAAATCTTAGTACCTGAGCATAAAAAGAATAGGAGTGTACTGTAACGCGTGTGAAGGCCATAAACGATATTAATTTTGGAACTTAAACATGCAGTATATGGCTGGTCTCGGTACTTTAAAGAAAACATTCACACCAGTATTCCATTTCATTTAAACATTTTAAGCATCGAAGTCTTTAACTAACGTGATACCGGAGTCAACAAACATACTTTTAGAATTTGATTAAAAGGGAATATAATATGGAATCCCATATATAAAGAATTATATTAATGTACCGCAACACAAGAATAGTACACGCTGTACATTGTCTGTAGATAATGTTTCTGTAGTGCTTTTTCAGCACTCTGCATGTGACCTTGCCGGTGGCGCTGTGGGTTAGGTTCCTGACTCCCATGTCACATGGTCTGTGATTGAATCCCACTGTGGAACCATGACTTTTTTTTTAACAAACATTTCTTTGAAAAAATGAAACGTTTCCCTTGGTCAGAGATTAAATAAAACCTCACTCGCACCAAACAAATTTATATTTCTAAATATCACAACATGATCGAATTTAAGTCATTTTAATAACAATGAATAGTCACCTACGAGTTACAATATAAACATTCATATTGATTTAAATCACATTTTGACTTAAATTGCAAACGCGTGTTTAAATATATGTGTTTTGTGATTCACAATCAGACAAATGCAACATAAATTGATATCTTTGTCTTCTAAGTATCTTAATAAACTTTCAGCATAGCTTTCTCCCCGTCTAGATTTATTTTTCTTGGGATCTTGGGATCAAACGTGGAAAGATTAGATTGTAATCGTTTTTATTTTTTAAATACATTGCGGAGTTAAAGCAAGTTAAAGCCTTGATTTTATATATCACTTTTAAAAGTGGCATCTCAAAGCAAAGTTAATACCCAACACCTATTGTACCCATCTGTCATGCTAATAAAGCACCTTGAATTGAATTGAATTGAGGGAGAGAGGGGGGAGGGCGAGCGAGAGAGCCAGGACAGACAGGCAAATAAGATACGTTTGCACATATAGTTAAGTTATTACTTGGTTTTCAAAGTGCAATGAAATACAATATTGTTATTGCTGTTTTTATCCTGTAAAGCGTTTTAAGAAGCCAGCTTTAAAGGCGATATATAAAAGCACTGAATCTTATGGAATGCGTTCCGCCGGGGATTCAAAAAAATTTTTTTTTAATCGCGTATCTAAGGAAATAGCAGTAGAACTTTGTTCATGCACAAACAGTGGCATGTTACATTATTAATTTGGGTGTCTCCTCTTGCCAGAAAGCTCTAAATTGTTTTTTGAGTGTGGTTTTTGACTTTTTCTAAATTGCAACCCATAAATAAAGCTGATACAGTTTAGACTTATTTTAAACTGTATTACAGCAGCACAATGGACAATGCAACGTATATTGCAAAAATGCACTTGGAATCTGTCCAAGCCCTACTTTGTCAGGCATTTTCTTTTACTGCAATGGACATAAAAACTCCCTTGCTTTTAACAGAGCGTTTCATAATTTCTAACTAGGAAAATTATTTAAACTGCGACACTTATCATTCATTCCATTCCATTGCATTCCATTATCAGTCTTCCATTTCTCGCTAAACATTTTAAGCATGAAAGTTTTATGAAACGGTACCCAAATATGCTGTATGGAATTAATTTTAATTTTAAAAAATTATTTAACACGAAAATTAAGCTGTTTACATCTCCCGCCTGAGAACAGTCACCCGTTGCTACCCAACGCAGAAACACACCAATAACTAGCAAAGAGAGGACATTAGCTAGCCAATATAAATGATTATTTTATTTCTTTTGCACATTTATTTGAACATTTCCATCTATTGTACAAGCACTTGGAAACTGTCCAATCCGTAGTTCATCAGGCATTTTCTTTTATGCTGCGGGCATTCTCCTGGTCTGGTGCCGATCTGTGTCTTCTAGGATATAATGCCAGCGAACTCTTGTTTTTATGTCCACTATAACAGACAATCTCCTTTGCTTTTAACCCAGCGTCTAGCCCCTCTGATTGGAGAAAAAAGACGTGCTGGCTTGCTATACTGTATATACTGTACCAGGAAGATGATTTCTTTCTATTCGAAACGTGTATTTTAAAAGTTTAAGTTTAAAGTAAAAACCTTACAGCGTACACAGATTTCTAAACTGATCAGGATCGTTATCTTTGTCTTATCCATAATAATGTTCACCGCTCTGTCCAGCAAATTAATAATTAACATTATTTTATATAGCGTTTTAAACGAATAAGTAATTAGATTGCTCATAAACCTAATCGCTTTTTCTACATAAACACAGCGTGATTGCTCTCTGAAAATCTTTTTTCTTTATATTTAGGCACAGATTTCAACTATAGGTCGTATTATTATAAACTTTCTTGGAAAAATGTCTTTTATGTAAACCATGTTTGCTATTAATTAATTTAGGGCTAGAATATGTTCATTGTCTTCCAATCGAGTCGAGTTGACATTAGAAGCTTGCCATGTCCGGACTGTTACACCAACGCATTAGCATGTTAAAGCAATTTCATTGAGGAGCCTAGCTTTCTTAACTAGTAAGTACTGTACTTACTGGGTTTTTGAGGGGGGGAGGTGTCTTCGCTGGAAATCTCGCCCACTTCTACTTTGAAAATACCTGTGAAACCGGTTTAATTCGTCACAGCCAGCACTCCCGCAGAGAGGGGGGTTGTACTCGTTAATGTCTTAGCCGGAACACATCATTATATCTAATTTTGTATTTCTATAAAAAAATCGTTTGTCCAGCTTAACACTATTGCTGTTGTTTTATCCTCTAAAGCGCTTTGAGGAGCACAGCTTTCTCACCACTTAAGATTACTTTTTGATACCATCCTTACACAAAGCAGAAACTTCTTGTATTTTCCGATGACATACAAGTGGAAAGATTACAGATTTTAATCATCTTTTTTCTGAACCAGGGAAAATCTGATCATGTTTCTCTATAACAATAATAAAAAACTTTATTTTACATATCACCGTTAAAAGTGGCATCTCAAAGCAATACAGTAGATGTAAACCACAGATTACAAAGTAAATACCCAGACAAACGCAAACGCGTTTTTAATAAAATGCTTTTATTCATTCAGCAGAGAGAGAGCATAAAACATGGGCGTAACATCTGTTCCTTTTTCTGATCACTCGCTCTCTGGATAAACGTCTCACCTGTCCTGTTCTTTGTTTTTCTAATTTGCTGATTATGCCTTCTGTGATCCACTCCTGCCCTCACATCTAAAGAAGACTATGTTAAATTTCTTTGCGCGGTCCATTGTGCAATTAACCCTTGTATGTGCTGTCCTTAAGGTGATATCACATAAAGGTGATATGTAAAATAATGTTTTTATTATGTTGTTATAGAGAAACATGATCAGATTTTCCCCAGTTCAGAAAAAAATATCTAAAGTATACTAGTTTGTCACTAGTATACTTTTAATACAGTCTTTGCTGTGCTCTTGAGGATCCTTGTGATATTTCGAGCTCTGGTTGAATGATAAGTGTCACAGTTTAAATAAAATTTCGTAGTTGGCAATTATGAAACACTCTGTTAAAAGCAAGGGAGTTTTTATGTCCGTTGCAGTTTTTTTAAAACTGAATCAGCGCTGAACTTGTTTGAATTGACTGAGCTCCGTTCTGTACTGTCTGTACCACACAAAACAAGGCTCACCAGATAATGTGAATCGAAACCTGTTTTTCTAGCTTTTAAAGTCGTGCGATGTGTAAGCAGGAACGCATCATTACATCTTACATATGAAAAATACATAATATAGCTCCCAAACAAACGCAAACGTGTTTTTAATAAGATGCTTTTATTCGTTCATAATCTGACGATTTCAGGAAGACTAATGGAGGTCTGGCTTTTTTTTGGAAAACCATAACTCTAGTCTTGTCCAGATTGACTGTCAGCGCTCAGGTCTAACAGTGCTGCTCCAGCAGTGCCAGGTTCTGCCACAGCCTCTGTTCTGTGGGCGACACTAGGACCAGGTAGTCTGCAAAGAGCAGGAACTCGATTTCTGTAATTAATGCAGATCAGTAAATCAAGGGACAAAACAGTTATTGCGCCCGACTCCTCAATGGGCTTTGACGTGCTAATGCGTTGGTTTAACAGTCCGGGTGTGGCAATGTTTTTTATTATTGTTATAGAGAAACATGATCAGATTTTCCCCGGTTCAGAAAAAAGGATCTAAAGTACTGTATATTAGTTTGTCACTCTTCTCATCCCCTCTTTGCTAAATGGCTTTTGAATAGAGTCACATGAAGAGAGAGGCGAAACAGCCCTGTCGCAGTACACGAATATAATTATATCTTATTAATTTCTTTAGATACGCGATTCCATATTATTGTAACGCTTACGGCCGACAGGCACTGTGTAAGAGCCAGCGTACCAGAGCAGGTGACGTCACCGCCCTTCCCTGTGATAGCAGGACTACAGCTACTGGGCTGTATAGAGATCTCTCTTTAGCTCATGGGGCTGGGTCGCTGCAGAGAGACGCGGGAGTCCCGGGTTCGAGCCTCAGTCAGGATGGGGTCGACCAGATGCGGCAAGGGCGCCCGTCTGAGCCCCCGTTGCGTTACATTGGTGTCAGAGCGGGGTGGGATAGCCCTTCGCCGGGGACGGCGATTTAAGCGGGGGAGAGTGTAACGCTTACGGCCGACAGGCACTGTGTAAGAGCCGGCGTACCAGAGCAGGTGACGTCACCGCCCTTCCCTGTGATAGCAGGACTACAGCTACTGGGCTGTAAAGAGATCTCTGTTTAGCTAACGGGGCTAGGTCACTGCTGAGAGATGCGTTAGTTAAAGACTTTGATGCTTAAAATGTTTAGGGAGAAATGGAATACTGTTGTGTATGTTTTCTTTAAAGTACCGAGACCAGCCATATACTGTATGTTTAAGTTCCAAAATTAATATTGTTTATGGCCTTCACACGCGTTCCAGTATGCTCCTATTCTTTTTATGCTCAGGCACTAAGATTTCCCTTCAGTGGTAAAATTCCATATAAATATTCAATACTTAAACGGGCACAGTTAAGACATTAAATATACATATACATACTGCATACAGTACAGTTTGCATACGGTAATATGTTTATGTTCCTAAATCAATCTCTTTTATGAGCATGTGAAAGGCATGGTGAATCACTGTACTTTGGAAACAAATGCATGATTGCGAAATGCTGTGGTGTTACTTTTACAAAGACGGTCAATGAAAAAAAGAATGTGGACCAGGGCAATACTTTGAGTTTACAGCTTGTGCAAGGTCATTCATTATTAATACTATTAGTAATATATTCGTTAAAGACTTTGATGGCGACAGCTCAAACATGAGAGGTTGAGCTTTATCATCTCCACCTTGCGGAAATTCCGGATACTAATATTTTGCTTGCGGTATTATAGGAGAATTTACGGTAACTAGCAGTATTTACCGGTAACTCGCGGTAGACTGCGTAAAGCGCACCGGAAAATAATGCGGTATTGCCCGCGCATATTAAATGGCTGCATCTGTATGTATAATGAACATCTAATCATAGACATATAACTGACGTATAACAATAGACGTATATTAGAATTTTATTCTAGATGAATTGCGGACCACATTTATACGTCTAAGGTATGCGTTTAATAGACGTATATTATACGTCTTTTGCCCACTGGGGTTGTTTCATGGTATTTTAGTAATTTTATATACAGATGCAGCCATTCATTTGCCACAGACACGTACCGCGGGTAATTGGGTACGTCCTCGCGCAATGCCGCGGTATGTGATTGGTTGACCGGCAGGGGCACTCATGGTCCCCCTACCATCTGTAAATCACACTATTTAAACATGATGGGCAACTGATTTCGTCTAATGAAAATCAAAAGTAAGAAACAATGATGTGTCCCTGTCTATCTTAGACTTTGCATGACTTGAAAAGCTATAATAAAACAGATTTAGATAGTTAAAAACCACTTTTTATGTGTGGAAAATGGGTGATTTTCTTAGTGATCAGATTAGAATCTTTGTGTTCACTGTAAGTTTTTTCTTTTTGTAATTAAACTATTCTAAACT
Organism: Lepisosteus oculatus; assembly: GCF_040954835.1. Taxonomy (NCBI): domain Eukaryota; kingdom Metazoa; phylum Chordata; class Actinopteri; order Semionotiformes; family Lepisosteidae; genus Lepisosteus; species Lepisosteus oculatus. The sequence goes on from NC_090710.1 coordinate 9,402,604, forward strand.
ATTCTCAATTGTGTTTCTGAATGTTATGTCACACTTGGTTCAAAGTTTTAAATACATCTAAATAAGAAAGTCAGGTGTTTGCAAAAACAATTCGTAATCAATAATTAATATTACAATTTGCACTGTAATAAATTGTTGCATTTTTTCCACATCTTGTAAAAATATCAATTTACAAGACTTTGTCCAAATGCACATTGAATCTATCAGAAAATAAGAAAAATACCAAATCATAAAATTAAATAGAAAAAGGAGGGTAAAATATAATGTCTCAGTGGCTTTCAAAATTAAAATATACGTGCAAATCTTTGAACTAGAAAGAACTAGAAAGTCTTCTTCTTCCTCACACCTGAAGAAGACTTCATGGCCAAAACGTTGTGTTTTCTTTCTTCTCTTTTCAGCATGGAATAAATCTATTACTTGTTCCTTTGCAGCCTACGCATGCTGATGCAGCTACCCACCTGATCTATAAAAATATGTTTAAATTCAATTCAATTCAGTCCATCTTTATTTGTCATTATACTTACACAGGTGCATAGTATAATGAAAAGTGTTTCTCATTACTTTCTCGGGTGCAGCATATACAGAGCAGCAGACAATAGACAGCAAATACAATAACAATAAAAATGTAAACAATGAGTATTTTACCAGAACCAAAATCTGTTAAAACTATGCAAAAGTACTCAAACAGAGCAAACAGTGCAAAAAAAAATACAGCGTTATCAAATAGTACAACAGTTTTTTGTTCAAGTTTGGCTTAAATTCAGTTGTTGGAGGTATGGTGTATGTAGTGGTATAAGAGTACAGTCATGGTGTGGCACAGGAAAAAGTGAGGAGATATCATAGTGTGGTAGGTGGGAGTGAAGGGGTCACCAGATTGACGGCTCTGGGAAGAAGCTATTTCGGAGTCTTGTTGTGTGCGATTGGATCACCCAGAACCTTCTACCAGATGGTAGGGGGACATACAAGTTGTGACTGGGGTGAGTGGGGTCAGTCATAATTTTGGTGTTTTTGTTTTCAGACACCTGGTGTTGTAGATTTCCTGGACGGATGGTAAGTCATTGCAGATGATGTGTTGGGCAGTTTTGACCACTCACTGCAGGGCCTTGTGGTCGGATGCAGTGCAGTTGCCGTACTAGATTGTGATGCAGCTGGTCTGTATGCTCTCCATCGTACATCTCTAGAAATAGGTGAGGATTCGTGGATACAGGCATATTTTCTTTAGCCTTCTCAGAAAGTACAGCCACGTTGTGCCTTCTTGATGAGACTGGAGGGGTTGAGTGCCTGTGTAAGGTCCTCAGAGATGAGAACACCTAGGAATTTGAAGTTGTTCACCATCTCCAACATAGTCCCTTCAATGGAATTGGGGTAGTGGACGTTTCCTTGTCTCCTGAAGTCAACAATCAGCTCTTTAGTTTTGCTGATGTTGAGCCATAGGTTGTGGATTCTGCACCAATCTGCTAGTTGTTTTATCTCCTCTCTGTAGGCAGTCTCATTGTTGTCAGTGAACGGGCCCATGACTGTGGTATTGTCAGCATTCTTGATGATTGTGTTTGTGCTTAACTTGGCAGTACAGTCGTGGATGAACAGGGAGTATAGCAGTGGGCTGAACACACAGCCTTGAGGAGCACCACTACACTACCACTACTGTTAAGGGTGAGTGTGTTGGAGGTAAGTTTGCCAATCCTGACAGTCTGGGGTCTGCTGGTGAGGAAGTCCAGGATTCAGCTACAGAGGGTGGTATCTAGACCTGGAGCCCTGAGCTTGGTAGCACGTTTTGTGGGTTGATGGTGTTAAATGCTGAGCTAAAGTCAATGAACAGCATTCTTGTGTAGGTGTACTTTTTATCCAGGTGGGTTAGTGTGGTGTGTAAAGCTATAGAGATTGCATCCTCCGTGGAGCAGTTTGTGCACTCTGGTAAAGGCAAACTGGTGAAGATAAAGTGTTTTTGGGATACTTGCCTTAATGTGTGGTATAAGTAGTTTTTCACAGCACTTCATTATTAAATAGAATTATTAAATATTAAATAGAATAAGACTAGAATAATCTTCAGATACATCAGTGCTTCCCAGTGCTGGTGCTGGAGAGATCAAAGGGTATCTCATTAGCATCAGTTTACAAGGCATGATCACCTGTGGAGAATGTTCGTGGTTTATTAAAATAACTCTTAAGGTTTTGATCACTGTTCTGTGAAGTGGAATGAAAAAATACAGTAAGCAATAAAAAATTGTAAAAGGAGTCTTAAGGAGATACCAAAATGTTTTCAGGGACTGAGTGCTTCTGAATTTAATGGGTAAATCATTCAACCACTACAGAGCGAATCATTAGAATGAGATCACCCTGGAGTTGGAGAAACAGAGAAGAATAGACAGTCTCCAAAGGAGGATGAGTGGACAGAGAGGAAGGTTAGGGAGAGATGAGAGAGTGAGAGAAAATTGTGGTCTAGAAAAAAAAGTGCTTTGAAAATAATGTGTGCAGTGTGGAGATATATGCGGCTTGTCTGGTGGGGAGGCAGAGCTCTCAACAGAGAGTGACGCGTTGCCTTGATAACCCCAGCTGAGTAAGAACTAATGAGCCTCAGATGTGGGAGTGTTTTAATAGCAAGTCAAACACTTCACAGGGCAGAGACCAAGATAGGACATTAGTCCTATGCTACCTAAAGACTATAGTGGACAGAAGATCAGGTCTCCCGTGTCTATACATGCCTAGGTACGGCAATGACAGTTGCTGGGATGAAGGTATGAGAGCAGCAGGTGTGAGGCACTGCTAGTGCAAGTTTCTAAGAAGATTGAGAGAGAGAAAGCAGACTGGTGGCTGCAGCTTGAAAATCCAATAAGAAGAGACAGGGGAGAGCAATAATCTCAGAAGAGACTGGTTAATTAAGATCGGTGAAGGAGCCTCAATAGACTTCAATATACCCTTGTTGTGCGTGACAAATGCAATATTTAGTTTTTGTCAACATCAAGCAATTAATTGATCTAGTATGAGTTGAAATAAGGTAATCCTAAATATAGCTACTGTATTGGCCTGCTAATAAAATGGCTTTAAATTATAACTAAGTTTTTATATAAGAGAAATCAAATATAAAGTATATACTATATCTTTATATTTGAAAACTACTATAAATGTTTCATTACACATTTTCAGTGATGTCTTTTTCTAATACATTACTTTGAAGAAATTTCAAAATAGTATTCCAAAATAGTAAGATAGTAACAAAACAAAACTACTTATGTATTTTGTATCCTATGATATACATACAGTAAAGTCTCTAATTTTTAATATGTATCCTGTGACATCAAATATTATAGATTGATTTTACATAACCAATAGAAAACAAATTATTATTATTCACTAGTGGAATCTGTATCATTACTTTTTTTTTTATTCTTGTTACAATGTGAGCCATTTCTCCTTCATTTAATGTATAAGAGATTATGTAATTTGAAATTTTGCCGTAATGTAAATTGAATCATCTGTATTTAATTATTAGCTGGATATTTACAGTGCCTTGCAAAAGCATTCAGACCCTTGCAGTTTTCACATTTTATTGCTTAAAAATGATGGGTTTTTTTGCAGCTATCACAAGGTAATTTCATTGTACAAAAGTACATTAAAAGCCATATGATTAGGTGTGTAGTCTCTAAGTGCAATAACAGAGGTTCACATAATTTCAGAATATACAGTATACATCAGTCTCTGTAAAGTTCTTCACTAAACAGTTGAAATTATTAAAAACTAAATAATATAATACTCAGTTCCAACCATGTAAATTATGGAGATTTCAAAACATTTCATAGACCTGTGTAAAGAATTTCATAGACACTGAATATCCCAGCATGGTGAAGTTGATCATTATGAAGTGGAAGGTATTTTGTATGACCTATATAAACTGTCTAGTTCGGTCTGTCAATCCAAACTGAGCAGCAATGTGTAAACTAGTTATGTTTGCCACCATGAGGCTAATGATAACTTTGAATGAGTGGAAATGAGAAAAAAAAATCTCAAATCCTGCAGCAAAGAATGTAAGTTATACTGCAAACATATAATGCCAAGTCAGTATACAACATTCATTAAGAATATTTCAGTTTTTACCTTAAATTTTGTTTGCTGACATTTATAATAACCTATCTTCAGAAGTGGCCATTGTGAGCTTTCAGTTTTTGAATAAAATATCAATTTTAAAATGTGTGTACATCATTTTGTAATTTCACAAAATGATACATCACTGGAAGCATCTATATAATTTGCAAGGCACTGTTTGAGTGTTGGATGACTTTCAGGCTGTTAAATGGCTTTGTTGTTGAAACTTTACTTTCTGGCTAAAAAAAACAAAAGATAAAGCGATAAATTTTGTGAATGAAACTTAGTTAAGCTAGTTTTTTTAGACTATCGTAACTTGGACTTGTTAATTTGATTTAATTTAGGATAAACATCTGATATTACTAAATGCAGTTAAACATCTTAATAATAAAAGCCATTATACAGTATACAGTATGTGTCTTTTAGATAATTAGACTGGAATTTCCAGTGTCATTTAAAACATCTTAAAAATCCTGGCCCGATTGTCAACAAGACAATATAACTCATTGTGGATTTCAGAAGACCCAGAGGCAGTCATGTCCCAATCAGCATCAAGGGCAGAGAAGTGGAAACCGTCAACTGCTTCAGTGTCCTTGGTCTGCAGATCTCCACTGATTTGGGTTGGTCTCACAACATTGTAGCCAGTCTGACTAAAGGCACTACAGTGTCTGCACTTTCCGCAGTGCTAAATGAAATGCTGAATGGATAAGCAGCTACTCATGAACTTTTACTGCAGCAATACTGCCATGCATGACAAATAGTTGTGGCAAAAGCAAAGAGGATTATACTGTAATATGTTATTTACCATCAATCGCTGAGATTCATACCATGTGCAGTTGCAATAAAGTCTGTTCCACCATTCAGGATACCAACCATCCCAGTCAGAAACTGTTCTCCACCCTACGCTCTGCTAAGAGTACCACTCCATAAAAGCATGGACAACTAGGTTTAAGCACAACTTCTATCATGTAGCCATGCACATCCTTTACAGCTAACTGCAATGCCTTAAAACCCAATGTGCCTCTGCAATATACACTTTTTGCATGGGCTACCATGTTTTGTGTTTTCACTACTTCATATTTGTTGTTCTCCACAATCTATTTATGGTTCTGGTTATTATTATTTGTTTGTAATGTATTGCTTACATTATGTGATGTTGTCTCATGTACTGTGTTGTCTGATGTACTGTGTACTGTATGTCCTGAGAGATCAGAACAAAAATAATTTCAATGTGCATGTACATATACATATAAACTGCTCTACTACTCCTCTACTACTATTCAATGTTGGCTATAAAACACATATGTAGAGGCTGTGAAACTTGGTCTGATGTTCCTTGAAATGCGGACAGTAAAGCATTTACAGAAACAGAAATTTATAGATATTCTTTACAAAACTAACCTACTTCAAATGATTCCTAGAAATCCTGATGTGTATCTCACAGATGTATAATTATTTAATAAACTATCTTGTCAGTCATACTATATGTTTATTTTGGAGTGGAAAGTTGGCTTGCAGAGTTTGTAAAAGTACATAAGTACTCTTTGATTTCACAAAATGGGTTTGTAATTTGGATGCATTTCAGCTCAAGCTAATCATTTCTTTTAAAAGGTAAAAAGGTAAGTTTGCATTCAGATATAACCACCAATTACTTTTCAATTGCTGTTTTCTTTAGTACAGGTTCATTTCTATTTAGGTACATTTATGGTTTTACAACATGTTATAGAATGTCAGTCAAGAATAATCACAAAGAAAGGTCTAAGTGAATAGAATATCAGCAGAATAATTTCTTGCCTCTTTTGAAAAGTTGACTTTATTACTTCAAATATCACTTGACATTATGCTTCAGACCCAAGTTTATAAAACGTATTTTTTTAAATAAATTAGTTGTTCCATGAAAATAGTATTAAACAAATGAAAAGCATTACTGATTAATTAAAGTCACAGATTTTATTCTTACAGTATCCTATAATTCCTGTATAACTATAACTATAATTCCTGAATAATTATTTTTATTTGGTAAGACTTAAATTATTAAAAGTTAATCTGAAAAGCTAAAGAGAAGTAGTCATTTAATTACTGTATCTTTCCTGGTCTTACAAAAATGCTTACAGTTATCTATTAGGGAGACAGTCCTGCTTTGTGACTGTTACTTGTCAGGATAGGCTCTAGCTCCCCATAGACGCTGTGTCAGCATGCGTAGGCTGCAAAGGATCAAGTAATAGGTTTATTCCATGCTGAAAAGAGAAGAAAGAAAACACAACGTTTCGGCCTTGGAGCCTGTTTAACAATTTAACAATTTCAAGTGGGTGATCTTTGAAAGTGCTATTTTTTTTCAATTAAAAGGCTAGAAGGGGGAATTATTTTATAAACAGTTCCAGCTATATTATGTTGCTGACTATACTACAGTAGGTGACAAATTCTGTTATTTCTGCTTGAAGAATAGTATATTGGAGTGAACATTATTTAACTCCTATGTGTTTAAATTATAGTATATATCACCAAATATTGCAATTATCATTTTCTTTTGTGACTGGTGGTTTCATTTGGAATAGTGGTGTTCAGTGACTTGAAAATGTTATAGCTTGCTGTTTCATTAGATGACTTATCAATATTCAAACACCTACAGTATATCAATTTTAGTTTACAATTTTATTAAACTTCTATTTTTTGCTGCAAAACAACACATTCTGTTCTAAGGCTCAACAATACATTATATTCTGTAATAAAAATACATTTATTTACGTATCTAAGTAAATTTATATAAAATGTTATACTTGCACAGAGCTTGAAATTATTTTCTTTTGATGTCTGCACTATAGAGTTGTCATGAAAATCATACTAAAAAAAGACTCGCCAGCACTTAATAGTCCCATTAAAGTAAAATATATCACTGCTTGGCATGTTAAGAGCTTCTAGTCCTATTTGTAATTCTAACATTTCTAGCTTTGTTTTCAGCTTGTTTTTAAAGGAGTAAACAATATAAGAACAGAAATGTTAAAAATGCAGCTAGGTGAATTTTTCTCAATTCACTTCTTGAAAAAGCCCCAGAGTTTGAGCCTCTGCCAATTAGTTCAGAAGCCTAGATCAAACATTTCCAGATGTATCCTAATTGTTCTCCTCTTGGTTTCCATTTGTGACCTATATCTTTCTTTTGCTATTAAATGTGAAATAGTGTCCTATGTTGACCCTGTCTATAATACCCTTGAGACCTCATATATTCTACTCATATACTACACATCTCCTTAAATCTATATATGGCAATTAGCTGAGACCAGGCTTTTTAAAGGTTATGATCTCCTTTTTGTAGTAAAGTGACTAAACCTGAACATAACAATCTAAATAATCCAGGTGCATTTCAGTATAAAATAATCATTTACCTTTTTAACTTTAAAAAGAAGTTTACATTGTTGGGATTCACTGTTTTTTTTGTAATTGTAAACACTAAGAGGTGTAAAACCTTATTATATTCATGTGGTATACTTATCATAACATCTTATTGAGTCCTACCCTGAAGCTTTGAAGGATCTCTAAGATGCAATTATCCATGGTTCCGACTTCTGCTACAACAAGAATAATATGTACTTCATGAGATTTACAATCCATATGTGGCTTTTTACACAAATATAAAAACAAATAGCTTCACCTCTTTTGCTATGCTATATACTGTGTCACACCTACCACCACCAGTTTGTTGTAACTGTCAGTCCTTCTCTGGTGTGCGAGTCTTTTTATTTGACAACCACAAAATTATAATAAATTAGACCCATAGTGTGAAATATAACAAAATTGTATTTATAGAGGGAGAATAATAATAAACTTTATATTATACAGGACCTTTAAAGGTGGCCTCTCAAAGTGCTTTACAGAATGACAACAACAACAATAAAAATGAAAAAAATAAACACGATGAGAATACACAGAGGAGACGGTAGATGATGGCATTAAACACAGTAGGAGCAGAGGAGAAGAACAGAACCAGTTAAGTAAAGGCTCTTCTAAAGAAGAAGGTTTTGAGCCTTGATTTGAAGAAGTTTAGAGAAGGTGACTCTCTGATATCATTGGGGAGAGAATTCCAGAGCTTTGGGGCATAACTGAAGAAGGCCCTGTCCCCTATAGAGTGTAGAGGGGCTGGGGGGACAGATAGGAGACCAGGCTTAGAAGAGTGAAGGTTGTGAGGTGGGGAGAAGGGTGATAATAGCTCAGACAGGTACTGAGGTGCCAAGCCAAGTAGATCCTTGTAGGTGACCATGAGGATTTTGAAATCAACACAAAACATGACAAGAAGTCACATTAATGTGATCACTTGCACTAGACCTGGTCAGGATTCTGGCTGCTGAATTTTGGACGTACAGTACTAGAGTTTGTTCAATGAGGATTTAGAAACCCCAGCGAGTAGAGTGTTACAATAATCAATTCGGGAGAAGACAAATGTGTTGATCAGCTTTTTCAGCCACAGTAAGTAATAACATGTAGCGTAGTCTAGCGATATTTCTGAGGTGAAAGAAGGATAATTTGATAATATGCTGCACATGTGGGTCAAATGTCAAGCCTGAATCAAATATCACCCCAAGATTTTTCAATTTAGGCTGAAGCTCAAATACAGTACCATCTGCAGATAGGGTTATAGGATTGGCTTTACAAAGTTGATGGGGGGTGCCAATAAGCATGGCTTCAGTCTTGTCACAGTTAAAATGAACAAAATTTTAAATCATCAGAGTTTTTATGTTGGAGATGCAATTAGATAGAATAAGCCACATCAATGTCAGTTTTGGTATGGATGTATATTTGTGTATCATCAGCATAGAAATGATAGTTGAGGCCATGTGATCATAAAAGCTGACCAAGTGGAAACATGTAAATGCTGAAAAGTAAGGGGCCCAGTATTGAGCCCTAAGGAACACCAAACTTAACGAAACCAATTTCAGACCTAAATCCTCAAAGAGAGACAAAGTGACAGCGATCAGTGAGGTAAGACTTGAACCATTTGAGAGCAGTGTCAGAAACTCCAAACACCGTCTCAAGATGAGAAAGTAAAATATCATGGTTAACAGTGTCAAAAACAGCACTGAGATCAAGAAGAATGAGGATAGAAAGAGAACCAGAATCAGAAGCTATTAGAAAATTGTTAGTGACTTAATCTATTTTAAAACCATTACATAATATAAAGAGGTCTCTACAGTACATACATACATATATATATATAGGTTTTTTGCTAAAGGCAGAAAGGGACCTAGCACTCTTTATAATTGCTAGGTGGCATAGCTGGCTAAAAAGCAAAAGTAATTCCTAGTATCCCAGTATTACCATATCCATGATGTATATAAAGACTTTGAAGCTACAACTCACATTGTTATTCAACAAAGAAACCATGAAGACCAAGGAGATTTAAAAGAAAGACAGGGATAAAGTGAAAAGAAAAAGGTAGGGAAAAAATGTTCTGATTCTCAACCAAAAGTGGTTTCTGGTGTCAGCATTTAAAATATATCAGATATCAGCATTTAAAATATGTTCTAAGAAAATCCATAAAAAAATAAATTTAAGGTGATTAGTTACAAGACAGAGTAGTGCAAAACGTATTGATTTTATGCTAAAACCACCAAATTATGGATGGAAATACTTAAGAAAAAGAAGGTAAAGCCTTCCCGCTGCCTCCAGTCCTTCATAGACTTTATATAGACCCCCTTCCGCCAAACAATGCTGAAAATTGAAAATATTGGATGATCTTATTGGATGATTCTCAGTTTTTAAAATGTGATATGAGTACCCCCAGGCTTATGTTCACTTTGATTCTGTTGCGCATGTACAATATTGAGTGAATGACAGAAAAATAACATTTTTGTTGTGTTTGTTCATGAGATTATAATTTAGGCTAAGGTCAATAAATTTGGATGCAGAAGTAATTAGGAAATGACAAAGCTTTGCATTTTATTATTTTAAAATATATACAGATGCAGCCATTCAAAGTGCGCGGTACAGACACGTACCGGAGGTAATTGGCTATGGCGTCGCGCATCGTGGCGCAAGATGACACGGGGTACCGTGGTACGTGATTGGTTGACCGACAGGGGCACTCGTGGTCTGTTAGTCTGTCGTAGAAAGATTTACAGTAAACGTCTTTACTGTGCCCATTGTAGTATTGTTTATTCATATGGAATTTTACCACTGAAGGGAAATCGTAGTAGCTGAGCATAAAAAGAATAGGAGCATACTGCAACGCAAGTGAAGGCCATAAACGATATTAATTTTGGAACATAAACATACAGTATATGGCTGGTCTCGGTACTTTAAAGAAAACATACACGAAACATGGTTTCATTATGACCAGAATCGGTCTTGAGATATTTTTAACTTGATTTACAGTATTTGAGAGGTATGTCTTGACACCGATACTACGTAAATACTGCTCACGTATATTTTCTAGGTTTATATTATGCATTTCATACGGTCAAATTACTTTTGAGCAACTGATAAGAAGCACGAAACAGTATGCCCATGGCGTTCTAGTTTTCGTTTTGTTTCAATGCAGTGCAGTGGATTGATTAGAGATATCAAGTACATACAAGTCATTTTTTAAATGTTGTAGTTAGTCTTGAAAAAATGTTACTAGTACATCATCTATCAACAATTACACAGGTTCTGTTTCCATATTGCGGATTTTGGTTACGTAATATTATTTTCTAGATTTCACGTTGTGAATATATGATTTGGGCAAACAGAGCCGCAAAGAAGTACATTATAGGTTGTTTTTTTTTTTTGCAGTTTTATCTAGAACAAGCGATGCTTAAACCTTTGTCTGATTCTTGTGAAACTATCCACATGACAGTTACAGTACCTAGGAGTTGACTTCAGTGATGTCACTGATGGGATGTTTCTAAAAATCCATCCTCTGTAAAACGTCTTCTCTAGTTGTCCTGCATCTGTATTCGCTAATGAAGCTGTGTGTTCTGAGCCTGGTTCTCTACATCTCTGTGTGAACCAGCTTAGAGGGCTAAAGACAGCTTGTGTTTAAATTGAGTGTAAGGTAGTTTATGCTTCTAAAGTCATGGTCAGCATTTATTATTGTACTGTGCTGTAAACTTGTTCTGTGCCTAGTTACATTATTTTATAGCTTTATCAAATCTGTACATTGTCTGTTGATAATGTTTCTGTACTGCTTTTTCAGCCCTCAGCATGTGACCGCGCTGGTGGCGCTGTGTGTTAGTTTCCTGACTCCCATGTCACACGGTCTGTGATTGAATCCCATGGAACTATGACTTTATTTTTTTACAAACATTTCTTTGAAAAAATGAAACGTTTCCCTTGGTCTGAGATTAAATAAAACCTCACTCGCACCAAACAAATTTATATTTCTAAATATCACAACATGATCGAATTTAAGTCTTTTTAATAACAATGAATAGTCACCTATGCGTTACAAAATAAACATTTATTTTGATTTAAATCGTAAACGCGTGTTTAAATATATGTGTTTAAAGGCGATATACTGTATAAAAGCGCTGATTCTTATGGAATGTGTCCCGCCGGGGATTCAAAAAAAATTTTTTTTAATCGCGTATCTAAGGAAAATTGCAGTATAACTTTGTTTATGCACAAACAGTGGCATGTTACATTACAATTTGGGTGTCTCCTCTTGCCATAAAGCTCTAAATTGCATTTTGAGTGCGGTTTTTGACTTTTTCTAAATTGCAACCCATAAATAAAGCTGATACAGTTTAGACTTACTGTATTCTAAACTGTATTACAACAGCACATTGGACAATGCAATGCAAATTGCAAAAATGCACTTGGAATCTGTCCAACGAAAATTATTTAAACTGCGACACTTATCATTCATCTTTAAATAAACTTTATTTTATATAGCGTTTTAAGCAAATAGGTAATTAGATTGCTCATAAACCTAATCGCTTTTTCTACATAAACACAGCGTGATTGCTCTCTGAAAATGCTTTTCCTTTATATTTAGGCTCAGATTTCAACTATAGATCATATTATTATAAACTTTCTTGGAAAAATGTCTTTTATGTAAACCATGTTTGCTATTAATTCATTTAGGGCTAAAATACGTTCATTGTCTTCCAATCAAGTCGAGTTGACATTGGAAGCTTGCCACGCCCGGACTGGTACACCAACGCATTAGCATGTTAAAGCGATTTCATTGAGGAGCCTAGCTACTAGTTAACACTGTACTTCCTACTTTGAAAATACCTGTGAAACCGGTTTAATTCGTCACAGCCAGCACTCCGGCAGAGAGGGGGTTGTACTCGTTAATGTCCGATGACATACAAGTGGAAAGATTACAGATTTTAATAGTCTTTTTTCTGAACCAGGGAAAATCTGATCATGTTTCTCTATAACAATAATAAAAAACTTTATTTTACATTATTTTACATATCCCGCTTACACATCGCATGACTTTAATAAATCTATTCTTTATTAATACTAAATAAATAATACTAAAGATACTACAGCAAAGAGGTCACTTGATTTTTGGAATAATTCCAAATAGCATAATGATCCACTGGCATCCCTGAAGTCTGTTTAGTCCATAATCTTCCAAATACAATCACTAAGCAATTATAAGAATTATACCATCCTATTTCTTTGTGATGTCCTGTAAAAACTAAACCTATTTTTATAAGGCTTTTACTCAAAAGATTTCCAAACACACAAAGCATTTGTGAAGTACTATAGTATTTCTAAAGGTTACTGGTACAACATCAATCATTAAAGCTTAACAATAAAGTTTAGATTGCTGACTATGGACTAACTACATTAACTAACTCCAATGCAACAGTAGACATTTTACAAGTAAGAATATCTGGTTGAATTCTTGCATTTGTAGCCAATTTAATGCGAGAGATTTTAAGTTTTAACAGAAGAAAACTACGAATATGAAATCTGCCATAGCAACAAAAAATACTGTGCAAATATCAAAAGGCTACTTCAGTAATGAAATAATGATCACAGTAGAAACAAGACACTGTTTACACCATATTGTTAAGAAAGACTCAAGACAGAAATGTTCATGTACAGCTGGAAAAAACAACTTCTAAAACAACAGTGAAGGCTGCAACATTACCCCCATGCTTTTCCACATGTAAGGATAACCTTAAAACTTAGGCTGTTGAGTCCAATCAATTAAAGCTGGAGTTCTGCAGGTTGTACAGGCTTAAAAGGTAGATCGGTAGTTTATCTGCAATATAGTCCAGTACTTTAGGTGTTTCTTGGTTTAATTTTCCTGCTTATTAATGCTTACTTTCCTACATTTCCAGTGCAGTTCACTATCATTATACACAAAAGCCAAACCATAAACTTTGAAGCTAGCAGACTTCAAGAAAACACCTGTTGGTGTTAAATGGTGAGGTTTTATTATAATCTAAGGTATGAAAACAAACTAGCTACATTTTTAACACACTTTATAATACACCACTTTTTTGTTGTATCCCAAGTGATTTGAAGCATTTCTGTTTTAATTGAACTTCTAGAGTTATTTATCCAATGTTTAGGAGGATATCGCCATAATAAGGGCATGCTTGTCATATGCTAAAAGAATAGCTTATAAAAGGAAAGGCAAAGTCTGTTTTTTTAAAAAAGCTCCTTTAAAGCATGTGCCCCAGAAGGTCCATTTATGTTGAGCTGTGAAAGTGCTTTACAGTAAAAACCTTGTGTAAATGGTTAAAAGCAATGATCCAGGGACCAAAGGTGTTTCGGGGGCCTAGAACCAATATTTGTGTGCTCGGTGCAGTTGGATGTTGAAATTTGTTCCCCGTTTTTGAAAAAGTCCCACTGTATGCTGGTCCTTTTATTTACAATAAGAATCTAGGAACCTCTAGGAGACATCAACTGCAAAGTGAAATGACTGAGAGCCTCTTGAGTCCTGCAGATACAGGGTACCTCATAATTTTAATGAAATCAAATGTGTACTGTACGTGTAAAACTGAAGCTGACCTAACAACCATCCCCTTTTCTGCAGAGCGTGTTTAATTGTACTGTTTCAGCACATCAGTTTAACACATTCCATAAGAATCAGCACTTTTATACAGTATATCGCCTTTAAACACATATATTTAAACACGCATTTACGCATCAAAACGCGATTCAAATCAATATAAATGTTTATTTTGTAACGCATAGGTGACTATTCATTGTTATTAAAAAGACTTAAATTCGATCATGTTGTGATATTTAGAAATATAAATTTGTTTGGTGCGAGTGAGGTTTTATTTAATCTCAGACCAAGGGAAACGTTTCATTTTTTCAAAGAAATGTTTGTTAAAAAATCATAGTTCCATGGGATTCAATCACAGACCGTGTGACATGGGAGTCAGGAAACTAACACACAGCACCACCAGCGCGCACATGCTGAGGGCTGAAAAAGCACTACAGAAACATTATCAACAGACAATGTACAGATTTGATAAAGCTATAAAATAATGTAACTAGGCACAGAACAAGTTTACAGCACAGTACAATAATAAATGCTGACTATGACTTTAGAAGCATAAATTACCTTACACTCAATTTAAATACAAGCTGTCTTTAGCCCTCTAAGCTGGTTCATACAGAAATGTAGAGATCCAGGCTCAGAACACACAGCTTCATTAGTGAATACATATGCAGGACAACTAGAGAAGACGTTTTACAGAGGATGGATTTTTAGAAACATCCCATCAGTTACATCACTGAAGTCAACTCCTAGGTACTGTAACTCTCGTGTGAATAGTTTCACAAGAATCAGACAAAGGTTTAAGCATCGCTTGTTCTAGATAAAACTGCAAAAAAAAAACAACAAACCATAATGTACTTCTTTGCGGCTCTGTTTGCCCAAATCATATATTCACAACGTGAAATTAGAAAATAATATTACGTAACTAAAATCCGCAATATGGAAACAGAACCTGTGTAATTGTTGACAGATGATGTACTCGTAACATTTTTTCAAAATGAACTACAACATTTAAAAAATGACTTGTATGTACTTGATATCTCCAATCAATCCACTGCACTGCATTAAAACAAAATGAAAACTAGAACGCCCTGGGCATACCGTTTCGCGCTTCTTATCAGTTGCTCAAAAGTAATTTGACCGTATGAAATGCATAATATAAACCTAGAAACATATACGTGAGCAGTATTTACCTAGTATCGGTGTCAAGACATACCTCTCAAATACTGTAAATCAAGTTAAAAATATCTCAAGACCGATTCTGGTCGTAATGAAACCATGTTTCGTGTATGTTTTCTTTAAAGTACCGAGACCAGCCATATACTGTATGTTTATGTTCCAAAATTAATATTGTTTATGGCCTTTACACGCGTTGCAGTATGCTCCTATTCTTTTTATGCTCAACTACTAAGATTTCCCTTCAGTGGTAAAATTCCATATGAATATTCAATACTTAAACGGGCACAGTTAAGACATTAAATATGCATATACATACTGTATACAGTACAGTTTGCATACAGTAATATGTTTA
Source organism: Lepisosteus oculatus (assembly GCF_040954835.1). Classification (NCBI taxonomy): domain Eukaryota; kingdom Metazoa; phylum Chordata; class Actinopteri; order Semionotiformes; family Lepisosteidae; genus Lepisosteus; species Lepisosteus oculatus. The sequence goes on from NC_090710.1 coordinate 9,418,164, forward strand.
TGTTCCTAAATCAATCTCTTTTATGAGCATGTGAAAGGCATGGTGAATCGATTTTTAAAAATTACTGTACTTTGCATGATTGGAAAAAAATGCGTGATTGCGAAATGCTGTGGTGTTACTTTTATAAAGACGGTCAATGAAAAAAGGAATGTGGACCAGGGCAATACTTTGAGTTTACACTTACAGCTTGTCCAAGGTCGTTCATTATTAATACTATTAGTAATATCTTCATTAAAGACTTTGATGGCGACAGCTCAAACATGAGAGGTTGAGCTTTATTAGCTCCACCTTGCGGAAATTCCGGATACTAATATTTTGCTAGCGTTATTTAACGGTAACTCGCGGTATTTACCTGTAACTCGCGGTAGACTGCGTACAGCGTACCGGAAAATAATGCGGTATCGCCCGCGCATTTTGAATGGCTGCATCTGTATAAGCATTTTGATTTTGTTGCTAGATGTTTAATTAATCCATGATTTATCCTTGACTGTTGTCAAGATAGCTATACCTGTCTACATGCCTAAAGGAACAGATGATTGTTTTATACAGCAACTATTGAAGGTTCCCTTAGTAACTTTAGATTTTAGAGTGAAGGTATGAATAAATCAGAGAGAAGAACTATCTACCCAGGCTAACATAAATACAACAACGAAACAGGAAGGAGACTCGGAGACCGCTTCAGAGAACACAGGGCTGTGAAGATTAAAGATCTCTCCAAGCCCATTGTTTCTCATTTCACCTCTTACAGCCACGACCACTCTAATCTCTCTGTCTGTGTTCTCAAAGACGGTTTTCCGAACTCATACATCAGAAAGACCACCGAAACTAAAATTATTCTGCAGCTAGGATTACACATTCTCCCTTCCCTTAACAACAGACTACTGTTCTTTTAAATTTTCTCCATTCATTGGAAGTTTCATTTCACACCTCTCTGCACCCATTCTGACTTCACACCTCTTGATTGGCCTCTCTTTCTGTCCCCTGCTCCCGCCTCTCACTCCTCCTCCCTCCCAACCTTTGTTCTCCCGCTACTTTACCTTTGCCTACTGCCCTGTCTCTCTCACACCTGAAGAAGGCTCCACGGCCAAAACGTTGTGTTCTCTTTCTTCTTTTTTTCAGCATGGAATAAACCTATTACAAAATGCCTACTGCCCTGTCTCTCTCACACCTGAAGAAGGCTCCACGGCCGAAACATTGTGTTCTCTTTCTTTTTTTTTTTCAGCGTGGAATAAACCTATAACTTGTTCCTTTGCAGCCTATGCATGCTGAAGCAGCTACCCACCTGAACTAATAAATACAACAGATTGGCCAAAGCAGCAGGGTTTTATTTACTGCTAGAATGAGGGGGTGCAGTGATTGGATTCATTTTGTATGGTGCAATAAAATTAACCTTAACTTTTCTTTTTCCGATTAGACATTCAGTCTTTTAACATTCTAATTCTAACACTCTAATTAAGAGGTCTTCATAGTAAAGTCCCTCTAGCAGTTAAGTCTTGTTCAGATTGTATTCAAAATTCAGAATCCACAGGTTTACTACCTGTTACTACTATGTAACCTACAGTAGATACATTTTGTTGCTCTCTCTAACTTTTCAGCATATCTACAGATGCAGCCATTCAAAATAAGAGGGAATGCCGCGGTACAACGCAGTGGGCGTCACAGTATTCTGCGATTACCATATGCAAATTCGATTCGAATTAGATTATGTTAAGAGTATCTGGAATCACCTTGTAAAACCGGCAGGTGGAGCTGTCACCAGAAAACTACAGGTTTTGAATCCTGATCACTGCTGAGGGACAATCTTTATTCAATTAAGAATTTAAGTTGTATACTCTTTAGACTTTTAAATTTAAACTTTGCATTACAGCATGTTAGTCATTATACATTAAAAAGTTGGTATATTTTATGAAAGCAAGATTGCTCAGTTAGACAGTAACAGTACACAACCTACCACCTTTAACACAAATATTTTAATTATGCAGAAATATTTTATGCATCAAAGTCTTTACCGAGGATATCACCTATAGTATTAATAATGAATGACCTTGGAAAAGCTGTAAACTCAAAGCATTACCCTGGTCCACATTATTTGTAATTGTCTTTGTAAATGAAAAGACTTCATTTTTTCATTGACAAAAAGTTACACCACACCATTTAGTTTATCTGATCACGTATTCGTTTCCAATCATAGAAAGTAAGTCTTGAGAATCTCCGATTCACCATGCCTTTCACATGCTCATTAACAATATTAATTTAGGAACATAAACATATTATGTAAACTGTACTTTATATTCCTGGTCTTGGTAGTTGAAAGAAAAAATACACACCAGTCACTTTCTCCCTAAACATTTTAAGCATCAAAGTCTTACATGTGGTTATTTAGGAAACGTTTTTATGCGCTCCTTCTGACCATATTACTGTACGTTTATATACTTTGTGAAAATTGATCGTTTTAACCTTTTCTGCGAATATGCTCATTATCGGATTAAACAAAAGCATACTTTTAGAATTGGATTAATAGGGAATATAATATTTGCATATCTAAAGAAATTAATAACCGTATAACTTGAAAGCTTAAGTGACTGACTTATAACCTTGAGGTCAAGTGTTCAAACCCAGCTGTCGCCATCAGTTTTCTTTTAACAAATAAACATTTATGTGAAAAACTAAAATAGCAAATATTATTTGCATTATATTGACATTTTTATATTTCTAAATATCACAACATGTTTGTACTGTATGTACACAGTGGTACCGCTGGGTGTAGAGCGCAAATCCACGTTAGCCCGAAAGTCATACATTAATGTTGTGCATTCGCCTGGTGCTGCGCAGTTTTCGCATCTCTCTCTCTGTGTATTTGTATCTCTACATTGTTTGTAAACAAACTGGTTTCACAGGTATTTTCAAAGTAGAACAAGTCCACCTTCCCCCACTGACATGTTTTCTTAGAAAAACAGATTCACATCACAAAGCTCTGTCAGTCTTCTGTATATATAAAAATCGGTTTGAACACAATGGGTGCTGTTTTTAAGATGCTGCTGAGTAAAGTATAGGAATTTTCTTGCTGTCAGCAGTATTGTGTATATAGTTTACCCTTACCTGAATGAAAACAGGACATAAAGAAAGGGTTTCAGAAATCAAACAAAGCTTTATTCCCATGCTTACAGTCTGGGTAATTGGAGGCTGCGCTGTTCTGCTTCCTATGGTGATAAACGTGTTTTTTGCACGATGCTGTATTAAGCAGTATTTCTCGCATTGTGAACGTGTGTACCCCCCCCCCCCCAGTTTTAAGTTAGTGTGTAATTACGCATAGATGAAAAACCAGAGTTTTAAAAAAAGAGAATTAGCTCACTGATTTTATTTGGAGGCTGTGAACATTTTCACATGTCGTGGTCTTTAAAATGCATTCGGTTTGAAGGCTTTCTGTGTTTCCCTTTCAAAGATATGGACAGAAGAATATTTGAGCGTGGTAAAATAAATGGCTTAAAAATGACATAGTGAAGGCTGTGAAAACAGCCACATGTACTTTGTACACACAGCAAGTGTTTTCATAGCTCTTGGTGGTTTTGTGAAAAAGCTACAGGCATGCCAATTTTAGATACTAGAGTCTAAAATACATTTTAGAAAAGTGTCATCTATACAAAAAAGTTGCATTTAATATCAACTCGATATTAATATATTAATAGAGATAAGCTCTCTATTAAGGCTCAAATCAAAGATCAAGCACAGATCAAACAGCAAGATCTCACACAATGGGACTGATCTGTCATCTGTGATGTGGCTGAGTGTGAATTGTGGTGCTCTAGCAGGCTAGCCAGTGTGTGTGGTTCGGGCCGGCTGGCTGTCGCGAAAAAAAAAAACGGTTTAACAACTCTTAAGCATACTTTTTTTTTAACACAAGTTTATAGTGAAAAGACCAATTCAGCTTTTTGCCTTACCAATTTTTGCTTTCAAAACATTCAATAAGGAATTTTACCAGTAGGATAAGTTACATTTACGCTTGTTTATGCTGGCCTTTTGAATATGTGGAAGCTCATTTCTGCATATAATACTGTATACTGAAATTCATGGAACACAAAAGACTGCATTTCATAAACTATGTTGTAATAGTTGTTTAAGAATAAGCCATTTCAACATTGTTTTCCACACTGCAGTCTATCAGGTTCTATTCCCAGAAGGGTACATTAGCATACAATTACCTCCCATGCTTAATTTTCAAGAGCAATTCATGAAAATGAGAAGTCATGTCATAATTTACTGCTAGCTCTTTCAATTTCTAGACAGATAAAAGCTATACTATTAATAACAGTTACAATAATGATTAGTATTTGAATGTCATATTGTACATTTTCTTGTAAGCATTTATTAAACTAAACAAAAAATACACCATTGAAAGAAAAATACTCAGACTGTTTTTTACTTCTAGAAAATAAAATAAAGTCAGAATTATTAGCATACATCAATTTATTTTCAGCATAAAGCAGTCTTTGAAAAATAAAACAAATGGTGACAATTTAGTTAAAAATACCCCATTTTACTACCATAGAAAATATTGAAAAATATTCTCTACAGATCATTTCAGTCTATACTTTATTAATCATAGTGCTTATTTTTAATATATTGTCATCTGTAACACAGTTATTTAGTTTTTCTATGATGCATAGAGGGATACCCTAAATTTTTTTATGCCTTTAATATATAATCAAGCAGGGCGTATTGGTCACCAAAAAAAAAAAGAAAGTAAGGCTGAAGAAATAGAAAACGTGATTATTCCTTCTATGCATTCCAGGTCATAAAATGTTTTTTATCTAACACAGTCGACTCTGTACTTATTGGAACCTGAATGAACCCTCAAACAATGAATGATGGAATACATAACCACTAACCACTAACGTCAGTGTCACCCAAAATTGCAACACGAAATGTAATTCTAATTCTCAAACATTTAAGTAATAGGTAGATGGATGGATGTTTGCCCGTGATGCCTTCTGGCATGTGTTACTGTAACATTTGTTTGTTTTTAATCCAGGGCATGGCTGTAAGCCTTGTGCCCAATCTCCAACCTGGACCTGGCACCCGACGTGGGACACAAACCCACTACCCTGAGATTATGAATCTCATGCTCTGCTGACAGAGCTAGTCGGGGCCCAATAGGTAGAACAAGGTTCTAACTAAATGCAAATTTTCAAATTTACACTTCATTTTAAAAGAGTCATATGGGGCTTCAAATTCTGAATGAAGATTCCCAAGTGAGGAAATCCAAAGTCTGAATGCAGCTTTGAAGGCAAATATACACATGGAATCATCAAATAAATATCTACTAGTTCTTATGTGATAAAGTGCACCTTATCCAAGGACAAACCTATAGATAAGGTGCAATGTAAGGTGCAAAGTATAGCTATAGATAAGGTGCAACGACAAAAAAAGTGATGGGATGAAGTATTATACTGCATATAACACATATATTTGATATACATGTACTGCTTTATCGACTACTCCAAAGCTTTTGACTGTGTGGACCATAATAAACTGGCAAGTTCCTAAAGAAATGGGAATACCGAAGCACCTTATTTACCTATTGAGGAATTTGTATGTAGACCAAGAAGCAATAGTGAGAACGGAATATTGAGAAAATGATTGGTTTAAGATTGCAAAAGGAGTGCGACATGGCTGTATATTGTCACCCTATTTGTTCAACTTATACGCTGAATACATCATGCGAATTGACGGTTAGATTAATCAGATGCTGGAATCAAAATTGCTGGGAGAAATATAAACAACCAGAGATATGCAGATGATAGCACTTTGATGGCCAAAAGCAAGGAGGAGTTGAAGAGTCTGTTGATGAAGGTAAAAGAAGAAAGTGCAAAAGCTGGCCTGCTGCCTAACATAAAAAAACAAAGATTGTGTCAATGGGCCATTAATCCTTTGCAAACAGATGGAGAAGAAGTGGAGGTAGTGACAGTTTTTATTGATTTATTGATAGATGGTGATTGTAGCCCTGAAATCAAAAGAGGCTTGCTTCTTGGGAGGAAAACTATGGCAAATTTGGATAAGATATTAAAGTGCAAAGATATTACATTGTCAACAAAGATCCATATAGTGAAACCTATGGTCTTCCCTGCCGTAACATATGGATGTGAGAGTTGAACTATAAGAAAGGCTGTGCCTCAGAAAATCGATGCTTTTGAACCATGGGGTTGGAGAAAATTATTAAGAATTCAATACTTAGTCAGTCAATACTCACGGAAATAAACACAGATTGTTCATTGGAAGGATTGATAGTAAAACTAAAACTCAAATACTTTGGCCATATAATGCGAAGAGAAGAATCACTGGATTCACAACTTTGATGTTAGGAAAGATTGAAGGGAAAAGAAGAATGGGGTAGCAGAGGTTAAGATGGATAGATAATATTACTGAAGTAATGAATATGAATTTGCAAGAGGTCAGAGAAGCAGTTGTTGACGGACAGGTTTGCATTGATAAAATCCATGAGGTCACAAAGAGTTGGACTCGACTAAAAGACTAAACACACAACACTGTAGTTAATGAAATAAGCAAGGCCACCACTTTGATCACATTTGTCTAAAACCAAAGAGCATAGAAGACTTAGTAGACATATTAGATAAACATCTAGAACTACTTAAAATACCCCAGTAAAGTGAACACAAAAAGAGGATGATTGCATTAATCTTCTATGCAAATTTTACATGTAAAAACAATGGAATAAAAATATTGTCTTATGATCACTGCAAGAGTTCAACAGTCTTATTTTGTGTATAGCAAAAATCAGAGAAAGTATTTGGCTTTGTTGATTCCCCTGCAACCCAGTATTGGATAAAGCAATTAGAAATGTATGGATGCAATGGCTCCAAGATATACAGTGCTTTGTAAAAGTATCGAGACTCCTTGTTGATAATTTTGCAGAAGAAGAAGTTGATCTTCAAGAAGTGGAAGGCACCAAGATCACTGGCTGCCTACAACTGCCTTGAAGTGGAAGACCAAACAGACTGGCCCTCCAAATTGAGCAGCTGGGCATGCTAGATGTAATTGTAACCCAAAGCACAGGGACAAAGCTACACTGTATTGGCTTAAGAAAAAGAAAGTGATTGTCCTTCAGTGGCCAAAGTGAATCCTTTTGAGAATCTGTGGAAGAAATTGTAATTGTCACTTGTAATATTAATCTCAGTGAGGTGATATTTTCTAATACTTTTGCGCTACAATAAACGTTTGAGGTCTTTCTTTCATTGGAACACATTTAAACCTGGCCCTGCATATGGTTGGCCCTTAAAGAATTTTATTTAAGTCCCTTCTAAACTTCAGTTTTAAAATAAATATATATAAATACATCCATCAGGACCAACCTCAGACAAAGTATTTGAGTGCTAACAAAAAGGCTGTTTCTTCTGTATGAAAGCATGTTATATACAATATGTCTTTGAAGAAATTGTTTTTTTGGATGCACTATAGAAGAACTGTGACACTTAGTTCTTGCACTCTGTGCAATCATCTGAAAGCAGATGGTTATGCTGGAAAGGAAGCAAGGAGGCAGCTATTATAGAATGCCAGGAACATTAAGGATTATCCCATCCTTCTCAGTACTGTACTTTAAGGAAAATGACTCCTGGATCTATGTGTTGTGGAATGATCAACAAATATCAAATTCTAGGTACCTTGCCCATCAGACAGGAAATATCATGGACATTAGACTGCATGCCAACAGAAGCTGACACTTAAATTTGCCCTGCACATGAAATAAATGTACATAAAGCTTTGCTATATGTACTATAATTCTCAAATCCTTTCTTTGAGCTATGGCTTTGATTAAACAATCATTTTAAAGCAACATAAATATCATTATAGGAAGTCACTTTGTCTTTAAAAGAGCTGAACAAATGCAAATAGAAGAGCTTTTATGTTATTCAAAAAATAAATTAGACATTAACTCAGACAGTTGGTCAGTCATAAAAGGTGATATAATAAGATTGTTTTTAAAAATACACCCATACCTCAACTTACAAACACCAGATGTTTTTGTTATTATTTGTTTCATACCCATTTTTCACAATTACAAAGAGATTTTTGATACATTCAAGGTGCACAACCACATATGCTTTTTTGTGAAATGTATACAGTGGTGTGAAAAAGTGTTTGCCCCCTTCCTGATTTCTTATTTTTTTGCATGCTTGTCACACTGAAATGTTTCAGATCATCAAACAAATTGAAATATTAGACAAACATAACACAGTAAACACAAAATGCAGTTTTTAAATGAAGGTTTTTATTATTAAGGGGAAAAAAATCCAAACCTACATGGCCCCCTAAACCTAATAACTGGTTGGGCCACCCTTAGCAGCAACAACTGCAATCAAGTGTTTGCGATAACTGGCAATGAGTCTTTTACAGCGCTGTGGAGGAATTTTGGCCCACTCATCTTTGCAGAATTGTTGTCATTCAGCCACATTGGAGGTTTTTTGAGCCTTAACCGCTTTTTTAAGGTCATGCCACAACATCTCAATTGGATTCAGGTCAGGACTTTGACTAGGCCACTCCAAAGTCTTCATTTTGTTTTTCTTAAGCCATTCAGAGGTGGACTTGCTGGTATGTTTTGGATCATTGTCCTGCTGCAGAACCCAAGTGCGCTTCAGCTTGAGGTCACGAACAGATGGCCGGACATTGTCCTTCAGGATTTTTTGGTAGACAGCAGAATTCATGGTTCCATGGTTACCACAGCAAGTCTTCCAGGTCCTGAAGCAGCAAAACAGCCCCAGACCATCACACTACCACCACCATATTTTACTGTTGGTATGATGTTCCTTTTCTGAAATGATGTGTTACTTTTACGCCAGATGTAATGGGACACACACCTTCCAAAAAGTTCAACTTTTGTCTTTTCAGTCCACAAAGTATTTTCTCAAAAGTCTTGGGGATCATCAAGATGTTTTCTGGCAAAATTAAGACAAGACTTTATGCTCTTTTTGCTCAGCAGTGGTTTTTCGTCTTGGAACTCTGCCATGCAGGCCATTTTTGCCTAGTCTCTTTCTTATGATGGAGTCATGAACACTGGACCTTAACTGAGGCAAGTGAAGCCTGCAGTTCTTTGGATGTTGTTGTGGGGTTCTTTGTGACCTCTTGGATGAGTCGTCGCTGCACTCTTGGGGTAATTTTGGTCGGCCGGAAACTCCTGGGAAGGTTCACCACTGTTCCATGTTTTCGCCATTTGTGGATAATGGCTCTCACTGTGGTTCGCTGGAGTCCCAAAGCTTTAGAAATGGCTTTATAACCTTTTCCAGACTGATAAATCTCAACTCTGCTTCTCATTTGTTCCTGAATTTCTTTGGATCACAGCATGATGTCTAGCTTTTGAGGATCTTTTGGTCTACTTCACTTTGTCAGGCAGGTCCTATTTAAGTGATTTCTTGATTGAGAACAGATGTGGCAGTAATAAGGCCTGGGTGTGGCTAGTTAAATTGAACTCAGCTTTCCAAAGATGCGATAAACCACAGTTGATTTATGTTTTAACAGGGGGGGCAATCACTTTTTCACACAGGGGCATGTAGGTTAGGATTTTTTTTCCCTTAATAATAAAAACCTTCATTTAAAAACTGCAATTTGTGTTTACGTGTGCTATCTTTGTCTAATATTTCAATTTGTTTGATGATCTGAAACATTTCAGTGTGACAAACATGCAAAAAAATAAGAAATCAGGAAGGGGACAAACACTTTTTCACACCACTGTAGCTACTTACTGAATATTTATGAAATGAAAAGGGTTTAGATGTTTCTGTGCCTGCCTTTTGTTGGACTGATGTCCTGTCTGCTATCCTGTATTGAATAATAATTTTAGAATGGATGGGTGGATCAACTCATCAAAGTAGATACACTGAAGAAAAAATTATCAGTGTGAAATATTCACAAAGCAATCACAACAATCAAAATCCATTGTAAGGGCAAGTTTCAAAATAGCTTATGTTATAGCTAAGACAGGGAAACCATTTACTGATGGCAGTAAATAAAAACTTGTATTATGAAGGCTGCTGATGAACTATGTCCAGAAAAAGCAACCGCTGCTGTTTATATTTGTGGAAATTTGTCTCTACAGGCCTTGCACAGTGTAACCATTTAATATTGTCTATTATTCTGACAACATGTGCTCCAGCTCTGCCGGGTTTGTTGAGAAGTTTATGGACTGCAAACCTTGCCATATTTTTTTTCTAGTGGATTCAAATCTAGTCCTTTCAAGTGGATTTGGGACTTTGAGTGTGCCAATGAAGCACATTCACTCATCAGACCACTTCAGTGTTAATTCAGGTTTTCCTCTAGGATTCAGATGCACTTTGCATTCACTTTTCTTTCAATCCAACGAATTTACAGAGAATTAAGTCCATGTTTTTAAAAAATTATTGAAAGATAAAAAATATAAATTTTCCAAATATTAAAAACTCCCCCAAATGAACATGGATTTATTTAGCCTTAAAATAGACTTAGTTCAAGATGTGGAAATACAATATTGTAAAACAAAATAATTTTTGGAAAACAATACAGATGCAGCCATTCAAAATGCGCAGTACGAACCCGCGGTACGGTAACCTACCCACAAGCCAGAGGGCACCGCGGTAAGTGATTGGCTGGCCAAAATGACCGACAGGGGCACTCGTGCTGCATTGGTTGGTAGTAAAAAGATTTAATCATTTCATGTCTTTACTGTGCACATTTTAATCCGCTTAGTTTTGAATATTTATATGGAATTTTACCACTAAAGGGAAATTTTAGTAGCTGAGCATAAAAAGAAGAGGAGCATAACGCATCTGAAGGTCATAAACGATATTAATTTAGGAACATAAACATTACTGTATGTACATAAACTGTACTTTGTATGGCTGGTCTTGATAGTTTAAAGAAAAAATACACACCAGTCTTCCATTTCTCCCTAAACATTTTCAGCATGAAAGTTTTATGAAACGGTACCCAAATATGTGATTGCTGTATAGAATGAATTTTAATTTTTAAAAATGATTTAACACGAAAATTAAGCTGTTTACATCTTCCGCCTGAGAACAGTCACCCGTTGCTACCCAATGCAGAAACACAGCCACTAACTAGCAAAGAGAGGACATTAGCTAGCCAATATGATAAAGAAATAAATGATTATTTTGTTTATTTCTTTTGCACATTTATTTGAACATTTCCATCAATTGTACAAGCACTTGGAAACTGTCCAATCCCTAGTTCATCAGGCATTTTCTTTTACGCTGCGGGCATTTCCTGGTCTGTGTCTTCTAGGATATAATGCCAGTGAACTCTTGTTTTTATGTCCACTATAACAGACAATCTCCTTTGCTTTTAACAGAGCGTTTAATAATTTCCTAAAATGAAAATGATTTACTTTATTTCCCTCACATAGTCTAAACTATGGGACAGAATTTTGGGGTCTCCCCATACCAGAGATTATGGTAGGGCTTCAGAATGGTGATTGGCTGACACCATCTGACACCCCTCTGATTGGAGAAAAAAGACGTGCTGGTTTGCTATACGTACATACTGTACCAGGAAAAGGATTTATTTCTATTCGAAATATGTATTTTAAAAGTTTAAGAAGTAAAAACCTTACAGTGTACACAGATTTCTAAACTGATCAGGATTGTTATCTTTGTCTTATGCATAATAATGTTCACCACTCTGTCCAGCAAATTAATAATAAACTTTATTTTATATAGCGTTTTAAACAAATAAGTAATTAGATTGCTCATAAACCTAATCACTTATTCTACATAAACACAGCGTAATTGCTCTACGTAATATTTACGTAATTCCTGTAATTGCGTAAATGCTTTTTCTTTATATTTAGGGGCAGATTTCAACTATAGATTGTATTATTATAAACTTTTTTGGAAAAATGTATTTTATGTAAACCATGTTTGCTATTAATTCATTTAGGGCTAGAATATGTTCATTGTCTTCCAATCGAGTCGAGTTGACATTAGAAGCTTGCCACGCCCGGACTGTTACACCAACGCATTAGCATGTTAAAGCGATTTCATTGAGGAGCCTAGCTTTCTTAACTAGTAAGTACTGTACTTTTGGAGGGGGGGAGGTGTCTTTCGCTGGAAATCTCGCCCCTTCTACTTTGAAAATACCTGTGAAACCGGTTTAATTCGTCACAGCCAGCACTCCCGCAGAGAGGGGGGTTGTACTCGTTAATGTCTTAGCCGGAACACATCATTATATCTCATTTTGTATTTCTATAAAAAAATCATTTGCCCAGCCTAACACTATTGTTCTTATTGTTTTTATCCTGTAAAGCGCTTTGAGGAGCACAGCTTTCTCACCACTTAAGATTACTTTCTGATACCATCCTTACACAAAGCAGAAACTTCTTGTATTTTCCGATGACATACAAGTGGAATGATTACAGATTTTAATTGTCCTTTTTCTGAACCAGGGAAAATCTGATCATGTTTCTCTATAACAATAATAAAAAACTTTATTTTACATATCACCTTTAAAAGTGGCATTTCAAAGCAATAGAGTAGATGTAAACCACAGATTATAAAGTAAATACCCAGACAAACGCAAACGTGTTTTTAATAAAATGCTTTTATTCATTCAGCAGAGAGAGCGTAAAACAGCTGTTCCTTTTTCTGATCACTCGGTCTCCGGATAAACGTCTCGCCTGTCCTTTGTTTTCCTAATTTGCTGATTATGCCTTCTGCAATCCACTCCTGCCCTCACACCTAAAGAAGACTATTTTAAATATTCTTTGCGCGGTCCATTGTGCAATTAACCTTTGTATGTGCTGTCCTTAAGGTGATATCACATAAAGGTGATATGTAAAATAATGTTTTTTATTATTGTTATAGAGAAACATGATCAGATTTTCCCCGGTTCAGAAAAAAAGATCTAAAGTATACTATACTTAGTTTGTCACTAGTATACTTTTAATACAGTCTTTGCTGTGCTCTTGAGATCCTTGTGATATTTCGAGCTCTGGTTGAATGATAAGTGTCGAAGTTTAAATCTCTCTCTCTCAATTCAATTCAAGGTGCTTTATTAGCATGACAGATGGGTACAATCAGTGTTGGGTATTTACTTTGTTTTGAGATGCCACTTTTAAAGGTGATGTATAAAATTAAGACTTTAACTTGCTTTAACTACGCAAGTCTGAGTTCTTGTGTCTGTCCTATCCGAACCCAAAAGTATCACAATATGTATCTTTATAGCAGGTGGTGTACAGCTTTTTAGTATAGATTACACTTTTCTAAAATGTATTTAAAAAATAAAACGATTACAATCTAATCTTTCCACGTTTGATCACAAGATCCCAAGAAAAATAAATCTGAACGGGGAGAAAGCTATGCTGAAAGTTTATTAAGATACTAAGAAGACAAAGATATCAATTTATGTTGCATTTGTCTGATTGTGAATCAAAAAACACATATATTTAAACCCGCTTTTACGATTTAAATCAAAATGTGATTTAAATCAATATAAGTGTTTATATTGTAATGCCTAGGTGACTATTCATTGTTATTAAAATGACTTAAATTCGATCATGTTGTGATATTTAGAAATATACATTTGTTTGGTGCGAGTGAAGTTATATTTAATCTCTGAGCCATACTGATTCTTATGGAAGCCAGTTTCCGCCAGGGAGTTAAAAAAAACACTATGATATTCTCTCCGATGCAGTGCAGTTAAAAACATATCTCTGATGCTGTTCCTAAATGAATATCGTTTATGACCATCAGACGCTTTATGCTCCTTTTCTTTTTTCCAGTGGATTGAACAGGGAGAGGCATTTCATGATGCACTTTTCACTGATGAAACAACAGTGGCTCTGGAACAGTTTTCAACCATGTTGTTGTATAAAAAGGGGAGATATGTACGCGTTACTAAAGCTAAAAGTTTAGCCTTTGTCACTAATGTAACCACTGTAGCGGCAATGCTTGTTAATAAGACAGAATTAACCGTTGGTATGCTTTCCTAAATGAGGCCCCATCTCACCCTCCATCTCTGTGGTGCAGCCACAGAGAAAGTATTCATGCAGGCTGATTTAAGATGTTTTCTTTTGATAAGGGACAGCTCCCAGACGGGGATGCACTTAGCTAAGCCTGGCTATCATGATCAATGGTCATCCATTGGCGCCTAGCTGTCTAGGGAGTGCCGAATGGACATCTGGACTGCATTCCTAAGTGTCAAGAGTAAGTGACTCATATCTCACCTTGATCAACCAATCAGGGACTGGCAGGGTGTAGTAATACCACATGGGTCTCCAATGCCCCCAAAACTCTCAACCAATCAGCACACATCTGTGTCTTGGTCAAAAAGGGAGCGCAAGCTCAGATCGGGGCTCCCCTTGGCCATTTTCGCGCATCCTCAGAGATAATCACGTGACAACTGCTGTTGTCTGCAAAGGGACTTGGACTTTGTTCTAAGCGCGAGGCCAAGGATCCCGTACGTACTCAGAATTCTACCAACGTGAATGCTCCGCTTGATCAACGGCAGCCTACAGTTGGACCCTCGTCGACAACCTGAATAGCTTATTCAGAAGCAGCGCTGGACCGGGAACGAACCAGCTTCTTCCCAGGCATAAGAGTGACTTGTGAGGACTCGCGGTCACACTCTGTGCATAGAGACTTTCTACTAGCCAGCCGGACTACTGGTAGATCCCCTCGGAGCAACGACTGCCCTGCGCGCCGCAGTCAGATTCCTCCGCCCGTCCTACTCCAAGCTGCACCTCGACTGGTTGGCCGGTAGCCAGAGGACGCCGGGACAACGCCCATTGGACAACCGCTGGAACAGAGGCTGCAACAGAGCTGCAACAGAGGCTGTCAGAGCCCGGATAGCTCAGTCGGTAGAGCATCAGACTTTTAATCTGAGGGCCCAGGGTTCAAGTCCCTGTTCGGGCGATTGTGCTGTCAGCTGGTTTGGTGTTTGTGCCGGGAAATTCCAAATCCATACACAGTGGATAAGTAAACCCCAAGTTCTACATTGCGTCTCGAGAATTCAATTGTACCTCAACACAAGTTATCAATTTAATTCATGAGTAATGTATTTACTTCCGAGTTTAGAGTAACAGTGGGTAATAACACTGATTAGTGATTTGGTAACCGAACGATATATATTGACATATATTCTCCGTTGTGTATCTCTTTGTGTTTGCATCTCTTCGAGATTATATACCTTGTATATTGATAACCCTCACAGTAAGTTCTGCCGCTCGTATCCAGGCAGACTAGTATATGTTTGATGCACAATTTATATTAATAAATGTATCTCATGTATTGAACCCGTGTGTGTGCGTTGTTAGTTGTTCTGACGATTGATTTTCTAAAAGCCACAACGAACAACCTCGTTATTACTGCTACAATTAATAATTGTCTCAGTAAACCCATCAAACCTCTACACCACTAAATAAAGACATATAGAAATCCCTATGTTACAGACTGTATATGGCTGGTATTGGTAGTTCAAAGAAAAAATACATACCAGTATTCCACTTTCTCCCTAAACATTTTAAGCATCAGAGTCTTACATGTGGTTATTTCAGAAACGTTTGTACGTGCTCTTTCTGACCATGTTAATGTTAACTGTTACTGACCATATTAAGTTTAATTGCCTGTGGGCACTTTTCCTGTCCGTGGGGGGTGGACCGTCTTTCATTAGAAGGTTCGTCTGTTCTACTCTGAGAATGTAGAGGGGGTGGGAAGAAATTCCGTGTCGCATTAACTAACCTCTTCAGTTTATTCCGCCAGACAGTACATGAATATAATTATATCGTTATTAATTTGTTTAGATACACAATTCCATATTATATTCCCTGTTAATCAAATTCTAAAGTATGCATTTGTTAGATAAGCAAATTCACAGAAAAGGTTAAAAGACTATCACTTTTCACAAAGTATATAATCCTAATATAAGTCTAAATCCTAATATAAGTCTAAACAGTATCAGCTTTATTTACGGGTTGCAATTTAAAAAAAGTCAAAAACCGCACTCAAAATGCAATTTAGAGCTTTCTGGCAAGAGGAGACACCCAAATTAATAATATAACATTCTACTGTTTGTGCATGAACAAGGTTATACTTGTTCCCCTGCAGAACACATTCCATAAGAATCAGCGCTTTTATATATCGCCTTTAAAGGTGGCTTCTCAAAATGCTTTACAGGATAAAAACAACGATAACAGCAACAATAACAATATTGTATTTCATTGCACTTTGACAGAGTGCTCTTAGAGTTTGATTAATAGGGAATATAATATAAAAATATAGTACTAAAAATAAGATACACTCTACAGACATTCACAACAGCGACTGTCAGAAGATAGGACACAGCGGCTCATACATCCGCTGAATGGAAAGGGGCACTTTAATATTCTGTATGGCTAATACTAAAGCCAATACTTTAGTACTCAGCAGCCATATCACCCTGCAACTCTCAACTGGCAACCCACTGAAGTTACGCAGGTGTGAGCCTGGTCAGTGCCTGGATGGAAGACCTCCTGGGAAAAACTAAAGTTGCTGCTGGAAGAGGTGTTAGTGGGGCCAGCAGGAGGCGCTCACCCTGTGGTCCATGTGGGTCCTAATGCCCCAGTATAGTGAGGGGGACACTATATTGTAAACAGGCGCCGTTCTTCGGATGAGACGTAAAACCGAGGTCCTGACTCTCTGTGGTCATTAAAAATCCCAGGGTGTTTCTCGAAAAGAGTAGGGGTGTAACCCCGGTGTCCTGGCCACATTTCCCATTGGCCCTTACCAATCATGGCCTCCTAATAATCCCTACCTAAGAATTGGCTTCATTTCTCTGCTCTCCTGCCCACTGATAACTGATGTGTCGTGAGCATTCTGGCGCACTATGGCTGCCGTCGCATCATCCAGGTGGATGCTGCACATTGGTGGTGGTGGAGGGGAGTCCCCATTACCTGTAAAGCGCTTTGAGTGGAGTGTCCAGAAAAGCGCTATATAAGCGTAAGCAATTATTATTATTATTATTATTATTATTATTATTATTATTATTATTATTATTATTATTTAATTATTATTATTATTTTGGAAAACCATAACTCTGGTCTTGTCCAGATTGACTGTCAGCGCCCAGGTCTGACAGTACTGCTGCAGCAGTGCCAGGTTCTGTCGCAGCCTCTGTTCTGTGGGCGACAGCAGGACCAGGTCATAGTTAGAAATGCTCTGTTAAAAGCAAGGGAGTTGTTATGTCCGTTGCAGTAAAAGAAAATGCCTGACAAAGTAGGGCTTGGACAGATTCCAAGTGCATTTTTGCAATTTACGTTGCAACAGACAATCTACAGCGTGTACTATTCTTGTGTTGCGGTACATGAATATAATTATATCGTTATTAATTTCTTTAGATATGCGATTCCATATTATATTCCCTTTTAATCAAATTCTAAAAGTATGCTTGTTAACTCCGGTATCACGTATGCTTAAAATGTTTAGGGAGAAATGGAATACTGGTGTGTATGTTTTCTTTAAAGTACTGAGACCAGCCATATACTGTATGTTTAAGTTCCAAAATTAATATCGTTTATGGCCTTCACACACGTTACAGTATGCTCCTATTCTTTTTATGCTCAGCTACTAAGATTTCCCTTCAGTAGTAAAATTCCATATAAATATTCAATACTTAAACGGGCACAGTAAAGACATTAAATATACATATACATACTGTATACAGTACAGTTTGCATACAGTAATATGTTTATGTTCCTAAATCAATCTCTTTTATGAGCATGTGAAAGGCATGGTGAATCGATTCTCAAAAATTACTGTACTTTGCATGATTGGAAACAAATGCATGATTGCGAAATGCTGTGGTGTTACTTTTACAAAGACGGTCAATGAAAAAAAGAATGTGGACCAGGGCAATACTTTGAGTTTACAGCTTGTCCAAGGTCATTCATTATTAATACTATTAGTAATATCTTCATTAAAGACTTTGATGGCGACAGCTCAAACATGAGAGGTTGAGCTTTATTAGCTCCACCTTGCAGAAATTCCAGATACTATTATTTTAATTGCGGTATTATAGGAGAATATACGGTAACTCGCGGTAGACCGTGTAAAGCGCACCGATAATGCGGTATCGCCCGCGCATTTTGAATGGCTGCATCTGTACTTTATTTAGACATTTTTGCATTGAATTATTGACTTCTTGAATTCTTTAAGACAGAGCCATTTCTGTTATTAAAGTATGTGTAAATAATAATAATAAAAAAATAAGCACAGTATTTTTAAAAGTTTAATAAAAGGAATGAATTCTAGTTGCAGGCAGCTAAATAATACATAAAATGATATGGAAATGATATAAAAATAGATACAAATTAGATAAAAATAAAAAAAACAATACATCTATTAGTGTCATGCTGTATTGTGACTTAATTTATTTGGAGTTTTGTAGTAATGTGGTAACATCTCAATTTATAATAGTGTGACAACCATAGCTACTTAAAGGATTCACTGTGCCACCTGTAAGTGTTACAGAGTAGTGCAGTCCTGCATGTGAATGAAACAAAAAACAATGAAGCAATACACTCCATGATACCACAGTACTACTAACACCTTTCACATTCTGGATGGCTGCATCTGTAGGAAATGTAGGCCCCAAGATAGTATTAAAAAAACATCAGAAAGTAAAGGACTAATATAATACAGTTTGCAATGGACATAGTATAATAGTATAATATTTAGAACACAATTTAAATTTAGATTTTATATACAGATATACTTCGATTTATAAATAACCTGTTAATTAATTTCGGTTACAAATAATTGAATATCCGTTCCAATGCTTTGAAAAAGCATGTTTTCACATAATGAACAAAATGTGTTTATTGGTGAGCACCCTACAGTGGATGGAGGAACCACTGTATTTATGTGTAGCATAAATCCAAGCATCCTACCTCATCCACTCTTATATATAATACAGTATATAGTTTCTATTATACATTTTTCTACAATGACACAATCAATTAATTATGTACATATTTTATTAAATATATATTTGTTTTCTTTATTATGAGAATTATTTCTGTTTTTATTAAGAAATATTATTTAATGTGGAAAGTGGTCTGTTAGATTAATTCTCCCTGATTACATGGTTAGTAAATAGCATAAAATGTTATGTCATTTTTTGTGCTACAGTGCTTTTGTACTACACAAAAGTAAATTTGATTTCTTTTTGTGTGATTTTTCTGAGATTCAGCAATAAATCTAATTTTATGATAATTATTTTTTCATTTGCTTTACAATTTATATAGAAGGAATTATATTTGTAAATCAAAGGATGCCTGTACTCAGTTTAAGTGTATAATAAGTTATATAGTAAATATAATTATTTGTAAAATGTAGTTTGTATACACATAGGTTACAACTAATGTGTACTATTACATTCATTGTGTAGGAAAAAGCTTTATTTCAAAATGATCTGCAATCATGTTTCAGTTGAAACTTGATATCTTCTATATTTACTGTGTACCATGGTATACAGACCAGTTGCATTCAACGAAGGCAGTCTCCCTCAAGCTATAAAGTAGCTGGTGTCTTTCTTGCTTGAATGCACATCTACAGTTTTGGGAGGCATACTTGATTGTATGCAAAGGTGTAATGAAGTCTGCTTGATCCAGCTATGTCTCCCATATCATTGAGAATAACCAAATCAATCCTAGATACCTGTTCTCCACCATCAATTGATTGCTAAAGTTTAACTGCCCTACTATATTAACTCTCTCAACCCAAATTACAACATTTTAGTTTTTTTTTGCAACCAAAATTAACAATATCCAGCATTACATTCTCTCCACCACACTTGCCACCATTGAAACCATTTCACTTCTAACTGCTTGTGTTCCTTATGTTTATTTGTAATTTGCTATCCTTATACTGTAACGTTTTAAACCTACTGTAAAGCACTTTGAGACGCTACTTTTAAATGGGCTATATAAAATCAAGTTTATTATTATTTTTATCAAATCGTTTTAAAATGTTTATTTAATAGTTGATTGTTGACATGTTTATTGAGGTGACATAAGGTATTTCATGGCATTTGTAAATAATTCTATTATAGTATGCACTGATACCATATAGTGCTGCAGGGACCTCATGTTAATGAATACAACTAACTACAAGAATCAGATGCTTCAATAAATGTTGTCTCTTTACAATTTACTACAATAGGATGACTTACATTACCAGTATGTTTTCAGTTCAAATCGTCTGCCTCCTGTGCAAATTGATAACTTTGGAATCACTTTGCAACAAGTATAATTGTTCTGATGACCAGGGCCACATTAAGATTATCACAGGCCCCAGCACTATAGATTTTCAGGGGCTCCCTCTCCCTGCTAACACACATCACTCCAAACCAACAAACACAACTGTGCCCTACATGTCATTACATTTGAAGTTCAAATCTTGTTCAAAATGTTGTACAAATACAGAACTTGAGAAAAGTTCGAATCAAAACCAAAGAGTAATTTATTCTTACGGTTGCAAAAAGCCACCTTGGCCCTACATACATATAGAAACATTTGGCACAATGGGGAAGCATGCACTCTCAAATGGGCACAGCAGAACATCATATGATTGTGCAGTCACAATTAATAGGCTGTTGCAGGCATTGCTTAAATGTTTTTATGGTGTTCTGACAGCAGTCTCTGAACAGGAACAAGTAATAGGTTTATTCCATTCTTGAAAAAAGAAGAAAGAAAAAAACGTTTTGGCTGAGGAGCCTTCTTCAGGTGTCTTGTGGAACAGTCCATTTCTGAGGCCTGTTCCTCTTACATTAGGGACATGAGGAATCAGCACGCAACTTGGTATACTTCATAAATTGAATCCAATCAAAGACGAACCAGTGCACAACTGGACATTCCAGGTGAATTAACGAATGCACCCATATGCGCTATAAAGCACACAGCACATAGCCTACAAATGCAAAATACAACATGAAGAAACAAAACTACATGAAAACCATCTATGAGAATTTGGCTAATGAACTAATGAACAGCAAATGAACAGACTAATGAACAAAGGCATGCCGATGCTAACCAACACACTGTCCCAATGAAATTATAGCAAGGACAATTAAGTTAGAAAACTTTACAGACGTGGCATGACTGACACGAAAATAATAACATCTTGTAAACAGGCTTAATTTAGTAATTTTCAACTTAACTCTACCTTATATAGTATAAATGTATTTTGAGTTGGAGGATGTTTCGTGTACATCACAAAGCGAATATGGCAGGGTTTGGCAGTGAATATGATAACTGACCAGAATAGGAACAGTCTAAGTGTGCTTTTTTAAAATATTTGTTTTCCATACTAAACTGAATAACTTTGACAAGCTCGTATGCGAGTAGCTTACTCGATGTATCACAACTGGCAGGATTTTTTTTATTTTACTCCAGATCAATCAAGAGTTTGACTGAGACAGCCACTTATATCACACAGACTTTCCCTCATTTTATTTGTTTCATTTTCTTTTAATTGACTGAGTCAGAGAGGAATCTCTCTTTGGCTGGGTGGGCCAAGCGCACCTGTACCTACGCCCCTGAAGTGCAGTATTGACATTTTTTCCAGGGGGGGGCATGTATGAGAAAGACAGGGCAGACAGCAAAGATTAAATAGCACAGAAGAACAAAAGCTGGGAGAGGCAGTTTTGCCTGTCTCGAGTTTAGAGCTAAAATCCATACAATGGAAAAATATTAATAATTTCACCTGGAAATATTTGTCAAAAGCAGGAACCACAGGACTAGAAATCATTTCCTTTGCATGGAAAAAGCAAACAGAAATTAATGTGTATACTGTTGTAGTCTGCTCTCACGAGGCACCAGTTCTGTAGGGGTTTGGGCATTTACTGGCACAATTATTAATTGTAGCAGTAAGTCACAAAATGATTACTTTAATGGCCTTAGAATCCAACCATGTGGTTAACTCAAACAATGCACACACACGGATACTAATACACAAGAATACATTTATTAATACATAAAATATGCATGTAAACCTAACAGATCTTATTGCGAGGGTCATCAGAATGCAAAAGATATATATTAAGTCAGTCACAAAGAGTTACACATACCAAGAGGGCATACGTTTGGTATATCATTCATTTAGACAGTTTCGTAAATGAACTTGGTTATAAGTTCTACACTAGATAGTCAAAACAAGTACATAACTCTTAGGAATTAAACTGATATCAACTGGTTGGGATAACAATTGAATTCTCAAGCAGTAATGCAGTGAAGTTGAATACTCATCCAATCTCTGGGGATTCAGATCTCATGCGGGCACAAAGAAGCAGCTGCAGGCTTGTTGCTATCCAATCCGTGCTCGGTGCCAAGCAGTGGCCATGCTGTTGCGGCTTGCAAAGTGGTGGAGATCCTGCAATGCTCTGCGCTGCTCTCTGAAGACCAGCTGGTTAGCATTGGCTTTAACTAGAGAAGTTTGTGCACAGGAGAAAAGATGACTGTGGGTCCCAGCAGGTCAGGAAGAGGACCGGTTCGTTCCTGATGAAGCACTAGTTCTGAATACTGATTCAGCTGTCCACAATTCTGACCTGTTCACGAAGCTTGTGGCTGATACTAACCTCGGGTGAATCCTTTGGGTACTTGTGGCAACCTCCGCTCTCGACTCTTAGAACAAAGCAAAGTTCTAGCACTCGGACACACTGGCTGTTACGTGGTTGTCTGGGCTGAGTCTCAGGATGGTCTGGAGGCACACTGCGAGAATGTCCTGTGCTTCCCAACTGTTCTGGCCTGTGGGTCGTCCTGCCCTGGAATTGTCTCGCACCTCTGGAATTCTCCTTTTCGGAATAGTTCTCTGTGTTGCCTGTTTTTACCTGGAGGAACTTCAGCTCGTTCATTGGCTGAAAGTTTCATGGGCATCAGAGACCCACTTGGGTTACTCGGCCCTACCAGTCCCTGATTGGTTGATCAAGGTGAGATATGAGTCACTTACTCTTGACACTTAGGAATGCAGTCCAGATGTCCATCTGGCACTCCCTAGACAGATAGGCGCCAATGGATGACCATTGATCATGATAGCCAGGCTTAGCTAAGTGCATCCCCCTTTGGGAGCTCTCCCTAACATCTTTAAATCAGCCTGCATGAATAGCTTCTCTGTGGCTGCACCACAGAGATGTAGAGAGAGATGGGGGCTCATTTGGGAAAGCACAGCAGATAATGCAGTTCTTGTATTTTAATACGCCTCGCCGCTACACTACAAATGTTCAGTTCAGTGTTACTTTCCAATTAAGCTGTTCTTTTTGAAAAGCTGTTGTAAGACATTATTAAAATAGATAAATTAAATATTATTGAGGTATTCATGAACATTGAACAACATTTCCTGATTTTAATAATTAGCAACCAGTTAAAGAAAAGTGATTTGAATTCAGAAACAGTTGTTTAGCTTTTTAATTATAAATTAATTCTAACCACTTTATCCAATTCTGGGGACCCAGAGCCTAACTCGATGAGCAACAGGCACAAGGCGGGATAGACCCTGAATGGGATGCCACTCCCACACAAACATGAGGGGAACATACAAACTCCACACAGATAGGACCCTAGATCTGGAATTGAACTGAGCAAGACACCAATGCTAACCACTGCACCACTTGTATCACCCTGGAGGTCAATACATTTTTCGAAAATATGAAGTATCGAATATGAAGTGTATTATTCACTCTCTCACAGTAAAGTTGAATGCTTATCAAAATACTGCTTGGCAAAAAAAAAACAACACCAAACATTTTATTTTATTTTTGGCCTAAATTTAAGCAGTGGACATATACAATCAATGTTTAGATTTGTGTTTAAACATTGATTTATGGAAAATATAGGAAAATTCTTGATAATGAATTCAGTGCATGTCTTTTTAAGAATTTATGTCAATATATGTTTCAGAAAGAGTGATTTCATCTTTTTAAGATCTGATATGTGCTTTTTTGCACAGACTTTGTCAATAGAATTAGTTCCATGCAATCAGTATATTATAGAAGTAGAATCCTTTTGAGTAGATAATGCAATACCACTTTCTTCCTTTAACCTTGCTTAATTTATTTTTCTTTCCGTTTTTATTTACAGATTGGTTATAATTGACCTTCAATGTCTCCTCCTATTTATTCAAGTGTAAATCTTTTATAAAAAAAGTTTAAGATTTTAGTTGGTTGTGGTAAACCTTATATTCTCATCTGTATAGAAACGCAATACAAGATGCTGTATAACATACTTCACTTTTAAAACAGTTAATGCACATAAATTAGGAGTGCTATAAAGTGCCTCCAAAATATGTTTTTTTACTAGCAAAATAAACTTTATTTCAAAGAAAACATCTCACAAAAGTAAACATTATAACAGTCTGGCAAACTAACATTCAATAAAAACTTTCCAAATGAGGTGATTGTCCATTATCAAGCATTTCAAGTGGATGATGGGGTCAGATTTACACAATGAAAGAGTCCCTCCAAGTCCTACCATTTCCTTTTGTCCATTCCCCAGTCCCGGCTCTGAAACTGCTGAGCAGGAACTCAGGGAACAGGGATTTGCACTTTAGTCCTTGTACAAGTCCCAAAGTCCCTTCCAGCGCTCCCTAGCTGAAGAGAGGCCCCATTTGGCAACGTCGTGCATCATCCTCCCTCTGAGGTCCACAAGGATGCTCTCCTCCAGCTCCCTCCCCATTCTGTGTTGTGCAAGATGAGAGTGTTCCTCATGTTCCACAGTCTTTGTTTTGTTAGGGACACCAGTAGCCAAAGCAAGTACTGTGTCCCCTTGTCCAGTCCGGTTGGTGCCAGCCCCAGAAGGATACACTGGTAACTGAGCACCGATCCCACTGTTCATTCTACCCCACACTGCTTTGGCAAACCAGACCAAGCGCCCTCTGCAAAACACAGGGGCCCAGGGGCAATGCAGGTTCCTGATGAGCGAGTGTCTGTAAGGAACCTCCCTGGTTGCGAGCCTCTGGTACACTGCCATCCACTTGAGGTCTTTCATCTTATTATCTAATTCCTTTGGCTGCGTCCTTTCCCAGATTTGTCTGAGAATCAGCAGCCTGTGGTCTGCAACCAGTTGCCCCCTCACCTCCTCTGTGGCCTCGTGCCTCCTGTTCCCCTTGATAGCGTGGGTGTAGGTCTCTGGTCACCTTTGTGCTTTATGCCCAGTGTTTGTCCACTGGACCAGGTGCCTCATCGAGATGGAGAGCCACCACCTGACAAAGTACTGGTACCTGTCGCTGATGGGCTCCCGCAGCGCCCGACAAATGTTGCAGAAGAAGATGCATTCGAGTTTCAGGAGGAAATGTGGCATGTCTTTCCCCCCTTCCTTGACTGACTGGCACATCAGGTTCCTTGTGATGTATTTGTACATACCGCCCTAAACGAACTTGAAGACCATCCCTTGCAGCGCTTGTCTGAGTCTGGCTGGCAGCAGGTAAACCACAGCCAGGTAAACCAAAGCTGGGAGGATGTCTGTTTTCAACACCATCACTTTCCTCGCCAGGGACAGCAACCGCGTTTTCCACAAACCCAGCTTCGCATTCGCCTTGGCGATCAACTCAGTCCAGTTAATGGTCTCGTTGTCTTGGTTCTGGTATGAATTAGTATCTTGAGGGGCTTCATGCAGAGTTTAAGATCCTCTGGTGCTGTTGTCCTGTCCTTCCAGGGTATGAAGAACTTCAGTTTGCACTTTTGGCAGTTGAGCTTTGATCCAGAGGCACTGGGGTATTGCTCCATGACCTGCAGGGCTCTCTTCAACCCCCTGTCCGAGCTCAGGAACAGCGTTGTGTCATCTATGTACTGGAAGTGTCACGAAGCAGTTCTTTCCGGGCCCTGTGCAGACGACACGATCTGGAATTGTGAAGATACACTAGGGAGAAAGTCATGCAGAAAAGGGTCTGGATACAGGGGGACGTGTCTGAGGTGAGCAGGTGTCCTGGGGAAGTGAGTCCGGGCGAACAATCAAAGCCAAAGTCCAAACAGAGAATCCAAATGGAAGAGTAGAGTCCAAGGCCAGGAGATCCATGCAAGGGTTAAAAGCATGGGCCGGGTCGGGACCGGCGGGGCGGGGAATCAGAAACAGAAGGTTAAAACCATAATGGAGCCAGACGCAGCAGGACCCCGGGCTTTCACGAAGCAGAGTTCAATAAGGAATGCGAAGTGAAGTCTGCGTCTGGCTTTTAAGGGGGAGCAGGAATAGGGAACAGGTGCAGACAATGGGAGAAAACAAGGAAGGGCTGGAGTGACCTTAAGAGGAGGGGGTTAGTGATCATGACAGGAAGATCATGACAGGATTTTCTGCAAGCCTCCTGGTGTCGCCAGGCCATTGATGACAGGGTCCTGTCTCAGTGCCTCTGCTAATGACTCTGTGAAGAGAACATAAAGAAGAGGTGAAAGAGGACACCTTTGTCATACTCTGGACTCCTGGGGAATTAAATCCCCCAGGTGTCCATTTACGTTGACCCTGCTGCCCACTTCATAGTACAGTATCTTTATCCAGTGGATGAAACTTTCTCCAAAACTGAAGCGTTCCACCACTCTGAACTGATAACTGTGGTTTTCTCTGTTGAAGGCTTCTTCCTGGTCCACATTCACCAGCATCATCGGCCAGGCGATGGGGTCCCTGGTGAGCTGGAGGTTCCAGCTGATGGATCGCCCTTCCACCCCACATGTCTGGTCTATGTTGATGATGTGGGGCAGGGCATTCCTCTGTCTGCTGGCCAGACAAAAGAGCCATTAAGAATACAAGAGGAGGGTGGTCAGACCTCTGCAGGCTCACAGCTACCAGGACCAAGGACTGAGGTCCAGATGCTGTACAGCAAAGTGCAGAACCTGCACAACTAAAATATGGCTATTGTGCTCTGTTAAACTTTTATCGGGGTGAATGCTTTGTTTCAAAACACTCGTCAGCAGAACATCTCACAATCAGCAAGGCACAGACCTGGAAAAACTGCAACAGTAATATATCAAATTAACATGTGAGCTAAGGGAATATAGTGATGCCCTACAGAATATAGACCAGCAGAGGAAAAACCTAAAGTTTAAGATGGCTACCTGATGAGATGCAGATCAGCCTGTTGCATCCCACCCAGGCTAAAAACTATTATACACTTAAAAAATCAATGCAAAATGTCGTGACCTGCAGAACTCAAAGAAACAGAACCACAGATTTCTGTAGGTGTGGTTTTTACTAGCAGTATCCCAACAGCCTTCTTCTACTAAGCTTTTTCCTGTGTTATAATGGAATTATCTATTTCTTCTCTGATTGATTAACTTATTGATTACATATCCCTTCAAATATGAAAATTTGTTTTTCCTCAAAAGATTTGTGCACATTGCAGAATTGAATGATAAAGAAAATGTATTAATTTGAAATAAATGATCACTCTTCTTAACCATGTGAACCTCATGTCAACTATGTTACTTATACATTTGTCTAAAGTAAATAGTATTTTAATTACTATTACTATTAAATTGTATTAAATAGTATTTTGTTTGGTTTGTATTACACAAGAAAGATTAATATGCTCTAATTTGCTCAAATTGATGTTCGTTTTTTTAAATATGGCTTTTTTGAGAAATCTGTAGTACCACAATTGTTGTTTTTTGGTGATTTCATATTTAATAGATGTTTAATCTATGCTTCTCTTTTGATAAACCCAAACATAAAATAGAAAGGGGTCACGGGAATATCATATCAAATAAATAATATATGAGGAGAGCATTTACATTCATTTCCCTACCCCGGCTCCACCAGTTGCCAGCACTTGGCAGAAAGCCATTAAATTGCATGAGAGGAGGTGTATTCATCTTCTAAATTGGCCCCTTTTTTTCAAAGGACAACAGGTTATTGATCTTCAGCTTCCACCTCCTGCCTCTCTTCATACTTTGGAGACCCTGCAAAGGGAATTAAGGGGGAATCGCTGCAATATAGTAGACAATGTGATGAATCTTTCCCATAAAAGTTTTGTTATTATTTTTAAGTAAACAGTACAGAAATTGAAAACAGAAATATATAAAATGGACCAGTTTTAGAAAAGTTTGTTCAGTTATTGTCTGTGTTCTGCCATTCTGGATTTTACCAAGTCCTATAGAGATTCAAAGAGCACAAGAGATTCTCTTCAAGGTGCATCCAGACTTTTGCCACAATCCTACAGAATATACAAAAATATTTATGATTCATTAAAAAATTCTCAGTCATTTTGGAAAAGTATCTGTTCAGATTTGTTATTCATATTGGTTCATTTATGAAACACTTCTAGTTCATTTGGTTTCACTTTCTGTTCAAGCAATTATAACATCAGTTATCATTTTAATTATTTGTTGTTTCTATGTAATGTTTATATGTGATATATATTTTTTTTCTTTGCAATTTAATGAAAAATTAGGCTAAAATAAACCAATCACTAAACAATGCTTGTAGTTACAGATGCAGCCATTCAAAACAAGCGGGCGATACCGCATTATTTTGCGGTGCGCTTTACGCAGTCTACAGCGAGTTACCGTAAATTCTCCTATAGTACCGCAAGTAAAATAATAGTATCCGGAATTTCCGCAAGGTGGAGCTAATTTAGTTCAACCTCTCATGTTTGAGCTGTCGCCATCAAAGTCTTTAACGAAGATGGTACTAATAGTATTAATAATGAATTACCTTGGACAAGCTGTAAGCTCAAAGTATTGCCCTAGTCCACATTCTTTTTTTCATTGACCGTCTTTGTAAATGTAACACCACAGCATTTCGTAATAACGCATTTGTTTCCAATCATGAAAAGCACAGTAATTTTTGAGAATCTCCGATTCACCATGCCTTTCACATGCTCATAAAAGAGATTGATTTAGGAACATAAACATATTACTGTATGCAAACTGTACTGTATACAGTATGTATATGTATATTTAATGTTTTTACTGTGCCCGTTTAAGTATTGAATATTTATATGGAATTTTACCACTGAAGGGAAATCTTAGTAGCTGAGCATAAAAAGAATAGGAGCATACTGTAATGCGTGTGAAGGCCATAAACTATAATTTTTAATTTAATTTTAATTTTGGAACATAAACATACAGTATATGGCTGGTCTCAGTACTTTAAAGAAAACATACACACCAGTATTCCATTTCTCCCTAAACATTTTAAGCATCGAAGTGTTTAACTAACGTGATACCGGAGTCAACAAGCATACTTTTAGAATTTGATTAATAGGGAATATAATCTGGAATCGCGTATCTAAAGAAATTAATAACGATATAATTATATTCATGTACCTCAACACAAGAATTGTACATGCTGTACGATAAAATAAAATGAATAAAATAGGTTTTGATAGTTAATAACCACTTTTTATGCACGAAACACAGGTGATTTTTCTTCCTCCTGATCAGTTTAGAAATCTGTGTACGCTGTAAGGTTTTTACTTCTTAATTTAAGTTTTAAAATATATGTTTCGAATAGAAAGAAATCCTCTTCCTGGTACAGTATGTATAGCAGACCAGCACGTCTTTTTTCTCCAATCAAAGGAGTGTCAGATGGTGTCAGACAATCACCATTCTGAAGCCCTACCGTAATCTCTGGTATAAGGAGACCCCAGAATCCTGTCCCATTTTTTAGATAGATGATACTGTAGATACTTTTATTGATCCCGGGAAATAAAGTAAATCATTTTCATTTTAGGAAATTATTAAACGTTCGGTTGAAAGCAAAGGAGATTGTCTGTTATAGTGGACATAAAAACAAAAGTTTGCTGCGGCGTTGTTGGAAACCCAATTTTAACCAAAATAAATATTAAATAATTTTTTAAAATTAAAATTAATTCTATACAGCAATCGCATATTTGGGTACCATTTCATAAAACTTTCATGCTGAAAATGTTTAGGGAGAAATGGAAGACTGGTGTGTATTTTTTCTTTAAACTACCAAGACCAGCCATATACAGTACAGTTTATGTACATACAGTAATGTTTATGTTCCTAAATTAATATCGTTTATGACCTTCAGATGCGTTATGCTCCACTTCTTCTTATGCTCAGTTACTAAAATTTCCCTTAAGTGGTAAAATTCCATATAAATATTCAATACTAAGCGGATTAAAATGTGCACAGTAAAGAGATTAAATGATTAAATCTTTTCACTACCAACGAATGCACCACGAGTGCCCCTGTCGGTCATTTTGGCCAGCCAATCACTTACCGCTGTGCCCTGCGGTGGCTTGTGGGTAGTTTACCATACTGCCGGTTTGTACCGTGCATTTTGAATGGCTGCATCTGTACTAATTTGGATCACGTCACTAAATCCATGAAGTAAGAAACTACATTTCCCACAGTCCCACACATTCAGAAATCTGATCAGAATGACACAATGTCACCTGCCACATGGGAGGCCTGGGTTTGATTCCAGGCAATGCACAATCTGTGCTTCTTTAATAAATTGCCTCTTGAGGATAATAAAGACTCGCTTTCAAATAATAAAATAAATATAAAAATTAAAACCACAGTATTAAAATGAACAATAAATGTAATATATAAATTGAACTATAATTAATGTGATAATAACCAGTGATAATTTAATAAAAAATGTATTATTTATTCATAGTCTTAGTCAAGTCAACTGAAAGGTACAGAAACTTTTGGTTGAGAAAGAAACACCCACAGAGATTAGGATTAGGAACATTAACTGTCACTCTAAGAATATATTTTAAACATCACATGACATTTTATAAAAAAGCACAAGTCTTTGTTGTAAATTCTTAAGTTTATTGATCCCAGAGAGGTCAAATATCATACAAGTATCAAAAATTAAATGTGTAGCTAGCTGCTTTATCTGGGATTAGCATCCACTGTTTTCTTAGAGTGAATTACAGGGGAGGTATTAAATGGTATAAAAAAATCTCACTTTCCCTTACAAACAGTGCAGACAGTGTTTTGTGTCAAAAACACTTGATGTTGCAGCAAACACATGCTTGTATTTTTTCATTAAAATCATTATTTCTGCCTCAAGCCAATAAAATCAGGAGGATAATTCAGAAAAAGTGTTTTTATTTTTAATGTAAACTGAAAGAAACTGGTATGGTACCAACCATTTCCATGTCTCTGTTTCAGAGTAACTCTTTAATATATTTGACTTCTCCAAAAAACATAATGTCACAATATTTCTTTCCTGGTGGAATATGTGGAGAAAAAATTGCTGTGCTTAAACTTGCATCTTATCATCTGCTTATATCACTAGTCTTTTCAGCTTTGAAATCAGAACATATCCCAAAAGCCAGGACGTAAGTCATTTTTTCACCTAAGCTCAAACAATAACCTTCTTGTACCTACCATGCTGCCATTCTCTTTCAGTTATACTGTATGTTTGGACTACTGCGCTTCTTAATTTATATCAATGATCAAGATTCCTGGAAGATTAACTTTCCATCTCAGATTCCAAAAGATTGCTTTAAAAAGCAAACACTTATGAAATATATAATATAAAAAAAGATATTGATGCTATGGAGTATGACCAGATAAGAGTAACCAGATACATCTCCTACACTCCACTGACAGGCTGAAGGAACTGAATCTTTTTAGTCTTGTAAACAGAAAACTATTAGGTGACCTGATATATGTACTCAAATTCCTCAAAGGCATTGACAGTCATCTCACTGGTTTTCTTTCTCAAATTGTTCTTTTTGCTGACTCCATTGGACGCTTACACTTAATCAGCCCCAAGGATGTGAGCACACAGTACCACTCTGCACTAGGGCAATTTAACATCAGTTTAGAGACAATTTTTTTCCCAAGTAGATTATTTTATAAGAAATGGCTTTACCTTTCACTGAATATATGTCAGGATATATCTGTAATTGAGAGACATGTAAATTATAGTCTCTGTGTTTAGTGATTAGTTTGTTAGTTCTGCTTTCTAACATTGTGAATAATAAATATGTAATAGTTATATATTTCTATCTGAATCACACACAATAATAATGTAACATTTTCTTTTAATATTTTCAGCTTCATTTTACATCTACAAATCTTATCAGGAATAGTGCCTGATACGTTTGTTTGTTCTAGAATATATATTATATATATACTATATTAAAAGCATATGTCAAGTGTCTATGTGCAGTATAATTAAAAAATAGTATCCTACATGTGAATTTAGTTATATGTAGATATAATGTATCAGTAAATGAACACAGTTGTATAACATCTTAAAGTTAATAGAATGTATTCTTTTAAAATGAGCTCAGTTTCTCACACAGTTCCACAGTATAAGATCACATAACATACTATTTTAGAATTTCATAACTTCATTGTGGTCACTATTGCTGCTGAAGAATAGTGCCTTTATATAGGGTCACAGGGGAATAATTAAAATCATTAACATTTCTTTGAAAGATTGGTTGTTAATTTAAAGCAGATTAGAATGCAATTGTATTGCTTACTTTAAATCCCCATTTTACCATTCACCATAACTATGTATTTAACAAAATGTAAAAGCAAAATTATCATAGAAATTATTCATTTTTAGTACTTTACTAACCAGGGAGTTCTTTTATATATTATAAAAATATTATATTTTTTTCTTTTGTTTTGTTTTATATGTAACCAGGTGGTTATGGAGGGAATATTCGAAATCTGTCACTGAAATTGGTAGCTGTCGCTTTAAGACATGCACGTATGAGTGACGTCAGCACGCCGGTAATTGTGGGAGTGGACATTGTAAAGTTGAGCGTGGTGTGTGGCTACGTGTGATGTGAATGCAGAGGGACATTGCCACTACCATATTTTTTCTTTGTCTTTGTTATTTTATTAGTGCTTTGTGCATCCTGGATGTGTGTATATCTCCATTTATATCTATGTGAAGCTTTTGGGTTAAAGGTTATACTGCATCCAATCTAAGATCAGTAACAGAAAATAATACAACCATTCATTTTTATGATTTCATGCAGATCTAGAATAAAAAAATCCCCTTTAAAATTCATTGTAGAACGGTGTGTTCTTTGCCAGGTTGCAAATTCTGGTACCAGAAATGGGGTATTCTGAGCATTTGGATGAAATAATATGGTAAAAAAATATATACGTTAGTGGTGAAGAGCTGCACTGTGGGTGTCTGGTCTGCGCAGAGAGGTGTGGGAAGGGGACCAAGGTGAGCATCCTGGAACGTCCAGAGCAGGGACCCAGGAGAGGATCGCATTCCAGCAGCAGCATTCCGGACTGTTCTAGTACACATTGGCAAAGACTTTAGTGCTGTTTATCACTTTCTGTAGCCACCCACTGCGTTTGAGTTCTACAGGCAAATAGTGCATTATACAATGTCATGAGAAGCAGATGACTGTTCTCTCTCAGAGGATTAAACTTTTAATGAGACAGTTGTGCAAACTCAGCTTAGGGAGTTGAATAGGAAGCATGAAGAAGCAATGGCAAATATTGCTGCTTGGAGTAATACATCCTCAAGATCTTATGTCTATGTCCCTAAGGAACTTCATATTTCTCCATTTAGGGGTGATTATGAAAAAGATGGCAAGTTAGTTGATTGAAGAAGTAGAGCGGGTATTGCGTGTTCGTAACTTGTCACCTGTTGATCAGTTTGATTTTGTTATGCCTCTTCTGAGAGGTCCCGCCTTAGAAGAGGTTCGCCTGCGTGGTGTAGATGAAAGGGATCAAATCAGTGATATATTTGGCTATCTCAGAGATGCATTCAGAGATATGTGCAGTACTTCTCAGTTGCTGAATGATTTCTATGACCGAAAACAAAAGGAGGGTGAGAACATTTGAGATTTTTCACATGCTCTGTCTCAAGCTTGGAGTTTGATCTTAAAACAAGATCCTGGGGTGGCCAAAGAGCCAAAGAGAGAGAGATGCTTAGAGATCAGTTCATATAGAGGGAGTCAAAGATCCTATACTTAGGAGGGAGGATCCTATAAGAGCAAGGGAAAGCCATTAGAGAGCTATCACAAGCGGTAAAAGATCTTGCCGTCCAAAGAATGAGGCCTAGCGGTGTTAGAGGTAAACAAAGCATTCAGATGAAGTTCACAGATAATGGAAAGCCTATACGTTTTAAATGTCAGATGGAAGGACATATAGCATGAAATTGTCCAGTGAGGCTGACTGAAAATGGGGAGGGGTCAGCTGCTCCTAGTTAGCAGGAAACTAGAGCCCTCGGTTGTGGTGAGTCAGACAATCGAGGGGCAAGCAGTAGACTCCAACAAGTGAAGCTATCTCGAGATCAAGTAATGGAACCTGCTATTGGGGTTTGTCCAGTGGTTGACATAAAGATAGCAGGAGTTTCTGCACCGTGTTTGTTGGATACCGGAAGTCAAGTAAGCACAGCAACAGAGGAGTTTTTCAGAAAGCATTTGTGTGGAGAGGATGAGGATACAGTGCCTTGCGAAAGTATTCGGCCCCCTTGAACTTTTCAACCTTTTGCCACATTTCAGGCTTCAAACATAAAGATATAAATTTTTTATTTCATGTGAAGAATCACCAACAAGTGGGACACAATTGTGAAGTGGAACGAAATCTATTGGATTTTTGAAACTTTTTTAACTAATAAAAAAATGAAAAGTGGGGCGTGCAAAATTATTCGGCCCCTTTACTTTCAGTGCAGAAAACTCACTCCAGAAGTTCAGCGAGGATCTCTGAATGATCCAATGTTGTCCTAAATGACTGATGGTGATAAATAGAATCCACCTGTGTGTAATCAAGTCTCTGTATAAATGCACCTGCTCTGTGATAGTCTCAAGGTTCTGTTGAAAGCGCAGAGAGCATCATGAAGACCAAGGAACACACCAGGCAGGTCCGTAATACTGTTGTGGAGAAGTTTAAAGCCGGATTTGGATACAAAAAGATTTCCCAAGCTTCAAACATCCCAAGGAGCACTGTGCAAGCGATCATCTTGAAATGGAAGGAGTATCAGACCACTGCAAATCTACCAAGACCTGGCCGTCCCTCTAAACTTTCAGCTCAGACAAGGAGAAGACTGATCAGAGATGCAGCCAAGAGGCCCATGATCACTCTGGATGAACTGCAGAGAACTACAGCTGAGGTGGGAGAGTCTGTCCATAGGACAACAATCAGTCTTACACTGCACAAATCTGGCCTTTATGGAAGAGTGGCAAGAAGAAAGCCATTTCTCAAAGATATCCATAAAAAGTCTCGTCTAAAGTTTGCCACAAGCCACCTGGGAGACACCCCAAACATGTGGAAGAAGGTGCTCTGGTCAGATGAAACCAAAATCGAACTTTTTGGCCACAATGCAAAACGATATGTTTGACGTAAAAGCAACACAGCTCATCACCCTCAACACACCATCCCCACTGTCAAACATGGTGGTGGCAGCATCATGGTTTGGGCCTGCTTTTCTTCAGCAGGGACAGGGAAGATGGTTAAAATTGAGGGGAAGATGGATGCAGCCAAATACAGGACCATTCTGGATGAAAACCTGTTGGAGTCTGCAAAAGACCTGAAACTGGGACGGAGATTTATCTTCCAACAAGACAATGATCCCAAACATACAGCAAAATCTACAAAGGAATGGTTCACAAATAAACGTATCCAGGTGTTTGAATGGCCAAGTCAAAGTCCAGACCTGAATCCAATCGAGAATCTGTGGAAAGAGCTGAAAACTGCTGTTCACAAACGCTCTCCATCCAACCTCACTGAGCTCGAGCTGTTTTGCAAGGAAGAATGGGCAAGAATTTCAGTCTCTCGATGTGCAAAACTGATAGAGACATACCCCAAGCGACTTGCAGCTGTAATCGCAGCAAAAGGTGGCTCTACAAAGTATTAACGCAAGGGGGCCGAATAATTTTGCACGCCCCACTTTTCATTTTTTTATTAGTTAAAAAAGTTTCAAAAATCCAATAGATTTCGTTCCACTTCACAATTGTGTCCCACTTGTTGGTGATTCTTCACATAAAATAAAAAATTTATATCTTTATGTTTGAAGCCTGAAATGTGACAAAAGGTTGAAAAGTTCAAGGGGGCCGAATACTTTCGCAAGGCACTGTATGTTGATCGCACCCAATGTATTAGAAATTCCATATTTGGGATATTTGGAGTTAGACATGGAAGCATTAGGCCTGACAATGCCTGACTTAGTGTGTTCTACATATTTTTTAGTAACACAACATAACACATCAGAAAGGTGCAAATACACAACTAGTAGAGTATTTGATACCTTCTTACACAGGGATGAAGTTTATTTTCCATCAAATATTCTATTAATGATGAAATGAGACACCTACTATAAATGGACAGCATGCATTATACTTTTGCTTTAACTCATGTGGCTGAAAAAATGAAAGCACTGGTGGGAGATCAGTGCACCACTCTCATTTATAAGGTATGAAGCAGGGAGAAAATGCTATGGTGATGTTAGAGTAGATGGGAGATCTGCTAGAAAAGATGCATACAGTGCTATGTTCAGTCAGGGAGTTTTAAAGCATAGAGAAGGGAAGATTATAATTTTTACCTCTACTCAAACTTCTGTTCAATAACATCATTTCAGCTGTATGGTCAAATTTTAATAACTACAAAATGAACCACTGAATAGGAATGGATAGCATCCTAAATACTGGCTATAAATCGCTTTGCTGAGGAAATGACAGTGTTGGTCAGAGATCACTGCTGCCATACATCCCCCACCCAAAATAATCCCCAAAACACTGACTCCCTGCTGCAATCTGAGGCTTAGTTAAAACCTCCTCATTTCTGTTCTCTTGTTTATTTTATGATTTTCTTTGATAAATAGCCACAAAGCATATTCTAAAATATGTTACTAAAATTATGCTGAGATAGAAATAGATAACTTTAAAATAAGTTTCAGTGTCACTATGAATCCAATATCTGGTATGGGTTACAATGAAAAAAAAGGTTTTGGAACTCTCTATATAATAATGGGAATGATAATTTCTTATGATGGTACCCTTATTTTATCAATTAGGTTTTTACTAATTCCAATAATGGATTGGTGTGTGAAGTAGAAAAAAAAATAAAAAATCAGTGTATGTGAAATAGAGGTACTTTTACAATTACAATTAAGGGGGTTATTACAATCACATAGCCAAATAGTTGGGTAACGAGTAAACAAGGACCATGTTTGGGCAGAACTGTCCTATATAATGGTAAGAATCTTGTTTTCACTATATATGTTAGTGGTAACGTGTCATGCCACAAACAAGAGACAGTTCAGAGGACCTTTACAAAAAGAGTATGTTATGCTCATATGCTCTGTCTGTAGAAGGTTACCAGACCATTACTAAATAGGTGGGGCTTGATCTGTCCTCTGTCAGAACTTTACTTCACTCTACTCAGGACTTGTCACCCTGCCAAAAACTCCCCAAGGGTAAACTTGAATATCATCCGGGAAGTAACAAAAATACCCAGAGAAACATCTAAGGATCTGCAGGTCTTTCCTGCAGCAGTTAAGGTAATTGTTTATGCTTCAACAATTAGGAAAAAATGTGTATTAAAGGCCCTATGCAGATGGTATAATATGAAAGTGGCTGGAGAAGGACAAAATGAAGACATGGCAAGGAATGGACGGGAGGACGAACAGGGGATGGTGACGGCAGTGATCCGGTGCTTTGGGGGCGTAACAAACTAGTCCAGAAGAAAGTCCAAAAAGGGGAATCAGGGCACAGTCCAAGGTCCAGGTACTGGGAGATCCATCCAGATGAACACGGGGAAAAGGGATCAAGGAACATAGAAGGTAAAACCATAACGGAGCAAGGTGCTCCGAGCCTTGGACACAGATGGTGAGGAAGCCTGGGGAAAAGACCTTGCCCTCTGGCTTCTCCTGAGCCCGGTGGATAGGTGGGCCTTCAGACGTCCATCTTCCAATACTGAGCCCAAAATAGCGGAGAGACCAAGCTTAAATAGTAAAAATGGTAACAAGACACAGGTGTAGGAACTTAAACTAACAGGAATACAAAAGGGTAGGAGCGCCCTCTAGAAGAGGAAAGACTATCGTGACATAACCATTTTATATCTTGATTTATGGGTATGAAGTATACAAACCAGAATTGAATACATAAAGTTTTCTTTCAAAACGTTTTTACTCAGATTCTTCCCAGTTCTTAGATATTATGCATTTACTCAATTTAAATTCTTCAGTCCTAAGGCTTGAAAATAAAGCAATTTGTTGTGTTTTCTGTGATAGCAGGCTCCAAAACTATTCCTTAGGACTTCAAAACCTGTAGTATTTTACTGATCTTTTAGCTATGTAATTGAAACAATATGATAAATTCCAATTTCCTTTTAATTAAATACATAAGAGTATTTATGGTCATATTTTAATTTCTGTATCACTAACTCAGTGGGTGCATATTTTTATTTCTACCTTTAATTTTAGACTGCTGACTAATGTTTGACTTTCTTTAGTATTTTTTTACAATATGTACAGTTAAAAAGTGCTCAATTACTTTGTTTGCATAATGACTCCAGTGTCATGAAAATTAAATATCTAAATTTTGCACTAAATATTTTATAATGTTGCTTTAATTATAATTAATAAAACAATCTCTCATGGATTTAACTGATCTTAAATAATGCCATCTGTATTTTCTTTCTTAGATTTGATATGCTATAAAAGTATTATGTTGCCCTATATATTATGTGAAAAGACTGTCCATCTTTTAAAGTTACAACCTGTTAAAATATTAACAAAACATTTTTTAAGGGATGATTACATTTAAACTAAATTTCATACTGCTTTGGTTTGTGCTAGAAATACATTTTTATTTGACTGAATATGTTGCTTTGTACTTTCCTATGTTTGATTTAACTGCTTTAGCAATAATATAAATGCTAACAATATATTTCCTGTACCCATGTCAAAATCCAAGCTGTCAATGTTATCTTTCACTTCACACACACCCAGTCTTTTATTACATTCATTTTTTCACAGGTTGAACAATAGATCAAAAGAAACCACTGACATGCAAAAATTAAAACTTCAATTTAATCTTTCTGAGCATCTAATATAGAATCAGATACATTTCATATACTTACAATAAACTGCATAAAGATTTAGGTACTTTAAAAAAATAAAAAGTGATAAAGAGCATTCACTTATACTGTAGATACATTTTCTCTACAAAAACTTCAAAATGCCATATATTTTCCATTCACCTTTTTTAACATCCATCATACAGGACACAGAATACCAGCCCAATTTCCCAGAAGCCAATTGACCTACAATAACTGTATGTTTTTGGACCTTGGGAAAAAAACAGAGCATACAATGGAAACCCTTTAGAACAGAGAGAGAACATACAAACTCCACGCAGACAGCTGTCCAGGAATTGATCCCAGGCAGAAATTCTAAGCACTGCCCCACTGTGCTGCCTGTCATGTGTATTTTTTTTCAATAAATAATGCACTGCAATGCTAAGAAAAACATGGCATGAGTTATACTACTATTCTACCTTAATTTCTTCTTAACTCTTAACTTTTAACCACTCTTAACTTTTAACCACTTGGCAGGTAGAATTTAAAGAAAGATTCAGGCATAGAGGACAAATTTAAATGCATCTTTGCATGGATATTCACTTGGCTATAAACATAAAAAGTATAAATAAACAAATCAAATTATGATTTTTTTTAATCTACAATTTAAAGAGGCAGGACATTATTAAGTTAAAAAAAAGCTGCGGACAAAAAAGATTATATCAGGTAAGGCTGCAAAATACATACAGATACATTTATTGAAGATCAGTAAAATGTTGTTTTATTAATTATAATTAAAGCAAAATTATAAAATATTAAGTGCAAAATTTAGATTTAATTTGCAATGCCACTAGAGTCATTATGCAAACAAAGTAATTGAGCTCTTTTTAACTGTACATATTGTAAAACAATACTAAAGAAAGTCAAACATGAGTCTGCAGTCTAAAATTAAAGGTACACACCCAAGAAGGAAGGTTAGTAGCCATGGCCAGCAGCCATATCACCCTGCAACTCACAACTGGCAACCCACTGAAGCTAACCAGGTGTGAGCCTGGTCAGTACCTGGATGGGAGACCTCCTGGGAAAAACTAAGGTTGCTGCTGGAAGAGGTGTTAGTGGGGCCAGCAGGGGGCGCTCACCGTGTGGTCCATGTGGGTCCTAATGCCCCAGTATAGTGATGGGGACACTATACTGTAAACAGGCGCCGTCCTTCGGATGAGACGTAAAACCGAGGTCCTGACTCTCTGTGGTCATTAAAAATCCCAGGGCTCTTCTCGAAAAGAGTAGGGGTGTACCCCGGTGTCCTGGCCAAATTTCCAATTGGCCCTTACTAATCATGGCCTCCTAATAATCCCCCTCTATGAATTGGCTACATTACTCTGCTCTCCTCCCCACTGATAGCTGATGTGTGGTGAGCGTTCTGGCGCACTATGGCTGCCGTCGCATCATCCAGGTGGATGCTGCACATTGGTGGAGGGGAGTCCCCATTACCTGTAAAGCGCTTTGAGTGGAGTGTCCAGAAAAGCGCTAT
The DNA here is from genome assembly GCF_040954835.1 of Lepisosteus oculatus. Classification (NCBI taxonomy): domain Eukaryota; kingdom Metazoa; phylum Chordata; class Actinopteri; order Semionotiformes; family Lepisosteidae; genus Lepisosteus; species Lepisosteus oculatus. The sequence goes on from NC_090710.1 coordinate 9,458,638, forward strand.
ATAAGTGTAAGCAATTATTAATTATTATTATTATTAGTATTGTGTACTATAGGAGTTACACCTGTTACCATTTACTAAGTAAGGTATTTTGTAACTTTAACTGTTTCAGTGTGTCTCTCAAGTGGCTCCACAGATATAACTATCCACTTGAGCGATTTTAATCCCTGTGATTGTAGGTTGAGTCTTAATCCATATCATTAATTGACCTTAAGTGGGATTCCCCAATTATCAGCACACAATTGACTAAACTCCTCTAAGGGTAGAGTGGGACTGATAAACCTGGGCAGAATGTGTGCTTGTCAACATGTAGTGCTGTCAATAAGGGACAATACACTTCTCCCTTTACCACTAAACCTCCAGTACAGTGCTGTGTGCCCTGTAACATGTTTAAAGACAAAAGTCTTCAAGGTGCATTTGTCAGAGCAGTCTGCCTACACTTCCTCATTCTCTAAAAACACTTATTGGTGCACATGTTTTCTGTATATATTGTATGTCACACCCTCCACTAATCAGAAACGCCCTCAGCCTAATTCAGTCCCAGGTAATTCCAGAAAATGCCACTACTTCAACTAATGAACCAATTACAACACTTCCTAATCACCTAACCTAGAACTTAAACCCTAACTTCTCATCTCTCCTGGCCTGGTATTGTTCTCTCTTTCTGAGCTCCTTACTTTGCTGTAAACTCGCTTGCTGTTCTATGCGATTCCTCAGTTCTTGATCACAGACTTTGACTTTGACCTTGCCTTCATCTAGCCCTTTGGATAATTGCCTAACCAACTACTGGATCTCTCGGTTTTGGATACGGACTTTGATCTGGATCTTGCCTTTGCCTCACCCTCGGAGCTTCTGCCTAAGCTTCTCACGGTGTGAAAGCGCTGCACAGGGTCCTTCCCTTCAGTCGGCCTACTGTGCCTGACATGCATAATTGCTATTTAGGTTTCTATATGTTTTATGCTTATTAATTCCAAGTTATTCTATTTTTGTCATCAATGTGTTCTGAGCACATGAAAATACATTTATGTTTTTTTTGTAAAGCTTACAATTAAGTTCAGCAGTCAAATACGTACTTTGACCAATAAGTTGGTTGATTCAGCAATACTTTTAAAATTATAATCAGAAGTCTCTATCATCTCATGAAAACATTAAATTTGCAGAGAACATATTTAATTTTCTGTATGTTTCTCCCTGCCAGCAGAAATCTCCAGAAAGTTTTAAATGTGTTATTATTCATAATGAGAATTATCATCTATTCTTTAGTAATGGTTGTCTTGATTGTAAGATGTGTGGGCCTTTGTTCCAAAAATACTTTCAGTTTTTAGCCTTATAATTAAATCTTATTCAGTCTTCTAGAGCATATGCAGGTGTTTAAATAGTGGTTACCTTATAATTAAATTATTAAACATCCACAAGTTTTTAAATGAGGTCCTGGTTCATACAAGTAATCCTCTTCTAAAAAAATAAACTATTATTTTGTAAAAAATCTGATGTATTATGGGAACTGTATTGGGTGGTTAAGGCAATTAGATATTAATTAATCTATTACATCTAACATTCAGTTAATCTAGTATTTAGGCATGGTGCATGAAGTTAGGAACATGGCTTGTCTTCATATAGAGAATCTGAAATGAAAACTAAATTATAAAACTATTGTGTTTGAGCCTATTAGTCATAGAAAAACCTACTGAAATAAAATGCACCAATTGTGTTACATTCAAAACTTTTACAAAAAGTAACATAGTTAATGATATTGGCATTCACCCTATTATTTTTACCTCCTCCTAATGAACAGAATGTACTTAACTTTATTATAAAGTAAAAAATATGTACAAGTATCAGGAACATAGAGTAAACATATGGTATGGTTCAACAGTTCAAGCCTATGTTGGTGAATATTGCCTTTTGCAGTTCTGGAATTGTGAAAAGGAGCATTGCAGTGCTTCAGCAGAAGACAACATCACTCTGCTTATTTTGTAAATGGCAAGCAAATTAGCATAATATTGATCAGTGATTAGTTTTATATGGCAAAGCAGCAGTACCACATTTGAATCCCAGAATAAACTATAACATAGAAATCCTGCAACTCTGCAATCCTTTCTCTGCAATAAAAGTTGCTACATTAACACACTCTTGGTTTTAGGGTCCCATTACTGTTTTGACCGTATGAAATGCATAATATAAACCTAGAAACATATACGTGAGCAGTACTTAAGCACTGTAGTATCGGTGTTAAGACATACCTCTCAAATACTGTAAATCAAGTTAAAAATATCTCAAGACCGATTCTGGTCGTAATTAAACCATGTTTCGTGTATGTTTTCTTTTTCATCTTGAAATAACTCATTTCTAAACCCGTTGTTTATTTATTTATCCCGTATTAATAAATAATAAATTTATTTTATTATAAATATAATAAATCGAATATAACGTTTATGTTTATTTATTTATCCCCTGCCAGGGGAGAGAGAGAACAGGGGAGGGATGTTGGTTTTGCATAAGGGGCGGGGCTATGGAAATTAGGTATGTTTGGGAATGTGTAGTTACATGTTCTGGCTGTTTGTGAATTATCGTTGTTGAGTATGGAGTGTTGAGGTACTGATTTTGTGTAATGCTTTATGTTGAAAATTGATGTGAATTTTGTTTATGATAAACAGGATAAACTGGGATGGGAGGAAGGTTTGGTTTTGCATAAGGGGCGGGATTATGATAATTGGAGGACTTTGCGAGAGTAAAATGGTTTGATTATTTGATTTTGTATTGTGGTTGTTATCTATGTTTTTGGTTGGTATTATGTTTATACGGTTGTTTTTGTTGGTTGGTCGTTATTATGGTTATTAATAATACGATCTATAGTTGAAATCTGAGCCTAAATAAAAAGAAAAAGCAAGTGATTAGGTTTATGAGCAATCTAATTACTTATTCGTTTAAAACGCTATATAAAATAAAGTTTATTATTAATTTGCTGGACAGAGCGGTGAACATTATTATGCATAAGACAAAGATAACGATCCTGATCAGTTTAGAAATCTGTGTACGCTGAAAGGTTTTTACTTCTTAAACTTTTAAAATACACGTTTTGAATAGAAAGAAATCCTCTTCCTGGTACAGTATGTATAGCAAACCAGCACTTCTTTTTTCTCCAATCAGAGGGGTGTCAGATGGTGTCAGCCAATCACCATTCTGCGTTGGGTAGCAACGGGTGACTGTTCTCAGGCGGAAGATGTAAACAGCTTAATGTTCGTGTTTTAAATATTTTTTTTTAATTCAATTAAACGGGCAAAGTTAAGACATTAAATATACATATACATACTGTATACAGTACAGTTTGCATAGGGTAATATGTTTATGTTACGCGATTAAAAAATAAATAAATAAAAATGAAAAGCCCAGCACCAGCTGGATTTGAACACACAACCTGCTAGTTGGTAGTCATGCACCTAGACCAGTAGGCTACAAGACAGCTCGCATGAACAGGCAGGCGAAACAGCCCTACACAGCCCTGCCGCAGTACACGGATATAATCATACCGTTATTAAATTCTTGAGATACGCGATTCCATATTATATTCCCTTTTAATTAAATTCTAAAAGTATGCTTGTTGACTCCGGTATCACGTTAGTTAAAGACTTCGAAGCTTACAATTTTTAGGGAGAAATGGAATACTGGTGTGTATTTTTTTCTTTAAAGTACCGAGACCAGCTATATACTGTATTTTTACGTTCCAAAATTAATATCGTTTATGGCCTTCAAACGCGTTACAGTATGCTCCTATTCTTTTTATGCTCAGCTACTAAGATTTCCCTTCAGTGGTAAAATTCAATATCTACAACGGGCACAGTAAAGACGTTTACTGTAAGTCTTTCTACGACAGACCAACGGATCACGAGTGCCCCTGTCGGTCAACCAATCACGCACCGCGGTACCCCTTGTCATCTTACCTGCGGTACGTGTCTGTACCGGACACTTTGAATGGCTGCATCTGTAGAATAAGTGATTCATGAGCAATCTAATTTCTTGTTCGTTTAAAACAGTGAAATGTCAGCTGCAAAAGATCGCACCAGAAACAGCACTCTCTCTGCCTGTCTTAGACGTTCAGTAAAGGCTGAATGAAGTCATGTCAAGTACAATAATTCGGAGATCAATAATAACAGTTGTAGGACAGTATATAAGGAGGATAAGGATTTTGAAGTTGACTCGAAATCTGATAGGTAACCAGTGCAAGGACTTTAAAACAGGTGTAATGCATCCCTGATAGGATTCTTGCTGTCATATTCTGAACATATTGAAGATTGCTCAGTGTGGATTTAATTTCCCCAGTGAACAGGATGTGCATTTATTAATTCTAGAAAAAAAGCCTTTCTTGATTTCTCTAGTTCTAAGTTTCTCTAGTTCCCTTTAAAATAAACTATTATTCACAATGCAGAGTATTACATGGCCAGTATTTACACATTATATTTGTGATTTAAAGAAATTAACACAAGCAGCTTTTGGAGATTTAAGTGTTGGCTGAGTTATTCCAGGATAAAAAACTAGAGATTTTGGCAAGAAGAAGATAATTTGCGGAAAGCTGAGGAATACACTTATAACAAGAACACTTCCTAATGGGGTTAGGCATACTTTTGATGAAGATGATGAAGTTAACAGACTATATGTTTACATAGATACTGAAATAAGGATTTTATTTTAGATTATGTGTAGTTGCTGGCATTGAACTGTGTGTTGGATGCACATGAATTGAATCCGCAAACATAGCTGATGTGGATCCACAGAGCCAGCATATTAAGATGTTTATAATTAGAGGCAATTTGTTTAAATAACTAGGTATGGATACTGATGTGCAAGAGAGGTGGAAAGGCTGTTTCCTTAAGCCAGCACTATAAAATGTTTTATTCTCAGTGAGATGCTGCCATTTCATAGTGGGTTTCTAACACTGTGTATAGTTCCATCCACACAGTGCCTTTACTTCCTTTACTTCTAATCTCTTTATCCAGTACAGAGGATTTGGAGCCTATCCCAGTAAGCGACGGACACAAGGTAGAATACACCCTGGACATAGCGCCAGTCCATCACAGGACAGACAGACAAAAACACACACACACCAGGGCCAGTTTTCCCATAAACCAATTAACTTACCAGTATGTTTTGGAGTGCGAGAGGGAGTCATATCACACATATGGAGAAAAACCATGTAACCCAGAGAGAACATGTAAACCCCACACACACAGGATGGCAGGAATTGAACCTAGGACCCCAGTGCTGCAAGATAGCAATGCTATCCACTTTGCCACCATTATAAATGGATGGATATCTTAGTCATCTTCCTAGTTCACAGGTTTGCATGCATAATTTAATTTTGAAAGCCACTGAGACATCAGGTACTACTGTTGTATTTATGAAAAAGAAACAAAACAAAAAACATACAACTGTGCTATCCTACTCCTTAGTTAATACATTTTATTATTCATAAACAGTTAACATTGTTAGCAAAATATTTTGAATTATATTTAACCCTATTTTTTCTTTAGTTTTGTATTTAACTTATTATATGATAGTCAGACTTAATGTATATTTGAACAATGAAAATATATTTTTACAAGATTTTACATTAAGCACTTAAAATTAATATGGTTAATAATAGTAAACTGTAACATGCTGTAACAAGATCGGTTAAACTGCGAAGAAAATGCTTTAGGAAAAAATGTTTCAGGTGTGAAGAACATAGATCTCCAATGCAATTTCAACCAAACCTGTTCCCACACACCCTGCCCCCACTACCATTAGAATATACACAAAGCACTCAAATCTTTCGAGCTAATGATCAGGTGACCCGAGAGAGATCGAGAGAAACACTAAGGGGTGAGGAACTATTTACATGGAAAACGGGCGATCTCCCCAGACTGTCTGCCTGTTTCACTGTTACCTGGATACCTCTTTATTTAGAACTCACTAACACTGATTTTTAGTTTAAAAGGATTCAAGTAGGGTTTTAGATGAAAGGCAGCGACCTTAATCAAGCCCAAATCATAATTGAACCCATTCAGAGCCTACATTACATTTTAGCGTTTCATTCTGAGCAGAAGACCCTCACACCTGAAGAGGGGGGAGGTGTTTTTCGCTAGAAATCTCGCCTGCTTCTACTTTACAACTGGAGTGCTGGCTGTGACGAATTAAACCGGTTTTACAGGTTTCAATCACAGACCATGTGACATGGGAGTCAGGAAACTAACACACAGCGCCACCGGATTCGATAACGCTATAAAAACGCTATAAAATAATGTGACTTGGCACAGAACAAGTTTACAGCACAGTACAATAATAAATGCTGACCATGACTTTAGAAGCATAAATTGCCTTACACTCAATTTAAACACAAGCTGTCTTTAGCCCCCTAAGCTGGTTCATACAGAAATGTAGAGATCCAGGCTCAGAACACACAGCTTCATTAGCGAATACATATGCAGGACAACTAGAGAAGACGTTTTACAGAGGATGGATTTTTAGAAACATCCCATCAGTGACATCACTGAAGTCAACTCCTAGGTACTGTAACTGTCGTGTGGATAGTTTCACAAGAATCAGACAAAGGTTTAAGCATCGCTTGTTCTAGATAAAACTGCAAAAAAAAACAACAACCTATAATGTACTTCTTTGCGGCTCTGTTTGCCCAAATCATATATTCACAACGTGAAATCTAGAAAATAATTATTACGTAACCAAAATCCGCAATATGGAAACAGAACCTGTGTAATTGTTGATAGATGATGTACTCGTAACATTTTTTCAAGACGAACTACAACATTTAAAAAATGACTTGTATCTACTTGAAAAAGTACCTTAAAAAAGGGTAAAACAAAATACAAAGATATGTTTTTAATAAATTCAAAAATGTAATGTAAAAAATAAACATTGGCTTAATATTATCTGACAGTGGAAAATAAATTGCAAAGACTTCTGGACCTAAGCTTTATGTAGGCTGGGCAAACGATTTTTAATTTTTTTTAAAAAGAAATAAAAAATGAGATATAATGATGTGTTCCTGCTTAACTTAGACATTGCACGACTTTAAAACCTATAAAAATGGGTTACGAGATTTAAAAACCACTTTTTATGCGCGAAAAATGGGTGATTTTTCTTCCTCGTGATCAGCTCAGAATCTCTGTGTACACTGTAAGGTTTTTACTTCTTAATTAAACGTTTAAAATACACGAATTTCATAAAGACAACACACGTTTCGAAGAGAAAAAATCCCATTCTATTCTCTTCCTGGTGTGTGAAACTGATCAGCAGGTCTTTTTTTCCCAATCAGAGGCTCTGAAAATAGCGTACCGCCCACTGCGCTCCGTCAGAGAGGGGCGCGGCACCGAGAGAGGGAGGAGGCGCGGAGCGCAGCAGTGCAGAACGAACGTTCTACTGCCTGGAGCGCTTATGGCAGCGATCGCGTCTGCATTTATAACTTAGTTTTTAAAATTAATCAAGCAATATGAACCATCTCTTTTTACTTTTAAGTCACTTAATTATCATTAAGCACAGCTTTCTCACCACCTAGACTACATTTGATACCATCCTTAGACATACCAGAAACTTCTTGTTCTGTCTAATGACATTACAATTGGAAAGATTACAGAATTTAATCGTCTTTAAATTTGTTACGTTATACATTTTAGAAACGTTTCATCCATACAAACACCACAAAACTATTCTCGATTGTATTTCTGAATGGTATGTTACACTTAGTTCACTGTTTTAATTACACCTAATTAAGAAAGTTAGGTTTTAGCATAAACTATTAGCAATCAATATTAAATTTAGCAAAGTTGTTGCACTTTCCCCCGCATCTTGTAAAAATATATTTTCATTGTTCAAATATACATTAAATCTGACTAATTAAATATAATTCGAAATATTTTGCTAACAATGTTAACTGTTTATAAACAATAAATTGTATTAACTAAAGAGTAGGATGGCACAGTTGTTAGTATGCTTTTTGTTTTGTTTCTTTTTCATAAATACAACAGTAGTACCTGATGTCTAAGCGCCTTTCAAAATTAAATTATGCATGCAAACCTGTGAACTAGAAAGATAACTAAGATATCCATCCATTTATAATGGTGGCAAAGTGGTTAGCATTGCTATCTTGGAGCACTGGGGTCCTAGATTCAATTCCTGCCATCCTGTGTGTGTGGGGTTTGCATGTTCTCTCTGGGTTACATGGTTTTTCTCCATATGTGTGATATGACTCCCTCTCACACTCCAAAACATACTGGTAAGTTAATTGGTTTATGGGAAAACTGGCCCTGGTGTGTGTGTGTTTGTGTCTGTCTGTCCTGTGATGGACTGGTGCTATGTCCAGGGTGTATTCTGCCTTGTGTCCGTTGCTTACTGGGATAGGCTCCTAATCCTCTGTACTGGATAAAGAGATTAGAAATGGATGGAAGTAAAGGCACTGTGTGGATTGAACTATACACAGTGTTAGAAACCCACTATGAAATGGCAGCATCTCACTGAGAATAAAATATTTTATTGTGCTGGCTTAAGTAAACAGCCTTTCCACCTCTCTTGCACATCAGTATCCATACCTAGTTATTTAAACAAATTGCCTCTAATTATAAACATCTTAATATGCTGGCTCTGTGGATCCGCATCAGCGATGTTTGCCCATTCCTTCAATTCATGTGCATCCAACACACAGTTCAATGCTAGCAACTACACAAAATCTAAAATACAATCCTCATTTCAGTATCTATGTAAACATACAGTCTGTTAACTTCATCATCTTCATCAAAAGTATGCCTAACCCCATTAGGAAGTGTTCTTGTTATCAGTGTATTCCTCAGCTATCCCAAAATTATCTTCTTACCAACATCTCTAGTTTTTTATCCTGCAATAACTCAGCCAACACTTAAATCTCGAAAAGCTGCTTGTGTTCATTTCTTTAAATCACAATATCATGTGTAAATACTGTCCATATAATACTCTGCATTGTGGAATAATAGTTTATTTTAAAGGGAACTAGAGAAACTAAGAACTAGAGAAATCAAGAAAGGCTTTTTTTTTCTAGAATTAATAAATGCACATCCTGTTCACTGGGGAAATTAAATCCACACTGAGCAATCTTCAATATGTTCAGAATATGACAGCGAGAATCCTATCAGGGATGCATTACACCTGTTTTCAAGTCCTTGCATTGGTTACCTATCAGGTTTTGAGTCAACTTCAAAATCCTCATCCTCATTCAGTACCTACAGTATATGGCTTATTATCTGTCTACTCCCCACCTTTGTCCGTCTGACTCTGGTCTTCTAGCTGTCCTCAAGAACATCTACATTCTGTGGGTGACAGGGTCTTCTCTAGCTGCACCCCAGAGCTCTCAATTTGTATTCCCAGTGATATCAGTCACGTACCCTGCATTTAAATCTAACCTCAGAACCTTTCTTTTCAGAAGACTTAGTGTCTGTATCTGCTTCATTTTCTAATTTTGGTAGCACCTCTAACTGCTTGTCTTTCTTATATCTGTTTTTATATCTACTGTATTGCTTTGAGATGCCACTTTTAAAGGTGCTATATAAAATAAAGTTTTTTATTATTGTTATAGAGAAACATGATCAGTTTTCCCTGGTTCAGATAAAAAGATCTAAAGCATACTAGTTTGTCACTCTTCTCATTCCCTTTGCTAAATAACTTTTCATACTAATCTGATCAATCTAACTGCCTGTTTTCTGTGCTTTCTCTATCCTGCTAGATTTGCAATCATTCTGAACATTTTCTTCTTGAAATAACTCATTTCTAAATACCTTTTTTCACTGTTAACATCTTGCAGCAAAGCTGCGACAAAATATACACTTAGCACAGTTCATCCTGCTACCAACATTGAATAACAAAATCTTAAGATTTCTATATTTATGTCTTTATTTAGTGGTTTCATTAGTGACAAAGGCTAAACGTTCTTGGAAAAATGTCTTTTATGTGTTGCAGAAAAAACTGACTTGCTTTAACAAAGTATGTTTACAAATCCTTTCACCTGGCAATCTACCTGAGTGCCCAACTATCTGAGAAGCCCTCCATGAAACCATGGTTGCTATTAATTCACTTAGGGCTTATTGACAGAATTGCTGTTTTTTATGCATGCTAATTTTCTGATTCCTCACTCTGTTTCATGTTTATAGATAAGACTTTATTGATCGTGAAGGGAAATTGATGTACATGATGAACATGTTTGCATGTTCTTTTGTAACATACACCTTTTTGTGATTTGTTTTGTATATCTAAGCAAGTGTTCCTGCATCCCTCTTCTGCACTTTAGTCATGGCTTTTTTTCTGTTTGCTTATTTCAAAGGAACACGCGCTCCATTTCTAAAACTTTTTACTCATGTGCATTTTTGTATTTTTTACACCTCTAGCACTTTAACATCCTGAATTTTCATTTGCCTTAATTTGTAGAATGAACTTGAGTTTTAGCCTAAAGAAGTTTTCATTATCTTTTGTTTCTTGTCCTACAACTGTTATTATTGATCACCGAATTATTGTTCTTGACATGACTTCATTCAGCCTTTCCTGAACGTCTATGACAGGCAGAGAGAGTGCTGTTTCTGGTGCGATCTTTTGCAGCTGACATTTCACTGTTTTAAACGATCAAGAAATTAGATTGCTCATAGATCACTTATCCTATATAAACACAGCGTAATTGCCCTCCAAAAATCCTCTTTTTCTTGTTCGTTTTAGAGACCTTGATCGAAACTGATTTTAGATGTCAGAAAGGATTTATTTTCTCTGTATTTCCTACATTGCTTTGTCGAGATTTTAACTTTATATCTAACTTTATATCTAGGCTCAGATTTCAACTATAAATCGTACAGTAATTAATAGCAGTAAATACTGATGTTTTGCGCCACCTTACCACAAAAATATATATGTTTTGTAGCTGGGATGAACTTTATTTCATACGCGTAGCTACTGCGATTCGGACACGGACGGTTAAACATGGCGGCAAATCAGACACCCAGAGAGGGGGGGGGGGCGTCTTCTCACCTCCATAACTAAAATGCCAAATAGGAGTGGCTTAAGCGACATACACAGTCGTGTAACTGACAGTTTGAGGTAGCCTATCGTGTAAATTTCGCTTTGTTGCTGATAGGTTAAGCTTTCGAAACTCTGCCCCAAAGTCATGTGACTGATTTTTCGCCCTGTTTCGTTGGTTAAACGCAATGATCACAAGCACCACCATGGTAACTGGGATGTGTAGTTTTTAATTCCGTTTTAATTATAACTGTACGTACTGTCTTCGTATTTGGCCAGGGCTTTAAAGAGAGGGCGCGCCAAAAATTTTCGGTGCCGTCGTCTCCGCTTTAAAGGTACCCCTGTCGCGGAAGAATTCGATCTCGGGACGTTTGCCCAGCGTACTTTATGTCTTTTCAACTCTGAAATATGAGATGGAGTGTTCAATTTACATTCTCCTCAACTGACTTTCCCCCCAAATGAACCACATTAGGGATTTAAATCTCTTTATCTCTCTTGTGCAATATATTATTGTATCACACATAGATCCATAGCAATAACTAACATGAGTATATTCCTTATTTTCAACAAGAGGATCAAAAAATCAATTACCCATATTATTGTATACCTAATTTAACAAATACGTGGAAGACAAATATTATGAAATATTAACAAAAAAATAAATAACCCGGTTATTACACATGATGTGATTAAGCAGCACCCCTACTAAAAAGCTAAATCTATGTTCACATGTAACTTAAATAATTAATGACAGAAATAGTTTCTCAGCAAGACACCTGACCACACTGCAATGTAACACCACAATTCTAACAATAAAAATACAAGAATTAACAAGACAAAAGAAAGATAGAACTATATACACTGCCTGATGGCTATTATCACAGGGAAAACACCTGTCACGGTAAGGCTGTGTAAATAACAAATATTAATTGCTGCTTCAAAGTGACATGGCTGCAAGCTTTATAGCAACAAAATGTGAAAACTGCAGGTATCAGAATGTATTTGTAAGGTGTTTCTTAAGGTTCTGAAGGGATAATCTTTATTTGATAATCTACCAGTTGCTCTGTCCTGACTTCGGACCATCTCATCGCATATTCAAGGATAACATTTGATGAACTTTAAGAAGCTTAAAAATCAAGGTGAGAAGCACATTAATCCTTAGAAAGATCATTAAATATAACAATTGAAATTTTAATATCGTTTTTGAGTATGATTTTTAAATATATATATATTTGGAATTGCAATCGTCAACCTGGCCCAAAGATAAGCCTCATCCTGTTTTCTCTTGCTATTTTCAGACATCATAGAACATTTAAATGTTTCCTTTAACCTTTCACAAACCCAGCTGTCCAGAGGTCATATCCACCTGAAATGGATGTGCCCTTAATTTTGAAATAATTTTGAAAGTATAGACAGTACAGGCCTGGTTGAGGAGCTTGTATTCAAGGTAAATTACTTCAAAAAAGTTGGGTGAACATATTGCAGTGATATAATCTCCTAGTAGTATGGATAGCACTGATTTACCCAACAATAAGGGGCGTGGTCTTACTGTATGGTGGTATTTTCTGCTGTCTAAGGAGTGGCACCATGTGACTCTTACCCATGAGCATCCATGATCAAATCCTTGCAACACCACATCCATTGCATGCTGTATTCATATGTTTTGAAACTAACTAGCTGAGGTGGTCTTATTACTAATAAGAGATGTATTCTAGGTAGGTTTAACTTGTATAGCTGAATAAGCACAAGTTGATTAAACATCAATAAAACTACAGTATGACTAACTCATTGCTGGGAAACAGGTGGCTCCCTGTTACTGTTCAAACAGATTTAGATAGATTCAGAAAGTAATATCAGCATTCAGCATTTGAAACAAGGTTATTTATTAATGTATTAATTGCAGTATTGTATAACTGTCCATTTTTTTCAAATCATAACAATTCTACATTTAATGAACACCTATTCTTACTAGCAATGTATAATTAAATATAATTTTATTATATTACAATAATTGAGTGAATTGATATATCTACTGTGAGATACAGGTTCCAAGTTGCAACTCTCTTGAGTTATATCTCTACAACTTCAAATGAAGTACTATATACAAATGTGATGTAATTGAACAAAATTGTGAACATATAGACAGTATAATTGAAAATATATTGCTTGTAATTCATGTAGCTGTATAGCTAAAACAATACATTTACCTTCAGTACGCTTTTTTTTACTTTCAAATATGCTGAAAGGTTTCTATCACTTTTAAAAAACAATTTATGCAGAGCATTGAAAGATTATATTTAAGTATCAGAGTATCATCCACACAATAGAGGAGACATAAACAGTATTCTATCCTGCATGCTGTTTCCTGATGCAAATATTCATGAAAAAAGACTGATGCACAATAGAAATATTGTGATAAAAATCAATAAGTTCAGCCTGATTATGCGTGCTGCAAAATTTAAATTCATATTGTGTTACATTATTTTTGAAGCAAGTGTGAACAGAAATTCCTTACTCTGTAACATATTAATTTTCAGTAAACATAAAATAATATGGTTTTCATAATATGAAAGCTGTAAAGTATATACATTTTAGCCATGCCAATTCCAGCTGCATTGGATCTACAGTCTCAGGGTAGCCCGATTCTGTCAACCTGATTTTGATAAGTTGTTGCTTGTGTAATGTCTTTTTCTAGTTCTTGTCTGTAGAGGACTCTAAAATAAGAAATCCCCTCAACAGAGATAATTAATCACAGTGGGAGTACAAGACATGTAATTATTTAGGGTACCTTAGAAAGCTGTGCTTCATTTCTTCAAGCATCCTGAACCTCATAAACCATTTAAGCTATTAATATAAACCTCATCATATTCTTCATGTTTCTAATGCCTGGTATGCACAGTTAAAATACATGCACAGAAATCATTGTTTCTAATGTGAGAATATCAAACCTTGTTTTATTTGCACATTAATTCCTCTGTTTATATTTTCACAATGTTGTTTTTATACTCAGAACTGTGAAAATTACCACAACCACAACTGCTTTAATGTGTTTGAATAGCTAATTTTTAATGTACATATGTTAAAAGAATAAGATCACATGTGGATGATGTATTGTAGAGGGAAGATATTGAGGAATAAAGCAACAAAATATATTGCGCTCCATATTTATTCAAACACTGGATGAAAAGCCTTGATAAAAACAATTCTTAAAAAGTTACAATATAATTATAATAGCATTGCACTGAGCAAAGATATTTGTCAAAATTAACTGAATTCCAGAAAGCATGAGACTAATATTCATTTACATCTCAAATTATTCCTTTAAATTTTTAAACACAAGATCCATTTCAGAGTTCAAATGTAACAAAAGACCTATCCTTTAAAAATGCTGCTTTCTCAAAAATCCAAAATTGTTTGGTTACACTTACCCATTAGCATGACACCTTTAATTATAGTTTATCTGAGAGTGCTTGCTCTAACTATGCTATGGTCATAGTTAGAGATGACCAGTCTTATAAGGTCTGTCAGATGAACATCTGTAAGATGAGTGCAATATTTTGGAGGATGTTTGGAGTGCAATATCTGGCTGCACTGGGGACCTGAGTTCACTTCCAGACCTAAAATGCTAACTTCATGGAGTCTATATTCTCCCTGTGATTGCATGGGTTTCCTCTGGGTGCCTCAGTTTCCTCCCACAGTCTAAAAACATACTTGTAGTTTAATTGAATTCTCGTAAAATTGGCCCTGATGTGAGTGAGTGTGTGCATGTCTGTTTTTGTGTTTGTCCGCCCTGTGATAGACTGGTCACTCCTGTCTAGGATGTACCCTGCCTTCTGGCTGTTGCATGCTGAGATAGGCTCCTTCTCCCCCACAAACCTGAATTGGAAGAAGTGGCTAGAAAATGGGTTTTGGAAAAAAGCCACCTCACAGATTATGGGGAAACAAAGAAGGCTTTCTCCTTCAGTGCTCATGATGAAAGAAGAGGGTTCTCTTTAGATTTGTCTTTGTTTACAAGTCCCTAAAATACTTTGTCCTTTGATCCTTTAGCACTGATGTTTCATTATAATTATTACTGTGTCATGTCCACTGCTTTGCTCAAACACCTTTTGAAATGTTGCTGTTAGTTCTCGAATGTCTACCTGAAGATTAGGAGTGGAGATAAAAATGATGATTTTCAATTTTGTTTAAATTCTGAATTATCTGTTGAATTCCTTCTCCAATCTGTTTAGGTGGTCACAGAATATTTTTATATTGTAAACTTTCTCTTTGATAGCTTATAGGATTGTGAAGACCGCAGTACCAGTGACAAGTTTCTGTCTGCCTTGAATTCCCAATTCAGTTTGTTCATCTTTTGCTGTCATGTCAGTAAGAAATCCCAAGTCAAACAGCCACACAATACAAAAATCTGAAGTTTATTTCCTCAAATTAACCACCTCACATCTGCAAGAAGGATTAGCTTGACAATGGCCGCAGAAAGTTGTTAGAGAAGGCTGCTAGAGCAATAGGATCCTATGCTGGACTCTAGAGTGGAGAATAAACTGAGCAGAATCGCTAGGCAACAAACGAAAACCAGGAGGCTTGAATAAGGTTTCGGTCCAGGATATCCACTTCAGAAACCCAGGAACGTTCCTCTGGGCCATAACCCTCCCAGTCAATCAAAAACTGGCGGATCCCTCTACGCCATCGGGTGTCCAAAATCTTATTCACCGTATAGGTGGGAACTCCATCCATCAGTCGGGGAGGAGGTGGGCGAGGTTGCCGAGCAGAGAGTGGGGATCTGTGGTAGGGCTTCAAGAGGGAAACATGGAAGGTGGGGTGAATCCTGAGGGTGGGGGGGAGGGCGAGGCGGTAAAAACAGGGGTAACAAGGGATAGAATTCTGAAGGGGCCAATGAAGCGAGGACCCAGCTTGCGGGAAGGTTGCTGGAGTGGAATATTCTTGGATGCCAACCAGACGAATTGGCCTCGACGTAGACGAGGAAAGGGACGTCGCCGTCTATCAGCAGAAAGTTTCTGTCTCCTAAAGGTCTTGAGCAGAGCAGTCTTGGCCTTTTTCCAGAGTTCCGGGAGGGAAGAAAAATATGCCCGAACAGCGGGGACATCAGAGTCGGGAATAGTGTCGGGGAAGAGCGATGGTTGATAGCCCAGTGAACAGAGGAACGGAGACATATTCGTGGAGGAGGTATAGAGAGAATTGTGGGCATATTCAGCCCAGGGGAGGAGGGAAGCCCAGTTATCGTGGGCAGCAGAGACATAGGACCTGAGGTAAGTCAGCAGGTCCTGGTTAATCCTCTCCACCTGACCATTGGCTTCGGGGTGGTAACCAGAAGTGAGGGAGGAGGATGCCCCTAAGGTCTGGCAGAAAGCCTTCCAAAATTTAGATATAAACTGCGGCCCCCTGTCAGAAACAATATCCTTGGGAATGCCATGGAGGCGGAAAACATGTTGGACAAAAAGGTCTGCCATTTCCCGCGCTGATGGGAGGGCTAGAAGAGGAACAAAATGTGCAGCTTTAGAGAAACGGTCGATGACCACCATGATAGTTGTTTTACCGTGGCTGTTTGGGAGATCCGTCAGGAAGTCGACCGAGAGATGAGACCAAGGCCTTGAAGGAATAGGAAGAGGTTGTAATAGACCCGCCTTCTTCTGTCGAGGGGTCTTGCTCCTAGCACAGGTGGGGCAGGCTCGTACGTATTCTGTTACGTCAGACCTTAGGGAAGGCCACCAGAAGTCCCTGGAAATGAATTCGATGGTACGACGAGTGCCAGAGTGAGCAGCGAAGCAGGAGTCATGGCCCCATTGAAGAACTGCGGAGTGCACTGCATCAGGAACAAAGAGACGGTCTGGGGGGCACTGGGGAGGGACTGTGAGGTTCCGGAGAGCCCGTCTCACTTTGTCTTCAATGTCCCATCATACAGCTGCGAGAAACCTGTCAGGCAACACAATGGGCGCTGGCGGGTCTTCGGAGTCCAAGGGGTCGTGAATGCGGGACAGGGCATCAGCTTTGACATTCTTGGAGCCAGGAGTGTAGGTAATGAAAAAACGAAACCTAGAGAAGAACAGGGACCACCTAGCCTGGCGGGGGTTGAGGCGTTTAGCAGATTGCAAGTAGGCCAAGTTCTTGTGGTCAGTGAGGATAGTAAAAGGATGGGTGGCCCCTTCCAGCCAGTGTCTCCACTCCTCCAAGGCAAGCTTGATGGCCAAAAGTTCCCTGTTCCCAACATCGTAATTCATCTCGGCAGGGGATAGGCGTCTTGAAAAAAAAGCGCACGGATGGAGCGTGCCCTTAGGACCATGGCGTTGAGATAAAATGGCGCCGACCCCAAGAGCGGAGGCATCGACCTCGAGCACAAAAGGAAGAGAGGGATCGGGGTGACGGGCTGAGGAAAAGTTCTGCTTGAGACGACGAAAGGCCCTATCAGCCTCTGGGGTCCACCTTCCCTGTCCAGGGCCTTTACGAGTAAGGGAGGTGATGGGTGCTACAACCGAACTAAAGTTTCGGATGAAACGGCGATAAAAGTTGGCAAAGCCTAGGAAACGCTGCACTTGTTTCAGGTTCTTGGGTGTGGGCCAGTCCAAGACAGCCGAGACCTTAGCAGGGTCCATCTTGACACCCAGAGAGGAAATTATGTATCCTAGAAAGTGGATCCTGGACGCATGGAAAGTACACTTCTCCAACTTGGCATAAAGACGGTTGTTGATGAGTCGGGTGAGTACTTCGCGGACATGAAGGACATGATCATCCATGTTGAGAGAAAAAATTAAAATATCATCGAGGTAAACCAAAACATACTTCTGAATGATGTCCCTAAAAATGTCGTTCATAAAACCCTGGAATACAGCAGGAGCATTAGCCAGGCCGAAGGGCATGACCTGATATTCATAATGACCCAGAGTAGTAATGAAGGCAGTCTTCCACTCGTCACCTTCACGGATGCGAATGAGGTTGTAGGCACCCCGTAGGTCAAGTTTGGTGAAGACAGAGGCTCCCTGAAGAGATTCCAATGCAGAGTTAATGAGTGGAAGGGGATACCGGTTCTTGATGGTGATCTCATTAAGACCTCTATAATCGATGCAGGACCGCAGGGATCCGTCCTTCTTCTCGACGAAAAAGAAACCTGCACAGGCCGGAGAAGTAGACGGGCGAATGAAACCAGATTCCAAGGAATCACGGATGTAGGACTCCAGGGCGTCAGATTCATTAATCGACAAAGGGTAGATACGTCCTCTCGGAGGGAGGGTTCCAGGCAGTAGATCAATGGCACAATCAGAGGAACGGTGTGGCGGCAAGGAGAGTGCTCTTTGCTTGCTGAAGGCGAGGTGCAGGTCCGCATATACAGAAGGGATTCCGCTGGTGTCCTCCTGGGAGAGGTGCACAGAGGAGCATCTGAGAGGCAACTGCAGACAGCGATGATGACAATTGGGTCCCCAGGCGAGTAGTTCACTGTTGGACCAGTGAAAATGGGGGTTGTGCATCTTCAGCCAGGGGTATCCGAGAAGCAGGGGGTGGGAGGGAGAGTGGAGGAGTAGGAACTGGATGCTCTCAGTGTGGAGGGCACCAATGCGGAGAGTGAGGGGAATAGTTTGCCATTCCACAAGAGTGAGAGGGGATCCGTCCAGGGTGAGAAGGCGAATAGGGGGAGAAACAGGGACACGAGGAATATTCCAAGTGGTGGCGAGTCCGGAGTCTAGGAAGTTTTCTTCTGCGCCTGAATCAACAAAAGCCTGAAGAGATTCTTTGAAACCATCCCCAGAAACCAGAGCAGGCAAAAAGAGGCCAGAAGGGGCAGCAGGGGAAAGAATACCGACCTTGAGAGAGGGCAGGGAAGTGTGGGGGGGGCAGAGAGGGCATGAAGCTCGGAGATGGTCAGCAGCGCCGCAATAAAGGCAACAACCCTGGGAGAAACGGCGGCGTCGCTCCTCAGAAGACAGCCTGGAGAAGGTGGTCGGGCGGGGGGTGGCAGGAGGGGGAGGGAGCCGGGAACGTTGTTCTTGGAGCCTGATGTCAATTTCAGCCAGACGGGAGATGAGGTGCTGCAAGGAGGGAAAGTCCAATGGAAGATATGTGAGGTGGTCCTGTAAAGCAGAAGACAAGCCCTGGCAGAACTGGTGAATAAGAGCCTCTTCATTCCAGGGAACTTGGGAGGCCAGGAGGCGGAATTCCGTGTCATATTCTTGAAAAGAACGGGAACCCTGGGTGAGAGAGGTGAGACGGGAGATGGCAATGTGGTGGGAGTGGAGCTGACCAAAAATGGACTGCATGGCAGCAGCGAACTGGTTGACATCAGCAGTCACGGGGAGATTCCGAGCAAGGAGGGAAGTAGCCCAGTCCAGGGCGCGACCGGAGAGGTGGGAGACCAAGAAGGCAATCTTCTCTCTGTCGGTGGGAAAACAGTCTGGTCGAAGGTGGAAGGCCATCCAGCACTGGGTTAAAAAGTTCTGGAGTTTTGCTGGGTCACCCTCAAATTTCTCCGGGGTGGGAGGGGGCAAGGGGCAAGCAGCAGCAGCAGCAGCCAGGGGTGGGACAGGCACGGGTGCCACTGGAGGGGGTGGTGGCCGGGTGGTGTGGTCCACTAGGCGTTGAACTGCAGAGGTGAGTTGTAGGAGAGCGTGGGACTGCTGTTGCAAAAAGGTGACAGTGGAGTTCTGGTCCGCTGGATCCATATGGGCTCACTATTCTGTTAGAGAAGGCTGCTAGAGCAATAGGATCCTATGCTGGACTCTAGAGTGGAGAATAAACTGAGCAGAATCGCTAGGCAACAAACGAAAACCAGGAGGCAGGTGAGTTGTCGGTACACGGGGAGGCGAACAGGAGGCAACTATCCAAATCACTAGGCAAAAATCCAATCCGGGAAGCAGGCTAGACGATCGAAACACGGAGGCGTAAACGGGGAAGCAGCTATCCAAATCACAAGACGAAATCGTAAACGAAAGACAGACTAGGAGTTCGAAAACCTGAGACAAGCAAGAGAAAACCGCGCACTAGGGAGCTCTAGGAGAATCCGCAATAGTGAGCGAGGAAGTGAGGAAAAGGGAGAACTAAAATAGAGACGGAAGAGAAGGTGATTGGCGTTACTTGCGGCGTGAGCTTGTCTTAGCGGGTGTGTGCGTGGGAATGCAAGAAGGGAGAGCAGCACGAGTGGAATGCGTAACAAAAGTTAGTGAGGATTTGTACAAACAATATTACGGTGTCCTTGCATAAACTGAGTTGACTAATAGTGAACAATCTTATTTGGAAGTGTTTGTTGGTGGATAACTCAGTGGTAATTAACAATGATGGAGAATTCAGGATCATTTCTACAAAGTGCAACAAAGGCTGCACTGATAAGTGCACCATCAGTAGTGACTAAAAACAATTTATCAATTGGAATTTCTCTGTCACTTTTCTTTTAAAATTGTTTAGCATATTCTCCACTCCTGTTCAATCTCTTTAGTGGAAAAAAATGACAACTCCTTAGTTATTGAGTCATTGAATGCTATTCAAAGAAAATTGGCTTGTCTCAGTTGTGTCCAGTCATTAAACTGCAGTAAGAAACATTTGTAGCCAATGAATGCACAATGCTCAGGCAACATTTTCTGCCTTCTGGTAACAGTTGAAGCAAAAGGTGGCATACTCTTGATGGTCTTGTAATCTTATCTGTGTTTTTGAAATCTTTGAATAAAATATATTAGTAGCAGTAGCTGTGATTACCTGCTTAATAACTTCACCATTGGGTAATGTTTTTTTTCTTAATTTACCACCAAATGGCTAAGGAAAATCTAGGCATCTGTGGCATCAGGTATAGAACCTGAAAAAAGCTCTTCTGCTGAAATATTATGTCTCTTTTCTTTTCAGCATGGAATAAACCATTAACTGTTCCTTTGCAGCCTACGCATGCTGAAGTAGCTACCTACTTGAACATAATAATTCGCAGTCTCACAAACAGATCCTTAATACACAATTTTCAGTTTATTGATATAACACCACAACATGCATAACAACCATACGTAGAATATGTTTGTGAAATGATTTGCTGCAAGACGAAAGGTTGATTGTTCACTTTAGGATTACAAGGAGAAGAGCTAATTAGTTAAAATGAATCGACTATAACATATGTAATGGTCTACTTCATAAGATTTATCAATCTTATTATTTAAATCACATATGATATTCTCAAATAAAAGTAGGTATTATACTTACTATCTTGAACTAAACATCAGATTTATTTGGAATAATAGTCAGCTCTCCTGGTACCCACCTTGCAGATCCCTCATTGGTGGACTTTCCTTTGAGTGATGAACAGTGACATTGGACATTTTGTCTTGTGAAGAAACAGACTAGGTAGACTTAATGGAGGCCATTTGTGCTTTATATTATTAGATAGTTCAGCACTGGATACAACTTTACAATGTCTCTTGTCAGAGGGGCCTCTTAACCACATTCCTCTATAATTACAGAGAGGCCCAAAGCTCCCTTTGAAAAGGCACAGAAAGATTATTAGAAATCTTAATAGCACTTAATTTTTCACCTTTCTTTGTCCAAATGATGCTGTTTTCAAAGGAAATATTTCTTCAACATTTTCCTCTATTCATTGATGATGCCAGTCTGAATTACCTCTTTTACCCAAGATTACAATCTTTGAAAAAGAATTTCAAATGGCTAAAAAGAAACTCCCTTTCCCATTCCTAATGATAATTGTATGTATTCCTTGTTATGCCCAGCCTGGGAGGTGCTTATGTCTCAATGTTGCCCCAGGCAACCAGTGCATTTGCATGGATTTGGAAGGAGGCTGAGAATGGCCTCTCAAAGGCCATGCTTAAAAGAGAATAAAAGAAATGTTTCAGCTGTGGAGCCTTTTTCACGTGTGAGAAAGAGAGGAATGTGTTTTTTCAAAGAGGGGTATCTCAACAACCATTGCAGAAAGACATCCGAACCAAAATTATCCCGAAACTAGGATCACATATCCCGCTCTTCTCTCAACGACAGACTAATTTCCTTCTAAATCCTCTCTACTCATTTGCAGGTTCTGACTTCACACCTCCCTTCACCCCTCTCGACTTCACATCACCTGAGTGCCCACTCTGCTTCTCTCCTCTCCACTTCCTGCTTTTGTTCTCCCATTCTTTATTAGCTGCTGACTTTCCTCCTTTTCTCACACCCAAAGAAGGCTGCATAGTTGAAACGTTGTATTTCTTTTCTTCTTTTTCAGCATGGAATAAATCTTACTTGTTCCTTTGCAGACTATGCGAGCTGACATAGCTATCTGTTTGAACTACCCTCAGAGGCTATTCATTTTTCAATCAGGCAACAAAGCAGACCATTTAAAGGGAACAGTTGGAGCTCTTATACATAAACTGCCATCTTCAAAATACCTAGTGTCAAAAATTAATTTTCAATGTCACGTGCATGAATGTGGCATTCATGAATGGGTTACAAAGTAGAAACCTATTTTTGAGGGTGAAGCACAAAAAGACAACTTGAATTTGCCCAACCGTATCTTAAGGACAACTTGAAATAACACTATGGTTTGATGAAACAAATATTGAGCTTTTGAATATACTCAACAATTTTATATTTGGTATAAAAAAACAAAGCTTATTATGATGACAATATCATACCCAGATGGAAATAAAGTGGAAAGCTATTATGTTTTGGATTTGTTTTGAATCATACATCCTAATTAACAAAAAAATGGTCTTCTTCACACAAAACAAATGTTCTTAGCTGTCCATCTTAATTTCCATACTAAGACCAGTACCAAGAGCAATTCTTTATGGAGGAATGGTAAAAAAGTTACTAATCATATGTGCCTAAACCCATGTTGCAAACCACAGGAGGCATCTTGTCAGTGTAATCCAAGCTTTACATAAAACTTACTACAGGGATGTGAAGAAATGTGACCTCATAACGTTTTCATAATAGACTAAGACTTTTCTTTGCGCAGTGCTATGAGTTTTTTTATTCTTTAAGCAGAGCATACTATCCAGCGTGTCTGTTATGTTTTTGTTCCTGTGATGTTATTTCTTCTTTGGTATGTATAAATTTGCATGGGAAATACTTCTTCTTGGCAATTCAAAATCTTCTAAAAATATGGAGCATTTACAGTTTTGAAAATAATTATTTATACACATATTATTTTCTTAATTTAGAAGCCTGGAACTGTTACAAATGAAGATTCTATTCACAGTACATTTGAAATATCCTTCCTGTGTTTCAATTACATTAAGCATGTTTTTCATTAATTTCTGTGTCAAAACCTAGTTCCATTTATGGACTAAAATACACAGCCTAAATTCATTGGTATATACATTTATTAAACGTTATCTATAGTTATGGTACAATACATTTGTCTTGAACAAAAAGCGTGAATGCTATTTAATTATGAACCTGGAAAGACAGTTTCTAAAAAATTCAATAGACAGTGCAAATTATCTAGAATGTGTTATAAAAGCTTAGTCAATGGGTCTGTTTTTAGAAATGTCAATGAATGTTCAGACTATTCACTTGTCTCCATGACAACCTGCTGCATATTTTAAAAGCATTAAGTTTGCCAGTTTAAGTCTGTTGTATTATTTTTAATAGCAAAGCAGTAGTAGCAGATAAAATAGTTTTAAATAATATAATTTTAATATATTTTAATAATATATTTTAATATATTAAATATAATCTGAAGCAGTTTCTGTTACTACAGTTAAAGCATTTATACCAACATTCGTAGGTTTTACATATTTATATTCTAAAACTAATTTCTGTACATCTAACTGTCAGACTGAAAGCTGATTTTCTTTTGAAAATTATCTAGAACATAGTAGGCTGTATTTCATTGTAACTGGTTTGACGAAAACATTACTGATCATAATGTCTAATATTATTTGTTCAGAAAACTATTTAACATCATTGTATTTATTTAGATATTTTGTGCATGTTTTTTTTTCCAAATTCTCCATTTTATTAGCCAAGAACATAAGAACAGTTACAAATAAGAAGGACAAATTCAGATAATTTAGCTCATTTATTTTTCACCTAATTATTCCAAGGATTTCATTTAGCCAGTTATTGCCAATGTGTCAGCTTCAATAACATAACTGGGAAGTTTATTTTACACTCCCACAACTCTTTGTGTAAAGAAGTGCCACCTGTCCTCATTTGTAAATACACTTCAACGTAGTTTCCACTTATATCTTCTGATAAAATATCTTTATTTTGGAATCTTTCTGTTCAAGACTAAAATGCTTCATTTTTTTACCTATCATTATGGGATATTTCTTTGAGTCCAGGCTTGTATCTAGTTGCTTTTTTCTGGATTGATTCTGTTCAAGATTAAAATGCTTCATTTTTTCACCTATCATTATGGGATATTTCCTTGAGTCCAGGCTTGTATCTAGTTGCTTTTTTTCTGGATTGATTCTTTATCAATGAGCTTCTTTTGTCATTTGTTGAACAAAAGTATACAGTCCATTCTAGATAAAGTCTTACTACTACACTAGTATATTGTTTTTAAATATACTGATAATAGATTTAAAATATACTGTACATCTTACCATTTGGCTTTTTTATTGCTACATACAGATGCAGCCATTCAAAATGGGTGAGGTATTTCGCGGCATACTGCGATCACGCGGTTCACGTTTGTCACGTGACTAACTATCCGGCATCGCCTTGTGAAACCGCCAGGGGGAGCTTAACCTCTCATGTACAGCATTTGAGCCTTTAATTTTGAACTGTGTATTACAGCATGTTAATCATCAGTCATTAAAATGTTGGTATATTTTATGAAAGCAAGATTGCTCAGTTGGACAAAAGTACACAACCTACCTTTATCAGAAATATTTATGCATCAAAGCCTTTACTGAAGATATTACTAATAGTATTAATAATGGATGACTTTGGACAAGCTGTATACTCAAAGTATAATTTCTTTAGCACATTTGTACAAGCACTTGGAATCTGTCCAAGCCATACTTTGTCAGGCATTTTGTTTTACTTCAACTGGCATAGAAAACTTCCTTGCTTTTAACAGGGCGTTTCATAATTTCTAACTATGAAAATGATTTAAAATGCAACACCTATCATTCAACTAGAGCTTAAAATATCACAAGGATCCTCAAGAGCACAGCAAAGAGTGTATTAAAAGACTCTTGTATTTATCAACGCTTTCTTTTCTTATGGAACCACTTCAGAGGGGTGTTCCAGTAATCGGCACTTTAAAGAAAAAAATACACACCAGTATTCCATTTCTCCCTAAACATTGTAAGCTTTGAAGTCTTTAACGTGATACCAGAGTCAACAAACATACTTTTAAAATTTGATTAAAAGGGAATATAATATGGAATCGCGTATCTCAAGAATTTAATAACGGTATGATTATATCCATGAACTGCGGCAGGACTGTGTAGGGCTGTTTCGCCTGCCTGTTCATGCGAGCTGTCTTGTAGCCTACTGGTCTAGGTGCGTGACTACCAACCGGCAGGTTGTGTGTTCGAATCCAGCTGGTGCTGGACTTTTCATTTTTATTTATTTATTTTTTAATCGCGTAACATAAACATATTACCGTATGCAAACTGTACTGTATACAGTATGTATATGTATATTTAATATCTTAACTGTGCCCGTTTAAGTATTGAATATTCATATCTAATTTTACCACTGAAGGGAAATCTTTGTAGCTGAGCATAAAAACTAGGAGCATACTATAACGCGTGTGAAGGCCATAAACGATATTAATTTTGGAACATAAACATACAGTATATGGCTGGTCTCGGTACTTTAAAGAAAACATACACGAAACATGGTTTCATTATGACCAGAATCGGTCTTGAGATATTTTTAACTTGATTTACAGTATTTGAGAGGTATGTCTTAACACTGATACTACAGTTCTTAAGTACTGCTCACGTATATGTTTCTAGGTTTATATTATGCATTTCATACGGTCAAATTACTTTTGAGCAACTAATAAGAAGCGCGAAATGGTATGCGTTTTAGTTTCGTTTTGTGCTGGGACCCGTGGATTGATTAGAGATATCAAGTACATACAAGTCATTTTTTAAATGTTGTAGTTCGTCTTGAAAAAATGTTACGAGTACATCATCTATCAACAATTACACAGGTTCTGTTTCCATATTGCGGATTTTTGTTACATAATATTATTTTCTAGATTTCACGTTGTGAATATGATGGGATGTCTGATGGGATGTTTCTAAAAATCAGTCCTCTGTAAAACGTCTTCTCTAGTTGTCCTGCATATGTATTCCCTAATGAAGCTGTGTGTTCTGAGCCTGGATCTCTACATTTCTGTATGAACCAGCTTAGAGGGCTAAAGACAGCTTGTGTTTAAATTGAGTGTAAGGCAATTTATGCTTCTAAAGTCATGGTCAGCATTTATTTTTGTACTGTGCTGTAAACTTGTTCTGTGCCAAGTCACATTATTTTATAGCGTTTTTATAGCGTTATCAAATCCGGTGTTACTGTAGTTTACTGAGTCCCATGTTACATGGTCTGTGATTGAAACCTGTAAAACCGGTTTAATTCGTCACAGCCAGCACTCTTCAGGTGTGAGGGTCTTCTGCTCAGAATGAAACGCTAAAATGTTTGTGTATATTCTAATGGTAGTGGGGGCAGGGTGTGTGGGAACGGGTTTGGTTGAAATTGCATTGGAGATCTATGTTCTTCAGACCTGAAACATTTTATCTGAAAGCATTTTCTTCGCAGTTTAACCGATCTTGTTGCAGCATGTTACAGTTTACTATTATTAACCATATTAATTTTAAGTGCTTAATGTAAAATCTTGTAAAAATATATTTTCATTGTTCAAATATACATTAAGTCTGACTATCATATAATAAGTTAAATACAAAACTAAAGAAAAAATAGGGTTAAATATAATTCAAAATATTTTGCTAACAATGTTAACTGTTTATGAATAATAAAATGTATTAACTAAGGAGTAGGATGGCACAGTTGTTAGTATGTTTTTTGTTTTGTTTCTTTTTCATAAATACAACAGTAGTACCTGATGTCTCAGTGGCTTTCAAAATTAAATTATGCATGCAAACCTGTGAACTAGAAAGATAACTAAGATATCCATCCATTATATTCCATAATATCCATGAAATATATGGCGCTGAAATATGTGTGACGCAGTGGTGGCCTGACACGGTGAGGTGCGCTTGCAGCTATGTGACGCAGTGGTGGCCTGGCACGGTGAGGTGCGCTTGCAGCTATGTGACGCAGTGGTGGCCTGGCACGGTGAGGTGCGCTGGCAGCTGTGTGATGCAGTGGTGGTCGGGTATGTAGAGGTGCACTGGCAGCTGTGTGTTGTGACGCAGTGGTGGCCTGGCACGGTGAGGTGCGCTGGCAGCTGTGTGATGCAGTGGTGGCCTGGCACGGTGAGGTGCGCTTGCAGCTATGTGACGCAGTGGTGGCCTGGCACGGTGAGGTGCGCTGGCAGCTGTGTGATGCAGTGGTGGTCGGGTATGTAGAGGTGCACTGGCAGCTGTGTGTTGTGACGCAGTGGTGGCCTGGCACGGTGAGGTGCGCTGGCAGCTGTGTGATGCAGTGGTGGCCTGGCACGGTGAGGTGCGCTGGCAGCTGGGTGATGCAGTGGTGGCCTGGCACGGTGAGGTGCGCTGGGAGCTGTGTGATGCAGTGGTGGCCGGGCACGGTGAGTTGCGCTGGCAGCTCTGTGGTTTGACGCAGCTGGTGGCATGGCACGGTGAGGTGCGCTGGCATCTGTGTGATGCAGTGGTGGCCTGGCACGGTGAGGTGCGCTGGCAGCTGTGTGATGCAGTGGTGGCCTGGCACAGTGAGGTGCTCTGGCAGCTGGGTGATGCAGTGGTGGCCTGGCACAGTGAGGTGCGCTGGCAGCTGTGTGGTGTGACGCAGTGGTGGAAATGTTCACCATGTTTCATCATGCTGAAAATGTTTGTACCAGACTTTTTTGAGGCCTGTTTAATTGTGTCTGAAGTCTGATGTTGTAAATTTTATTGTTGAAAAGATCCATGAAAATGTCACTACTAAAGTTAGCTGGTACTGTTGATATTGTAAGTGGCAAGTAGAGCTCATATTTAAGATTTTGTGTAGTTGCTAGCGTTGAACTGTGTGTTGGATGCACATGAATATATTCATTATATGCCAGCGCACCTCACCGTGCCAGGCCACCACTGCGTCACAACACACAGCTGCCAGTGCACCTCTACATACCCGACCACCACTGCATCACACAGCTGCCAGCGCACGTCACTGTGCCAGGCCACCACTGCGTCACACCACACAGCTGCCAGCGCACCTCACGGTGCCAGGCCACCACTGCATCACCCACCTGCCAGCGCACCTCACCGTGCCAGGCCACCACTGCATCATACAGCTGCCAGGGCACCTCACCGTGTCAGGCCACCACTGTGTAACACCACATAGCTGCCAGCGCACCTCACCGTGCCAGGCCACCACTGCGTCACAACACACAGCTGCCAGTGCACCTCTACATACCCGACCACCACTGCATCACACAGCTGCCAGCGCACCTCACCGTGCCAGGCCACCACTGCATCACACAGCTGCCAGCGCACCTCACCATGCCAGGCCACCACTGCGTCACATAGCTGCCAGGGCACCTCACCGTGTCAGGCCACCACTGCGTAACACCACATAGCTGCCAGCGCACCTCACCATGCCAGGCCATCACTGAGTCAGAGATTAAATAAAACCTCACTCGCACCAAACAAATTTATATTTCTAAATATCACAACATGATCGAATTTAAGTCATTTTAATAACAATGAATAGTCACCTAGGCGTTGCAATATAAACATTTATATTGATTTAAATAACGTTTTGATTTAAATCGCAAATGCGGGTTTAAATATATGTGTTTTTTTATTCACAATCAGACAAATGCAACATAAATTGATATCTTTGTCTTCTAAGTACCTTAATAAACTTTCAGCATAGCTTTCTCTCCGTTTAGATTTATTTTGGGATCAAACGTGGAACGATTAGATTGTAATCGTTTTAATTTTTTAAATACATTTTAGAAAAGTGTAATCTATACTAAAAAGCTGTACATCACCTGCTATAAAGATACATATTGTAAACCTTCCGGGTTCGGATAGGACAGACACAAGAACTCAGACTTGCGGAGTTAAAGCAAGTTAAAGCCTTGATTTTATATATCACCTTTAAAAGTGGCATCTCAAAGCAAAGTAAATACCCAACACTGATTGTACCCATCTGTCATGCTAATAAAGCAGCTTAAATTGAATTGAGAGGGGGGGGGGGTATATTTGCTTTGTGTATAAAGTACATTGTGAATGTTTTCACAGCCTTCACTTTGTTGTTTTTATGCCATTTTTTGACCACGCACGGATATTCCTATGTCCGTATTTCGCAAGGGAATCAGTGTGAATTTTAATACTAATTAAATGACCGCGGGCACTTTCCACCCCCTCTACATTCTCAGAGTAGAACAGACTAACCTTCTAATGAAAGACGGTCCACCCCCCACGGACAGGAAAAGTGCCCACAGGCACTTAAACTTAATATGGTCAGTAACAGTAAACAGTAACATGGTCAGAAGGAGCACGTACAAACGTTTCCGAAATAACCACATGTAAGACTCTGATGCTTAAAATGTTTAGGGAGAAAGTGGAATACTGGTGTGTATTTTTTCTTTAAACTACCAATACCAGCCATATACAGTCTGTAACATAGGGATTTCTATATGTCTTTATTTAGTGGTTACATTAGTGACAAAGGCTAAACTTTTAGCTTCAGTAACGTGTACATATCTCCCCTTTTTATAAAACGACTTGGTTGAAAACTGTTCCAGAGCCACTGTTGTTTCATCAGTGAAAAGTACATCATGAAATGCCTCTCCCTGTTCAATCCACTGGAAAAAAGAAAAGGAGCATAAAGCTTCTGAATGATATTCATAAACGATATTCATTTAGGATATTCATTTAGGAGCAGCATCAGAGGTATGTTTTTAACTGCACTGCATTGGAGAGAATACCATAGTGTGTTTTTTTTTTTACTCCCTGGCGGAAACTGGCTTCCAGAAGAATCAGTATGGCTCAGAGATTAAATAAAACTTCACAGACATTAACGAAGAGCATAACGCGTGTACTGTATACACTGCAAGTACAACCCCCCTCTCTGCAGGAGTGCTGGGTGTGATGAATTGAACCAGTTTCACGGGTATTTTCAAAGTAGGAGGCAAGATTTCCAGCTAAAGACACCTCCCCCCCCCTCAAAAACCCAGTAAGTACAGTACTTACTAGTTAAAGGCTAGGCTCCCGACTACGGCGAAAGGAACCCTTCTTTCATTAGAAGACAATGAACATATTTTAGCCCTGAATGAATTAATAGCAAACATGATTTACATAAAAGACATTTTTCCAAGAAAGTTTAGCCTTTGACACTAATGAAACCACTAAATAAAGACATAAATATAAAAATCTTAAGATTTTTAAAAGACATGACTTTGCTAAAATTTATTTGAAAATAAAAACAATTACAACCGCCAGGGGAGAGAGAGAACAGGGGAGGGATGTTGGTTTTGCATAAGGGGCGGGGCTATGGAAATTAGGTCTGTTTGGGAATGTGTAGTTACATGTTCTGGCTGTTTGCGAATTATCGTTGTTGAGTATGGAGTGTTGAGGTATTGATTTTGTGTAATGCTTTATGTTGAAAATTGATGTGGATTTTGTTTATGATAAACAGGATAAACTGGGATGGGAGGAAGGTTTGGTTTTGCATAAGGGGCGGGATTATGATAATTGGAGGACTTTGCGAGAGTAAAATGGTTTGATTATTTGATTTTGTATTGTGGTTGTTATCTATGTTTTTGGTTGGTATTATGTTTATATGGTTGTTTTTGTTGGTTGGTTGTTATTATGGTTATTAATAATACGATCTATAGTTGAAATCTGAGCCTAAATAAAAAGAAAAAGCAAGTGATTAGGTTTATGAGCAATCTAATTACTTATTTGTTTAAAACGCTATATAAAATAAAGTTTATTATTAATTTGCTGGACAGAGCGGTGAACATTATTATGCATAAGACAAAGATAACGATCCTGATCAGTTTAGAAATCTGTGTACGCTGTAAGGTTTTTACTTCTTAAACTTTTAAAATACACGTTTTGAATAGAAAGAAATCCTCTTCCTGGTACAGTATGTATAGCAAACCAGAACGTCTTTTTTCTCCAATCAGAGGGGTGTCAGATGGTGTCAGCCAATCACCATGCTGAAGCCCTACCATAATCTCTGGTATGGGGAGACCCCAGAATTCTGTCCCATAGTTTAGACAGATGATAGATACTTTTATTGATCCCGTGAGGGAAATAAAGTAAATCATTTTAATTTTAGGAAATTATTAAACGCTCGGTTAAAAGCAAAGGAGATTGTCTGTTATAGTGGACATAAAAACAAGAGTTCACTGGCATTATATCCTGGAAGACACAGACCGGCGCCAGACCGGTAAAATGCCTGATGAACTAGGGATTGGACAGTTTCCAAGTGCTTGTACAATCGATGGAAATGTTCAAATAAATGTGCAAAAGAAATAAGCAAAATAATCATTTATTTCTTTATCATATTGGGTAGCTAATGTCCTCTCTTTGCTAGTTAGTGGCTGTGTTTCTGCATTGGGTAGCAACGGGTGAAATCCACAATGGAGTGGGCTTGATTTAGCCATATTTTCACACACAGCCAATGTAAATTGCCAATAAAAAAGTACTAGTGAGGTCATGTCTCCTCTACTATCAGAACTATCTCTCATGAAGGCATTGTGGGATATGCAGATAGCTCAAATAATTTCATTGCAAAGCATACTTTTTCATCTTTATGCCATTATTTAGTTCAAAACTGTATTAACATTTGCTTATTTAAATTTGTATGTTGGAGATTTCTGCAAATAACCCAATGTAAGGTATATTTGGTAGTATATATTATATACTTTCTCTTGATTAGCTTAGATTGTCTACCATAAAAAATGATGGGTTTCTGTATTTAAAAATCTAAAGAAGCATTCAGACATGCGTAAGTGCAGCATGTAAAGAAAAAAAACAGAATGTACCTGTTCATCATTTCAGGATGAAGATAATCTAGCTATTCCTTCATTTTCTGAAGATTTTAAAATGATAGTATTTGAATGCATGAAACATTGAACTTGAGCTTGAACTTTATTGCCATATGTAACCAGTACATGTACTGGTACAATGGAATTCTTACTTACAGAAAGTCTCTCGATTGTTAAACACAAAGTGCAGACAGTGTTTCAATACAAAATACAAACAGTAGACAATGTACAAGTAAACAAGTAAACAGATCAAATGGAAACAATGCAGACATGTAAACAATGACTGTAGATGTGCAATAAATACAATTATAACGCGGTAGATGTTGTAGGTGTTGTCCGTGGGGCACGGTCAAATGTGTTCGCCAATCACACTGCTCATGGGTAGGAGCTATTGAGGAATCTGGTGGTAAGTGTCTGTATGCTCTTGTATCTCTTGCCTAAGGGCAGTGGGGTGAAGAGCTCATGTCCAGGGTGGTGGCTGTCCTCTGTGATGGCCAGGGTTCTACCATGGCAGCAGTCCTCTTGAGCTGTTTAATCTCTATGAGACCACAGCAATGATCTTCTGGAACACATTCATCATTTTCCGCAGTGCCTTTCTCTCTTGAGAGGAGATGTTGCCATACCACATGGTGATCCCGTTGGTGCGGAACCTCTCAATGGTGCAGTGGTAGTTCACCAACACAGTGAACAATCTAGAATAAATGCTTTTAATAATTTATCTCCTAAAGGTAAAGCTGCATTTTCTTTGCCTGTCAGTAGGAAATGCATAGCAACTGGTGTCCGTTCATGATTTCACATAACGTCTATGCGGAACTTGTAACATCCTGTATTGTGAATGTTGAGTTCTGGCAAAGTGCCATATAAGGAGGTCTTTTCTGTTAGACCAGCATAAGAATGGAAAGAACTGAGTTGACAGTTAGCAAGTCATATGATGTATGTACTTATACTTTGTTACACTGTATAAAAAGACTAACTTTATAACTGTTTGGAGAGACTGGCTTTTGGTAAGCTACTCTCCCGCTTGCAAGCGTAATAAACAACTCTTCCTTTACCAACATCAGGACTCTACAATAGGTACTGGCATCCCCAATCACTTGAGGCACCTCAAGAAATAGAGGCGTATATAATTGAAGTATATAATTATCAGCACCATTATTTATAGCAATAAACAGAAACTTTTCACTTGAATCCACATGTTGTAAAGATCGTCTCGTGAATAAAATGATATCTGTCAATGAATTCAGACAGCTTTACTTCTTTAAGCTGTGCAGGCTGGCATTGTCCCATTTCAACATCAAATTGCTGCATTTAATATGGATTTAAAGATAATAAGGACACTTTTTGCAGCTCCAATGTGTATGTCAGTTAATAATTGTTTAATTTGCTTTATTAATGAACAAGATTTGGCCTATTTTATTTACAGAAAATCACTTTTTACATTATTAGTACAGAAATAAAGTCAATTTAAATTTAATGTTGCAGTTTGCTGAATAATCTATGTAGGCTTATTGTTTTTCATGTAATGCATTTCTGTCCAGCACAAGTTCTCTCAGCTCCAATGAATAGGTAAACACAAACAACCCTTTCAGGCATCTGTACCCCTAAGAACTATATATATATATATTTCTACTACACTTTGTTAAAAGTAAGTAAAATGCAAATGAGCAAATACAATGGAAGTGTTATCATCCTTATGCACAATCTTTTTAACCTTGCAGAAAGCACTGTACAGCCTGTTAAGATGCTAACTACTTTATTAACTTTTTTTTAAACTTTTGATCAGACAATAAGCTGAGGGAAAATATAAATGTAGTGATAAACAGGAATAAGGGTGCATATTATTACTTTGGATGTGCTAGCTCAGCTACTGGGAGTACAAAATACCTTTTGTAAAGGTAATAACATACCTATGATGGAGTATCTGCAGGTGGATACATAGATAAGTGCTGAATACCACTAGTCCCTTTTCACAGATAATCAGAAATGGGAAAAGCAATTTTGATGCTCTAGGTGTTCCATTTAAGTGTATTTTTGTGACAATGTTCTGTTACAATGGTAATGCCTCAAACTTTTCAATTCTTTTCATTACCAAATATTTGATTTTACTAATTTATTCAACACCACTTGTATAACTCCTTTGCAGCATGTTTTTAAAGTGCTGCGAAATGTTGATGCACTTTCTGGCAATTTCATTATGTTGGAAATGGACAAAAATGAAAACAAATTCAGACACTTTGAGGGTTGTAGCAAGGGTACTTCATTTCTAAGTTAAAATTTTTGAGTCAATGTATGAACAGAATATGTTTGATTATGGAAATAACCCAGCTTTTATTTTTGGAAAATGATAAGAACAGGATAAGAATAAGAGATAAGAAGGATAATAATAAGAATATGTTCCTTGAGGTTGTTCAAATACTATGTTCAGATACTCTGCATGTTTGTCCTGCACAGTATAATATATTTTCAATCCTTTACATCATATTTAACCCATGTAGTCTTATTTCAAGTATGTAAACTGCACTTATCATATCATATATCATTCAGGTAGTCTATACTGCCAATTACAGAGATACCATTGATCTTATTCATTTGCTATGAACCTGAGAACTGATGTGAGAGTACAGATGCAGCCATTCAAAATGCGCAGGCGATACCGCATTATTTTGCGGTGCACTTTACGCAGTCTACCGCGAGTTACCGGTAAATACTGCTAGTTACCGTAAATTCTCCTATAATACCTCAAGCAAATAATAGTATCCAGAATTTCCGCAAGGTGGAGCTAATAAAGCTCAACCTCTCATGTTTGAGCTTTTGCCATCAAAGTCTTTAACGAAGATATTACTAATAGTATTAATAATGAATGACCTTGGACAAGCTGTAAACTCAAAGTATTGCCGTGGTCCACATTGTTTTTTTCATTGACCGTCTTTGTAAAAGTAACACCACAGCATTTCGCAATCACGCATTTGTTTCCAATCCCGCAAAGTACAGTAATTTTTGAGAATCGATTCACCATGCCTTTTACATGCTCATAAAAGAGATTGATTAAGAACATAAACATATTACCGTATGCAAACTGTACTGTAAACAGTATGTATATGTATATTTAATGTCTTAACTGTCCCCGTTTAAGTATTGAATATTTATATGGAATTTTACCACTGAAGGGAAATCTTAGTAGCTGAGCATAAAAACAATAGGAGCATACAATAATGCATGTGAAGGCCAAAAACGATATTAATTTTGGAACTTAAACATACAGTATATGGCTGGTCTCGGTACTTTAAAGAAAACATACACACCAGTATTCCATTTCTCCATAAACATTTTAAGCATTGAAGTCTTTAACTAACGTGATACCGGAGTCAACAAGCATACTTTTAGAATTTGATTAAAAGGGAATATAATATGGAATCGCATATCTTAAGAAATTGATAACGATATAATTATATTCATGTTGCAAAAAAACTGCAACGGACATAAAAACTCCCTTGCTTTTAACAGAGCGTTCCATAAATTCTAACTACGAAAATTATTTAAACTGCTACACTTATCATTCAACCAGAGCTCAAAATATCACAAGGATCCCCAAGAGCACAGAAAAGACTGTATAAAAGAATTGCGTATCTAAGAAATGAATAAGATATAATTATATTCGTGTACTGCGACAGGGCTGTGAAGGGCTGTTTCGCCTCTCTCTTCATGGGACTTCCCTTGTAGCCCACTGGTCTACATGCCTGAATACCAACTCATGGGGTGTGTGTCCAAATCCAGCTGGCGCTGTGACTTTTCTTTTAACAAACATTTCAAAATAGAATAGCAATATTATGGACAATCAATTTACTTTTATATTTCAAAATATCGCAACATGATCGATTCTAAGTCATTTTTGATAACAATGAATAGTCACCTTCTTCCCTTCTGACAACGGTCCCTGCTTCTGCTTCCTGCTTCTATTGTGTGTGTGTGTAACAGAGTACATTTTTTAGAGAAATGGAGGCTGGACATGTATGCGTTACAATATAAACATTTATATTGATTTAAATCGTGTTTTGATTTAAATCGCAAATGCGTGTTTAATTATATGTGTTTTTTTAATCATAATCAGACTAAATAACATAAATTGATACAGTATCTTTGTCTTCTAAGGATCAGACGTGGAAGGATTAGATTATAATGGTTTTTGTTTTTCAAATACGTTTTAGAAAAGTGTAATCTATACCTGCCCAGACAGTACGCCTTCCTAAACCCCGCCTTTCACTCCTGTCCTGCTCTTCCCCGCGCACCCCAGCCGGGCGCTCTTCGGCCTCTGCCCGGGACGAATGTATATTTTGATATTTACACCCGGCACGGCACCGAGGGAGCGTCTGCATTTATAACTTAGTTTTTAAAATTAGTCAAGCAATATGAAGCATCTCCTTTTACTTTTAAGTCCCTTAAATACATTGAGCACAGCTTTCTCACCACTTAAGACTACTTTTTGATACCATCCTTACACAAAGCAGAAACTTTCCGATGACATACAGTACAAGTGGAAAGATTACAGATTTTAATCGTCTTTAATTTTGTTACGTTATACATTTTAGGAATGTTTCATCTAAACGAACACCACAAAACTATTCTCGATTGTATTTCTGAATGTTATGTTACACCTACAGTAGTTCACTGCTTTAAATACATCGAATTAAGAAAGTTAGGTGTAGCACTTTAGATCTTTTTTTCGGAACCGGGAAAATCTGATCATGTTTCTCTATAACAATAATAAAAAACTTTATTTTACATATCACCTTAAAAAGTGGCATCTCAAAGCAATACAGTAGATGGAAAAACAGTTAAAAGGGACCAAAGTAAATACCCAGACAAACGCAAACGCTTTTTTAATAAAAAAAAAATTATTCATCCAGCAGAGAGTGAGAGGGACATCCAGCAGAGTAGAGACACACACACCAGTTTACATTGACAAAAGTAATTGTTTTTTTTTTCAATTCCTCTTGTCTAACAGGAATGTTTTGTTTGTGGACAGACTGTTGGACTAGAGGAAAAGAGCGCCTCCTTCTACGAAGCATTTCATTGATCGGATCACAAATTCTTTTCCAGTCGCACGAAGTAGGGGTTGAGAATCTCTGATTCACCATGCAACTAATGGTTTCCCGGAGATTGCAAGGCAAGGCACTTTTGCCTCTGGACCCATCGGAGAATTATTCGTCCCACTGGCGTTGGTGAATTCCGCTCTGTAAACAATGCTTCCTGGGGGAGATAGACGGGACAGCATCAACAAATTCCTGCGCGGTGGTGAGCGGAGAGACTGGGATGGAGTGTCCTGAGGCAGTGTGTGCTCTGCGGGGGGCAGAGCTTCCACCAGGTATTGCAACCTGCGTGGCGGGGAGAGGCACTTTTCGGGAGACAGCTGCTCAACTGTTTGACTGCTGGAACATACTGTCTCCTTCTTCTGCATCTTTAGGAGTGTCTCTAGCCTCCCAATCCTCCCCAGTAATGCGTCGTACTGCTCCCGCTGCTGCCGAAAAGTCTCCACACAGGTGCTGCTTCTACAGGTTGGCACCCTGGCCAGTGGCCGAGAGCAGAGACCCACGGCCTGTGGCAAAATAACATAATTCATCTAAGAAATAAAGTCACACAGTAGTATCCATCAGTCGCGGAACAGACGTCAAAATAAACTTTTCTTTTTTTCCATCTTACCGCTTTCTTTTTTACTATCCTGGTGGTAGATTTCAAAGATCGTTTCGCCCGTGCGGTGTTTTCTTGAAGAACAGGCTACGAATAAATAATTATAATTGAATTTAAAATTCAAAAAACGGCAATAATACCTTGTAATATGCGCTGTAATCGCATATTTCACATGAAGTCTGCTGTATTTGCTTACCCTTCGCTCTTTGGAAGCTAGGGCGGCAGAAGCACCCCGTCTCTTCCCGTAAAAGGTCTTGGTCTCCATACTGTACTGTGGTCACTGTAGTGCAGGTTCTCAGTTTTTTTTGTGATGGGAGCTCACCCAATCCCTTGGTGTATTTATGCTATATTCACATGTACAGCTAGAATGTGTTCATTGTCTTCCAATGAAAGGCGGGTGCCTTTTGCCGAAGTCGGGAGACATTAGAGGCTTGCCACACTCGGACTGTTAAACCAACGCATTAGCACGTCAAAGCCCATTGAGGACCCGGGCGCAATAGTTGTTTTGTCCCTTGATTTACTGATCTGCATTAATTATGGAAATCGAGTTCCTGCTCTTTGCAGACAACCTGGTCCCGCTGTCCCCCACAGAACAGAGGGTGCGCCAGAACCTGGCACTGCTGGAGCAGCACTGTCAGACCTGGGCGCCGACAGTCAATCTGGACAAGACCAGAGTTATGGTTTTCCAGAAAAAAAGCCAGACCTCAGGGAAACAGGTACAAATTCACACTTAACAACAACACATTAACACCTAACAACGGGAGCAGGGACGAATTAGGCCAGTACCCACTATTGTTAAACATACAGAAAAGAATATTAAAGTATTGAATATTAGTATTGGCTTTAGTATTAGCCATACAGAACATTAAAGTGCCCCTTTTCCATTCAGCGGGTGCCTGAGCCGCTGTGTCCTATCTTCTGACAGTCACCGTTGTTAATGTCTGTAGAGTGTATCTTATTTTTAGTACTATATTTTTGTATTATATTCCCTATTAATCAAACTCTAAGAGTATGTATAGGCTTGTCCCTTCCTCGTGCCCCTCTCTGTGTACAGTAGACATATCATAAAACAGCGACATGTCATAAAACATTTGCACATATAGTTAAATTCTTAGTTGTGTTTCAGGAAGTTAAAAAAAACACTTGAATTACTTATCCAGTCTCTCGAAATAAAGTTATTTTTCAAGCAATGCAACAAACGTCGGGCAATGTGTTTTTTTTAATCCAACATTGACAGCCACATCTAAAATCTTGTCAGTCAGCTCTTTTTTCTCTATTTGAATTGTGGCTTACACATCGCACGACTTTAAAAGCTAGAAAGACAGGTTTCAATTCACATTAGCTGGCGAGCCTTGTTAACAAAAAAACAGACAATACACAGGGAGGGGGAGGTCAAGCGAGAGAGAGAGTTTTTTACCCTCTGTCTAAAAACCCAAATAACCCGGGGCAGAGACTCTGGGGGGGGATCATTGCGTGGTACAGAGCGGAGCTCAGTCAATTCCTATGGAATGTGTTTTCTTTCTTCTTTTTTTCAGCATGGAATAAACCTGTTACTTGATTCATATGGATGCCCAGTTACGTTATACGTTTTAGGAATGTTTCATCTAAACAAACACCACAAAACTATTCTCGATTGTATTTCTGAATGTTATGTTACACCTACAGTAGTTCACTGCTTTAAATACATCGAATTAAGACACCCAAATTAATATTGCAACATGCCACTGTTTGTGCATGAACAAAGTTATACTGAGATTTCCTTAGATAAGCGATTAAAAAAAAAATTTAAAAATTTTGAATCCCCGGCGGAATACACTCCATAAGAATCAGTGCTTTTACAGTATATATCGCCTTTAAAGGTGGTTTCTCAAAACGCTTTACAGGATAAAAACAACAAAAACAGCAACAACAATATTGTATTTCATTGCACTTTGAAAACCAAGTAATAACTTAACTATATGTGCAAACGTTTCATATGTTGCTGTTGTGAATGCCTGTGGAGTGTATCTTATTTGCCTTACGTCCTGGTTATCTCGCTCACCCTCCCCCCTCTCTCCCTCAATTCAAATGCCTGTGGAGTGTATCTTATTTGCCTTACGTCCTGGTTATCTTGTTCACCCTCCCCCCCTCTCTCCCTCAATTCAATTCAATTCAAGGTGTTTAATTAGCATGACAGATGGGTACAATCAGTGTTGGGTATTTACTTTGCTTTGAGATTCCACTTTTAAAGGTGATATATAAAATTTTGACTAAAATAAATTGATATCTTTGTCTTCTAAGTATCTTAATAAACTTTCAGCAT
The DNA here is from genome assembly GCF_040954835.1 of Lepisosteus oculatus. Lineage (NCBI taxonomy): Eukaryota > Metazoa > Chordata > Actinopteri > Semionotiformes > Lepisosteidae > Lepisosteus > Lepisosteus oculatus. Next base: position 9,498,696 of record NC_090710.1, read on the forward strand.
AGCTTTCTCCCCGTTTAGATTTATTTTTCTTAACTAGTATACTTTAGATCTTTTTTTCTGAACCGGGAAAATCTGAGCATGTTTCTCTATAACAATAATAAAAAAAACATTATTTTACATATCACCTTTATGTGATATCACCTTAAGGATGCGCAAAGAAATTTAAAATAGTCTTCTTTAGGTGTGAGGGTAGGAGTGGATCTTAGCAGGCATTATCGGCAAATTAGGAAAACAAAGAATTGGACAGGTGAGACGTTTATCCAGAGAGCGAGTGATCAGAAAAAAGAACAGCTGTTACACCCAGGTTTTACGCTCTCTCTCTGTTGAATGAATGAAAGCATTTAATTAAAAACGCGTTTGCTTTTGTCTGGGTATTTACTTTGTAATCTGTGGTTTACTTGTTAATTGTTTTGTTATTGTTTTGAGATGCCACTTTTAAAGGTGATATGTAAAATAAAGTTTTTTATTATTGTTATAGAGAAACATGATCAGATTTTCCCTGGTTCAGAAAAAAGACGATTAAAATCTGTAATCTTTGCACTTGTATGTCATCGGAAAATACAATCAGTTTCTGCTTTGTGTAAGGATGGTGTCAAAAAGTAATCTAAGTGGTGAGAAAGCTGTGCTCCTCAAAGCGCTTTACAGGATAAAAACAATAACAACAATAGTGGCTGGGCAAACGATTTTTTTTTATAGAAATACAAAATGAGATACTGTATAATGATGTGCATGAATAAAGTTATACTGCAATTTTCCTTAGATACGCGATTAAAAAAAATAAATTTTTTGAATCCCCGGCAGAACACATTCCATAAGAATCAGCGCTTTTATACAGTATATCGCCTTTAAACACATATATTTAAACACGCGTTTACGATTTAAATGTTTATTTTGTAACGCATTGGTGACTATTCATTGTTATTAAAAAGACTTAAATTCGATCATGTTGTGATATTTAGAAATATAAATTTGTTTGGTGCGAGTGAGGTTTTATTTAATCTCAGACCAAGGGAAACGTTTCATTTTTTCAAAGAAATGTTTGTTAAAAAGTAAAGTCATAGTTCCATGGGATTCAATCACAGACCATGTGACATGGGAGTCAGGAACCTAACCCACAGCGCCACTGGCGCAGTCACACGATGAGTGCTGAAAAAGCACTACAGAAACATTATCGACAGACGATGTATAGATTTGATAAAGCTATAAAATAATGTAATTAGGCACAGAACAAGTTTACAGCACAGTACAATAATAAATGCTGACCATGACTTTAGAAGCATATATTACCTTACACTCAATTTAAACACAAGCTGTCTTTAGCCCTCTAAGCTAGTTCATACAGAAATGTAGGGAACCAGGCTCAGCACACACAGGTTCATTAGCGAATGCATATGCAGGGCAACTGAAGAAGACGTTTTACAGTGGATGGATTTTTAGAAACATCCCATCAGTGACATCACTGAAGTCAACTCCTAGATAACTGTCGTGTGGATAGTTTCACAAGAATCAGACAAAGGTTTAAGCATCGCTTGTTCTAGATAAAACTGCAAAAAAAACAACAACCCATAATGTACTTCTTTGCGGCTCTGTTTGCCCAAATCATATATTCACAACGTGAAATTTAGAAAATAATATTACGTAACCAAAATCTGCAATATGGAAACAGAACCTGTGTAATTGTTGACAGATGATGTACTCGTAACATTTTTACAAGACGAACTACAACATTTAAAAAATGACTTGTATGTACTTGATATCTCTAATCAATCCACTGCACTGCATTAAAACAAAACGAAAACTAAAACACCCTGGGCATACCGTTTCGCGCTTCTTATCAGTTACTCAAAAGTAATTTGACCATATGAAATGCATATTATAAACCTAGAAACATATGAGCAGTATTTACGTAGTATCAGTGTCAAGACATACCTCTCAAATACTGTAAATCAAGTTAAAAATATCTCAAGACCAATACTTGTCATAATGAAACCATGTTTCGTGTATGTTTTCTTTAAAGTACCGAGACCAGCCATATACTGTATGTTTATGTTCCAAAATTAATATTGTTTATGGCCCTCACACGCATTGCAGTATGCTCCTATTCTTTTTATGCTCAGCTACTAAGATTTCCCTTCAGTGGTAAAATTCCATATGAATATTCAATACTACAATGAGCACAGTAAAGACGTTTAATGTAAATCTTTCTACGACAGACCAACGGACCACGAGTGCCCCTGTCGGTCAACCAATCACGTACCGCGGTACCCCGCGTCATCTTGTGTCACGATGCGCGACGCCGTAGCCAATTACCTCCGGTACGTGTCTGTACCGCGCACTTTGAATGGCTGCATCTGTATGTGCTGATGTGCAATTTTAACGCATGCAGTTAGTAAGGATCAGTCACTGTTGTATGGTATTATATATAATGACATTATGGAATAGGATGGGGACAGGCCTGGCATCACGGGGGGAGGGAGGAGTGTCGCCTCTTCAGTTTTGGGCAAAAAGATTTACCTAACTTAACTTGCTACCTAAACAAATAGTTGTACTTTATCAATGGTCAGACAACACTACATGACACTAACAGTCACTCGGACTGTTTGATGTGCAAGAGGGCTATCCGTCCAGGAACTGCACATATCAGTGTCGTTATTGAGTGTCAACATTACGATCCTGTTTACTCAGGTGGACCGATTCCTTGCAGTAGTTTATCATTATACTTAAAATCGTTATATAACTGGGACTAGTTATAGCAGTCTGTGCTTTCTGTTGGTTTTACAACAATTTTTTCTTAACGATTCAGAACCTCCATGTAGCTGCAAAAATGAACGCTTATGGTACTTTTCGCTCCAGGCAATACAAACCACAAGAGTGACGAAAAATGTGAAACTGAACTTCATCGCAAATACCAGATTGCTTGTTGTTATCTTCTATCATGAAGCACTAATCGATGGCATGGTTGCGAGATTTCATTTGGGTAGCTGCACCGTACAGCTCCGTTTCAACCGAAATATCACTCCCCCTTAGAATTTCAGACACCCCCCTACAGATTTTTCCCCGGGCACCGCGCACTGATGGGGGACGGGGTGTTCTCAAGAAAATAAAAATAGAAACTCTATAGGCACTCAAACATTTTACTGTTTTTCAGGAAGGTGGCAAGACCCCCTCCGCAAAACCCTTGTATGCCAAGCTGTGGGCATTGATTCGTCGAATATACGTATATTCACAGCAAAAATACGGCTACGTCTCCGCGACGTATAAACAATGTCGAATTGCAACCGTAAAATCGACGACATTAATAAACGCATATATAACGTCGAAAACACATCTAACACAGTGCCTGAGGCTTTTTACTGTATATATCGTGTGTGACGCAACTAGGAGTATACGGCACTCTGCACAGTGTACGAAGTAAATTATTTTCGCAGTAATTAATTTATTTACACGTGTATAATAAATATAGTATTAAATATAATAAATAAATTAATTACTGCCGTATACTCCTAGTTGTAAACTGTATATGGCTGGTCTCGGTACTTTAAAGAACAAATACAAACCAGTATTCCATTTCTCCCTTAACATTTTAAGCATCGCAGTCTTTAACTAACATGAAATAACGTGTATAAAAAGAGTCAACAAGCATACTTTTAGAATTTGATTAATAGGGAATATAATGTGGAATCGTGTATCTAAAAAAATTAATAACAAAATAATTTGGTTTCTGTCAAAGCGTAATGAAACCTATAACTTGATTCTTATGGACGCCCGGTCCCGCCAGGGATTAAAGAAAAACATGGAATCACGTGTCTAAGGAAATAGCAGTGTAACTTTATCCATGCACAAACAGTAGCATGTTACATTATTAATTTGGGAGTCTCCTCTTGCCAGAAAGCGCTAAATTGCATTTTGAGTGCGGTTTTTGACTTTTTTTAAATTACAACCCATACATAAGCTGATACTGTTTAGACTTTTAATTATTTTAAACTGTATTACAGCAGCACAATGTGCTTTTTCACGAAACCTAGAGTAACGAAATGTCTTGCGTTATACAGCTTTTCAGCTAAATATATTTATCGCTTACACCTGACACTTGAGGTGCCCTACAAAAACCAGTTGAACAGCTCTGTTGGAGATTTGCAGATCAGATCAGATTCCCTTCCCCCCACAGAAAGACAGACTTATTAGTCGCTATTCACTGCGCGGCGAACAGCTCCAATTTCAGGCATAATCGATAGATCCCAGTTTAGCCGATCTTGTTACAGCATGTTACAGTTTACTATTATTAACCATATTAATTTTAAATGCTTAATGCCATTTTTTGACCCCGCACGAATATTCTTATATCCATATCTTCACAAGGGAATCAGTGCGAATTGTAATACTAATTAAATGACCGCGGGCACTTTCCACCCCCTCTGACAGCAGGAACATAACCCATTCTGAGCTCAACAGCTCATTACAATATAGGGTGTTCGAATCTTTTGCTGCCTTTTGCTGCCTCACAAAGCTTTAGAGAACTTAACATTTCTATTATCAACAAATTGAAAATATGATGTTTACATTGGCATTACTAATTTTTCACTTGAGTGTATGGAGGATTGTCAGCTGTCACTGAGAGCAGTTCATTAAATGTATTTTTTGATTCACAATCAGACAAATGCAACATAAGTTGTTATATTTGTCTTCTAAGTATCTTAAACTTTCAGCATAGCTTTCTCCCCATCTAGATTTATTTTTCTTGGGATCTTGGGATCAAACATGGAAAGATTAGATTGTAATCGTTTTTATTTTTTAAATACATTTTAGAAAAGTGTAATCTATACTAAAAAGCTGTATTTATTTAATACCACCCGATACTTATATATTAATGGAGTTAAGTTGATACTGTTTAAACTTTTAATTATTTTAAATTGTATTAGAGCATTGTATACATGCTTAAAAGAGAAAACGCAAGCCTTCTTCAGGTGTGAGGGTTTTCTGCTCAGAATGAAACGCTAAAATGTAATGTAGGCTCTGAATGGGTTCAATTATGATTTGGGCTTGATTAAGGTTGCTGCCTTTCATCCAAAATACTGCTTGAATCCTTCTAAACTAAAAATTAGACACGAGAAGGGGCTCTGGTGAAATTTCTCTTTTTTATAATTTCTCTTTTTTCTTGGAAAAATATCTTACCCTCTGCAATCCGGGCACAGAAGTATTAAAAGAAGCCAGACAGGCAGGGGGAAGAGTGAGTTCTAAATAAAGAGGTATCCAGGTAACAGTGAAGGTTACAACCGCAGACGTGGCCTACTTAGCCTGCCAGAGTTACCCCACTCTCCAGGAGGAGGCCCACCGGGAGATAGCACTCCAGGCATTTCTCTGGGCCCTGGCGCTGACTGAGGTGCAATGCCACGTGATGCTGGCTGCGCCGGTCCCCTTGGAACAGGCCCTGGCTCTAGCTGAGCAGGCTGATGCCATATTCGAGAAGACCGGTGGGCACCAACAGAGGGGAGCACGGGGAATCAGATGGGGAGGAGGAGACGGCCAGTGCGGCGATGCTGGAAGCCACCGCTGAATAGTGACTTCTAAACTGTGAAAACAAGTGTCTGTCTTTCCATAGGGGGAAGGGAATCTGATCTGCAAGGCCCTTTGGCTACAAAAGTAAAAAGAAGGCACTCTCTCTCTCTCTTTTGATTATTACATTCAATTATCAAAAATGACACAATAAACATAATAACCATAATAACGACCAACCAAAAAAAACAAACATATAAACATAATACCAACCAAAAACATAGATAACAACCACAATACAAAATCAAATATATCAAACCATAAAGCAAAAGCGTCCTCCAACTATCAACAAATCTCAATATCATGTATGAATTATTTGAAATACAAACCAAAAACAGCCCGCAAACTCTCTCAAATTCTTGCAATTATCATAACCCTGCCCCTTATGCAAAACCAAACCCTCCTCCCATCCCATTTTATCCTCTTTATCATAAACAAAATCCATCTCAATTTTCAACATAAAGCATTACACAAAATCAATACCTCAACACTCCATACTCAACAACGATAATTCACAAACAGCCAGAGCATGTAACTCCACATTCCCAAATAGACTTCATTTCCATAGTCCCGCCCCTTATGCAAAACCATCATCCCTCCCCTGTTCTAGTCAATTAAGCTTCCCCCTCTTTTACTTCTTTTTCCTCACCTTCAACCTTATCGTTCCTCCTTCACTCTCACCATCTGATTAAGAATGAATAAAAGCATTGTTATGATAATTGGAAGAATTTGAGAGAGTTTGCGGGCTGTTTTTGGTGTTGAAAGCAGACGTCCTGCCGGCTTTGATTTACCTGGCAGTGGTGTACCCGCTGCCGGCCAGACTCAGACGGGCGCTGCAAGGGATGATCTTCGGCTTCGTATGGGGCGGTAGGTATGAGTCCATCACGAGAAACCGGATGTGTCAGCCGGTCGAGGAAGGGGGTCGAGATGTCCCACATTTCCCCCTGAAACTCGACTGCATCTTCTTCTGCAACCTCTGTCGGGCGCTGCGGGAGCCCATCGGCCACAAGTACCAGTACTTTGTCAGGCTGTGGCTCTCCATCCCGATGAGGCACTTGGTCCAGTGGTCAAACACTGGGCCCAAGGCAGAGAGGCGACCGGAGTTCTACACCCACGCTGTCAAGTGGAGCAGGAGGTACGAGGCCACGAGACAGCCAGAGCTCTGCACCAACCACAGAGCTCTGTACAAAGAGGTGAGGGGGCACCTGGTCGCCAACGAAAGGCTGCGAGTTCCCAGACAAGTCTGGGAAAGAACGCAGCTGAAAGAACTGGACAACGAACTGAAGGACCTCAACTGGATGGCCGTTCACAAGAGACTGGCTACCAGAGAGGTCCTCTACAGACACTCGATTTCCAGGAATCCGCATTGCCCCCGGGACACGTGTTTCGTCGAGGAGACTCAGGAGCACGTTTTCTGGAGCTGCCCCTTCCCCAAGGCGGTGTGGGGCAGAATGGACAACATAATGCAACTCCTGGAAACGAATGCGGTGCTCAGCTACCAGTACATTCTGCTGGGGCTGGCACCTACCGGACTGGACAGGGGGACGCAGTTCCTGATGTGGCTGCTGCTGTCCCTCACAAAGAAAGGCCTGTGGGACGCAAGGAACAATCTCATCCGGCACAACAACAAGTGGGGAGCGAGGGAGCTGGAAGAGAGGATCCTGGCGGACCTCAGGAGGAGGATGAAGCGCGACGTTGCTAAATGGGGTTTCCCCACGGCAAAGGAGCGCTGGAAAGGCCTATGGACCCTGTACAGGGATTAATGGTTTACAGCAAGCGGTAGGGTTTGGAGGGACTCTCATAATAGCGCAAATCCGCCCACCTTTGCAAGGATTGATAACGGACAATCACCGCCGTTCCGCCGTTGTTTTAACTTGTGGAGTGTTATTGTGTGAGATGTTTATGGCTTTAGAATCCAACCTTGCGGTATAACTCAAACAACGAACACACACAGGTACTAATACACAAGAATATATTTATTAATACATAAAATATGCATATAAACCTAACAGATCTTATCGTGAGGGTTATCAGAATACAAAAGGAATATATTCAATCAGTCACGAAGAGTTACATATATCTAGAGGACATACGTTCAGTATATCATTCATTTAGACCGTTTCGTAAATGCACTTGGTTATAACTTCTACATTGGATACTCAAAACAAGTACATAACTCTTAGGAATTAAATTGATATCAACTGGTTGGGATAACAATTGAATTCTCGAGCTGTAATGCATTGAAGTTGAATACTCATCCAATCTCTGGGGATTCAGAGCTTCTGCGGGCTCTCTGGCTCTGTGCCAGGCTGTGCTGTGCGGCTTGTGACGGTGCGCTGCTGATGCTCACTGACCGGCTAGTTAGTGTTGGCTTTAACTAGCACAGTTTGTGCACAGGAGAAAGGATAACTGTGGGTCCCAGCAGGTCAGGAAGAAGACCGGTTCGTTCCTGATGAAGCGCTAGTTCTGAATAGTGATTCAGCTGTCCACAGTTCTGACCTGTTCACGAGGCTTGCTGCTGGTGCTAACCTCAGGTGGATCCTCTGGTTACTCTCTGGCAACCTCCGCTCTCGACTCTTAGAACAAAGGAAAGTTCTGGCACTCGGACACACTGGCCGTTCCGTTGTGGCTGCTCCTATGGCTGCACCACAGAGATGAAGAGAGAGATGGGGCCTCATTTGGGAAAGCACAGCAACACTTAATTCTGTCTTATTGACAAGGATTGCCTAAATGAGGCCCAATCTCTCTTTCTCATCTCTGCGGTGCAACCACAGAGAAGCTATTCATGTAGTTTCTGGTTTAAACTGTTTTCCCTTCGATAAGAAGCAGCTTCTAAATGGGGATGCGCCCAGCCACGCTTAGATATCATGATCAATGGCTATCCCTGGCATCTATCTGTCTATGAGATTCTTGGGAACATTTGGATTGCAGTCCTAGATGTTGGAGGTCATTGTTACTCATCTCTCACCTTGACCAACTAATCAGGAACCCCACGTGGGTCTGAAATGCTTGCTAAACTTTCCACCAATCATCACATGTCTTGGTTCTGGTTTAAAAGACACTGCACAGCTCAGGAACTTTGCTTTTCTGGCCAATTTTCACACAGTCAGTGACAATAACACGAAGGCCAGTGTTGTTTGTATAGGGACTGGAACCTTGTTTCAGCAAAGTGTCAGCCTGGGGAATGCCCGTATGTAAATCGCTAGCCAACGCCAATGTGGACGCTTTGCTTGATCACCGGAGTATATGTTTGAACATATCTTGTCAACAACCTGAATACATTTTTATTCAGCAGCAGCACTACACCAGAAGCAAACCAAGTTTCTTCCTCCTAAAGAGTGACTTGCTCTGACCCTCGGTCATCCTCTGTGCAAAGATACTTTCTACTAGTCAGCCAGACTACTAGTAGGTTCCCATGATAGACGCTGTCGAGCACATCGCCAAAGCAGAAATCACTCCTCCTTATCCCTCCGACTCCAAGGTACACCCTGACTAGTGGGCTGGGAGCCAGAGGAAGCCGGGACAATGCCTATTGAATGCTGCAGCGATTGAACACAGGCACTAGTTGGTGTTTGGTTTCTGTGCCAGGAAATATGAATCCATATCTGAATAAGTTAACCTAATGTTCTACATTGCACCTCTAGAATTTAATTATTACCTCAACACAGGTTTATATCAATTCAGTTCATATGAGTAATGTATTTACTTTTGCGTAGCTAATATGACTGATTAACGATAGTATAGCCGAACAGTGTACTGAAGTATATTCTTTGTATCTCTTTGTGTTTTGCATTAATGTGTACCTTGCACTTTGATAACCCTCACAGAAAGATCTGCCATCTGTATTCAGGCAGATTGTTATATGTTTTATATGCACAATTTATGTATTAATAAATGTATCTCGTGTATTGAATCCATGTGTGTGCATCGCTGATCGATTGATTTTCTAATAGCTATAATGAGTCACCTCTTGATTACTGCTACAATTAATACATTGTCCCAGTAAATTCCCAAAACCCCTACACCAGTATTGCTTTTGTTTTTTCTAAAGCTTTTTTAAAGATCAATAAAATGATACAGGATTTTGGTTAGCTTCTTACTTTATTTTTTCAAAGTCCTTATAACCTCTATTTCTAAAGAGATTTTAAGTTAAACTCAGTTAAACGTAAGTTAAACATAAATATTTAGTGTTATTACAGGCAGTGTTAAGTCCTCAATAATTTAAGCTACTTTAGCATTCAAAGTATACACATCTGAGAGTATTTAATGCAAAATGGATAAGATTATCAAAGTTAATTGTGGCCCGCTTAATTAAGAAGAAATCTACTTGAAGGAGAAGGATACTACCATTTTGGTTGAAAATGTAGTGTTAACAAATAGTTGTTATAGCATAAGCCCTGGTTCTGTTATAATTTTATAAACAAAAGTAGAACATAACAAAAAACAAAACATAAAAAACAAGCAGATTTCTATGCAGTTTTGTAACACATGCTTTTATTTTCCCCTTTTTTCCAAACAAAACAAAAAACCTTTTTTTCTATCGAAACATAATCCATTGCTCTAACCTTACTCAGTCCCCCCCAAAAAAAAACTAATTTTCCCCAAAGAAAAGCCTTCCACAGTCTGTTTTACTACTCTCACATCCCCCTATGTACATATAATCAAAATAACACATCTGTACAAAACAGAAAAGGAGAATCAAACACAAAACAAGCACTGTGAACATATTTCAAAACAACAATGTTGGTCTATTAATGAGCACAATCAGTCAAACCACAGGATAGGACCTGTCTGAGAGAGTGCACTCCCATTCATATGGATTATCAAGACCACACCTCCTCTCACTCAGGTTTGAATCTATAATATTTAAATAAATCAGAGGGAAAAAAAAGATTATAACAAGAAAGAAAACACACAAAGGATGTGTTAGGTTAATTTGTTTAGCTTTTGTATTTATTTACATTTTATTTTGAGTCAGTGTATCATGCTGTCCATTTTCATACATGTTAGCATCATAATTATTTCAATTAGCATTAAGATCTAAGAATACCAAACTTAGTTAATATAATTTGATCCTGAAGTCTCTTAGATGGGATAGAACACTGATTGTTAGGTTCCAACCCAGATGTGTTCTCTGTTTGGATAAATTATGACTTCTCTCATGCCATACATAATATTTATAAAATGTTAGGGAGCTCATTGTTCTTTCTTTGAGTCTACAAAATAAAAAGACTCTCTAATATAGTTGTATACAGTATTCCACTAGCCTACTATAGATGCTGCTGTGAAGACTATGTTTCAGGTGCTAGCTTATATGCTTTTACCCATAATTTGAAGTAAATAATTTTTCATTGAAAGGTTAATTGAGCGTTTTAGTCACAGTATATGTGGTTTAACCCACCTGACTGAGGGCCAATCTCCTGGTCATAGGACAAGAATGCTAGGATCCCCATGCATAGTGAGGAGTGACCAAGGGACAGCTTGGGGATGGGGATCAGAAGACGTATGCAAGGGAGAGATGATTATGTATTTAGATTTTTATGTGAGTAAATTATATCACAAATGATTGCACATTACTGACACATTACTGCTGATGCTGATTGAATGTGGATGTTGTCATTACAACTCTTGAACTTTTATTATAAAATCCATATAATACTTTCTAAATTATATAGTGATTGAAGTTTGAATTTTTCCAAACACACACAATAGTTAACTAAAGAATAGTGTTGTTAAAAGTTGTTATTAAAAATAAATTCCCATTTAGATCTTTTTCTGTCTGCTTTATGAATATAATGCTTAGATTATTTTACAAACCATATCAGTAATTTTTGAGAAAACTAACGTCTTACAATTTAAATTATAATGTGTTCAATTTGTCTCACAGAGATATTTATTTGTACATTAGCTTACTGAAAATATCTTCTCTGATTTATTTGCTACATTTACTGTTTTCTGTGATAAGAAGCTTGTCATACATCACAATCAGAAGCAAACTTCCACCTGAAGTGATGTACACACTTAAGTTGACTGAAGACTTTCTATCATTTATGCAGGCTTGCCTCACTAAACCAGTGTTCAGCTGTAGTTATTGCTTGAATATCTGACGGATGAGTCATTCATTATCATTGTTTCCTTTCCTTAGTTCAGAATGTCAAGGCATTGTGCATTGAGTTTTTTGAAAATCATGCTTATAAATCAATTATTATTGCATCCCAAATGGACTTGATGAGGAAATAAAACATAAACTGAAATAAAGACTTGTTCATTGATTAAAATGTGTGTACATTACTTAACAGCTTTCAGTACATTTTGTTTTTTACAATAAATGGAATTAATTACAAGATAAAATAATGCATTTTAACACTGTGCTTACTTCTTTTCATCTATATTAGATGTCTTTTTTGTGTTTAAAATTACTGCAGTATTTAGAACAGGTGCGACTAAAAGTTATAGAAAGAAACTCAAACATGTGGTTGCCCTTCTTATTAAAAATTACACATAATGATTAGGATGATGCGGCTCCACACTGTGGAATATAAGTAAAAGAAACCTTTCTTTTAAAGTTTTTCTTTTTCATCATCTCTGATAGATTCTCGCTCTCAGAGGATGGACTATACAGGATTCCCTATACAGTAGTATAGTATACAGTACAGGAGAGAATCATGATAGTACCCACTTGTAAAATTAAATGTGTAACATTGACAGTTACTTTGTGTGTATATCCAGTTGACTGGATAAAAACATTAGTGAGGCCTATTTTTAAGTAGTAACAGTGAAAATGGTAAGGTAACAATTATTTGTTAATATTATTGTTTAATACATGTAATAAAACTATTATTTTATTAACTCAAAATTATATATAGGGTTTTCAATCAATAAAACAAAAAACAACATGAATAGCATATACACTTAGTAGCAAGTGAACACTGGAAAACATGGAGTTAATGCATCTTATTTAATAGGAATATTATAAACATATCAACATTTGTCAACTAGTCAATCATTAATTGTTAGTAGTTCAGGCCTTTCCCCTTTCCTTCTAAGTTATCAATGAATCAGAGGAATAATAAGAGGATGTAACCTCAACTCTTCATTCAATATCAGACAAAGAAAAGTCCTCCATAAGTAAAAGTGCATAGTGTTCAGTTATGTGTACTATGAAATTCTACTTTACAGCTCTAAATGTAGTTACTCTAATGGTGGCTAGGTAACTGACAATAATAGAAATTTAGCTAATTTTAGTAGCTAAATAATCCAAGAATCTTATCTAGCAATTTCATAAAATAATAATATTAACTTTGACACTATGGCAGTGTAGCTTTTGCCTGACTCCCACAGCCTTTTGTATAAATAAATGCATCCTGTTCTCAGTTTTAAATATATTACTCTATAGTTTCCATTTTTATTCTCTAGTTTGTGTTTTACTGCTGATTGGTATAAATTAGGAAGAGTAGTAATACTTTCTTTATGAGAATTATGCTGTTTTCAAAGAACATGTAGTCAATATCGATTATGAGAATGAATATTAAATAGTTCTTGCCTTTCAACAACACTGGAAAAGAGAACTATTTAAACAGATTCCTACTTTTTCTTTCTGTGTGAATAAAGTGAAAGTTAGCTGCCACAGTTGCTCTTTTATGACATAGTTTGTTCTTAATAGACAGCTCATGTTGCCTCATATCTTTATTCTTTCCGTCATTCACCTACAGTGCTTTGCAGTCAAAACTTTGTGTTTATTTTCTTTTATTTAAGGTTAATTTCAGGGACAATTGTGTGTGTTTGTGATTGTGTGTATGCCCTGTGATGGACTTGTATCACATCTAGGGTGTATTTTGTCTGTGCCCATTGCATGCAGGGATATGATCTAGCTTCCCCGCAATACTGTATTAGATAAAGCAGTTGGAAAATTGATGGATGGTTAAATTAGACAAAGTGGACACAGTCTATTTCCACTGATCTGATTGCCATGAAAAAAACAAGTTTGAATTAGTATATATGGCTCCTCAGGAAGAAATCACCTGCTACCTTGCAGTTTTTTATCAGTGTCAAATGTGAAATCCATTGATTTTTTTGTACCATACAATATGTTTGGATAGTTGTGATGATCATTGATTTAATTGGTTTAACAATTAGTCCTGGCTTATTTTAATGTAGAGTTATAATGCAGGGAATGGTCTTCTATATGTTATGAGCTGTTAATTTGGATAGTCTCCAAGCTTTATGAAGTCTGCAGTCCTTCCATTTGAAAATGCTAAGCATTTGCAGTTTTTAGAACTGAACAATACAAGTTTTTTAAGGAGCCCGTCGATTTAGAATATCAAGTCAATAACCAGTGTTATATTGAATTTTTGGAATGTATAGGCTAAATATGAGCTTACCATGACAATGAGCAATCAGTTGTACTTGCTTTGTAAAGCAGTGAGAATCCCATAGTGAAATCTAACAGAGCAGTAGAGATATCAATATGATAATCAGAATGTTGTTTGAGGATATAAGCAAATTCATATTAAAGAAATGTTTATTAGAAATTATAAACATATATAAGAAAAAAACATCTTGTGGCCATTTATAAATACATTATAAGGTTATAATATATTATAATTATACATATATTATAAGAAAATTCACATTATGGCCAGGTGATCTTTAAACAATTCTCAATTTATACTTGATGTGATAAGGAGATGATCAAGAAATATTCAAACAAATCAAATTTGGTGCTTAGCATTAGGTCAGGCAACAGTTTGGCTATACAAGTAGTTTAAAATGAAAAGATCTCATCACATATAATCAACACTGAAGTCAAACATATAGTCATGTATCAAGAGGGGCCTGGATGTTAAAGTACATGCATTTGATAATGGTTTATAAAATGAGCATAGGTTTTTGGAATGGAAGAGATACACACTAAATTTGTTTTAATTAATTAAAATCAGATCCCCACTATTTTAAACTGGCAAAGATCAAGTACCAGACATGACAGGGTGAATAAGACTATTATTATGAGTGTATAAAAAAGTAAATTTAGGACTCCCATAAACCTGTCATAAAAAAACAAGAGCTGCAAAGATTAAAAATACATGGAAACTAAGCCGACATCTAGATGAGTCATAGAGCGTACAATGTAGAAAATGAAATGATTTAATATAAGTTTTTTAAAAGTCTAGAACTGCAGTTAAGCAGAAAGGGTGGCACCCTAGAGAGATCCACAGACGTTATTTACAGAGAAGCAAGCAGGAATCCATGGAGTTCCCAAAATTTGCAGCAGAGTAGCCAGCGAGGCAAAGTAGGGTAGTCAAAAGTGACAGAAAAAGCAAGTTACAGAACATAGCCATTTGCAGGTTTCAGTGGCAGCACTTCACAGTTGTGTGTAGCTTAATAAAACAAAGTAGTCCTCTCACTCTTTTGAACTTAATCTTCAGAGCCTTACACAAAACAATATGTTCTACAATTCTTTTCTAGATCAATTTGATACAATATATAATAAGTATAGTGTATTTAGTATTGTGTAAGCACTGAGTACTATTTGCTGTACTGGGGGTTAAGTGAACCCATGTAATACTTAGAGTAGGTGTAGGTGGTATAATATTAAGGTATTCAAATATTTATACTAAAATATACTGTTAAGTCTTGAAATAAGACTTAAAAACTTAAAAACATACAATATAAACATAACTATTACAATTTAGAGATTTGATTGTTTGGGGGCTCAATTTGTTAATTCTATAGTGTTTTTGTTACATCTGGGGCTGTTCTCCACTCTGAACATCACAATGATTCTAAAGGATATGCCTCACTAATGGAGATGACAAGGACACACAGGAGACAATTAGTTCAAGATTTATTGAATAAAGCATGTATTTTCAGTAACTATTAAGATGCATTCATCTGAGTAGTGGGAGTCACAAAAGTCAAAGCTAATATTTCAATAACCTACAAATGAGGCATGGAGAACTATGAACTATGTAAGAACGTGCATAGTTTCCAGCTTTTCTTTCACTTTGTATTTATATCTTTGGAAAACATGCAATGCATGCATTTTGAAAACAAATCCTTCAGAAAAATACAAACTGTAATTGAATAGATATTCAAGTTGAATAAATAATTTTAAGTTGTTTGTATCAGTGAAAAAAGGCATAGGATTAAATTTATTGTTACAAATGGGGGGTTATAAAAATGAAAATCAGGACTTGACTGAGCGGTTTAGTCAATAACTGTAATAATTATTCATAACCCCCCACTTGTAAGAGATTTCTTCAGAATATACCCGAGTGGTTGGTATAATTAGCGGCATGTGAATTCTATATTCTCTGGCTTTGTTGAGAGGAGTAATAATCGTCTTAAAATAAATTGAAGATGGGAAGAATCACCATACATTATTTGTATTTAATTACCCATTAAATCAAAAGGTTACAGGTGTTTTTTTTTTTTAACATTACTGATGTATATATCCTCCTCACATATTTTGGGCATTCTATCACACAGGATTAGTATCAACATTTGCTGATGATTATTAGAACTGTTTTACCATGCTAGCAATCACCATAAGAAAATTATTTTTTGGTTTGTTTTTTAACTTTCTTCTTATGCATATTCAATATAAATTCATTGAAGATGAGGAAAGTAGACTGGTGAAACCATATGCACATATTAACTTATTTTTCTTTTTCCATTATATTTATCACAATGGAATTTACCTCTACTTGTTCATTTTCAGCTCACCATTTGAACATGTCCATACAAGTATTGTATATATCTCCATATATACAATTTGAAAGCCACAAAATGTGTGAATTAACAATATGTTCCATAATGCTCACGTACTACAAAAGTAACATAGTTCAAATGTAATTTAATTCAAAACCTACTTTATTGCTAAGATTGGAAGTCAATTGTACAAAGGGTTTTAAAATGCATTTAATTAAATAAAAGCCAATTGTAAAAAAGGGCTATAAAAGATCTTTAATTAAAATGGGTAATTGTTATTTTAAAGGAGGAGTTACATGAAAGAACAGTAGCTTAATTGAAAAATGGTTGTAATTTATTAAATAATTTACAATGGATTTCAGGCTGGCAACATAGTTTTGCTAGAATAGCTTTTTTAATTCAGTATCTTTCAGCTGTAAAAGGATACATGTCAGTTTCACTACAGCTGCTTTGTGATTCTTTTCCTTGGATTATGTTTAAAGATATTCAATATTTGTAGCTCAGACTGGTCGCTTATCTACTAATTTATTATTACAGGGTGGATAGGAGGAGCAAAGAGTGATAAGTACTCTACATGAATAACATTAAAGCATAAAATGGTGCATAAACAGTGTCCAGTGAAAGAAAACTGCATGATACTCTAGTAGTCTTTGCTCCATTTCAGTAAATCTCATAAATATTAATACGTACTGTTGAGTCATCTGTTTTTACAGACCACAAGGATAATTTTGAATTTGAATATCTTTGCTTGTCCATGGCTTGACTACAAATATCAAAAAGTTTAGTGCTGTGATACATAAACCAGTAGAAAGAACTTGTTAAAGAGATTTCATGACAAGAAGATATCTTGTTCAAAGATATCATGACAAGAAGGTTATGCAGATTAGGTGGTCTGCGATATGAGATGATGGGGCAGTCAGAAAAAAGGGTATCAGTAGAGGGATCATCCTATAAGATGGGGAAATTGTCATAAATGGTCCTGTGTATAGAAAGTGTGTTAGGGTGGTAGGGAATCACCAATGGAATGTGGTTGTGTGGCCAGGAGTTCCTAATTGAGTTGATGATCCGAGGGCTGTTTTTAGCTCGGGGGAGGGCCCTGTCTATACTTTTTTTCATCTGTTGATACCATATAATATTATGCTAATATTTTAGGCGACATGGTAGAGTAATGTTTATTTGCTTCCTACACTGGCCTTGTCTCTGACCTTTACAGGTGAAAAAAGAGTACGTTGGTTTTGGAAATTCATGTCATCATAGTAATGTAATATAGCATAATATTATGCTAATATTTATGTTGGCTGCTTAGAGTTATGTTTCTTATGTTAACATATCTTCCACTACTCCATTTCTAGACAAAAACCTATTCATTAACCATCCACTACTCTCTACATCTGTCTATTACAAACCCCACTCACACAGCTACAGTAGTTCATGTACAGCCGATTTCACCCCACACATACTAATAAGTCTCTCCCATTTTCACAGTTCCTCAGGTTCCATCGACTTTGCAGTGACGACATGTATTTCTGAAATCAAGTCCTCAAAATGCATTCTTTCTTCTGGCTTTTGTTCTCTCATGCTTTATCAGCTGATGCCTTTCCTTTCTTTCTCACACCTGAAGAAGTATCCCCAGCCGAAGCAATGTGTTTTTTTTTCTTTTCAGCATAGAATCAATTTTTACTTGATCCTTAAAAACATTTATAGTTTGTGCAGAGTTCTTTCAAAAACATTCTCAGTATTTTTGTAATGCCTTCATGTTTTTTTTATAAGAAATGTTAATTCTAAAGTTAAAGAGAATAATAAATAATCTTAGAAAGAAGCTACTTAGGTTAAAGATGTTAATTGAAATTTACGTACACATTCTAATAAGGTAATTTAATAGATAACAGGTGTTGTCCTCCAAAGGTCCTTAGTGCTCTATGCAATGAAAATATTTTCTTCACAAAAGGTTTCTGATCCTGAGTGATATTTTCCTTTTTCTGTATTTTGCTTAGCAACCAATATTTATGCACTTTATTCACAGTGCTGAAAGTATTAATATGCTAAAAAATAGTTTTTCTTCTGTTATTTCCTTCTTCTGACTGATGTTAAAAAAATAAATCTGATTAAATATTGTACTTTTACAAAATTGAATTTAACTGGCTTTCACTGTAATACAATAATGCTGTGTGTGGAGGAGTGGTTTAGAGTATCTTTTCCACCATCCACCAAAAGAAGGAGTGTTAGACCAGTCCTGGACCAGATATTATGTAATAAATGATTGGCTACTCATATGGGACCAACTTATTATATAAGGTAAAGGGTCTTGCCAGTTTATTTATTTTCTCTTTTTTCTTCTGGTGCTCTCGTGCTTCAGAATGACAAGGGTTTTCACCCTGGTGAGTACTGTATTTATTCACCTCCATGCAGAGCAAAGGCACTAACATTTCAATCTACTTTTTGCTGACTGGGATAGTGCTGTTATTTTTTAACCATGGAACAGACTGGACTACATTTAGGAGAAAAAGGTCTGTTTCTTTTTATAGATGTGGGAAAAATTATTTCTAATTTTTTCACTTGTCAGGCACCTAACACTGGTATGCATTATTTGGTTTACAGTTCTCAGAATTGTCCATCAGTTTTAGACAGTAGAGTGCAAAAGGTCTTTTTTTGTTCGGAAAATAGCATTACATCCCATTTCTTTAAGAATGGTTTATGTTGGAAGAGATGGGAGCTGTAGCTTTGGAATGTAGCAGGTGTGGGCACAGAGACTCTATTTTTGTAAAAAATACATAAATAGCAGGTTTTGTGTTTGTTCTAAGTTTTAAATATTTATTTTTATTATCAGTTATCTATTTGTGCATTTCTCATTACTTTACTACCTTACTGTGCCAGCAACATATAAATTATCTACATACATCTGGTCTGTTTACATTCCTGACAACAGAGTGTCAAGCTGATATCAGCTGATATGTTTTTATTTTTAAACACTACTCTGATTATTTATATCTTGTAACAATATTAATGGTATGAAATATGGTAGATACATATCATGTTAACACTACTGCTATTAACAAAAACAATTCAGTTCTACAGCTGGTTAGCAGTAGTCTAGAATTGAATGAGAATGCATTTATTAAATCTAACTAAAAACTACCGTTCAGCATAGTGAAACGAGGAAATAAATTGAATTAAGAGACTTGTTCAAGGTATTATGTGGTTTTGTTATTGATCTTGTTAAGTCTGGTGTTCCTCAGGGCTCAATACTGGACCAATTGCTCTTCAGCATTTACATGTTTCCACTTGGTCAACTTTTAAGATCACATGGCCTCAGCTTTCATTTCTACACTGACGATACTCAAATATACATCCATACCAAACCTGACACTGATGTGGTTGTCTCCGTGATATAAATTTGTCTCTATCTAATTGCATCTTCGACATACAAATTTGGATGACTCAAAACTCCCTTCATCTTAACTGCGACAAGACTGAAGTCATGCTTATTGGCATCCCCCATCAACTTCGTAAAGCCTATAACACTATCTGTAGATGGTTCTGTACTTGAGCTTCAATCTAAATTGAAAAACCTTGGGGTTATATTCGATCTGGCTTAACATTCAACCCACATGTGTGGCATACTGTCTAAACATCTTTTTTTCACCTCAGAAATATTGCTAGACTACGCCCTATGCTATCACTAACTGTGGCTGAAAAGCTGATCAATACATTTGTGTTCTCTGTAATTGATTACTGTAATGCTCTACTCGCTGGAGTATCTAAATCTACTTTGAACAAACTGCTGTATGTCCAAAATTCAGCAGCCAGAATCCTGACCAGGTCTAGTGCAAATTATCACATTACTCCTATCCTTGGAGTCCTTGCACTGGCTTCCGGTCAAATTCCGTGTAGACTTTAAAATCCTCATGTTCACCTATAAGACTCCTATAAGTACTATGGCTTGGTACCTCTGTGCCTGTCTGAAATATTATCGCCCTACTCCCCACCTCTCAACCTTCAGTCTTCTAATTCTGCTCTCCTTACTGTCCCCCAAGCCCGTCTACATTGTGTGGGTGACAGGACCTTCTCCTGTTATGCCCCCAAGCTCTGGAACTGTCTCTCCAAGGATATCAGAGAGTCACCTTCTCTAAACTCCTTCAAATCCAGACTGAAAACCCTCTTCTTTAGAAAAGCCTTTACTTAACTGGTTCCATTCTTCACCCCTCTGCTTTTCTTAGTAACACCATCCATGGTCTCCTCTATATATTGTAATTGTGTTTTATCTTGTGTATTCTTTTTATTTATTGTTGTTGTCATTCTGTAAAGCGCTTTGAGAAGCCACCTTTAAAGGCTCTATATGAAATAAAGATTATTATTATTATTATTATTATTATGTGAAGTGATTTTCAGCAACCTCAAGTATGAAAGAACTTTGCGGTTTTGTTTTGCATTCCACCAAGGAGAAAAGCTCATGAGACATGCTAAATTTTTTAATGGATTCATGTATGTGTATGCCTGATTGCAAACAATTCATTTGGGGGGGGGGCAGGACTTTTTCCTATTATGTGAACTTATAAACCCCTGCTGGATGTCAATACACTGGGGTAAACTTTACAGTTCAATGTGCCATTATTTTTTTTTTTCCTGCAAAACCTGGAGAGACTGACTGAAAAAGATGATTTTCTGGCACAGTTCAATCAAAGCTGAAATAAATAAGAATGTTAATTCTGACTGCATCCAAAAGATGGAAGTGACTAATTTATTCCAAGAGTACCTACCTTGGAAGGTAACTGTGAAGATTGATGTGTAAGAGGATATCTGCTGGAATATATTTGCCATACAAAATTATTCTGTTCCTATTACTCAAGAAATTAATGTTATTTTAATTTTCTTTCCATGTTAATGGATTAATTTGAAGCAGTTTAGTAAGTTTTCAGGAAAAAATCTTTGAGTATTTTATGGTGGGATGGATAATTGATTTAGTGTATGTAAGAGTATAATGTCTGCTAAAGTGTGGCTTGGATTTGGCAAAATGGTTGTTTTTAATTTAAACTACCTGAAATTCTGTTTGTACAAAACTGTACATAATTGTATATGCCTACATTTAAGCTGATTTTTTTTTCATACTCTTAATGAATTGTAACTAAAAGTTGATTTAGCAAATATAAGGTGCTGGTGCTCACCATAGCTTTTCAACATTTCTTAATTTAAATGAAATAAGACTATGCAAAAAGGATACACAGTTTTTAATTGTATTCATACCCTGTAAATATGCTAAAAATAAATTTGAATTTTTTAACATTTGTAGTCATATG
This sequence comes from Lepisosteus oculatus, assembly GCF_040954835.1. Lineage (NCBI taxonomy): Eukaryota > Metazoa > Chordata > Actinopteri > Semionotiformes > Lepisosteidae > Lepisosteus > Lepisosteus oculatus. Next base: position 9,520,253 of record NC_090710.1, read on the forward strand.
GCAGTTTTACAAAAGTTTGGAAAAGTCATAGAAGCCTGTGGAAGTCACCTTGATTACAACTGGGTATTAAAGCATGCTGAACACAGAATAAAAATAATTGGTACCACTTCATCTAGGGGAAAGACAGAGAATTGCCCAAAGATCTAAGGTATAAGATTACCATCTTAAACTGATAGTATGCAGTGATACCTACAATAGATCTGTAAGATATCACAGTTTCAGCTCCATCACTACAAAGTTATGAGAACTGGAAAACTGAGAATGGAGGCATAATTTTACACAAAGGTTGTGGTAATATGAAACAAACTACTCAACCACTCAGTCAACTGAGCAGTAGCATTTACAAAAACAACTGGCTGAGATTCTTGGGTTAATTAACTACTAATTACCTAGAAAAAGGTAGATAGGATGAATGACCTTCTCTAGTTTGTAACATTTTTATCTTCTTATTTAGATTGAATACTTTTGCAATCAGTTATTTTCTGTTTTATGTTTCCAAATATCTTAGAAGGATCTGTGTTTTTTTTTACATTACAGTGATGTGTGTCAATCAATAGCAAAAAAAATCTAAATGTATTATGATTCCACTGTAAAAATAAAATGTGAAAAATTGAAGGGTGGTCAATACTTTTGATAGCGACTGTATATGATGTATGCATGTGTAATTTTTAAATTAAAGTACTAAGAAATAAAATATGTAGTAAAGTTGTATTTCCTGACAAAATAACTAAGTAACTGATTTACTTCTATGCCATTGCTAAACTTTACTGTTACTTCTACAGTAAAATAATATGATTCAAAATTATGTTTTTTTTTCACAAAATGAAGAAATTACCTGCTCAAATCAAATTGGGAGGATAAATCTTAATACAAGTCAAATAAACTAGGCTAATTTATTTAAATTGAATCAAGACATTGGACCATGAGATTTGAATGTCTATAGGTTTTCCAATATTATTTTATGAAGGGTAGATAAGAGTTAGAATATTTGAAGTTCTCTTTAAACACAGTTCATTTCATTACATATTGGTTTAATATTTAAAGCAACGTTCTGTCTTCTGTTACATACCTTCAGCTCTTTTATTGATATAGCTATTCACAAGGTTTTAACCAGTAGAATTATTGAACAATTATATTAAGAAACAAAATGTTTGTTTCCACACACAAAGACTCCACACATAATATTTTTACAGAATTCCTCATTCTGTTTTTGGTTTTAAATACTCACATAGTTTTCAGTATCTTCTGTTCTTTTTTCAGTATCTTCTGGTTTATGTTTGAATGTTCATTCTGAAGAAGTCTGGTATATTGATTTTGTCAATGCCTTTCTTGAATTTTTAATAGTTGTATCTGATCCCTTTGTAATAATCTCTGTTCAAGACCACAAAGGTTCACTTCTTTTACTCTGTCAGTGCAGGATATTCTCATTCTCTTCTCTGGACTGATTTCAGAGCAACAAATCATGCACAATATTAATAATATGGCGTTACTAGCTGGATTTACTGATTCTATACAATAACCTATATACAGTATAATAATATTTTGTTTTTTTAAGTGCTTCCCAAACTGTCTAGAAGATGTAAATGATAAGTCAAGATACTATAGATCTTTTTCATAAGTAACCTCTACTATTTCTATTCTCTATTTTGTATTCATTTTTGCTACTTGCGTGCAAGAGTCTGCACTTCTCTACATAGATCTTCCCATTTCTCCCACTGTCATAGTTCCTTTAAGTAATTTGGAATTTCATTTGTTGATTCTATAGTGTCTGCTAAAACTCTCATTTGGAATCATCTGCAAACTTGGTTAATTTCCTAAATACAGATCCATGATATAAATTGAAAAACTTGTCCCTTGTATGTGATACTATGCCAATTATATTACACCAGTTCATTTTGAGGCAATGTTACTAAACCAAGTACTGTGTAAATGGGATTATAGCAATTAATTATGTTTAATATTAAATCTTATAATCTCATGTTGAATTATTAAAATTACCACTTTTTAAGTAATTTACCTATACATTTAGTGGTTTAAATTCACTAAATTATTCTAATCTCAAAGTAAAACATTTTAATTATTAAAAATCCAGCCATTCAGAATGCACACCAGATACTGCAGTACATTGTGGCAAGTGCACCGCGGGTAACAGTGCATTTTTAAAAAGTATTCAGTTGTCGGACTGCACTACTTTATTAAACAGCAAGGTAGAGCAGTGAAAACTGTGGAGTGAAGCTGTGGGCTGTCTCCAGTCAGTCCCAGTCAATGCTGAGGAATAATTTTGTTCCAGTTTCCAGTAGAATTAAAATTGTACACTTTTTAGACTTTGATTAATTTTAAACTGTGTATTGCAATATTTAAAATATAGGGCTATTTTACAAAAACAACATTAGTTTGATATATGAAAAATAGTTTATTATTCTACTGTGGCTTGTTGTAAACTCATGTGCTTCTTTCAGGCTTATGCCCTCATTGAGATAATCTACATTGTGCCTTAATGCAAATTTCAGCAATGAGCAATGATAATTTAACTTTAAATTTTGATGGTGAAAAATATATTTCACACATACTGTACTGTAGTGGCTTTAAAGCCAACTGTCTCATACATAATATACAATATACCTGATGCACAGTACATACAGTAGATGGTAGTGGTATCTAAATCTAAAAAAATACAAAGTACACACAATATTCCACCGTCTTCATTAACATTTTATGCATTAAAATCTTTAACTTGCTAACTTGCGGTAGTTATTTTAGAAAAAAATGTGCTAGTTCTATTTAAAAGCTTATACTGCATATTTCAAAAAGCTATAATGTATATCCTTTTTGAAGAATGAATTATAAGAACACTTACCCTTATTGTTGTAAAAAAAGGTATAATGGTGATTTAATACCACGTGATAGGGAATATTAATATGGAATCATGTAACTAAAGAAATTTTGACAGCTAAAAATCACTTGTGGATATTATGGAAATAGTCTGAAGTTGTTTTTTTTAAAAAAAAAAAAACCTTTATGTATGGCATTGCACCAAACACAACAGTTGCGACAAGTGGGTCCTATTCTGAGAAATGTAGTTCAAATCCCGGTCAGATCGATCTTTGTGCCTATATTCTATACATAGCTGGATGTATAAAATAGTTTATTATTATTAATTGAGCAGAAAGCCACCTTGCTTTCGTTTTTCCTTGCAAGTGGATCTTGCAGAGTTAACACACTGCATCCTTTTGAATTAATTTTTATCACTTTTATCTGTCTGGGGTTGGAGGTTGGGGAGAGTGATGGAGAGTGAAATAAAAGCCCACACCCAGTTTCTCTTCCACCTACTATGAGGTGATAATGCACTAGCTGGCTGCCATGAAACGATCCTTCTCGTGCTCTTTCTGAGCATCCTGGAGATGGTCTGTAGGTTCATTCATGTTATTACTTTATTATTAATATTTGTTATACTGTTATATGTACAATTATTAGACATGTGAATATAGTTTGCAGAGTATTTTACTGTGTGAGAATCAGTGATATACAGTATGTCATTGTATTAACAGTCACAACAGATATTTCACACTTGCAACATGTTTTGTTTTATTATACTGTGAGTGTGAAGATTAAGTGAGCACTGAGGTGCTATTTAAAACAGTGAGATTACTCAGATGGATAATTTTAATAAAAATATGTTGACAAAAACCTAGATTTTCGGTTTCACTAGGCAAAATTATATCCAGCTGTGGATTAGCTATGTGACATTTGCCCTGTGAAGTTTTCGGGACAGGGGTCATTGGAAGTGTCCCTCACAGTGTAGTGCTCATAGAATGTTAGTTTTGTGTATTATTTTAAAACAGTGTATTACTGTGACATTATCTTCCAAGTATTTTTAAACATTTGTAATCACTATTTTTACAAATATACTGTTATTATACTGTTATTCAGTTTTTGTCTTTGTGTTAGTTAATGGGCAAAAGCTCGAAGTCAAAATTCTTCCACGAGGACAGTACCTTTAAAGCGAAGACGACTCACAGTTGGTACAGTTAAAATTCAAACTGAGCTAAAAACTATACTATACATACATGTTGACATGGTGGTGCTTGTGACCAATGAAACAGGATTAAAATTCAGTCACATGACTTTGGGGCTGCATTTCAAAAGCTTATCTTATCAGTAACAATGCACATTTACATAATAGGCTACCTCAAACTGTCAGCTACTCGTCTTTGTATGTCACTTAAGCCATTCCTGTTTGGCTTTTTAGTTATAGAGGTGGAAAGACTACTTCCCCTTTCCTCTGACTGCCTGACTTGTCACCATCTTTAACCATTCTGTGTCTGATTTGCAGTGAGTGAGAGTGTAGGGAGAGGCACAGAGAGAATAAAATTAACTCTAGTTGCAATATATTTATATATTTTTGTGGTGAGGGGAAGCAAAACATCAGTATTTACTGCTAGTAATTAGTGTAAGATTTCTTACAAACTAGCTATGGGTACTTTATGTGCCAGAGAGATGGAAAGGCTGTTTCTCAAGGCAGCACTTCAAAATGTATTGTCAGTTAGTAACTGCTTCCATCTCATAGGGGGTTTCTATCACTGAGTATACTGTAGTTACACAGTAACTTTAGTTCCATCCATTTTCTATTCAGTACAGGTGAGCAATTGAGTGTTGAGTGTAAGATTTTGTTTTTTTTTTAATTAATTAAATTGGATAATTAAAAAGAAGTTAAACGTACAGATACAGTCATCTAGTCATCTAAGTGTCAATTGGTATACTACAGTTGGGACAATGGAATTATGAGTCATACGATGTCACAGAATTTTTATTGTCTAAAAATATCTTTTCCAGGACTGCATTACTGTGTAAAACTGTAAGATGGTGCAGTGAATTATTAAACTACTATAGCTGCATGTGGTTGTCAGACAAATGTTTACAGTATTAAATGTTTATTAACTCATAAGTATTTCCTGTACTGTATAGCATACTGTATGCATACTGTACTAGTGAGAGCGTCATGAAAAACAGTACAATTACATTGTTGATATTCTTGACATGTTGTTACCACAACTGCAAATAAGATACTGCATGTTGCAATATTGTATATCAGTAACAGAATTCTTGCTTTTAAATAAATAAAGTATGCATAATTGTTAGTAATTATGTATAAATAGTAATTAGAAAACTGATAATTTTATGTACTATTTTTATTATCAAAGCATATTATACATTATGGCTTTAAAAACACATTGTATTTAAAAGTAACTAAACATGTAAAAAACAAAAAAGAGGCCAGATTTAAATGTTTGCATTTTAGCTGATATAAGTCTGCAGTTTATGAGGGTCTTTTTTTGCTTAAAAAAAGATTGAATCAAGTACTCACACAAGATGCATAATTCTGACCTATTTTGAGTTTGTAGTATTCCTCTTTATTTGGTTATATGCAGGTATTTCTCCTAAATTTGTCTTTAAAGTTATTCTCACAATATGAACTCATGTACTCCATGGTAATGTTGTATACTAGACTGTGCATATTTGCACATAAACAAAAGGCTAGGTTTGATAAAAATGTAATTAATTAAGAGATCTTATTTATTTATACATTTATTTAATATATTATATGTTTATATAAATAAAGTTTGTGGAAAAAAACACAAATAGCAGCTTTTAAGCATCAGTGTTTTGAGAAAATAAAACTGGACATTTGGCACAGACTTTAGATTTTTCTTAAACTGGTCAATTTTTAGACATTTCAGTTCTATATATCTGTACTGTTTGTCTCCAAATTGGTAATTGTTGGAAAGCTTCTAGGGGAAAATAATCAACACATTTTTCACTATATTGTGGTAACTCCCCTTAATTTTCACTTACAGAGAAGAGAGCTGAAGCTCACTAATAAAGATAAAGCATGATCAAGATAAACCTTTATTTGAATGTAATTAAGAAGTTAATCATTCAGTGAACAAACACCTAATTCCAAAGGGAGAACAAGGGAGAAAGCCAAATAGAAACTATGATTAGAAAATTATGATTACATTAGACTGACTAGAAAACTGATTGGGAAACCGCCCGATAAACTAAATCTCTCAGAAATCTAAGATCATGCTTGCTTGGGTCATGCAGGCCCCCTCAGCATGGATTCATTTATTAGTACTTATCTGACTTGTGTTTGTTCAAGTACATGTTGTTTATTGTTTTTTTTAATGTGAACCTTTCAGATGTTCATGGGAAATTTAGTTCAAAAGAGCAGGTCAGGACTTTCCCAAAATAACCACAAGAAGTGACTGACTTAAACAATTCAATGCAAAAATGCTTACGAAAAGGGTGGAGTACTGTTGTGTAATACCCACTACAAGCTACAGATCCAGCCATTCAAAGTGCGCGGGACAGACATGAACCGGAGGTAATTGGCTACGGCGTCGCACATTGTGACGCACGATGACCGTGGTACGTGATTGGTTGACCGACAGGGGCACTTGTGGTCCATTGGTCTGTCGTAGAAAGATTTACAGTAAACGTCTTTACTGTGCCCGTTGTAGTATTGAATATTCATATGGAATTTTACCACTGAAGGGAAATCTTAGTGGCTGAGCATAAAAAGAATAGGAGCATACTGTAACGCGTGTGAAGGCCATAAACGATATTAATTTTGGAACATAAACATACAGTATATAGCTGGTCTGGGTAATATAAAGAAAAAATACACACCAGTATGTCATTTCTCCCTAAACATTTTAAGAATCGAAGTCTTTAACTAAAGCGATACCGGAGTCAACAAGTATACTTTTAGAATTTGATTAAAAGGGAATATAATATGGAATCGCGTATCTAAAGAAATGAATAACAATATAATTATATTCATGTACCGCAACACAAGAATAGTACACGCTGTACATTGTCTGTTGATAATGTTTCTGTAGTGCTTTTTCAGCACTCTGCATGTGACCTTGCCGGTGGCACTGTGGGTTAGGTTCCTGACTTCCATGTCACATGGTCTGTGATGGAATCCCACTGGAACCATGACTTTTTTTTTACAAACATGTCTTTGAAAAAACAAAACGTTTCCCTTGGTCAGAGATTAAATAAAACCTCACTCGCACCAAACAAATTTATATTTCTAAATATCACAACATGATCGAATTTAAGTCTTTTTAATAACAATGAATAGTCACCTATGTGTTACAAAATAAACATTTATATTGATTTGAATCACGTTTTGATTTAAATCGTAAACGCGTGTTTAAATATATGTTTAAAGGCGATATAAAAGCGCTGATTCTTATGGAATGTGTTCCGCCAGGGATTCAAAAAAATTATTTTTTTTAATCGCGTATCTAAGGAAAATAGCAGTATAACTTTGTTCATGCACAAACAGTGGCATGTTACATTATTAATTTGGGTGTCTCCTCCTGCCAGAAAGCTCTAAATTACATTTTGACTTTTTCTAAAGTGCAACCCATAAATAAAGCTGATACAGTTTAGACTTATTTTAAACTGTATTACAGCAGCACAATGGACAATGCAACGTAAATTGCAAAACTGCACTTGGAATCTGTCCAAGCACTACTTTGTCAGGCATTTTCTTTTACTGCAACGGACATAAAAACTCCCTTGCTTTTAACAGAGCGTTTCATAATTTCTAACTACGAAAATTATTTAAACTGCGACACTTATCATTCATTCCATTCCATTCCAATATCAGTCTTCAATTTCTCCCTAAACATTTTAAGCATGAAAGTTTTATGAAACGGTATCCAAATATGCGATTGCTGTAGAGAATGAATTTTAATTAAAAAAAAATATTTAACACGAAAATTAAGCTGGAAATCTCGCCCCCTTCTACTTTGAAAATACCTGTGAAACCGTTTTAATTCGTCACAGCCAGTAGTCCCGCAGAGAGGGGGGTTGTACTCGTTAATGTCTTAGCCGGAACACATCATTATATCTCATTTTGTATTTCTATTTAAAAAAAATCATTTGCCCAGCCACTATTGTTTTATTGTTTTTATCCTGTAAAGCGCTTTGAGGAGCACAGCTTTCTCATGACTTAGATTAGTTTTTGATACCATCCTTACACAAAGCAGAAACGTCTTGTATTTTCCGATGACATAGAAGTGGAAAGATTACAGATTTTAATCGTCTTTTTTCTGAACCAGGGAAAATCTGATCATGTTTCTCTATGACAATAATAAAAAACTTTATTTTACATATCACCTTTAAAAGTGGCATCTCAAAACAATACGGTAGATGTAAAACACAGATTACAAAGTAAATACCCAGACAAACGCAAATGCGTTTTTAATAAAATGCTTTCATTCATTTAGCAGAGAGAGCGTAAAAACTGGGTGTAACAGCTGTTCCCTTTTCTGATCACTCGCTCTCTGGATAAACGTCTCACCTGTCCTATTCTTTGTTTTCCTAATTTGCCGATTATGCCTGCTGCGATCCACTCCTACCCTCACACCTAAAGAAGACTATTTTAAATTTCTTTGCGCGGTCCATTGTACAATGAACCCTTGTATGTGCTGTCCTTAAGGTGATATCACATAAAGGTGATATGTAAAATAATGTTTTTATTATTGTTATAGAGAAACATGGTCAGATTTCCCCCGATTCAGAAAAAAAGATCTAAAGTATACTAGTTAAGAAAAATAAATCTAAACGGGGAGAAAGCTATGCTGAAAGTTTATTAAGATACTTAGAAGACAAAGATATCAATTTATTTTAGTTAAAATTTTATATATCACCTTTAAAAGTGGCATCTCAAAGCAATAAAGAAAATGGAAAAACAGTTAAAAGGGACCAAAGTAAATACCAGACAAACGCAAACGCTTTTTTAATAAAATGCTTTTATTCATTCAGCAGAGAGTGAGAGGGACATCCAGCAGAGAGAGACACACACACATCGGTTTCCATTGACAAAAGTAATTGTTTTTTTACTTTCCTCTTGTCTAACAGGAATGTGTTGTTTGTGGACAGACTGTTAGACTACAGGAAATGAGCGCCTCCTTCTACGAAGCATTTCATTGATCCGATCACAAATTCTTTTTCAGTCGCACGAAGTAAGGGTTGAGAATCTCCGATTCACCATGCTACTAATGGTTTCCTGGAGATTGCAAGGCAAGGCACTTTTGCCTCTGGACCCATCGAAATTTACAGACGTGGTCCACCCCCAGTAAATTTCAAAAGTCACAAGATTTCGAAACACGAGGGCGGCGTAGTGGTCTGCTCTTGCTTTCCCGTCTATGCCGATGCACTGCAAGTACAACCCCCCCTCCATCTCTTGAGTGATGGGTAACAGTTGGATATCTGGGAGAATTATTCGTCCCACTGGCGTCTGTGAATTCTGCTCTGTAAACAGTGCTTCCTGGGGGGAGATAGACGGCGGGGACAGCATCAACCAATTCCTGCGCGGTGGTGAGCGGAGAGGCCGGTGTAGCGGCAATGCTTGTTAATAAGACAGAATTAAGTGTTGCGGTGCTTTCCCAAATGAGGCCCCATCTCTCTCTTCACCTCTGTGGTGCAGCCACAGAGAAGCTTTTCATGCAGGCTGATTTAAAGTTGTTTTCTTTTGATAAGGGACAGCTCCCAAAGGGGGATGCACTTAGCTAAGCCTGGCTATCATGATCAATGGTCATCCATTGGTGCCTATCTGTCTAGGGAGTGACAGATGGACATCTGGACTGCATTCCTAAGTTTCAGGAGTAAGTGACTCATATCTCACCTTGATCAACCAATCAAGGACTGGTAGGGCCGAGTAACCCACGTGGGACTCTGATGCCCATGGAACTTTCAGCCAATGAATGAGCTGAAGTTCCTCCAGGTAAAAACAGGCATCACAGAGCTCCAGGAGAATTCTATTTCGGACTTTTCTAAAGGGAATTCAAAGGATAATTCCAGGACAGGACAGCCCAGGAGCAGAAGGCTCCCAAGGGCAGGATATTCTCGCAGTGCGCCTCCTGACCATCCTGAGACTCAGCCCGGACAACCATTGAACGGCCAGTGTGTCCAAGTGTCAGAACTTTCCTCTGTTCTAAGAGTCTAGAGTGGAGGTTGCCAGAGAGTAACCAGAGGATCCACCCGAGGTTAGCAAGCCTCATGAACAGGTTGGAACTGTGGACAGCTGCATCACTATTCAGAACTAGCGCTTCATCAAGAAATGAACCGGTCCTCTTCCTGACCTGCTGGGACCCACAGTCATCTTTTCTCCTGTGCATAAACTTTGCTAGTTAAAGCCAACACTAACTAGCTGGTCAGTGAGCATCAGCAGCTCACTGTCGCAAGCCGCACAGCACAGCCTGGCACCGAGCCACAGAGAGCGGATTGGACAGCAACAGCCTGCAATTGTTTCTTTGTGCTCGCAGGAGATCTGAATCCCCAGAGATGAGTATTCAACTTCACTGCATTACTGCTCGATAATTCAATTGTTATCCCAACAAGTTGATATCAATTTAACTCCTAAGAGTTATGTACTTGTTTTGAGTATCTAATGTAGAAGTAATAACCAAGTTCATTTACGAAACAGTCTAAATGAATGATATACCGAACGTATGTCCTTTTGATATGTGTAACACTTTGTAACTAACTGAATATATACCTTTTGTATTCTGATAACCCTCTTGATAAGATCTGTTAGGTTTATATGCATATTCTATGTATTAATAAATGTATCCTCGTGTATTAGTACCTGTGTGTGTGTTGTTTGAGTTATATCGCATGGTTGGATTCTAAAGCCATCAAAATAATCAATTTTGTGATTTACTGCTACAATTAATAATTGTCCCAGTAAATACCCAAACCCTACAGAACTGGTGCCTTCAGAGAGCACACTACAGGGGGATGGAGTGTCCTGAGGTGGTGTGTGCCCTGCAGGGGGCAGAGCTTCCGCCAGGCATTGCAACCTGCGCGGCGGGGAGAGGCACTTATCGGGAGACAGCTGCTCAACTGTTTGACTACTGGAACATAGTCTCCTTCCTCTGCATTTTCAGGAGTGTCTCTAGCCTCCCAGTTCTCCCCAGTTGGCACCCTGGCCAGTGGCCGAGAGCAGAGACCCATGGCCTGTGACAAAATAACATAATTCATGTAGGAAATAAAGTCACACAGTAGTATTCATCAGCCGCGGAACAGACGTCAAAATAAACTTTTCTTTTTTTCTGTCTTACAGCTTTCTTTTTTACTGTCCTGGTGGTAGATTTCGAAGATCGTTTAGCCCGTGTGGTGTTTTCTTGAAGAACAGGCTACGAAGAAATAATTATAATTGAATTTAAAATTCAAAACAGCAATAATACTGTAACGCCCTCGCCTGGTGGTGAGGAGGAAGCGCCCCTAGGCGCTCGTAGTACCGCTGGGCATGCTGGGAGTGGTAGCCGGGAAGAGTCTGAGGGTCAGCACGATGACCAGCGGCTGACCCTACCTGTGTAAATAATGTCCTAGTAATTCTAGTGCCCTGTGTAGTCCTGTAAAAGTAGAGTGTGTTGTTAGGTAATTACCACCCTAAATGTGTGTACGTGTTCGTCAGTCTCCTCATGTGTGTGTAGATCCTGTGTTTGGTTTTGGTGTGGTTGTTAAATAAAGTCAGTGTTTGGTTAATTGCATCTCCACTGTTCTTTAGTTCTGAAAAAGAACCTGCAAACGCTACAATACCTTGTAATATGCGCTGTAATCGCGTATTTCAGATGAAGTCTGCTGTATTTGCTTACCCTTCGCTCTTTGGAAGCTGGGGCGGCAGAAGCACCCCGTCTCTTCCCGTAAAAGGTCTTGGTCTCCATACTGCACTGTGGTCGCTGTAGTGCAGGTTCGCAGTTTTTTTTTGTGATGGGAGCTCACCCAATCCCTTGGTGTATTTATGATATATTCACATGTACGGCTAGAGTGTGTTCATTGTCTTCCAATGAAAGGCGGGTGTCTTTTGCCGAAGTCGGGAGACATTAGAGGCTTGCCACACCCGGACTGTTAAACCAACGCATTAGCACGTCAAAGCCCATTGAGGAGCCGGGCGCAATAATTATTTTGTCCCTTGATTTACTGATCTGCATTAATTATGTCAATCGAGTTCATGGTCTTTGCAGACGACCTGGTCCTGCTCTCGCCCACAAAACAGAGGCTGCGCCAGAACCTGGCACTGCTGGAGCAACACTGTTAGACCTGGGCGCTGACAGTCAATCTGGACAAGATCAGAGTTATGGATTTCCAGAAAAAAAGCCAGATCTCAGGGAAACAGGTACAAATTCACACTTAACAACACATTAATACCTACAGATGCAGCCATTCAAAATGGGTGAGGTATTTCGCGGCATACCCCGGTGGGCGTGTCGCGGTATGACGCGGTATCACGCAGTGTCATGTGGTTAATCGCGCGTCATTTGACACTCTGCCGGAAAATATCCGGCATCACCTTGTAAAACCGCCAGGGGGAGCTTAACCTCTCATGTACAGCATTTGAGCTTTTAAATTTGAACTGTGTATTACAGCATGTTAATCATCAGTCATTAAAATGTTGGTATATTTTATGAAAGCAAGATTGCTCAGTTGGACAAAAGTACACAACCTACCTTTATCAGAAATATTTATGCATCAAAGCCTTTACCGAAGATATTACTAATAGTATTAATAATGGATGACTTTGGACAAGCTGTATACTCAAAGTATAATTTCTTTAGCACATTTGTACAAGCACTTGGAATCTGTCCAAGCCATACTTTGCCAGACATTTTGTTTTACTTCAACTGGCATAAAAACTTCCTTGCTTTTAACAGGGCGTTTCATAATTTCTAACTACGAAAATGATTTAAAATGCGACACTTATCATTCAACTAGAGCTCAAAATATCACAAGGATCCTCAAGAGCACAGCAAAGAGTGTATTAAAAGACACTTGTATTTATCAACGCTTTCTTTTCCGTATACCAGATTTTATGGAACCACTTCAGAAGGGTGTCAGCCAGTCAGAATCCAGGAATCGGTACTTTAAAGGAAAAATACACACCGGTATTCCATTTCTCCCTAACGAATTTAAGCATCGGAGTATTTAACTAGAATGTGAAATAGCGTGTGAAAAAGTGGTAGTTTTAAGCTTTTCTGCCAATATAATATGGAATCACGTATCTAAAGAATTTAATATCGGTATGATTATATTCGTGTACTGCGACAGGGCTGTGTAGGGCTGTTTCGCCTCCCTGTTCATGTGAGTTGTCTTGTAGCCTACTGGTCCAAGTGCCTGACTAAAAACTTGTAGGTTGTGTGTTCAAATCCAGCTGGTACTGGACTTTTCTTTTAACAAACATTTCTTCGAAAAAATAGAATAGCGATATTATGGACAATCAATTTACTTTTATATTTCAAAATATCGCAACATGATCGATTCTAAGTCATTTTTGATAACAATGAATAGTCACCTTCTTCCCTTCTGACAACGGTCCCTGCTTCTGCTTCCTGCTTCTATTGTGTGTGTGTGTGCAACAGAGTAAATTTTTATAGAGAAATGGAGGCTGGACAGTATGCGTTACAATATAAACATTTATATTGATTTAAATCGTGTTTTGATTTAAATCGCAAATGCGTGTTTAATCATATGTGTTTTTTAATCATAATCAGGCTAATGCAACATAAATTGATACAGTATCTTTGTCTTCTAAGTATCTTAATAAACTTTCAGCATAGCTTTCTACCCGTTAAGATTTATATTTCTTGGGATTTTGGGATCAAACGTGGAAGGATTAGATTGTAATCGTTTTTATTTGTCAAATATGTGATTAAAAGCGAGTGAAAACAAGCGAGTTAAAACAATTGGGTCAAAAACCTGGGCGTAACGCCATTTCCTTTTTCTGATCACTCGCTTTCTGGATACACATCTCACCTGCCCTGTTCTTTGTTTTCCTGGTTTGCTGATTATGTCTGCTGCGGTCCACTCCTACCCTCACACCTAAAGAATACTATTTTAAATTTCTTGGCGCAGTTCATTAACCCTTGTATGTGCTGTCCGCGCCCAAAATGCAATTTAAAAAAAGTCAAAAACCGCGCTCAAAATACAATTTAGAGCTTAATAAGATACACTCCACAGCCATTCACAACAGCAACATATGAAACGTTTATTTTTTAATCGCGTATCTAAGGAAATCTCAGTATAACTTTGTTCATGAACAAACAGTGGCATGTTACATTATTATTAGTTTTTTTGTTAACAAGGCTCGCCAGCTAATGTGAACCGAAACCTGTCTTGCTAGCTTTTAAAGTCGTGCATGTGTAAACGACAATTGAAATAGAGAAAAAAGACCTGACTGACAAGCTGATACATACTCTTAGAGTTTGATAAATAGGGAATATAATACAAAAATATAGTACTAAAAAAGTATAGTATTTTATAGTACTAAACTAGCGCTTCATAGAAGGAGGCGCTCTTTTCCTCTAGTCTGTCCACAAACAAAACATTCCTGTTAGACAAGAGGAATTGAAAAAAAACTATTTTGTCAATGAAAACCGGTGTGTGTGTCTCTCTCTGCTGGATGTCCCTCTCACTCTCTGCTGAATGAATAAAAGAATTTTATTGAAAACGCATTTGCAATTGTCTGGAATTTACCTTGGTCCCTTTTAACTGTTTTTACGGTCTACAGTATTGCTTTGAGACGCCACTTTTAAAGGTGATATGTAAAATAAAGTTTTTTATTATTGTTATAGAGAAACATGATCAGATTTTCCCTGGTTCAGAAAAAAGATCTAAAGTGCTACACATAACTTTCTTAATTTGATGTATTTAAAACAGTGAACTACTGCAGGTGTAACATAACATTCAGAAATACAATCACATATTTGACAAATAAAAACAATTACAATCTAATCCTTCCACGTTTGATCCCAAAATCCCAAGAAATATAAATCATGACGGGTAGAAAGCTATGCTGAAAGTTTATTAAGATACTTAGAAGACAAAGATACTATATCAATTTATGTTGCATTAGTCTGATTATGATTATAAAAAACACATATAATTAAACATGCGTTTGCGATTTAAATCAAAACACGATTTAAATCAATGTAAATGTTTATCTTGTAACGCATACTGTCCAGCCTCCATTTCTCTATAAAAATTTACTCTATTACAAATGTACAATTTGTTGATAATAGAAATGTTAGGTTCTCTAAAGCTTTGTGATAGTTGACCCACCAAGGCAGCAAAAGATCAGCTGCACTGGTAAGATGCGACACCGAAGATATGATTAATAACCTTTTAAATCTGAAGGGAGATCTGAAGGGATCATCCCCACCACACACACACATAATAGAAGTAGGAAGCAGAAGCAGGGACCATTGTCAGAAGGGAAGAAGGTGACTATTCATTGTTATCAAAAATGACTTAGAAATTGATCATGTTGTGATATTTTGAAATATAAAAGTCCATTGATTGTCCATAATATTGCTATTCTATTTGTTCGAAGAAATGTTTGTTAAAAGAAAAGTCACAGGACCCGCTGGATTTGAACACACAACCCGTGAGTTGGTAATCGGGCACGTAGACCAGTGGGCTACAAGGGAAATCGCATGAAGCGAGAGGCGAAACAGCCCTACACAGCCCTGTCGCAGTACACGAATATAATCATATCGTTATTAATTTCTTTAGATACGCGATTCCATATTATATTGGCAGAAAAGCTTAAAACTACCACTTTTTCACACGCTATTTCACATGTTAGTTAAATACTTCGATGCTTAAAATGTTTAGGGAGAAATGGAATACTGGTGTGTATTTTTTCTTTAAAGTACTGATTCCTGGAATCTGACTGGCTGACATCCTTCTGAAGTGGTTCCATAATATCTGGTATACGGAAAAGAAAGCATTGATAAAAAAGCCTGGATTCTCATGTATCTGATACAAGTATCTTTTAATACAGTCTTTGCTGTGCTCTTGAGGATCCTTGTGATATTTTGAGCTCTAGTTGAATGATAAGTTTAGAAATTAGATTAGAAATTATGAAACGCCCTGTTAAAAGCAAGGAAGTTTTTATGCCAGTTGAAGTAAAACAAAATGTTTGACAAAGTATGGCTTGGACAGATTCCAAGTGCTTGTACAAATGTACTAAAGAAATTATACTTTTAGTATACAGCTTGTCCAAAGTCATCCATTATTAATACTATTAGTAATATCTTCGGTAAAAGCTTTGATGCATAAATATTTCTGATAAAGGTAGGTTGTGTACTTTTGTCCAACTGAGCAATCTTGCTTTCATAAAATCTACCAACATTTTAATGATTGATGATTAACATGCTGTAATACACAGTTTAAATTTAAAAGCTCAAATGCTGTACATGAGAGGTTAAGCTCCCCCTGGCGGTTTTACAAGGTGATGCTGGATACTTTCCGGCATGACATCAAATGATGCGATTAACCCCGTGATACTGCGTGATACAGCGACACGCCCACCGGGGTATGCCGCGAAATACCCCGCGAATGGCTGCATCTGTACATAAAAGTATTACATTTTTATGCATAAATTAATATTGTTAATGATGTACAGACACGTTTTTTGGTTTCAGCTACAAAAGTTTTCCTTTACTTACATGAGTCCATACTAATATTATATATATATTTAAAGTACTAATAAAACAGATTAAATTTAATTAAATGAGCAGTGAAACTCATTTCAGCATTCAACATGGTAAAACACCACTTTATACTTCTGTTTGCTTATGGCTAATGCATGTTTTCATGCATATCCTATATATTTTATTTTTTTCCCCAAAATTCTAGTTAATTTTAAAAAGTAATCCCTTATCCAATTTACATCTAACTTTAAAGGATTGTTTTTTTAAGCATTGTTACACCTGTTGAAAGGGGCTATTAAGGTCTTGGGATTTAGGGATAATGGTAAACAAAATGAATTATTGGGGACAATAATATTTTTTTAAAGGGGAAGATAATGTTACAGTTAGATGGGGGGTCATCAATATCTGACTAGTTTCAACAGTTCTTAGTAGCTTAAAAGCAAGAAATTAAGTAAAGTGTTTGGTAAGCAGAGGGCTGAAACATTGATCAAAGGAATCACTTGGTTTGTGTTGGTTAATTTAGTTCTGGGTAGATTATTAAGGATAATTTATTGCTGAGGAACAGAGGATGAAAAGGCAGGTAGGCAGAGAGAGAGGGAAGGATATGGGAAGAGACAGAAAGACACAAGGAGATTAGTCAGGTGAGAGGTAGTTGTTCCAGTCTGTCTCTAAAGACCAGATTCTAGTTAAATATTCATTTTTTTCATGAGAGCTTGCCATTCTGTTGTTTTTAATAATAATAATAATAATTGCTTACACTTATATAGCGCTTTTCTGGACACTCCACTCAAAGCGCTTTACAGGTAATGGGGACTCCCCTCCACCACCACCAATGTGCAGCATCCACCTGGATGATGCGACGGCAGCCATAGTGCGCCCGAACGCTCACCACACTTCAGCTTTCAGTGGAGAGGAGAGCAGAGTAATGAAGCGAATTCATAGATGGGGATTATTAGGAGGCCATGATTGGTAAAATGGAAATTTGGCCAGGACGCCGGGGTTTCACCCCTACTCTTTTCGAGAAACGCCCTGGGATTTTTAATGATCACATTAAAGTCAGGACCTCAGTTTTGTGTCTCATCAGAAGGATGGCACCTGTTTACAGCATAGTGTCCCCATCACTAAACTGGGGCATTAGGACCCACATGGACTGCAGGGTGAGCGCCCCCTGCTGGCCCCACTAACACCTCTTCTAGCAGCAACCTTAGTTTTTTCCAGGAGGTCTCCCATCCAGGTACTGACCAGGCTCACACCTGCTTAGCTTCAGTGGGTTGCCAATTGTGAGTTGCAGAGTGATTTGGTTGCTGGAATCAGTTTTTTTTTTTAGGAAACTGATTTCCTGTATCAAGAATCCTTAGGTTAAAAATTACCTCTCCTGGTTAGTAAAATATTTTTTAGAATAGGGAGATAGGTTTCCCATTCACTTTGTACTATCTGGATTTATAAAGAGAGAGATTTAACTGTAGGTCATATTCTGTTTAGTTTAGAATACAGGTTTATTTATTTTCCTGCCCGGTGTAGGTGTTATATAGGATCTTTGAATACTTGGTTTTTCTGGTTAGTCAGGATATACTGTATGCCTCTGGGATGCCTTGTTTGTAAATAGGCTATCTTGTATGTTGTATGTTTATGTTGTGTGTTGTTTAGTGTATTTTTTTGTCATGTCATTTACCAAAATGCTTTATACCATATGGTGTTGCAGGAAGCCGGACCCTACCCATCAAGCAACAAGTGCAAGGCAGGGTACACCCTGGATGGGGCGCCAGTCCATCGCAGGGCAAATTCAAGCCAATCATACATGGGGACAAATTGGAGGCCACGGTAAAGGCCAAGGGGGGAAATTTGGCCCGGACACCAGGATAACTCCTTACTCTTATCAAGAAATGCCTGGTAATCTTTAATGACCACTGAGAGTCAGGATCTCGGTTTAACATCTCATCCAAAAGACGGTGCCCAATACAATATATTGTCCTTGACACTATAATGGGGCATTAGGACCCAGAAAGACCGCATGGTGGACACTCCAGTTGGTCCCTCTAACACCGCTTTCAACAGCAACCATAGTTTCCCAGAAGGTCTCCCATCCAGGTAATGACCAGGCTTAACCCTGATTAGCTTCAGTGGGTAGCCAGATGAGAGCTGGAGGGTGATATAGCTGCTGGCTATATTTTATTGTCATTATTAGTAAATATTTGTTCAACCCCATGTGTCTGATTTATTACTCTTTCTCAAATGAGTAATAAAAACTCAAATGTAACAAACAACTCAAGTGCCTCTAATTATATAAACTGCTTGGGTATTAACTTTACAATTTTGGGGTTATGAAAATTCATTCCATTATTGCTTATCCTGCTTGATCTATTTTGGTAATTTATTATTTTTCTACCCCATTATTTCTATCAAAATATTTCACCAAGACTGATGACAAGTTACAAAAATGCAGAAAAAACATGTAGTATCTGTATAAATGACAAATACCATTTTGAGTGTATTGCCATGACTAAAATATAACATCCAAAAGCACTTTAAGTACTAATTTTAAGACATTCTTAGGGGAAATGTTAAAGACTCCAGTACCATTACCTAGTAAGAGCAATGAGTCACCAAAGAAGGTAATTCTAAACTTCTCATCCTTTCATCACATCTTTCATTATCCTTTTATCTTTTTAAGTTTCTCAAGTGTGGAATTCAGGATTGTGAATATTAAATTAATCTTGAGTTTCAAACTAACTGTACAGCAATTTTTAACTAGACCTTCTCAGTTCATGATATTTTGCATGGCTTTTAACAATTCTAACAAAATAATTCTAAAATAAGTAAATTCCATTTAGTATTGTATGAATTAACAAGTAACAGTTAAGTCCATGATGATCAAATAATAAGTGTAAACACATTTTGGCAGTTAAATCTTCTTAAGGTGTCACTATATATTAAATCATTTTCAACAAAACACATTTTATTCTTCAGTGGTTTATTTATTTTTGTTACATTTGTCCTTTGGAAATAATATTTTGAAACACAAGAAATGTATCACTCTGTATGTCTTCAGTAAAAATAAAATACAGATTTTGGATACTTAAATATTTTCAGTATAATTTTAATTAATTTATCATCACTGATAAACATAATTGGCACTATTGCATAAACACTAAATTGTTACTGAGAGAGTTTATTGGGCACAAGTGATGAAGTAATTTAACCTACTAATGTCAATCCTGTTAAAAATCGAATAAAAACACAGACTGACAGCACGAAATTGATTAAGTGTTATATTGATCAACCATACTCACTGGTCTTACTGTGTACTCTTCTGATGTGACAACTTTCTAGCAGGACAATGCACATACAGTGCCTTGCGAAAGTATTCGGCCCCCTTGAACTTTTCAACCTTTTGCCACATTTCAGGCTTCAAACATAAAGATATAATTTTTTTATTTTATGTGAAGAATCACCAACAAGTGGGACACAATTGTGAAGTGGAACGAAATCTATTGGATTTTTGAAACTTTTTTAACTAATAAAAAAATGAAAAGTGGGGCGTGCAAAATTATTTGGCCCCCTTGCGTTAATACTTTGTAGAGCCACCTTTTGCTGCGATTACAGCTGCAAGTCGCTTGGGGTATGTCTCTATCAGTTTTGCACATCGAGAGACTGAAATTCTTGCCCATTCTTCCTTGCAAAACAGCTCGAGCTCAGTGAGGATGGATGGAGAGCTTTTGTGAACAGCAGTTTTCAGCTCTTCCCACAGATTCTCGATTGGATTCAGGTCTGGACTTTGACTTGGCCATTCAAACACCTGGATACGTTTATTTGTGAACCATTCCTTTGTAGATTTTGCTGTATGTTTGGGATCATTGTCTTGTTGGAAGATAAATCTCCGTCCCAGTTTCAGGTCTTTTGCAGACTCCAACAGGTTTTCATCCAGAATGGTCCTGTATTTGGCTGCATCCATCTTCCCCTCAATTTTAACCATCTTCCCTGTCCCTGCTGAAGAAAAGCAGGCCCAAACCATGATGCTGCCACCACCATGTTTGACAGTGGGGATGGTGTGTTGAGGGTGATGAGCTGTGTTGCTTTTACGCCAAACATATCGTTTTGCATTGTGGCCAAAAAGTTCGATTTTGGTTTCATCTGACCAGAGCACCTTCTTCCATATGTTTGGGGTGTCTCCCAGGTGGCTTGTGGCAAACTTTAGACGAGACTTTTTATGGATATCTTTGAGAAATGGCTTTCTTCTTGCCACTCTTCCATAAAGGCCAGATTTGTGCAGTGTAAGACTGATTGTTGTCCTATGGACAGACTCTCCCACCTCAGCTGTAGTTCTCTGCAGTTCATCCAGAGTGATCATGGGCCTCTTGGCTGTATCTCTGATCAGTCTTCTCCTTGTCTGAGCTGAAAGTTTAGAGGGACGGCCAGGTCTTGGTAGATTTGCAGTGGTCTGATACTCCTTCCATTTCAAGATGATCGCTTGCACAGTGCTCCTTGGGATGTTTGAAGCTTGGGAAATCTTTTTGTATCCAAATCCGGCTTTAAACTTCTCCACAACAGTATTACGGACCTGTCTGGTGTGTTCCTTGGTCTTCATGATGCTCTCTGCGCTTTCAACAGAACCTTGAGACTATCACAGAGCAGGTGCATTTATACAGAGACTTGATTACACACAGGTGGATTCTATTTATCACCATCAGTCATTTAGGACAACATTGGATCATTCAGAGATCCTCGCTGAACTTCTGGAGTGAGTTTGCTGCACTGAAAGTAAAGGGGACGAATAATTTTGCACGCCCCACTTTTCATTTTTTTATTAGTTAAAAAAGTTTCAAAAATCCAATAGATTTCGTTCCACTTCACAATTGTGCCCCACTTGTTGGTGATTCTTCACATAAAATAAAAAAAATTATATCTTTATGTTTGAAGCCTGAAATGTGGCAAAAGGTTGAAAAGTTCAAGGGGGCCGAATACTTTCGCAAGGCACTGTACCTACGCTGCTTGTGTAATAATTGCTTTCTTGAGAGATGACTATGCCACAGTAATGCTGTGAATAACCTACTCACCACATTTGAGCACCCTTGAATATCTGTTAAAAAACACTGTGATGCTGTGTGAATCCTAGGGCTTAGAGACTAGTGACCAAGGCTCTATAAGATAAATGGGGCACAAAACCCACAAGAAAACATTTGCATCCTGGTGCAAAGTATCCATTACAGATGTATCACCTGTATTGCTTTAAATAGTGGCCATACATGTTAAGAGCCTGTGAATTTCATAACAGACTGCCTTGTTGATCAACCCTTTTAACAACAAAATTGATCAACATTTTACCTGTTCAGTAATATTCAGTATAATGTCCCCGCATCTGTTACAAAAAAAATAGTGATGTGATGCACAGTATATTTATCAATACATTTCTGTTTTTATCACTTTTAACCTATATCAACAATATTATTAACCAAAATGTGCATGTGTTCAGAAAATCAGATATATTTTATGTAAGATGATGTGTTTTGTGAACATTTACAAGAACGAATGAACAAATATATACATATCCATATATCTATATATGAAATAACAAACTTAATGCTTTTGATACATTTAATACTTGTGACAGCCACAGGCTGCTAATGCTATCATCAATAGGATGGTGAGCACCATCTTGTGTTACTGAAGATAACTGATGTTAAAACTGTAAATAAATTATTTAAAATAAATTTATATAAATATAAAAATTAATTAGTGAGAATGCTCTCTGAAATAAATGATTATTTAACTCTGTTAGGAAAGTACTTGTTTACATCATAAAGTATTTATTAAGAGTATAAAAATCATGGTTTGATCATTAAAAATAATTTGTTTCTTTTTTTAAACATTGATGTAATTTGAATGTTGTCTAAATAAAGCTGCCAGAATTATTGATTTTTTATTTTAATTGTATAACACGTATTTAGTGTTTTTATTCAAGTGTGCAACAAAAAATCTATGTGTAATCGAACTGCAAGGGATATTTCCATCAGAGGAATGTAACAAATAAAGAATGCTGAAGCACAGACAAAAACATGGTTTTAGATATGTCTTATAGTCATTTAAAATGCTTTAAAATATATTTTAGCTAACTTATTAACACTTGTACTCTTGTATTGTATGTTTTTGTACTAGATGTCCTCAGTTTTTCTATAGTCAATAACTATAGGTCTTTTAAATATGCAAACATATTTACATATTTATATTTGCTATAAATGTAAGGAATTGATAATTTAAAATTTAAAATAGATGTTGTTTACTTCATTGAGTGTATAGTACTGTTTTTATATTGTATAGTGTAAGTATTGACCACTCAAAATGCATATAATAAAATATAATGCAGAATTTTTCTTAACCTATTACTTATTTGATTCAATACAATATTTTTTAGTACAATACAAAAACACATTTACAAAAAAAAACATTGGAAAAGAAACAATTAAAAGAAATATGTAATGTTTGCCTATTTTCTTGCAAGATCCCTGACATGTAGTAGTTTATATCATATTTTTTTAGTGATTGGGGTATTTTTGGTAAATTTATTATTTCTTCACATTCCCGGGGTTTTGATTATATACTGATGGAAAAAAGGAACACCTCCTCCTCCACACTCTGGCTCTCCCGTCTGTGTGGAACAGGCTTAAGAGTGACTCATCCATGAAGAGGACCTGACACCACTGCTGATGAGTCCATCGCAGCCTCCGTCTGGCCCAAACCAGTCGGGTGTGACATCAGGGAGGTGTGAGTAGAGGGCCTCTGTTGGGTTGCCTTGCTTTAAGGCCAGCAACATGGAGCCTCACTGTCCTTTCGCTGATGTGGGCGTGTCTGCCAGAAGTTTCAGCAGCAGTACAGGTGGCAGTTCTGAAATGATCTCTCAGATGGACCACTCGAATGTGCTCTGGTGAGGTCACTCGAAGGCGACCAGATCTTGGGCCATCATCTGTCTTGCCGGTCTGCTGAAACCTTCTCTGCAGTTGGGACATAGTAGAGTGGCTTACTCCAAAGTGTCTGGCAACGCTGGCAGATGACCTGCCTGCAGCATGCCAATGGACCTCTTCCTTGCTTTCGGTGACATTTGAGGCATTATGGAATGCACAGAAAACTGACTAAGTGTGGCCTATTTCTTGCAGTGACCTAAGCTTTGAATTAAGGCCTTTTTAAAGGTAACCTGATCCGGCATTGTTCCATCTGGACCTCATTGGGTAAAAGTGCACCTAACAAGCATTTGTGTAATTGGCAAGTTGCAATGGCTCACTGCACAAGTTGTATTGTTGGTCAGAGGGCTTAAAACAAATTGACAACTTTTTGTGAAAGTACATAAGCTATAACTATAGTATTCTCATTCCAGAAAATGTTGCATTTCTTTTTCCATCAGTATTAATAAATACTTTACAACTATGTGCTTAGTTACCTTCTATTTTAAGTTTGTCATCAACTTTGTGATGAAAGAATTTAAAGGATTGATCTCATTGTAATTATTGGGGAATTAAACAAACATACAATATCTCTTGAAAGGATTTATGCTTGTTGTAGTTTGATGATTTAATTAATAAATTGTCTTACTGGTAATATTCAGAACATAACCCACAGTAGCAACATAATTGAAAGCACATTCAGATCGGACTGTAATCTTTTGAAACAAATGTATATAAATTAATTAAATACATAATTATATTTAATATTTTATTTATATACTTTTACCTTATTTATTCCATCAGTCTGCTATCTGTACTTATAGAAATTTTATATTGCTGTGTCCTGATTACTTCTTTTTACTGCTTTAGCACTAAAAGATAAAAACCTGCAGTAAAAACACAAAATAATTTTGTCATGCATTGCTTCACTGCTCATTCAGATCTATCCTCCTTCAAAAACCAAATAACAGTATTAGCTCCAGAAAGATATTAGTATCTCAGCAGACCATAAATACTGCAATCTGATTAACAAATAATGTGCCTAGTGCCATTTTAAGACAGATTGAGAGTACCTTTATAAGGCATGACAATATCCACAAATTGTACTGTAGTGCCTTGACATTTGTTGTAATATGCTTCAGCATAAAGTACTCTCATTTACGAGTTTTTGCAACAGTCTACTTGACTACTAGTGAAAATGGGGGAGGCTATGCTATATCCATCAAAGATGCTGTTTTCATTATTAAGGTGTTTAGTCAACACCTACCACAGGATTGTCAAAATGACAACCACCAGTCTTATGAAGTAACTGAAGAAGATTACATTTTCTGTGATTACCATATTTTGCTTGGTGTATAGTTCTCATCAAGAAGCTGGGATGCCAGGACCTTTTAAACTTAATACTGTCTGTTATCTGATTGAAATTCATCATAGCATCATTTTGCCAAGGACAATAGTACCCCTTGCAGCTTTTGCTGTGTGATTCATATATCCAGGGAAATGCAGAGGAGCTCACTGTATCAGCTTTCTCTCTGATTTGATTTGGTCTTTATCTGTTTGTGGGTGATAACAGATTTATCCAGCTTGGCAGCTAAATCTGAATTCTGATTCTTAAAAGGATGAACACACATGCCAAAGAGCCTTTGGTGTACTGTCATTGATGTGGCTTCTTTTACAGTCAAAAACTTTGTTTTTCCAATCAGCATTTCAGTGACTGTTTGAATTGCAAAATAAAATACATCCAAACCATATAAAAATAAAAGATAAAGAAACAAAGTGTGAATCACTAACACCTCCTCTATTTGTGTACTGAATTGATTTCTTATCGCAGTTAACACCACAATATTTTATAACATAACAAATAATTCAGTTTCCAGATACCTGAAATACTGAATTTAAGTTAATCTAATTGATTTGGCAAATTCCAAAAAACAAGATGTTTTAAATACGTCATGGTCTCTTTATAGCTTTATGTCTTGATTTTATTTTACATTGTGATGTGAAAGTTTGCATAATAACTACCAGACAGCAAAATCTTTCAACCTTTTTGCTATTTTTTTATGCAGAGTTTTCCTTGGCGACTCTTTCTCATTGGAAGGTCGTCACATGAAAATCCTGGAGTGTGAAAAAGGGGATAAAACCTAAAGCTTTGCTCAGGCTTCAGTACTGTCTTGGTTTACTTTCAAAGGGTTTCATTTTAATTACTTGTTCAAGCTTGTTTGAGTTTGCTGTGGGTTTGTTTTCAGTGGTTTAAGAAACAACACTACTGTGCACTTCAGTCCAACTAATCCAATCCAATTAAACCCAAGAAAAATAAAATCAAAGCCACTGTAGCATATACAAGGAAACTGAATACCTTGAGACAAAACTGAATGCTTAAAATGAATATATGCTGAAGAAAGATGTTTTGAAGAGCTGAAAGTTGACAGAGCTACTGGAAGGTCTCCAGTTTGGAACTTTGTACGAATAATGTTTATTTTAAAATTAATGTATTGAGAAGTATTCTAAAATATCCGCAAAGTTACTTTAGAAACAAAATAATAAATTTGGGTGTTTTTAATTGATGTGTTTTGCCCTCTCTTTTCCTTACTTTCAGTTGGTATTTTATATGTTCATATTATATTTCTCCTAGCATTTTAAAGTATTGTCTTGAAAAAAATTACAGTTTTGTAAGGTAAAATTATAACTGCAGGGTTGCAGGGATGAGTTCTGTTTCCCGGATCAGTAGAAGGCAGAGTTGTCATAGTCCTTGTAAATAATTGTATATATAAGGAGTAGACATGATTGTGTTTGTAAATAATTGTGAATAAATAATTGTCTCTTAAAGTCTATTCCATTATTACTCCTCACAGTGCCAAGTACCAAAAACAATATTTTCTCACATGTCACTCTATTTTCCCTGGGAAACAGGAGGTACATGATTATTAAGTTTTATCATTTGTTGCACAGCAAGCTGGTGTCAGGACCTTATTTTCACATTCTTTTTAGAATTTCAACCTTCTTTATTCAATTATTCAAACCCCTTAGCATGTAATATTATTTTTCCAAGGGCGTTGATAAAGTCAACCCATTGGACTTCTTCAGTCTCCTCTCATTTATAACAGTCCTTATGTTCAAACAACCTTGAGAATTCAGCATGTGCTTCCATAGTATTATATGAGTCACACAAGACTACAAATCCTCAGGGTTGGTGAAAAGCACAGTAAGGTCTGTGATTTCTCAGACCTGTTTTAAATTTTATCAAGAACAGTACTAAATTATAAAGTAATCATAGTTTAAGGCACTGGTTCAAGGCAATTTAAGCTCAGTTTCAAAATGTATAATGGAGCAAGTCATCTGAGATATTTTTTTTGGAATTATAACTGTCAAGGAATAAAAGAGAGGTGGATTTGTATACCTTTTGGTTTCCACAAGGCGGCAGCAGTGAAAACAAAAATGTTTGTATTTTAATTCAAAATGATAGGTGTTTTTTTAGTTATACAGAGGCTACTCATGAATACCATATTCCACAATGATGAGTTTTCCTGTTAAATCAATGTTAATCAATGCTGAATTCCTCCTCGCAGGAAAACTGGGCAAGAGAATGCCTGCATTAGTTATTATAGATGAACCCAGACTAACTGATAGCAATTTGTTCCCACATTCCTTATCTGGCCATTGCCAGTGGTGGCCCATCAGAATATCAAGAAACATAATGCATAGACAAATTCTGATGCTTGTCACTAGGTCAACATTTTAAAGATTATAAGCTTACTGCAACGTTTCAAATCAGTGATGCTCACAATATATGTCTGAACATTACTGAAGTACCCTTTACACATACAGTGGGTGTAGAAAGTATTGATCCCTACTGGATGGTACCTCCTTTTATTGTGTTACAACCTGAAAACTGGAAAGATTTACATTTTTTGCCCCTTTTGTTCCAGACAACATCCTCCTCAATATCAATGTGTTTAAAAGCTTGGAGATAAAAATATGAACAACTTAAAAAAAACTTTTAGAAAAGTATTCACTTGCTTAGCATTAACACTCCTTGTTAATGTTGTGGAGTTGCTTTTCATTGTCAAAATAGAGGGAAGAATGGATGGAGCAGATCCAGATATATGCAGATCCTGAAGCAAAACCTGGAACAGTCTGCAAAAGATCTGTAACTGGGAAGAAGATTCATATTTCATTAGGACAATTACCTAAAACACAAAACCAAAGCAACTCTTGAGTTGCTTAGAAAGAAGGTGCAAGTTCCTGAGTAGACCAGTCAAAGTCAAGACTTAAGTCCCAGAGAAAATCTGTGGCAGGAACTGAAGATTGCTATACACTACTCCCCCATTAATCTGCAAGAGCTGGAGCAGTTTTGCAAGAAAGTGTGGGCAAACATGAAACCTACAAATTATGAAAAGATGGTTATAATATACCGCAAGAGACTTGAGGCTGTTATTGCTCCAAAAGGGGGAGCAACTTATATTTAGTGTCTCCAGGGGGGTTTCTATATTTCACAAAATGTTCTTTTACAATAAAAATGATTATGCCCTATCAAAATGTTAAGTATGTTTTGTTAAACATGTAGTACAAAACATACATTCTGTTCAAATATGTTGCTATTTGAGTTTGTAACAAAGCAAAATGGTAGCGTTAAAAGTAATTAATTCACATTAATAACACATTAATTAATGTGTTAATTCAGTCAGGACTGGAACTTAAACTTTTCCTTGGACTGAAATGAGTTGAATATTTCTGCTTAATGAATGTGCATAAGTCAACTTATGCTGTTCACTATTCTAGAACAGACCAAGTGAAAAAATATTACTATTGTTTTCATATCAAATTAGCTTTTATATAGAATTCTATTTATATAGAATTTAAAATGCAATGTAAAAATGGCACTTTCTCATTAAACAACCACCAAAAGAATCAACTATTAATAACAATAATCTGTAAAAAATATTTTCTCAAAAACCTTTTAATTGTTGTTATGATTCCTTTGTAGATAATGATTGACAGTACTCAATAATCATTTATGGAGCCAAGGTGGAGTGGTTAATGTATATAGTATTTCAGTTCAATGCTTCCTTGTTCTGAAACTTTAGCGAAACAAAGTGTTGTGCTTCATGCCATATACTCGCCTTCCATCTCCTCATGAAGCAAACTAAACAAACTTTAACATCAAAATGTGATGTCTCGTCCTGTTAGCAAATAGAACCTACATTGCTGTGATGCCACCTTTAAAGATGTACACTAAGGCTCTAATTTTGAATTTTCTTTTTCGACCTGTATAATGTTTAAGTCAAATTTTCGATTGACAAGAGAACTTAAAAAACCTTTGAAGGTGACTTTCATGTGATATATTTGCTTCTTTCTTTTTTTTGTTTTTAATATTTTGAGTAGGTTGTATAAATAACACATTTAACATAAAACATGGATAGTTTTAAACAACACATTAAATACTAGTTGCTTTAAAAGCAACAAATTCTGAAAACGTTTGCAGTGGTCTGAATACTTTTGCAAGGCACTGCATGTGATCAAAGCTTGAATTTTACTTAATGACCCTGATCACACACTGTGAGTATGGCCATATAAAACAAATGGCAACACTGATAAGAAAATTAATATTTAATTATCAGACATCACTGCATGTTCATTAACCTGGCATCAATCTTGTTTCATTTTGTTTGTCAAAGGCAACAGTGTTCATTAATGTGAGAAATATATTTATATAACATAAAATCTAATGTACCATTTTATTGTTCTTAGCATGCTCTACACAAATAATAATAATATGTATTTGAATGTCAGTTCTATAGAACTTTGGAGTTATCACTGTCTACATCCATTTCAATTTTGAAAAATGATGCACTTTCTGTATATTTGTATAATATACTATTTATAGTGTTTTAGACTATATCAATTATAAAATGCTAACTCAATAGGTTATTTATGTGTAGATTATAGACATAATGTGACTTTATTTTATTTTGTAATTGTAATTGTGAAAGCCTGTGATATTATGTGTAGAAAATGATAGGGGTCAGATATTTTAAATTACAATGTTAAAATTAATTAAAATATAACTTCAGAATAAAATATCAAAAATGTAATTGTAAATATTGAAATAATGTAATTAAGCACACAGCAAGAAATTTGTGCAAAGATGATATTAGGATGTACAGATTCAGCCCTTCAAAATGCGTGGAGTGTTTCGTGGTACACCGCGGTGGGCGTGACG
The DNA here is from genome assembly GCF_040954835.1 of Lepisosteus oculatus. Taxonomy (NCBI): domain Eukaryota; kingdom Metazoa; phylum Chordata; class Actinopteri; order Semionotiformes; family Lepisosteidae; genus Lepisosteus; species Lepisosteus oculatus. Next base: position 9,549,922 of record NC_090710.1, read on the forward strand.
AAGTATCACGCGGTACATCGCGTCATTTGACGTCATGCCGGAAAGTATCCAGAATCACCTTGTAAAACCGCCAGGAGGAGCCAATAAAGCTTAACCTCTCATGTACAGCATTTGAGCTTTTAAATTTAAACTGTGTATTACAGCATGTTAATCATCCATCATTAAAAAGTTGGTATATTTTATGAAAGCAAGATTGCTCAGTTGGGCAAAAGTACACAACCTACCTTTATCATAAATATTTTAATTATGCAGAAATATTTTATGCATCAAAGCCTTTACCGAAGATATTACTCATAGTATTAATAATGAATGACTTTGGACAAGCTGTAAACTCAAAATATTACGCTGGTCCACATTCTTTCTTACCGTCATTTTAAATGAAAATACTTGTATTTTTTTCTTTGACAAACACCACAGCATTTCGTTGATCTAACTAACAAGGACAGGACATTAGCTAGCCAATAAGATAAAGGAATGACTTTTTTTGCTAATTTCTTTAGCACATTTGTACAAGGACTTGGAATCTGTCCAAGCCCTACTTTGTCAGGCATTTTCTTTTACTGTAACGGACATAAAAACTCCCTTGCTTTTAACAGAGCGTTTCATTATTTCTAACTACGAAAATTATTTAAACTGCGACACTTATCATTCAACCAGAGCTCAAAATATCACAAGGATACTCAAGAGCACAGCAAAGACTGTATTAAAAGATACTTGTATCAGATACACGAGAATCCAAACTTTTTTATCTATGCTTTCTTTTCCGTATACCAGATATTATGGAACCACTTCAGAAGGGTGTCAGCCAGTCAGATTCCAGGAATCAGTACTAAAATACACACCAGTATTCCATTTCTTCCTAAACATTTTAAGCATCGAAGTCTTTAACTAACATGTGAAAAAGCGTGTAAAAAAGTGGTAGTTTTAAGCTTTTCTGCTAATATGGAATCGCATATCTAAAGAAATTAATAAAGATATAATTATATTCGTGTACTGCAACAGGGCTGTGTAGGACTGTTTTGCCTCTGCTCATGTGACTTCCCCAGTAGCCCACTGGTCTACGTGCCGCACTAGTAACTCACAGGTTGTGTGTTCAAATCTAGCCGGCACTGTGATTTTTCTTTTAATAAACATTTCTTTGAAAAATAGAATAGCAATATTATGGACAATTAATTGACTTTTTATATTTCTAAATATCACAATATGTTCGAATTTAAGTCATTTTTAATAACAACCAATAGTCACCTTCTTTCCTTCTGACAACTGTCCCTGCTTCTGCTTCCTGCTTCTATCGTGTGTGTGTGTGTGGGGGAGATCCCTTTAGATCTCACTTCAGATTTAAAAGGTTATTAATCATATCTTCGGTGTTGCATCTTCCCAGTGTAGCTGATCTTTTGCTGCCTGGGTAAACTATCACAAAGCTTTAGAGAACTTAACTTTTCTATTATCAACAAATTGTAAATACGACGTTTACATTGGCATTATTAATTTTTCACTTGAGTGTATGGAGGATTGTCAGCTGTCACTGAGAGTAGACCCCCCCTCTTAGGCTGCGCAAATGATCTTTTAAATTTGGAGAAATGGAGGCTTTATAGTATGCATTACAATGTAGACATTTATATCGATTTAAATCGCAAATGCGTGTTTAATTATACCTATTTTTTTATTCACAGACAAATGCAACATAAATTGTTATCTTTGTCTTCTAAGTATCTTAATAAACTTTCAGCATAGCTTTCTCCCTGTTTAGATTTATTTTTCTTGGGATTTTGGGATCAAACATGGAAAGATTAGAATGTAATCGTTTTTATTTTTTAAATACATTTTAGAAAAGTGTAATCTATACTAAAAAGCTGTACACCACCTGCTTTTGGGTTCGGATAGGACGGACACAAGAACTCAGACTTGCGGAGTTAAAGATGTCTTTATTTTTCTTCTCCGTCACCACCTGACAGCCCGGCTCTCCAGCACCCCCAACCAGAGACAGATATCCCCGCCCGCCAACACCGCGAGCCAACACACAGCCTGTACGCCCGAGAGAAAGAGAGAGAAAGAGAGAGTGTAACACCCAGGGGTGCAGAAGCAGGATCCTCAAGAGATCAACAAAGACAACAGAAAAAGATATGTGTAAAGTATAAGATACTGTCCATGGGAATCCAAGCTTTTTTATCCACGCTAAGTAGTCTTTAAAATTTCTTCATTATACAGTGAAGTCAAAATTCCGGGATGTGCCCATGTACGCTGGGCAAACATTCCGAGGTAAAATTCTTCAAGCACGGGGGTACCTTTAAAATGGAGATAATGGCAACGAATATTTTTGGTGCGCCCTCTCTTTAAAGCCCTGGCCAAATATGAAGACAGTACGTACAGTTATAATTCAAACTGAATTAAAAACTACACATCCCAGTTACCATGGTGCTGCTTGTGATCATTGCGTTTAACCAATGAAACAGGATGAAAAATCAGTCACATAACTTTGGGGCTGAGTTTCGAAAACTTAACCTATCAGCAAGACAGCAAAGACATTTTTCCAAGAAAGTTTAGCCTTTGTCACTAATGAAACCACTAAATAAAGACATAAATATAGAACATGACTTTTATATTTCTAAATATCACAACATGTTCAAATCCAAGTCATTTTTAATAACAATGGGTAAACTGGGAAAATTATCACAAAGCTTTAGAGAACTTAACATTTTCATTATCAACAAATTGTAAATACGACGTTTACATTGGCGTTATTAATTTTTCACTTGAGTGTACGGAGGATTGTGAGAGCAGACCCCCTCTAAGGCTGCTCAAACAATTTTTTACATTTTTATTAAGAAATGGAGGCTGTATGTGTTACAATATAAACATTTACTGTCAAACTTTAAATCAACAGTTGATATAAAAACCATCTGTCAAAGTGCAATGAAATACAATATTGTTGTTGTTATTGTTGTTTTTATCCTGTAAAGCGTTTTGAGAAACCACCTTTAAAGGTGTTATATAAAGACGCTGATTCTTATGGAATGTGTTTTCTTTCTTTTTTTTTAGCATGTAATAAACTTATTACAGTACTTGATTCTTATGGATGCCCGGTTCTGCCGGGGATTCAAAATAAAACATGGAATCGCGTGTCTAAGTAAATAGCAGTATAACTTTATCCAAGCACAAACAGTAGCATGTTACATTATTAATTTGGGTGTCTCCTCTAGCCAGAATGCGCTTAATTGCATTTTGAGCGCGGTTTTTGACTTTTTTTAAAATTGCAACCCATAAATAAGATGATACTGTTTAGACTTTTAATTATTTTAAACTATTACAGCAGCACAATGTGCTTTTCATGAAACCTCCTAGGGTAACGAAATGTCTTGCGTTATGCAGCTTTTCAGCTAAATACTGTATATTTATCGCTTACGCCTGACATAAGAGGTGCCCGATAAAAACCGGTTGAACAGCTCTGTTGAAGGTTTCGTGAAAAAGGAGGTTTTGTGAAAAAGCTACAGGAGTGCCAATCGCAATCGTTTTTATTTTTAATCGTTCAATGCAGATGGCTGGTGACATGTTCCCTAAGAGTATGGTAAATAAAAACCATTAATACGTTCATTGGAGTTTAAATAAAGTTGATGTTTTATCTTGGGGACTTCTAAACTGTGAAAACATGTGTCTGTCTTTCCATGGGGGGAAAGGAATCTGATCTGATATTCAAGGCCCTTTGGGTACGAAACTAAAAGAAGATAAACTCTCGCCCTCTCTCTCTCGGGGGGCTGGTCGTGTGTCTCTGTCTTGTCAGGGCACGGGAGAGTCGGCTGGCAGGTGGTGTAAAAATGCTTTTATTCATTCTTAATCAGACTCACATTCCCGAATGTGTGTGTGTGTGTGTCTCTCTCTCTCTCTACTGGTGTGAGATTGGATTACATCCAATAATCAAAAATGACACAATAACCATAATAACCATAATAACGAACAACCAACAAAAACAACCATATAAACAAAATACCAACAAAAAACATAACAACCACAATACAAAATCAAATATATCAAACCATTAAAGCAAAACCGTCCTCCAGTTATCAACAAATCTCAATATCTTGTACGAATTATTCGAAATACAAACCAAAAGCAGCCCGCAAACTCTCTCAAATTCTTCCAATTATCATCATCCCACCCCTTATGCAAAACCAAACCGTCCTCCCATCCCAGTTTATCCTCTTTATCATAAACAAAATCCATCTCAATTTTCAACATAAAGCATTACACAAAATCTATACCTCAACACTCCATATTAAACAATGATAATTCACAAACAGCCAGAACATGTAACTCCACATTCCCAAATAGACCTAATTTAAATAGCCCTGCCCCTTCTGCAAAACCAACATCCCTCCCCTGTTCTAGTAAATTAAGCTTCCCCCTTTTTAACTTCTTTTTCCTCACCTTCAACCTTATCGCTCCCCCTTTACTCTCACCATCTGATTAAGAATGATTAAAAGCATTGTATTTTTGTCTAGGTGCTGTTAAACTAAGCACTCTCTCTCTCTGCTGGCGTTTGTAATCATTTTTATTTTTAAATACATTTTAGCAAAATCTTAAGATTTCTATATTTATGTCTTTATTTAGTGGTTTCATTAGTGACAAAGGCTAAACTTTCTTGGAAAAATGTCTTTTATGTAAACCATATTTGCTATTAATTAATTTAGGGCTTACTGACAGAATTGCTGTTTTTTATGCATGCCAAAAAATTTCGGTGCCGTTGTCTCCACTTTAAAGGTACCCCAATGCTGGAAGAATTTTACCTCGGAGCGTTTGCCCAGCATACATAGACACATCCCGGGATTTTGACTTCACTGTGTAGTGAAGAAATTTTAAAGACTACTTAGCGTAGATAAAAAAGCTTGTTAGTTAGATCACCGGAATGCTGTGGTGGGTATTACTTTTTGTCGATGAAAAAATAAAGTAGTTCATTTAAAATGACGGTTGCAAGTAGTGTGGACCAGCGTAATACTTTGACTTTTACTGGTGGAGCTCATACAGCTGTGTCTGGATATCTTGGTCAAATATTTGGCTAGTGTGTATTGTCTGTTTGGGGTTCTATGGCATTCCACACGGTTGGGCAGCTTGTTCCCCCCTCCCGCTGAAGACTCGACCACTTGAAAATACCTGTGAAACCGGTTTAATTCGTCACAGCCAGCACTCCCACAGAGAGTGATGAAAAACACATGAAAGACTTTGGTGCTTAAAATGTTTAGGGAGAAATGGAGTATTGGTGTGTGACTTGCGGAGTTAAAAGCTGCCTTTATTTTCTTCTCCGTCACCACCTGCCAGCGAGCTTTCCCGCGCCCAGACCAAAGAGAGACACACGACGAGCCCTGCTAATAAAGCACCTTGAATTGAATTGAATTGAATTGAGAGGGGGGGGAGGGTGAGATAGAGAGACTGTGCTACCACTGCCAGTGGGGAGAAATGGAGAGAGGTGTACTTCCTACTGCACTGTGACAGATACTCTGGGATCAGAGAAACATTCTTCCCTAAACTCAGAAATCTAGTACCAGAGTTCCCACACCTGCCAGAATCACAACGGGTCCCAATCCTACTGGGAGAGGGAGAAGGGTACTTAGTTGAACTGGCAGCCCAGTATGTGATCTCCTGTCACAGCCTGAGGAACGGTGAGCCTGTCTCCCAATAATGCTCCTTCTGTCTACATTACATGTAAATATTCTATAATATGTAATTGTTGTAAATGTCTGTAATATGTCTGTAGACTTTATATTAATGTTATTTTTTGTTTTGTTTCATGTGAATTTCATTATTTTATTTGCTTTGGCAACACTGATTATATCCATCGGTCATGCTAATAAAGCACCTTGAATTGAATGGAGAGGGGGGGAGGGCGAGCAAACGAGTGAAAGAGAAACACCCAGAGGTGCAGAACCAGGGTCATGCTAAAGAATTGAATTGAGAGGGCGGGGGGGCGAGCAAGCGAGAGAGAGAGAGAAACCAGGGGTGCAGAACCAGTGAACTATTTACATATTAAAACTATTTCCCAAATTGAATATATGCTTTTGTATATTTATTGTCAATTAATTGTCCATAATATTGGTATTCTATTTTTTCAAAGAAATGTTTGTTAAAAGAAAAAGTCACAGCACCGGCTGGATTTGATCACACAACCTGTGGGCTATTATTCCAGCACAAAGACCAGCAGGCTACCAGGAAGGTCGCATAAGCAAGGGTGAAACAGCCCTACAAATACAGAATCAACAGACATTATACAGCGTGCATTACTGTGTTGCAGTATAAAGCAGAAAAGCTTAAAACTACCACTTTTTATACACGCTATTTCACATGTTAGTTAAAGACTTCGATGCTTAAAATGTTTAGGGAGAAATGGAATACTGGTGTGTATTTTTTCTTTAAAGTACTGAGACCAGCCAGATACTGTAATACTGTATGTTTATGTCCCAAAATTAATATCATTGATGTCCTTCATATGCATTATGCTCCTATTCGTTTTATGCTCAGCTACTAAGATTTCCCTTCAGTGGTAAAATTCCATATAAATATTCAATATTAAAAAGGTTTTTTTTGCATTTACTGAGACAATTATTAATTGTAGCAGTAAATCACAAAATTATTCTTTGATGGCTATTAGAAAACCAACCTTGCGGGATAACTCAGCAACATACACACACAGATACTAATACACGACACTACATTTATTAATACATAAAATGTGTATATAAACATAACAGATCTTAAGAGTGAGGGTCAGCAGAATACAAAAGATATATATTCAATCATGAAGAGTTACAAACCAGGAGAATCATACATTCAGTATACCATTCATTTATACCATTTCGTAAATGAACATTGATTACAACTTCTAAATTAGATACACAAAGGCAAGTACATCACTCATAGGAATCAAATTGATATCAACTGGGGTTGAGGTAACAGTTGAATTCTCGAGTTGTAATGCAAAATGTTGAATACTCATCCAATCTGTGTGGATTCAGATCTCCCATGGACACAAAGGAACAGCGGGAGGCTGTGGCAGCCTGGTGCCAGACAGTGGGCTCTCTGAAGACAGGCTAGTCAATCTTGGTTTAACTAGCAGAGATTGTGCACATGAAAAGTGACAGAGGGTCCAAACAAGTCACACTCTTTAGACAGGAAGGCCAGCTCATTCCCAATGTAGCGCTAGTCCTGAATCCTGAGATTCAGCTGTCAACAGTTCCGACCGTAGTTCACTCGTTGATCAGGCAAGCGTTTGCAGTGGGGTACCGGCGGTTCACGAGGGTTGCTGCTAGGCTAACCTCGGGCAGATCCTTTGGTTACACGTAGACAACCTCTGTTCTAGAGTCTTAGAACAAAGTAAAGTCCTGGCACTCCGACACACTGGCCGTTACGTGATTGTCCGAGATAAGTCTGAGAATGTCCTGGAGGAGCCACTTCTGGGCCTTGTGCTGCCTGTTTTATCTGGAATAACTACGGTTGTTCATTGGTTGAATGTTCCGTTGGCATTCACGTGGGGTTGTCCTGCCCTTCCAGTTCCTGATTGGCTGACCAAGGTGGAGGATGAGTAACCATGCTCTCTGAAATTAGGGTTGTAAACAACCTGGGATGCGACTCTCTCAAGGAATCTTCCAGACAGTAAGGTGCCAGAGATGACCATTTATTAGGGTTGCTGGAATATCTCAGCCTTGGAAGTTGTTCCTTATCAAGATATTCTATAAGATAGAAAAACAGCTTAAATGTGAACCAAATGGAATGGCCTCTCTGTATTCAGAACCACTGAGATGAGGAATAGAGAGAGACTGGCAAGGGAGCAGCAAACATAATTCCTGTATTTTTTATAAGCCTTGCCGCTACAATGGTAACTTTGCACTCTACCCACTGTTTATGGGAAAATGTCAATTTAATCTCTTAAACTAGCAAAATACATGGCAAATACTTTTTGCTTCAATATGGGATCCATTTCATGCAGCTGTCTGGATGTATAGGTGGACCTTAACTTAATTATTCATAAAATGACAATATGGAAGTTGCATAATACAATAAATGGTGACATGTTACATTTATTCTATGCAGAGAATCACAGCCATTAGTTACATGCTAGTGTTCAAAATAACATTGGTATTATTTTTAATCAATGATGCCAAAGTTTCATGCATGATGTAACCCATCTTATATCTGTCATTCAGACTTTGTCAAGAATGTACTGTATTTATAAATACATCAAAATACATTTGCTTCATTTAATCTCTTTACATGTTCATGCATGTTCAAATCCATTTAATATGGAATATTAATATGGAATTTTACAACTAAAGGGAAATTTTGGTAGCTGAGCATAAAAAGAACAGGAGAATAACATCTCTTAACATATCATCATAAACAACAATAACTTAGGAATCTAATTAAAACGTCTATTTATTAGACATGATGTTTTAGATGTCAATAACTTTGTGAAAAATGACACAGAGACTTCAAATATAGGCATTTTAAAGATTGCGATTTCTGAACATTTTCACAGCTTTTATTTAAACAATTTCAAGTACCTGGTTGCATTCTTAGAAACCTCAATAAAGTAAAAAAGTAGATCCCAGGTGTAAGCTAGTTCATAACATGAGAATGCATTATGCTACATTTTTTATACATCAATCAAAGCGTTCTGAAGTCTCTCAAAAATGTAAAAAGAATAACATAATATTGTGTGGCATGATGGGCAACTGATTATTTTAATTTTTAAAGAAAATCTAAAATAAGAAATAATGATGTGTCCCCACCTAAATTAGACATTACATGACTTTAAAAGCCATAAAAATGGGTTTAGATAGTTAACAAAACACCTTTGATGCAAAAAAATGGTAATTTTTCTTCCTAGTGATCAGCTTAGAATCTTTGTGTTAACTAAGTTATTGTTTACTTTTTATTTAAACGTTTAAAACACTTTAATTTTGAAAAAACAACACGTTTTGTACACCCAAAATCACGTTCTCCTCTCTACCTGTGGTGTAAAGCAGATCAGCAGGTCTTTTAGTAATCACACGAATGAATGAATCTCCAGACCATATCCAGGATACTCGGAAACGAGGAATAACTTTGTGCCTGCCAGCTAGCGCATTATCACCCTGCAAGTAGGGGCCAAGGGAAGTGGGCTGTAATATCACTCTCCATCAATACACATTCCCAATAGTCACTGATGTACATTTAGCCAAGTAATTCCTGGTTTAAATTCCTGTTTTTTAGAGACGAATGTGATTTTTTGAGTATATGTTTCGTGTTGTATTGGCAAAATTATTTTAAATTACAGCATTTACCAAGATTCTATGAATATAATGAGGAAGAAAAATCGCCTGCTTTTCGTGCATATTAAGTTGTGTTCATATCTATCTAAAAACAGATGCTCCAATCTCTCCACAATAAAGATGATAGTGTCATCAAACCAGCAGACAAAGGAGGCACTGTTGTGGTATGGCAAAAATACCTATATGTTAATGAAGCCTCCAAACAACTAACCAACACTTCCACCTACCTTCCTCTCCAACAGTGACTACGACCGCTGATCGAAGGACTTCCTTCATATATTAAGGAGACTAACCAACTTTTTAACGATTTCCAGTTTCAGGGCCCAGAATGTTAAATTTTTACCATGGACATCACATCTTTGTACACTGTCATTTCCTACAATTATGGTCTTATAGCCCTCAAATGCACAGTACTTGATCCACCCACCCACACCCTTGTACGTCTTGCAGAATTGGTCCTCACAATGAATGCTTTTTCATAAAATAACATTCTTTATCAACAGGTTAGTGGAGTCACCATAGGCACCAGGATGGGACCCAGCAATTCCAATATTTTTGTCGTCTGGGTAGAAGAATGCTTCTTTGCTTCCTACACTGGCTTTGTCCATGACCTGTACAGGCAATGCATGACTGCATCGATGCCGCCACATACTCTAATGACCAGCTAGGGTTACCACTCCCTGCATAATTTCAACAACTTTCACCCATCCCTCAAATATACAGTTAACGTATCTTCCACTACTCTTCCTTTTCTAGACATAGACCTATCCATTAATCATCCACAACTCTCTACTTCAGTCTATTACAAACCCACAGATTCACACAGTTATCTCCTGTACAACTAATTTCACCCCAGACATGCTAAAAACTCTTACACTTTTTCACAGTTCCTCAGGCTGCGATGACTTTGCAGAAATGCACTCTTTTTTCATCAACAGACCCTCACCCAAGCCAGAAACATTAATTTGCATTAAGTTCTTCACACTTCTCTTCACCTCACTTGACTTAGCACCACCCGATTGCTCACTCTGCCTCCCCCTGTTCCCACTTCCTCCACACTCCCAGCTTTTGTTCTCTTATGCTATATCAGCTGCTGATTTCAATCTCAATCTCTTGAATTCTCACACGTGGAGAAGGCTCCACAGGAAAAACGCTGTGTTTCTTTTATTCTCTTTTCAAAATGGAAAATAATTTAAGTTAGGCTGGGACATGTCATTGTTTCTTATTTTTGATTTTGTTTAAAAAATGTTTAAAAAAATCAGATTCCCACTTTTACCTTGCCATAACTACAGATGCAGCCATTCAAAATGGGTGAGGTATTTCGCGGCATACCGCGACACGCCCACCGGGGTATCACGCAGTTCACGTGTGTCACGTGACTAACTATCCGGTGTCGCCTTGTAAAACCACCAGGGGGAGCTTAACCTCTCATGTGCAGCATTTGAGCCTTTAATTTTGAACTGTGTATTACAGCATGTTAATCATCAGTCATTAAAATGTTGGTATATTTTATGAAAGCAAGATTGCTCAGTTGGACAAAAGTACACAACCTACCTTTATCAGAAATATTTATGCATCAAAGCCTTTACTGAAGATATTACTAATAGTATTAATAATGGATGACTTTGGACAAGCTGTATACTCAAAGTATAATTTCTTTAGCACATTTGTACAAGCACCTGGAATCTGTCCAAGCCATACTTTGTCAGGCATTTTGTTTTACTTCAACGGGCATAAAAACTTCCTTGCTTTTAACAGGGCGTTTCATAATTTCTAACTACGAAAATTATTTAAAATGCAACACCTATCATTCAACTAGAGCTTAAAATATCACAAGGATCCTCAAGAGCACAGCAAAGAGTGTATTAAAAGACACTTGTATTTATCAACGCTTTCTTTTCCGTATACCAGATTTTATGGAACCACTTCAGAGGGGTGTCAGCCAGTCAAATTCCAGGAATCGACACTTTAAAGGAAAAATACACACCGGTATTCCATTTCTCCCTAAACATTGTAAGCTTCGAAGTCTTTAACTAACGTGATACTGGAGTCAACAAGCATACTTTTAGAATTTGATTAAAAGGGAATATAATATGGAATCGCATATCTCAAGAAATTAATAATGATATAATTATATTCATGTTGCAAAAGAACTGCAACGGACATAAAAACTCCCTTGCTTTTAACAGAGCGTTCCATAATTTCTAACTACGAAGATGCCAGGTGAAAGGATTTGTAAACATATTTTGTTAAAGCAAGTCAGTTTTTTCCGCAACACATAAAATACATTTTTCTAAGAAAGTTTAGCCTTTGTCACTAATGAAACCACAAAATAAAGACATAAATATAGAAATCTTAAGATTTGTTTTATTTAATGTTGGTAGCAGGATGAACTGTCAGAGTGTATATTTTGTCGCAGAGTTGCTGCAAGATGTTAACAGTGAAAAAGATATTTAGAAATGAGTTATTTCAAGATGAAAAAGAAACATACACAAAACATGGTTTCATTATGACCAGAATCGGTCTTGAGATATTTTTAACTTGATTTACAGTATTTGAGAGTTATGTCTTAACACCGATACTACAGTGCTTAAGTACTGCTCACGTATATGTTTCTAGGTTTATATTATGTATTTCATACGGTCAAATTACTTTTGAGCAACTAATAAGAAGCGCGAAACGGTATGCGTTTTAGTTTCGTTTTGTGCTGGGACCCGTGGATTGATTAGAGATATCAAGTACATACAAGTCATTTTTTAAATGTTGTAGTTCGTCTTGAAAAAATGTTACGAGTACGTCATCTATCAACAATTACACAGGTTCTGTTTCCATATTGCGGATTTTAGTTACATAATATTATTTTCTAGATTTTACGTTGTGAATATATGATTTGGGCAAACAGAGCCACAAAGAAGTACATTATTGGTTGTTGTTTTTTTTTTGCAGTTTTATCTAGAACAAGCGATGCTTAAACCTTTGTCTGATTCTTGTGAAACTATCCACATGACAGTTACAGTACCTAGGAGTTGACTTCAGCGATGTCACTGATGGGATGTTTCTAAAAATCCATCCTCTGTAAAACGTCTTCTCTAGTTGTCCTGCATATGTATTCACTAATGAAGCTGTGTGTTCTGAGCCTGGATCTCTACATTTCTGTATGAACCAGCTTAGAGGGCTAAAGACAGCTTGTGTTTAAATTGAGTGTAAGGCAATTTATGCTTCTAAAGTCATGGTCAGCATTTATTTTTGTACTGTGCTGTAAACTTGTTCTGTGCCAAGTCACATTATTTTATAGCGTTTTTATAGCGTTATCAAATCCGGCGGCGCTCTGTGTTAGTTTCCTGACTCCCATGTCACATGGTCTGTGATTGAAACCTGTGAAACTGGTTTAATTCGTCACAGCCAGCACTCCGGTTGTAAAGTAGAAAAGGGCGAGATTTCTAGAAAAAAACACCTCCCCCTTCTTCAGGTGTGAGGGTCTTCTGCTCAGAATGAAACGCTAAAATGTAATGTAGGCTCTGAATGGGTTCAATTATGATTTGGGCTTGATTAAGGTCGCTGCCTTTCATCTAAAACCCTACTTGAATCCTTTAAACTAAAAATCAGTGTTAGTGAGCTCTAAATAAAGAGGTATCCAGGTAACAGGGAAACGGGCGGACAGTCTGGGGAGATCGCCCGTTTTCCATGTAAATAGTTCCCTGGTTCCGCACCCCTTGGTGTTTCTCTCGCTCTCTCTCAGGTCACCTGATCATTAGCTTGAAAGATTTGAGTGCTTTGTGTATATTCTAATGGTAGTGGGGGCAGGGTGTGTGGGTTCAGGTTTGGTTGAAATTGCATTGGAGATCTATGTTCTTCACACCTGAAACATTTTCTCCTAAAGCATTTTCTTCGCAGTTTAACCGATCTTGTTACAGCATGTTACAGTTTACTATTATTAACTGTAGCGGTGAGGCTTAATAATAAGGCAGAATTAAGTGTTTCTGAGCTTCCCAAATGAGGCCCCATTTCTCTGTTCATCTCTGTGGTGCAGCCACAGAGAAACTATTCATGCAAGATGTTTTCTTTTGTGGTGCAGCCACAGAGAAGCTTTTCATGCAGGCTGATTTAAAGTTGTTTTCTTTTGATAAGGGACAGCTCCCAAAGGGGGATACACTTAGCTAAGCCTGGCTATCATGATCAATGGTCATCCATTGGTGCCTATCTGTCTAGGGAGTGCCAGTTGGACATCTGGACTGCATTACTAAGTGTCAGGAGTAAGTGACTCATATCTCACCTTGATCAACCAATCAGGGACTGGTAGGGCCGAGTAACCCACGTGGGACTCTGATGCCCATGGAACTTTCAGCCAATCAATGAGCTGAAGTTCCTCCAGGTAAAAACAGGCAACACAGAGAGCCTGAGAGATTGAGATTCAGATTCAGATTCTGATTCAACAATTCTAAAGGGAATTCAAAGGAGAATTCCAGGGCAGGACGGCCCAGGAGCAGAAGGCTCCCAAGGGCAGGACATTCTCGCAGCGCACCTCCTGACCATCCTGAGACTCAGCCCGGACAACCACGGAACGGCCAGTGTGTCCGAATGCCAGAACTTTCCTTTGTTCTTAGAGTCTAGAGTGGAGGTTGCCAGAGAGTAACCAGCAGCAGGCCTCGTGAACAGGTCGGAACTGTGGACAGCTGAATTACTATTCAGAACTAGCTCTTCATCAGGAACGAACCGGTCCTCTTCCTGACTTGCTGGGACCCACAGTCATCTTTTCTCCTGTGCACAAACGTTGCTAGTTAAAGCCAACAATGAGCATCAGCAGCGCACCATCGCAAGCTGCACAGCACAGCCTGGCACGGAGCCAGAGAGCGCGGATTGGACAGCAACAGCCTGCAACTGTTTCTTTGTGCCCGCAGGAGATCTGAATCCCCAAAGATTGGATGAGTATTCAACTTCAATGCATTACAGCTCGAGAATTCAATTGTTATCCCAACCAGTTGATATCAGTTTAATTCCTAAGAGTTATGTACTTGTTTGAGTATCTAATGTAGAAGTTGTAACCAAGTTCACTTTACGAAACGGTCTTAATGAATGATATACTGAACGTATGTCCTCTTGATATGTGTAACTCTTTGTAACTGATTGAATATATATCTTTTGTATTCTGATAACCCTCTCGATAAGATCTGTTAGGTTTATATGCATATTCTATGTATTAATAAATGTATCCTCGTGTATTAGTACCTGTGTGTGTGCATTGTTTGAGTTATGTCGCATGGTTGGACTCTAAAGCCATCAAAAGAATCAACTTTGTGATTTACTGCTACAATTAATAATTGTCTCAGTAAATGCCCAAACCCTACAGAACTGGTGCCTTCAGAGAGCCACTTTTCTTACATATTTGGCGTCCATGAACCGGTTTTCCCTACATAACCATATTAATTTTAAGTGCTTAATGTAAAATCTTGTAAAAATATATTTTCATTCTTCAAATATACATTAAGTCTGACTATCATATAATAAGTTAAATACAAAACTAAAGAAAAAATAGGGTTAAATATAATTCAAAATATTTTGCTGACAATGTTAACTGTTTATGAATAATAAAATGTATTAACTAAGGAGTAGGATGGCACAGTTGTTAGTATGTTTTTTGTTTTGTTTCTTTTTCATAAATACAACAGTAGTACCTGATGTCTCAGTGGCTTTCAAAATTAAATTATGCATGCAAACCTGTGAACTAGAAAGATAACTAAGATATCCATCTATTATATTCCATAATATCCATGAAATATATGGCGCTGAAATATGTGTGACGCAGTGGTGGCCTGACACAGTGAGGCGCCCTGGCAGCTGTATGATGCAGTGGTGGCCTGGCACGGTGAGGTGCTCTTGCAGCTATGTGACGAAGTGGTGGCCTGGCACGGTGAGGTGCACTAGCAGCTGTGTGATGCAGTGGTGGTCGGGTATGTAGAGGTGCACTGGCAGCTGTGTGGTGTTACGCAGTGGTGGCCTGACATGGTGAGGTGCCCTGGCAGCTGTATGATGCAGTGGTGGCCTGGCACGGTGAGGTGCGCTT
This sequence comes from Lepisosteus oculatus, assembly GCF_040954835.1. Taxonomy (NCBI): domain Eukaryota; kingdom Metazoa; phylum Chordata; class Actinopteri; order Semionotiformes; family Lepisosteidae; genus Lepisosteus; species Lepisosteus oculatus. The sequence continues at coordinate 9,565,279 of NC_090710.1, forward strand.
GCAGCTATGTGACGCATTGGTGGCCTGGCACGGTGAGGTGCGCTGGCAGCTGTGTGATGCAGTGGTGGTCGGGTATGTAGAGGTGCAATGGCAGCTGTGTGTTGTGACGCAGTGGTGGCCTGGCACGGTGAGGTTCGCTGGCATATAATGAATATATTTCCATGGATGTAATACAACTGTTATTATTGATCACCGAATTATTGTAATTATTGTACCTCACCGTGCCAGGCCACCAGCTGCGTCACACCACACAGCTGCCAGCGCACCTCACCGTGCCAGGCCACCACTGCGTCACACCACACAGCTGTCAGCGCACCACACCGTGCCCGGCCACCACTGCGTGCCAGGCCACCACTGCGTCACAACACACAGCTGCCAGTGCACCTCTACATACCCGACCACCACTGCATCACACAGCTGCCAATGCACCTCACCGTGCCAGGCCACAACTGCGTCACATAGCTGCAAGCGCACCTCACCGTGCCAGGCCACCACTGCATCATACAGCTGCCAGTGCACCTCACCGTGTCAGGCCACCACTGCGTCACACATATTTCAGCGCGATGTATTTAATGGATATTATGGAATATAATGGATGGATATCTTAGTTATCTTTCTAGTTCACAGGTTTGCATGCATAATTTAATTTTGAAAGCCACTGAGACATCAGGCACTACTGTTGTATTTATGAAAAAGAAACAAAACAAAAAACATACTAACAACTGTGCCATCCTACTCCTTAGTTAATACATTTTATTATTCATAAACAGTTAACATTGTTAGCAAAATATTTTGAATTATATTTAACCCTATTTTTTCTTTAGTTTTGTATTTAACTTATTATATGATAGTCAGACTTAATGTATATTTGAACAATGAAAATATAATTTTACAAGATTTTACATTAAGCACTTAAAATTAATATGGTTAATAATAGTAAACTGTAACATGCTGTAACAAGATCGGTTAAACTGCGAAGAAAATGCTTTCAGAGAAAATGTTTCAGGTGTGAAGAACATAGATCTTCAATGCAATTTCAACCAAACCTGTTCCCACACACCCTGCCCCCACTACCATTAGAATATACACAAACATTTTAGCGTTTCATTCTGAGCAGAAGACCCCTCACACCTGAAGAGTGCTGGCTGTGACAAATTAAACCGGTTTTACAGGTTTCAATCACAGACCATGTGACATGGGAGTCAGTAAACTAACACACAGCGCCACCGGATTTGATAACGCTATAAAAACGCTATAAAATAATTTGACTTGGCACAGAACAAGTTTACAGCACAGTACAAAAATAAATGCTGACCATGACTTTAGAAGCATAAATTGCCTTACACTCAATTTAAACACAAGCTGTCTTTAGCCCTCTAAGCTGGTTCATACAGAAATGTAGAGATCCAGGCTCAGAACACACAGCTTCATTAGCGAATACATATGCAGGACAACTAGAGAAGACGTTTTACAGAGGATGGATTTTTAGAAACATCCCATCAGTGACATCACTGAAGTCAACTCCTAGGTACTGTAACTGTCGTGTGGATAGTTTCACAAGAATCAGACAAAGGTTTAAGCATCGCTTGTTCTAGCTAAAACTGCAAAAAAAAAAACCAACAACCAATAATGTACTTCTTTGCGGCTCTGTTTGCCCAAATCATATATTCACAACCTGAAATCTAGAAAATAATATTACGTAACCAAAATCCGCAATACGGAAACAGAACCTGCGTAATTGTTGATAGATGATGTACTCGTAACATTTTTTCAAGACAAACTACAACATTTAAAAAATGACTTGTATGTACTTGATATCTCTAATCAATCCACGGGTCCCAGCACAATACGAAACTAAAACGCATACCGTTTCGCGCTTCTTATTAGTTGCTCAAAAGTAATTTGACCGTATGAAATGCATAATATAAACCTAGAAACATATACGTGAGCAGTACTTAAGCACTGTAGTATCGTTGTTAAGACATACCTCTCAAATACTGTAAATCAAGTTAAAAATATCTCAAGACCGATTCTGGTCATAATGAAACCATGTTTCGTGTATGTTTTCTTTTTCATCTTGAAATAACTCATTTCTAAATACTTTTTTCACTGTTAACATCTTGCAGCAACTCTGCGACAAAATATACACTCTGACAGTTCATCCTGCTACCAACATTAAATAAAACAAATCTTAAGATTTCTATATTTATGTCTTTATTTAGTGGTTTCATTAGTGACAAAGGCTAAACTTTCTTGGAAAAATGTATTTTATGTGTTGCAGAAAAAACTGACTTGCTTTAACAAAATATGTTTACAAATCCTTTCACCTGGCATCTTCGTAGTTAGAAATTATGGAACGCTCTGTTAAAAGCAAGGGAGTTTTTATGTCCGTTGCAGTTCTTTTGCAACATGAATATAATTATATCATTATTAATTTCTTGAGATACGCGATTCCATATTATATTCCCTTTTAATCAAATTCTAAAAGTATGCTTGTTGACTCCGGTATCACGTTAGTTAAAGACATCGAAGCTTACAATGTTTAGGGAGAAATGGAATACTGGTGTGTATTTTTCTCTTTAAAGTACCGAGACCAGCCATATACTGTATGTTTACGTTCCAAAATTAATATTGTTTATGGCCTTCACACGCGTTACAGTATGCTCCTCTTCTTTTTATGTTCAGCTACTAAGATTTCCCTTCAGTGGTAAAATTAGATATGAATATTCAATACTTAAACGGGCACAGTTAAGACATTAAATATACATATACATACTGTATACAGTACAGTTTGCATACGGTAATATGTTTATGTTACACGATAAAAAAATTAATAAATAAAAATGAAAAGTCCAGCACCAGCTGGATTCGAACACACAACCTGCCGGTTGGTAGTCACGCACCTAGACCAGTAGGCTACAAGACAGCTCGCATGAACAGGCAGGCGAAACAGCCCTACACAGCCCTGTCGCAGTACACGGATATAATCATACCGTTATTAAATTCTTGAGATACGCGATTCCATATTATATTCCCTTTTAATCAAATTCTAAAAGTATGCTTGTTGACTCCGGTATCACGTTAGATAAAGACTTCGATGCTTAAAATGTTTAGGGAGAAATGGAATACTGGTGTGTATGTTTTCTTTAAAGTACCGAGACCAGCCATATACTGTATGTTTAAGTTCCAAAATTAATATAGTTTATGGCCTTCACACGCGTTACGGTAAGCTCCTATTCTTTTTATGCTCAGGTACTAAGATTTCCCTTCAGTGGTAAAATTCCATATAAATATTCAATACTACAATGGGCACAGTAAAGACGTTTACTGTAAATCTTTCTACGGCAGACCAACGGACCACGAGTGCCCCTGTCGGTCAACCAATCACGTACCGCGGTACCGCACGTCATCGTGCGTCACAATGCCGACACCGTAGCCAATTACCTCCGGTACGTGTGTGTACCACACACTTTGAATGGCTGCATCTTTATGTATTACAGGTATAAAGGTACTACAAGTTGTATTACGGGTAATTGTGGTGTCCATTGTGGCTTTCAGTTTTGAGGATTTTACTTTTTGTCTGACTTTGGACCAGTTTGAAAAATGTCGTAAGGCAGATGTTTTATCGATAGCGGGTTTTAGTCTCTTAGTTTACTAGGGATGTAGCAGATGTAAAACTGATTAAGGGATACAGATGCAGCCATTCAAAATGGGTGAGGTATTTCACGGCATACCGCGACACGCCCACCGGGGTATCACGTGGTATCACGTGTGTCACGTGACTAGCTATCCGGCGTCGCCTTGTAAAACCGCAAGGGGGAGCTTAACCTCTCATGTACAGCATTCGAGCCTTTAATTTTGAACTGTGTATTACAGCATGTTGATCATCAGTCATTCAAATGTTGGTATATTTTATGAAAGCAAGATTGCTCAGTTGGACAAAAGTACACAACCTACCTTTATCAGAAATATTTATGCATCAAACCCTTTACTGAAGATAATACTAATAGTATTAATAATGGATGTCTTTGGACAAGCTGTATATTCAAAGTATAATTTCTTTAGCACATTTGTACAAGCACTTGGAATCTGTCCAAGCCATACTTTGTCAGGCATTTTGTTTTACTTCAACGGGCATAAAAACTTCCTTGCTTTTAACAGGGCGTTTCATAATTTCTAACTACGAAAATGATTTAAAATGCGACACCTATCATGAAAAGAAAAAAATACACACCAGTATTCCATTTCTCCCTAAACATTGTAAGCTTCGAAGTCTTTAACTAACGTGATACCGGAGTCAACAAGCATACTTTTAGAATTTGATTAAAAGGGAATATAATATGAAATCGCGTATCTCAAGAATTTAATAACGGTAAGATTATATCCCTGTACTGCGGCAGGGCTGTTTTGGCTGCCTGCTTATGCGAGCTGTCTTGTAGCCTACTGGTCTACCAACGGGCAGGTTGTGTGTTCGAATCCAGCTGGTGCTGGACCTTTCAGTTTTATTTATTTATTTTTTAATCGCGTAACATAAACATATTACCGTATGCAAACTGTACTGTATACAATATGTATATGTATATTTAATGTCTTAACTGTGCCCGTTTAAGTATTGAATATTCATATCTAATTTTACCACTGAAGGGAAATCTTAACATAAACATACAGTATATGGCTGGTCTCGGTACTTTAAAGAAAAAAATACACACCAGTATTCCATTTCTCCCTAAACATTGTAAGCTTCGAATGAAACCACTAAATAAAGACATAAATATAGAAATCTTAAGATTTGTTTTATTTAATGTTGGTAGCAGGATGAACTGTCAGAGTGTATATTTTGTTGCAGAGTTGCTGCAAGATGTTAACAGTGAAAAAGGTATTTAGAAATGAGTTATTTCAAGATGAAAAAGAAAACATACACGAAACATGGTTTCATTATGACCAGAATCGGTCTTGAGATATTTTTAACTTGATTTACAGTATTTGAGAGGTATGTCTTAACACCGATATTCATTTAGGAGCAGCATCAGAGGTATGTTTTTAACTGCACTGCATTGGAGAGAATACCATAGTGTGTTTTTTTTTTACTCCCTGGCAGAAATTGGCTTCCAAAAGAATCAGTATGGCTCAGAGATTAAATAAAACTTCACAGACATTAACGAAGAGCATAACGCGTGTACTGTATACACTGCAAGTACAACCCAACTCTCTGCAGGAATGCTGGCTGTGATGAATTGAACCGGTTTCACGGGTATTTTCAAAGTAGGAGGCGAGATTTCCAGCGAAAGACACCCCCCCCCCCCTCAAAAACCCAGTAAATACAGTACTTACTAGTTAAAGGCTAGGCTCCCGACTACGGCGAAAGGAACCCTTCTTTCATTAGAAGACAATGAACATATTTTAGCCCTGAATTAATAGCAAACATGGTTTACATAAAATACATTTTTCCAAGAAAGGTTAGCCTTTGTCACTAATGAAACCACTAAATAAAGACATAAATAGAAAAATCTTAAGATTTTTAAAATACATGACTTTGCTAAAATTTATTTGAAAATAAAAATAATTACAACCGCCAGGGGAGAGAGAGAACAGGGGAGGGATGCTGGTTTTGCATAAGGGGCGGGGCTATGGAAAGTAGGTATGTTTGGGAATGTGTAGTTACATGTTCTGGCTGTTTGTGAATTATCATTGTTGAGTATGGAGTGTTGAGGTATTGATTTTGTGTAATGCTTTATGTTGAAAATTGAGGTGGATTTTGTTTATGATAAACAGGATAAACTGGGATGGGAGGTTTGGTTTTGCATAAGGGGCGGGATTATGATAATTGGAGGACTTGCGAGTGTAAAATGGTTTGATTATTTGATTTTGTATTGTGGTTGTTATCTATGTTTTTGGTTGGTATTATGTTTATATGGTTGTTTTTGTTGGTTGGTTGTTATTATGGTTATTAATAATACGATCTATAGTTGAAATCTGAGCCTAAATAAAAAGAAAAAGCAAGTGATTAGGTTTATGAGCAATCTAATTACTTATTCGTTTAAAAAGCTATATAAAATAAAGTTTATTATTAATTTGCTGGACAGAGCGGTGAACATTATTATGCATAAGACAAAGATAACGATCCTGATCAGTTTAGAAATCTGTGTACGCTGTAAGGTTTTTACTTCCTAAACTTTTAAAATACACGTTTTGAATAGAAAGAAATCCTCTTCCTGGTATAGCAAACCAGCACGTCTTTTTTCTCCAATCAGAGGGATGTCAGATGGTGTCAGCCAATCACCATTCTGCGTTGGGTAGCAACGGGTGACTGTTCTCAGGCGGAAGATGTAAACAGCTTAATGTTCGTGTTAAATATTTTTTTTAATTGAAATTCATTCTATACAGCAATCGCATATTTGGGTACCGTTTCATAAAACTTTCATGCTTAAAATGTTTAGGGAGAAATGGAAGACTGGTGTGTATTTTTTCTTTAAACTACCAAGACCAGCCATACACAGTACAGTTTACATACATACAGTAATGTTTTAAATTAATATCGTTTATGACCTTCAGATGCGTTATGCTCCTCTTCTTTTTATGCTCAGCTACTAAAATTTCCCTTTAGTGGTAAAATCCATATAAATATTCAAAACTAAGCGGATTAAAATGTGCACAGTAAAGACATTAAATGATTAAATCTTTGCACTACCAACCAATACACCACGAGTGCCCCTGTCGGTCATTTTGGCCAGCCAATCACTTGCCCTGCGGTACCCTCCGGTGCCCCGCGGTGGCTTGTGGGTCGGTTACCGTACCGCGGGTTTTTACCGCGCATTTTGAATGGCTGCATCTGTTTGATCCCCACACCCCAGACAGATAAAGGTGATATAAATCCAATCAAAGGGGTGCAGTGTGTTAATACAAAATCCGCTTGTGAGAGCAAGGTGGCTTTTCTGCTCAATTACATGAGAGCTATAGTACATCAGATAGACTTTAAACTCTTTAAGCAACATTAGATGTTTGTCAAATTCACTTTACACAGTACATGACTTCTGAAAAGATACCCTTTTCTCTTGTGCAAACTCTTCAAAGATGTATTTTTTATAATTGCAAAACTTGAATGATATGCCTCAGGGATTTCATATTATAATCAAAACTACCCCCAAACGCCAGGTCTCACCTCCTGCTGCTCCACATACGCAAGTTCCATGAAGGAATCCTTAATCACGAAATAATCATGAAATAATAATTCATCCACTTACACACACGCTGAAGCCACGTTTGCCAAAAATAACCTCAGAGTAAGTCTTTGGACTGTGCAGTACTATACAGTACAATATACAGTTTAAAGTTTTAAATGTAAAGTTAAATTGTTGGCTGATTACTGGCTACTGGCTTAAGACAAAATATAGATTTTCTCAAATTGGTTGTAAACCTGAAAGAGGACATCACGTTCAGAACAAACTATAATAGTGAACTATTTTTATATATTCGGCTAAGTAAGAAACAAACCAAAAGAAATTCTCTGATCGGGCTTTGAACTGACTGGGTACAGCACTCTTACGTACATTACAGTCCATGAGCGTTCCATTGCATTCCATAAGGACAATAAAAGTTTTTTTTTTAAATGGATGTCAAAAAGTTTTCAAAACATCGACTTGTGATATTTTAGCCGCTTAGTTACACAATCCTATATTATTATTACTATCAAGTGGTTTTATATCAATACAACTTTATTTTACAATAACAGCAAGTGGTGTTCTCACTGTGTATTCTGAGAATAGTATAAAACATTACAACTTTTATGAAGTATAATATATAATGTTAGAACAAGCACTTTAAAACCATAACCCACTGTAAGTCACCAAGTTAATAACTTTGATGCATAAAATATTTATGAACAAGATGGAATACTGTTGTGTACTTTTTTAAATTTAGCTACCACTACCATCTACTGTGTGTTCATAAGGTGTGTATTATGTTATACTGCTGTTTCTATTTTCTGGTACCAAAATTTACCTTTGGATTTTCTCTATGTAAACCTTAAAAAGGCACATCACGTTCACAAGCTACTGTATAATAATAAACTATTTTTATATATCCAACTGAGCAATCTTGCTTTTATAAAATATGCCTACTTTTTAATCAATTTAACATGCTGTAATACACAGTTTAAATTTAATACAAGTCTAAAAAGTATACAACTTAAATTCTATAATTGGAAAAAAAAGTGTCCCTCAGCACTTCGATGCTTGTTCGATGGAAATGTTCAAATAAATGTACAAAAGAAATAAACAAAATAATCATTTATTTCTTTATCATATTGGCTAGCTAATGTCCTCTCTTTGCTAGTTAGTGGCTGTGTTTCTAGGGTTAAGGTTAGTGTTGCAACAACACCTACACATTTTCTAATGCATTTGCTGTGCATTAGGATGTATTTGTAGTGCAGGACAGGTGTTGCAGAACAATTTTGGCCCAATTTTGCCATCTTTGCGCGCCTGTCAAAAATGGTCGAAAAACAAAATTCTCAATCCACACTTTGTAAAGATGCAGCCATTCAAAGTGCCCGGTACAGACACGTACCGGAGGTAATTGGCTACGGTGTCGCGCATTGTGACGCACGATGACGTGCGGTACCACGGTATGTGATTGGTTGACCGACAGGGGCACTCGTGGTCTGTTGGTTTGTCGTAGAAAGATTTACAGTCTCTACTGTGCCCATTTTAGTATTGAATATTTATATGGAATTTTACCACTGAAGGGAAATCTTAGTAGCTGAGCATAAAAAGAATAGGAGCATACTGTAACGCGTGTGAAGGCCATAAACGATATTAATATTGGAACATAAACATACAGTATATGGCTGGTCTTGGTACTTTAAAGAAAAAATACACACCAGTATTCCATTTCTCCCTAAACATTTTAAGCATTGAAGTCTTTAACTAACAAGATAACGAGTCAACAAGCATACTTTTAGAATTTGATTAAAAGGGAATATAATATGGAATCGCGTATCTAAAGAAATGAATAATGATATAATTATATTCATGTACCGCAACACAAGAATAGTACACACTCCCACGTCACACGGTCGGTGATCGAATCCCACTGGAGCCATGACTTTTTTTTTTAACAAACATTTCTTTGAAAAAATGAAATGTTTCCCTTGGTCAGAGATTAAATAAAACCTCACTTGCACCAAACAAATTTATATCTCTAAATATTACAACATGATCAAATTTAAGTCATTTTAATAACAATGAATAGTCACCTAGGCGTTACAATATAAACATTTATATTGATTAAAATCGCAAACGCGGGTTTAAATATATGTGTTTTTTGATTCACAATCAAACAAATGCAACATAAATTGATATCTTTGTCTTCTAAGTGACAAACTACTTTAGATCTTTTTTTCTGAGCCAGGGAAAATCTGATCATGTTTCTCTATAACAATAATAAAAACATTATTTTACATATCACCTTTATGTGATATCACCTTAAGGACAGCACATACAAGAGTTAATTGCACAATGGACTGCACAAAGAAATTTAAAATAGGGCAGGAGTGGATCACAGCAGGCATAATCAAATTAGGAAAACAAAGAACAGGACCGGTGAGAGGTGTATCCAGAGAGCGAGTGATCAGAAAAAGGAACAGCTGTTACGCCCAGGTTTTACGATCTCTCTCATTTTATTAAAAATGTGTTTGCGTTTGTCTGGGTATTTACTTTATAATCTGTGGTTTACATCTACTGTATTGCTTTGAGATACAACTTTTAAAGGTGATATGTAAAATAAAGTTTTTTATTATTGTTTTAGAGAAACATGATCAGATTTTTCCCTGGTTCAGAAAAAAAGATCTAAAGTGCTTACACCTAACTTTTTTAATTCGATGTGTTTAAAACAGTGAACTACTGTAGGTGTAACATAACATTCAGAAATACAATCGAGAATAGTTTTGTGGTGTTTGTATAGATGAAACATTCCTAAAACGTATAACGTAACAAAATTAAGGACGATTAAAATCTGTAATCTTTCCATTTGTATGTCATCGGAAAATACAAGAAGTTTCTGCATTGTGTAAGGATGGTATCAAAAAGTAATCTAAGTGGTGAGCAAGCTGTACTCAATGATAATGAAGGGACTTAAAATTAAAAGGAGATGCTAACTATTGTATTGTATTGTATGTATTGTACTATTATTATATAATTCTTAACTATGTGGCTGTGTTGTCTGTGTTAAGCTGCTGCTGCACTGCAATTTCCCTCATGGGATTAATAAATTATCTATCTTCATATTGCTTGTATAATTTTAAAAACTAAGTTATAAATGCAGATGCTCTCTCGGTGCCCAGCCGGGTCTAAATATCTAAATATACATTTGCCCCGGGCAAAGGCCAAAGAGCGCCCGGCTTTTATTTAAAACCATAAATAAAGCTGATACTGTTTAGACTTTTAATTATTTAAAACTGTATTACAGCAGCACAATGCACAATGCAACGTAAATTGCTATCTTTGTCTTCTGCGAAATAATGTTCACCTCTCTGTCCAGAAAATTAACAATAATAAAAATGAACTTTATTGTATATGGTGCCTTTAAAGGTGGCTCCTTAAAGCACTTTACAGGATAAAAAGAATGACAACAATAGTGTTAGGCTGAGCAAACGATTTTTTTTTTTTAGAAATACAAAATGAGATATAATGATGTGTTCCAGCGAAGACATTAACGAGTACAACCCCCCTCTCTGCGGGAGTGCTGGCTGTGACGAATTAAACTGGTTTCACAGGTATTTTCAAAGTAGAAGGGGGCGAGATTTCCAGCAAAAGACACCCCCCCCCTCTAAAAGTACAGTACTTTTTAAGAAAGTTAGGCTCCTCAATGAAATCGTTTTGACATGCTAATGCGTTGGTATAACAGTCCGGGCGTGGCAAGCTTCTAATGTCAACCCGACTACGGCGAAAGGAACCCTTCTTTCATTGGAAGACAATGAACATATTCTAGCCCTAAATGAATTAATAGCAAACATGGTTTCCTTAAAATACATTTTTCCAAGAAAGTTTAACGTTTGTCACTAATGAAACCACTAAATAAAGACATAATTATAGAAATCTTAAGATTTTTAAAATACATGACTTGGCTAAAATTTATTTTAAAATAAAAATGATTACAAACGCCAGCGGAGAGAGAGAACAGGGGAGGGATGTTGGTTTTGCATAAGGGGCGGGGCTATGGACTTAAGGTCTATTTGGGAATGTGGAGTTACATGTGAATTATCGTTGTTGAGTATAGAGTGTTGAGGTATTGATTTTGTGTAATGCTTTTTGTTGAAAATTGAGCTGGATTTTGTTTATGATAAAGAGGATAAACTGGGATGGGAGGAGGGTTTGGTTTTGCATAAGGGGCGGGATTAGGATAATTGGAGGAATTTGAGAGAGTTTGCGGGCTATTTTTGGTTTGTATTACGAATAATTTGTACAAGATATTGAGATTTGTTGTGGTTTTGCTGAGATTTAACTCCGCAAGTCTGAGTTCTTGTGTCTGTCCTATCCGAGCCCAAAAGTATTACAATATCTATCTTTATAGCAGGTGGTGTACAGCTTTTTAGTATAGATTACACTTTTCTAAAATGTATTTAAAAAATAAAAACGATTACAATCTAATCTTTCCATGTTTGATCCCAAGATCCAAAGAAAAATAAATTTAAACGGGGAGAAAGCTATGCTGAAAGTTTATTAAGATACTAAGAAGATAAAGATTTCAATTTATGTTGCGTTTCTCTGATTGTGAATAAAGAAACACATATATTTAAACACGCATTTGCGATTTAAATCAATGTAGTGTGCTCTCACGAGGCACCAGTTCTGTAGGGTTTGGGCATTTACGGGGACAATAATTAATTGTAGCTGTAAATCTCAAAATGATTCTTTTAATGGCTTTAGAATCCAACCTTGCGATATAACTCAAACAACGCACACACACAGATACTAATACATGAGGATACATTTATTAATACATAGAATATGCATGTAAACCTAACAGATCTTGTTGAGAGGGTTATCAGAATACAAAAGGTATATATTCAATCAGTTACAAAGAGTTACACATATCAAGATGACATACGTTCGGTATATCATTCATCTAGACCGTTTCGTAATTGAACTTGGTTACAACTTCTACTTTAGATACTCAAAACAAGTACATAACTCTTAGGAATAAAATTGATATCAACTGGTTGGGATAACAATTGAATTCTCAACCAATAATGCATTGAAGTTGAATACTCATCCAATCTCTGGGGATTCAGATCTCCTGCGGGCTCTCTGGCTCCGTGCCAGGCTCTGCTTTGCGGTTTACTGATTCAGCTGTCCACAGTTCCGACCTGTTCACAGGGCTTGCTGCTGATGTTAACCTCGGGTGGATCCTCTGGTTACTCTCTGGCAACCTCCGCTCCAGACTCTTAGAGCAAAGGAAAGTTCTGGTACTCAGACACACTGGCCGTTCCGTGGTTGTCTGGGCTGAGTCTCAGGATGGTCAGGAGGCGCGCTGCAAGAATGTCCTGCCCTTGGGAGCCTTTCTGCTTCTGGGCCGCCCTGCCCTGGAATTCTCCTTAGAATAATCTTTAGAATAGTCTTTCAGGCCCTCTGTGTTGCCTGTTTTTACCTGGAGGAACTTTAGCTCCATTATTGGCTGAAAGTTTTATGGGCATCAGAGTCCCACGTGGGTTACTCGGCCCTACCAGTCCCTGATTAGTTGAACAAGATGAGATACAGATGCAGCCATTCAAAGTGAGCGGTACAGACACGTACCGCAGGTAATTGGCTGCGGTGTTGCGTATCATGACGCAAGATGACGCGGGGTACCGCGGTACGTAATTGGTTGACCGACAGGGGCACTCGTGGTCCGTTGGTCTGTCGTAGAAAGACTTACTGTACGGTAAACATCTTTACTGTGCCCGTTGTTGATATTGAATTTTACCACTGAAGGGAAATCTTAGTAGCTGAGCATAAAAAGAATAGGAGCATACTGTAACGCGTGTGAAGGCCATAAACGATATTAATTTTGGAACATAAACATACAGTATATAGCTGGTCTTGGTACTTTAAAAAAAAAAGTACACACCAGTATTCCATTTCTCCCTAAACATGTTAAGCTTCGAAGTCTTTAACTAACGTGATACCGGAGTCAACAAGCATACTTTTAGAATTTGATTAATAGGGAATATAATATGGAATCGTGTATCTAAAGAATTTAATAACGGTATGATTATATTTGTGTACTGCGACAGGGCTGTGTAGGGCTGTTTCGCCTCCCTATTCATGCAAGTTGTCTTGTAGCCTACTGGTCTACGTGCCTGACTAACAACTCGCAGGTTGTCTGTTCGAATCCAGCTGGTGCTGGACTTTTCTTTTAACAAACATTTCTTCGAAAAAATAGAATAGCGATATTATGGACAATCAATTGACTTTTATATTTCAAAATATCACAACATGATCGATTCTAAGTCATTTTTGATAACAATGAATAGTCACCTTCTTCCCTTCTGACGGTCCCTGGTTCTGCTTCCTGCTTCTATTGTGTGTGTGTGTGCAACAGAGTAAATTTTTATAGAGAAATGGAGGCTGGACAGTATGCGTTACAATATAAACATTTATATTGATTTAAATCGTGTTCTGATTTAAATCGCAAATGTGTGTTTAATTATATGTGTTTTTTAATCATAATCAGGCTAATGCAACATAAATTGATACAGATTGTCTTCTAAGTGTCTTAATAAACTTTCAGCATAGCTTTCTACCCGTTAAGATTTATATTTCTTGGGATTTTGGGATCAAACGTGGAAGGATTAGATTGTAATCGTTTTTATTTGTCAAATACGTGATTGTATTTCTGAATGTTATGTGACACCTACAGTAGTTCATTGCTTTAAATACATCGAATTAAGAAAGTTATGTGTAGCACTTTAGATCTTTTTTTCTGAACCAGGGAAAATCTGATCATGTTTCTCTATAACAATAATAAAAATCTTTATTTTACATATCACCTTTAAAAGTGGTAGTACCTTTTTTAGTACTATATTTTTGTATTATATTCCCTATTAATCAAACTCTAAGAGTATGTATCGGCTTGTCAGTCCGGTCTTTTTTCTCTATTTCAATTGTCGTTTACACCTTGCACGACTTTAAAAGCTAGCAAGACAGGTTTCGATTCACATTAGCTGGCGAGCCTTGTTTACAAAAAAACTAATAATAATGTAACATACCACTGTTTGTTCATGAACAAAGTGGTAAACATGCTTAAAATCGTTAGGGAGAAATGGAAAACCGGTGTGTATTTTTCATTTAAAGTACCGATTCCTGGAATCTGACTGGCTGACACCCTTCTGAAGTGGTTCCATAAAATCTGGTATACGGAAAAGAAAGCGTTGATAAATACAAGTGTCTTTTAATACACTCTTTGCTGTGCTCTTGAGGATCCTTGTGATATTTTGAGCTCTAATTGAATGATAAGCGTCACATTTTAAATCATTTTCGTAGTTAGAAATTATGAAACGCCCTGTTAAAAGCAAGGAAGTATGACAAAGTTTGGCTTGGACAGATTCCAAGTGCTTGTACAAAGTGCTAAAGAAATTATACTTTGAGTATACAGCTTGTCCAAAGTCATCCATTATTAATACTATTAGTAATATCTTCGGTAAAGGCTTTGATGCATAAATATTTCTGATAAAGGTTGGTTGTGTACTTTTGTCCAACTGAGCAATCCTTGCTTTCATAAAATATACCAACATTTTAATGACTGATGATTAACATGCTGTAATACACAGTTCAAAATTAAAGGCTCAAATGCTGTACATGGTTAAGCTCCCCCTGGCGGTTTTACAAGGTGACGCCGGATAGTTTCCGGCAGAGCGTCAAATGACGCGCGATTAACCACGTGACACTGCGTGATACCGCGTGATACCGTGACACGCCCACCGGGGTATGCCGCGAAATACCTCACCCATTTTGAATGGCTGCATCTGTATGAGTCACTTACTCCTGACAGCTAGGAATGCAGTCCAGATGTCCATCTTGCACTCCCTAGAGAGATAGGCACCAATGGATGACCATTGATCATGATAGCCAGGGTTAGCTAAGTGCATCCCCATTTGGGAGCTGTTTCTTATCAAAATAAAACATCTTTAAATCAGCCTGCATGAATAGCTTCTCTGTGGTGCAGCCACATGAAGAGAGAGATGGGGCCTCATTTGGGAAAGCACAACAACACTTAATTCTGTCTAATTAACAAGCATTGCCGCTACATCAATATAAATGTTTATATTGTAACACATAGGTGACTATTCATTGTTATTAAAATGACTTAAATTCGGTCATGTTGTGATATTTAGAAATATAAAAGTCAGTTAATTGTCCATAATATTGCTATTCTATTTTTTCAAAGAAATGTCGCAGTACACGAATATAATCATATCATTATTAATTTCTTCAGATACGCGATTCCATATTATATTAGCAGAAAAGCTTAAAATGACCACTTTTTTACACGCTATTTCACATGTTAGTTAAAGACTTCAATGCTTAAAATGTTTAGGGAGAAATGGAATACTGGTGTGTATTTTTTATTTAAAGTACCGAGATCAGCCATATACTGTATGTTTATGTTCCAAAATTAGTATAGTTTATGGCCTTCACACGCATTACAGTTTGCTCCTATTCTTTTTATGCTCAGCTACAAAGATTTCCCTTCAGTGGTAAAAATCCATATAAATATTCAATACTAAAACAGGCACAGTAAAGACATTTAAATCTTTCTAGGACCGACCATCGGACCACGAGTGCCCCTGTCGGTCAACCAATCACGTACCTCGGTATTTTGCGTCAACGAACATCACGATGCGTGAGGCTGTAGCCAATTACCTCCGGTACGTGTCTGTGCCGCGCAGTTTGAATGGCTGCATCTAGGCCTTATGGACTGAGATTTAGCACTGGGTTATATTTTGTTCATTTTGGCACAGGACACACATATTTGTGTTGATGGCCTTTTTAGGCCTCTAAGATGCCTTGTCTTGTAGAGTAACTGTTATATTTGTTTTTTGGTTTGTTGTGTGTTTTGTAGTTTTGTTATTGTTTATAAATATTTGTCTGTGCTAGTTTGCCTTTTATTACTCTTTTGATGGAGTTATGCCAGACAAAGAACACATGTGCCCTAAAATTATACTAATTGCTCAGGTACATCTATTACACTGTGTTTTTAATTATTTATTTTAATTAATTTATACCCCAATCTATTCTCCAATTTCATGACACCTGAGTGTTTCTAATAATAACATAAACACCTTCCAGGGAACATCAAATGAGGTCAAACAAGGGTAATTATTTGTGAACAATTTGGTGGTGGTGAAATAAATAGGGAATAACTAAATGTGCATGTATTCATTAAACAAATGCATGCACATAAGAAACAAAACATGGAAACTAACACCTCAATTATCTCCTCGCCTTTATCCACCATAACAAACTTAGAAGAAAACGTAAATCCTTATAAGAGTAGGTAGGATTGCTTTTCTGAACTAATTTATCCTTCACAGTTGAGTGTGTCCTCTAAACTAATTTTATAAATAAAACAGCCAAACTTCGGTCGCTAAGATAAATGCTTCCACATAAGTGTGTATGCATACAAACTCTGATGGATATACAGTGCCTGGTGGGTTTACTATAAGAACTATAGAGTGTTTAATCAATTTCAAAATACAGCCCCTTCCCCTGAATTTAGTCTATATCACTTCAGTACTTAACACATGAAGATTATTGAGGCTGTGAGTTACATTTTTCCTGTGTTGTAAATTCTACTATAGTTACCTCTCCCTTATATACTGTCTGCTTATATTCTTATATTCTGTGACATTAGATGGATTTTCTTGTAGAAATTTCCAGCCTTCTAATAATTTGTGTGGCCAGTACTACATAATAATTATGTGATGTTAGCCATGTTAACATTTCAGTCAGGGGAATCCATTTATATGGACAGGAAATAATCAAGGTATTTTAAAACCCTTTGTTTTCAACAACATTTACAGTCTGTAATCACAGTAATTTATCTGTAATCACAAACAGAGCACTTACATGGACTTCTTGGTCAGGACCAAAACCAGCAAACCATGAATGCTCTTCTAGAAATTGATATGGAAAATATTGATATTGTATTGTTTTACAATTATCATCTATAGATATGGTAAATGAAAATCCTATTTTCTTATACTTCTGTTACCTAACATTCCTTACATTTTGCTGTAAGCACTCAATTGTCTGTCTGTTGTTTTGGTTTTAAATGCACTTCCATGTAGTCTCCAATGTTGTCCTCTGTTTCAGTGTTTATTCTAAAGAAGTACACTGTTGACTTTGGTTGACTTTGTCAGTGGCTTTGAGAATTTTGAATATTTGTAAATACGTTTGTTTTCATTACACCTATGTGTTGCTTTGACTTCTGTTTGTAGAACATCTATCTTGATATTTACTTCTAATCTTCCCTCTTCCCTGTCCCTGCTGAGAAATGCATTAGTTAAATTATGACAATGTATAAGGAAAATTAAAACCTTCATACTTCAAAAATTAAAGTCCTCAAAGATTCCAGGTTTTCAGTATAGCAAAATGATGATTATTACTGATTTATTATTAAATATTCAAATGTATTCACATATTTTTATTGATGCAGGTTATGTAATGTGATCTCATATCCATATTTATACATTTTCTTGATACTTGGCAGTGAGGAGAAATTTGCAGATTTTTTACAATATTTTGTTATTCATTCCTCATTCTTTCATTCCACTACACATATTAAATAAACATACTCTTTCAATGAAATCGAGACAGCTGAACTCTTTGTGGTGAAATTCTGAATATCCGAGCATATTCGGTGAAGTACTATAGCCAGGATGAACCAAGTTTCTCCCATCTGTCTTACTTGTGTTTGGACCTAAGCAGATGACTGTATATAGTGTTTTAAAGACCAAAGTTCAGCTAACTTCTTTGGAGAGCTGTATTTAGCAGTGGAAGGCAAAGCTTACCCTCTTCTTCTCTATACCGGGAAACTTCCAGCAGTCCCAGAAAGCAGCAAAAGAAATCATACCAAGAACCCTACTCATCTCCATCTTTAGAGGGAAGTTCAAACTCTTCAAGAAATGTTTGGCCAACTGATCTTTAAGTATAAATCTTCTTTATTTAAATTATAATTCCAGAGAATTTAGTTATTATTCCAACACCTCATGTTGTGGCATTTCTTTCCTGACAGGAGGGGATCTTCCAGGATGACACTGCCTTGTCCACAGAGAACATGTGGTTGCCCAATGGTTTGATGAACATGACACTGAGAAGGTCATGACATATGGATAACTGTCACAAGATCTGAACCCAATTGAGCATTTCTGGGTTAATCTTGAACAATGTCTAAGACAGAATTTTCCACCTCCATCGAAAAAGACATGAGTAAATTGACTTTCTTGTGGAAGAATGGATCTGCATCCCTGCTGCAGAATTCCAGACACTGGTAGACTCTATTCTATGGTTAAATAAACTGTACCAGCTGCACTTTTTTATTTTTTTGTCCACTGTATTTACAAGAATATGATATTTTTGCACAGGAAACTCCAGAGTTCTAATGCCATCTATAGTAGAGACATAACTAACACTCTCATCCCTTATTATACAAGCAGTCTACTTTTAAGTACACACCAAAATGAGCTATATATACAGATGCAGCCATTCAAAATGCATGGTACAGACACGTACCGCGGGTAATTGGCTACATCCTTGTTAATCGTGATGCGCGATGACGCAAAATACCGCGGTACGTGATTGGTTGACCGACGGGCACTCGTGGTCCGATGGTCGGTCGTAGAAAGATTTAAATGTTTTTACTGTGCCCGTTTTAGTATTGAATATTTATATGGAATTTTACCACTGAAGGGAAATCTAAGTAGCTGAGCATAAAAAGAATAGGAGCATGAGGCGTGTGAAGGCCATAAATGATATTAATTTTGGAACATAAACATACAGTATATGGCTGGTCTCGGTACTTTAAAGAAAACATACACGAAACATGGTTTCATTATGACCAGTATCGGTCTTGAGATATTTTTAACTTGATTTACAGTATTTGAGAGGTATGTCTTGACACTGATACTACGTAAATACTGCTCACGTATATGTTTCTAGGTTTATATTATGCATTTCATACCGTCAAATTACTTTTTAGCAACTGATAAGAAGCGCGAAACGGTATGCCCAGGGCGTTTTAGTTTTCGTTTTGTTTTAATGCAGTGCAGTGGATTGATTAGAGATATCAAGTACATACAAGTCATTTTTTAAATGTTGTAGTTCGTCTTGTAAAAATGTTAAGAGTACATCATCTATCAACAATTACACAGGTTCTGTTTCCATATTGCGGATTTTGGTTACGTAATATTATTTTTACAGTTTTATCTAGAACAAGCGATGCTTAAACCTTTGTCTGATTCTTGTGAAACTATCCACACGACAGTTACCTAGGAGTTGACTTCAGTGATGTCACTGATGGGATGTTTCTAAAAATCCATCCTCTGTAAAACGTCTTCTCCAGTTGTCCTGCATATGTATTCGCTAATGAAGCTGTGTGTTCTGAGCCTGGTTCTCTACATTTCTGTGTGAACCAGCTTAGAGGGCTAAAGACAGCTTGTGTTTAAATTGAGTGTAAGGTAGTTTATGCTTCTAAAGTCATGGTCAGCATTTATTATTGTACTGTGCTGTAAACTTCTTCTGTGCCTAATTACATTATTTTATAGCTTTATCAAATCTGTACATTGTCTGTCGATAATGTTTCTGTAGTGCTTTTTCAGCCCTCAGCATTGGTGGCGCTGTGGGTTAGGTTCCTGACCTCCATGTCACACGGTCTGTGATCGAATCCCATGGAACTATGACTTTATTTTTTAACAAACATTTCTTTGAAAAAATGAAATGTTTCCCTTGGTCTGAGATTAAATAAAACCTCACTCGCACCAAACAAATTAATATTTCTAAATATCACAACATGATCGAATTTAAGTCTTTTTAATAACAATGAATAGTCACCTATGCGTTACAAAATAAACATTTATATTGATTTGAATCGCGTTTTGATTTAAATCGTAAACGCTTGTTTAAATATATGTGTTTAAAGGCGATTTACTGTATAAAAGCACTGATTCTTATGGAATGTGTTCCGCCGGGGATTCAAAAAAAATATTTTTTTTAATTGCATATCTAAGGAAAATTGCAGTATAACTTTGTTCATGCACATCATTATACAGTATCTCATTTTGTATTTCTATAAAAAAAATAATTTGCCCAGCCGCTATTGTTGTTATTGTTTTTATCCTGTAAAGCGCTTTGAGGAGCACAGCTTTCTCACCACTTAGATTACTTTTTGTCACCATCCTTACACAAAGCAGAAACTGATTGTATTTTCCGATGATATACAAGTGCAAAGATTAAAGATTTTAATTGTCTTTTTTCTGAACCAGAGAAAATCTGATCATGTTTCTCTATAACAATAATAAAAAAAACTTTATTTTACATATCACCTTTAAAAGTGGCATCTCAAAACAATACAGTAGATGTAAACCACAGATTACAAAGTAAATACCCAGACAAACGCAAATGCGTTTTTAATAAAATGCTTTCATTCATTCAACAGAGAGAGAGCGTAAAACCTGGGTGTAACAGCTGTTCCTTTTTCTGATCGCTCGCTCTCTGGATAAACGTCTCGCCTGTCCAGTTCTTTGTTTTCCTAATTTGCCGATTATGCCTGCTGCGATCCACTCCTACCCTCACACCTAAAGAAGACTATTTTAAATTTCTTTGCGCATCCTTAAGGTGATATCACATAAAGGTGATATGTAATATATTTTTTTTGTTGTTGTTATAGAGAAACATGATCAGATTTTCCCCGGTTCAGAAAAAAAGATCTAAAGTATACTAGTTAAGTAAAATAAGTCTAAACGGGGAGAAAGCTATGCTGAAAGTTTATTAAGATACTTAGAAGACAAAGATATAAATTTATTTTAGTCAAAATTTTATACAGATGCAGCCATTCAAAATGAGCGGTAAAAACCAGCGGTACAGTAACCAACCCGTAGGGCACCGCGGTAAGTGATTGGCTGGCCAAAATGACCGACAGGGGCACTCGTGGTGCATTGGTTGGTAGTGAAAAGATTTAATCATTTAATGTCTTTACTGTGCACATTTCAATCTGCATAGCTTTGAATATTTATATGGAATTTTACCACTAAAGGGAAATTTTAGTAGCTGAGCATAAAAAGAAGAGGAGCATAACGCATCTGAAGGTCATAAACGATATTAATTTTGGAACATAAACATACAGTATATAGCTGGTCTTGGTACTTTAAAGAAAAAAATACACACCAGTATTCCATTTCTCCCTAAACATTTTAAGCTTCGAAGTCTTTAACTAACGTGATACCGGAGTCAACAAGCATACTTTTAGAATTTGATTAAAAGGGAATATAATATGGAATCGCGTATCTAAAGAATTTAATAACGGTATGATTATATTCGTGTGCTGCGACAGGGCTGTGTAGGGCTGTTTCGCCTGCCTGTTCATGCTAGCTGTCTTGTAGCCTACTGGTCTAGGTGTGTGACTAACAATGCACAGGTATTGTGTTCGAATCCAGCTGGTGCTGGACTTCTCTTCTAACAAACATTTCTTCGAAAAAATAGAATAGCGATATTATGGACAATCAATTGACTTTTATATTTCAAAATATCGCAACATGATCGATTCTAAGTCATTTTTGATAACAATGAATAGTCACCTTCTTCCCTTCTGACAGCGGTTCCTGCTTCTATTGTGTGTGTGTGTGCAACAGAGTAAATTTTTATAGAGAAATGGAGGCTGGACAGTATGCATTACAATATAAACATTTATATTGATTTAAATCATGTTCTGATTTAAATCGCAAACGCGTGTTTAATTATGTGTTTTTTAATCATAATCAGGCTAATGCATTTCTACATTTTCTGTATGAACCAGCTTAGAGGTTCATACAGAAAGACAGCTTGTGTTTAAATTGAGTGTAAGGTAATTTATGCTTCTAAAGTCATGGTCAGCATTTATTATTGTACTGTGCTGTAAACTTTTTCTGTGCCTAGTTTAGCGGCGAGGCTTATTAATAAGCAGAATTAAATGTTTCTGAGCTTTCCCAAATTAGGCCTCATTTCTCTGTTCATCTCTGTGGTGCAGCCACAGAGAAACCATGCAGGCTGATTTAGGGTTCCTTTGATAAAAGACAGCCCCCAAAGGGGGATGCACTTAGCTAAGCCTGGCTATCATGATCAATGGTCATCCATTGGCGCCTATCTGTCTAGGGAGTGCCAGTTGGACACGTGGGACTCTGATGCCCATGGAACTTTCAGCCAATCAATGAGCTGAAGTTCCTCCAGGTAAAAACTGGCAACACAGAGAGCCTGAGAGATTCAACAAGATTCAGATTCAGAGATTCAGAAGGGATTCAGGAGGATTCTGTGGACTGTTCTAAAGGGAATTCAAAGGAGAATTCCAGGGCAGGACGGCCCAGGAGCAGAAGGCTCCCAAGGGCAGGACATTCTCGCAGCGCGCCTCCTGACCATCCTGAGACTCAGCCCGGACAACCACGGAACGGCCAGTGTGTCCGAGTGCCAGAACTTTCCTTTGTTCTAAGAGTCTAGAATGGAGGTTGCCAGAGAGTAACCAGCAGCAGGCCTCGTGAACAGGTCAGAACTGTGGACAGCTGAATCACTATTCAGAACTAGCTCTTCATCAGGAACGAACCGGTCCTCTTCCTGACTTGCTGGGACCCACAGTCATCTTTTCTCCTGTGCACAAACTTTGCTAGTTAAAGCCAACAGTGAGCATCAGCAGCGCACCGTCGCAAGCCGCACAGCACAGCCTGGCACGGAGCCAGAGAGCGCGGATTGGACAGCAACAGCCTGCAACTGTTTCTTTGTGCCCGCAGGAAATCTGAATCCCCAGGGATTGGATGAGTATTCATCTTCAACGCATTACTGCTCGAGAATTCAATTGCTATCCCAACCAGTTGCTATCAGTTTAATTCCTAAGAGTTATCTACTTGTTTTGAGTATCTAATGTAGAAGTTATAACCAAGTTCATTTATGAAACGATCTTAATGAATGATATACTGAACGTATGTCCTCTTGATATGTGTAACACTTTGTAACTGACCAAATATACCTTCTGTATTCTCATAACCCTCTCGATAAGATCTGTTAGGTTTACATGCATATTCTATGTATTAATAAATATATCCTCGTGTATTAGTACCTGTGTGTGCGCGTTGTTTGAGTTATGTTGCATGGTTGGACTCTAAAGCATTCAAAAGAATCAACGTTGTGATTTACTGCTACAATAAATAATTGTCTCAGTAAATGCCCAAACCCTACAGAACTGGTGCCTTCAGAGAGCCACTATGATTACATATTTGGCGTCCCCGAGCCGGTTTTTTCTTACACTAGTCACATTATTTTATAGAGTTTTTATTGCATTATGAAATCCGGTGGCGCTGTGTGTTAGTGTCCTGACTCCCATTATTTAAACTGCGACACTGATCATTCATCTCTAAATAAACTTTATTTTATATAGCGTTTTAGGCGAATAGGTAATTAGATTGCTCATAAACCTAATCGCTTTTTCTACATAAACACAGCGTGATTGCTCTCTGAAATGCTTTTCCTTTATATTTAGGCTCAGATTTCAACTATAGATCGTATTATTATAAACTTTCTTGGAAAAATGTATTTTATGTAAACCCTGTTTGCTATTAATTCATTTAGGGCTAAAATACGTTCATTGTCTTCCAATCGAGTCGAGTTGACATTGGAAGCCTGCCACTCCCGGACTGTTAAACCAACGCATTAGCACGTTGCCAGTATTGGCTTTAGTATTCCCCCCCTCTCTCCTCAATTCAATTCAATTCAAGGTGTTTTATTTGCATGACAGATGGGTACAAGCAGTGTTGGGTATGTATATTGTAACGCTTACGGCAGACAGGCACTGTGTAAGAGCCGGCGCACCAGAGCAGCACACCGAGGGAGCGTCTGCATTTATAACTTAGTTTTTAAAATTAGTCAAGCGATATGAAGCATCTACTTTTACTTAGTGCCTGAGCATAAAAAGAATAGGAGCATACTGCAACGCGTGTGAAATCCATAAACTATATTAATTTTGGAACTTAAACATACAGTATATGGCTGGTCTCGGTACTTTAAAGAAAACATACACACCAGTATTCCATTTCTCCCTAAACATTTTAAGCATCGAAGTCTTTAACTAACGCGATACCGGAGTCAACAAGCATACTTTTAGAATTTGATTAAAAGGGAATATAATATTGAATCGTGTATCTCAAGAAATTAATAACGATATAATTATATTCATGTTGCAAAAGAACTGCAACGGACATAAAAACTCCCTTGCTTTTAACACAGCGTTCCATAATTTCTAACTACGAAAATGCCAGGTGAAAGGATTTGTAAACATATTTTGTTAAAGCAAGTCAGGTTTTTCCGCAACACATAAAAGACATTTTTCCAAGAAAGTTAAGCCTTTGTCACTAATGAAACCACTAAATAAAGACATAAATATAGAAATCTTAAGATTTGTTTTATTTAATGTTGGTAGCAGGATGAACTGTCAGAGTGTATATTTTGTTGCAGAGTTGCTGCAAGATGTTAACAGTGAAAATGGTATTTAGAAATGAGTTATTTCAAGATGAAATTTTTCAGAATAATTGCAAATCTAGCAGGATAGAGAAAGCACAGAAAACTGGCAGTTAGATTGATCAGATTAGTATGAAAAGTCATTTAGCAAAGGGAATGAGAAGAGTGACAAACTAGTATACTTTAGATATTTTTTTCTGAACCAGGGAAAATCTGATCATGTTTCCCTATAACAATAATAAAACACTTTATTTGATATATCACCATTAAAGGTGGCATCTCAAAGCAATACAGTAGATGTAAAAACAGATAAAAGGATCACAGATTACAAAGTAAATGCATATAAGAAAGACAAGCAGTTAGAGGTGCTACCAAAATTAGAAAATGAAGCAGATACAGATACTAAGTCTTCTGAAAAGAAAGGTTCTGAGGTTAGATTTAAACTGGCCCTGGTGTGTGTGTGTTTGTGTCTGTCTGTCCTGTGATGGACTGGCGCTACGTCCAGGGTGTATTTTGCCTTGTGTCCGTCGCTTACTGGGATAGGCTCCAAATCCTCTGTACTGGATAAAGAGATTAGAAATGGATGGAAGTAAAGGCACTGTGTGGATGGAAGTATACACAGTGTTAGAAACCCACTATGAAATGGCAGCATCTCACTGAGAATAAAACATTTTATAGTGCTGGCTTAAGGAAACAGCCTTTCCACCTCTCTTGCACATCAGTATCCATACCTAGTTATTTAAACAAATTGCCTCTAATTATAAACATCTTAATATGCTGGCTCTGTGGATCCGCATCAGCTATGTTTGCCCATTCCTTCAATTCATGTGCATCCAATACACAGTTCAACGCTAGCAACTACACAAAATCTAAAATATGAGCTCTACTTGCCACTTACAATACCAACAGTACCAGCTAACTTTAGTAGTGACATTTTCATGGATCTTTTTAACAATAAAATTTACAACATCAGACTTCAGACACAATTAAACAGGCCTCAAAAAAGTCTGGTACAAACATTTTCAGCATGGAATAAACCGTTACTTTAATGGTATAAACCTTAAATGGATTCATATTCTCAATAAGATTTGGTGCTCAGTAACATTACTTAGAAAATGACAGAAGACATACGTATCATGCTTATCCTTCTATTTTTCATAATCGTAAACTCCTTAAGGCAGTTACATTTTCTCTGTTCTGACCTGGAGTTACAGAGAAATTTAAATTCTAATAAGAGATTTGTAATGAGGAAAGTCACACCAATCACTCATACAGTACCAGGATTTGCAATTACAATACAAATACTTTCTTTCTGTATGTGTTTATTTTGCAGTTTGAGTCTATGGCATTCCTTTGGGGGTCTATACTCCAAGGCATTACTTTTTTATGTATAAACATCAGTATTTACTGCTATTAATTACTGTACAATTTATAGTTGAAATCTGAGCCTAGATTTAAAGTTAGATATAAAGTTAAAATCTCGACAAAGCAATGTAGGAAATACAGAGAAAATAAATCCTTTCTGACATCTAAAATCAGTTTCGATCAAGGTCTCTAAAACGAACAAGAAAAAGAGGATTTTCAGAGGGCAATTACGCTGTGTTTATATAGAATAAGTGATTTATGAGCAATCTAATTTCTTGTTCGTTTAAAACAGTGAAATGTCAGCTGCAAAAGATCGCACCAGAAACAGCACTCTCTCTGCCTGTCATAGACGTTCAGGAAAGGCTGAATGAAGTCATGTCAAGTACAATAATTCGGAGATCAATAATAACAGTTGTAGGACAGTATATAAGGAGGATAAGGATTTTGAAGTTGACTCGAAATCTGATAGGTAACCAGTGCAAGGACTTGAAAACAGGTGTAATACATCCCTGATAGGATTCTTGCTGTCATATTCTGAACATATTGAAGATTGCTCAGTGTGGATTTAATTTCCCCAGTGAACAGGATGTGCATTTATTAATTCTAGGAAAAAAGCCTTTCTTGATTTCTCTAGTTCTTAGTTTCTCTAGTTCCATTATTATTCCACAATGCAGAGTATTACATGGCCAGTATTTACACATGATATTTGTGATTTCAAGAAATTAACACAAGCAGCTTTTGGAGATTTAAGTGTTGGCTGAGTTATTGCAGGATAAAAGACTAGAGATGTTGGCAAGAAGAAGACAATTTGCAGAAAGCTGAGGAATACACTTATAACAAGAACACTTAGGCATACTTTTGATGAAGATGATGAAGTTAACAGACTATATGTTTACATAGATACTGAAATAAGGATTGCATTTTAGATTATGTGTAGTTGCTGGCATTGAACTGTGTGTTGGATGCACATGAATTGAAGGAATGGGCAAACATAGCTGATGCGGATCCACAGAGCCAGCATATTAAGATGTTTATAATTAGAGGCAATTTGTTTAAATAACTAGGTATGGAAACTGATGTGCAAGAGAGGTGGAAAGGCTGTTTCCTTAAGCCAGCACTATAAAATGTTTTATTCTCAGTGAGATGCTGCCATTTCATAGTGGGTTTCTAACACTGTGTATAGTTCTATCCACACAGTGCCTTTACTTCCATTTCTAATCTCTTTATCCAGTACAGAGGATTTGGAGCCTATCCCAGTAAGCAACGGACACAAGGCAGAATACACCCTGGACATAGCGCCAGTCCATCACAGGACAGACAGACACAAACACACACCAGGGCCAGTTTTCCCATAAACCAATTAACTTACCAGTATGTTTTGGAGTGCGAGAGGGAGTCATATCACACATATGGAGAAAAACCATGTAAACCAGAGAGAACATGTAAACCCCACACACACAGGATGGCAGGAATTGAACCTAGGACCCCAGTGCTGCAAGATAGCAATGCTAACCACTTTGCCACCATTATAAATGGATGGATATCTTAGTTATCTTTATTTAAAAGTTCACCTTTTCACCTTTAAAAGTGGAATTCACCTTTAATTCACCTTTAAAAGTGGAATCTCAAAGCAAAGTAAATACCCAACACTGATTGTACCCATCTGTCATGCTAATAAAACACCTTGAATTGAACTGAATTGAGGGAGAGGGGGGGGAGGGCGAGCGAGATAACCAGTACGTAAGGCAAATAAGATACACTCCACAGGCATTCACAACAGCAACATATGAAACGTTTGCATATATAGTTAAGTTATTACTTGGTTTTCAAAGTGCAATGAAATACAATATTGTTGTTGTTCCTGTTCTTGTTATTTTTATCCTGTAAAGCGTTTTGAGAAGCCACCTTTAAAGGCGATATATACTGTAAAAGCACTGATTCTTATGGAATGTGTACCGCTGGGGATTCAATTTTTTTTTTTCAAATCGCGTATCTAAGGAAATCTCAGTATAACTTTGTTCATGAACAAACAGTGGCATGTTACATTATTAATTTGGGTGTCTTAGTTCGATGTATTTAAAGCAGTGAACTACTGTAGGTGTAACATAACATTCAGAAATACAATCGAGAATAGTTTTGTGTTGTTTGTTTAGATTAAACGTTCCTAAAACGTATAACATAACAAAATTAAAGACGATTAAAATCTGTAATCTTTCCACTTGTACCGTATGTCATCGGAAAGTTTCTGCTTTGTGTAAGGATGGTATCAAAAAGTGGTGAGAAAGCTGTGCTCAATGTATTTAAGGGACTTAAAAGTAAAAGGAGATGCTTCATATTGCTTGACTAATTTTAAAAACTAAGTTATAAATGCAGATGCTCCCTCGGTGCCGCACCGGGTGTAAATATCAAAACACGATTTAAATCAATATAAATGTTTATATTGTAACGCATACTGTTCTCTATAAAAAATTTACTCTATTACACACACACACACACAATAGAAGCAGGAAGCAGAAGCAGGGACCGTTGTCAGAAGGGAAGAATGTGACTATTCATTGTTATCAAAAATGACTTAGAATCGATCATGTTGTGATATTTTGAAATATAAAAGTCAATTGATTGTCCATAATATTGCTATTCTATTTTTTCGAAGAAATGTTTGTTAAAAGAAAAGTCCAGCACCAGCTGGATTTGAACACACAACCCGTGAGTTGGTGATCGGGCACGTAGACCAGTAGGCTACAAGGGAAGTTGCATGAAGAGAGAGGCAGAACAGCCCTACACAGCCCTGTCGCAGTACACGAATATAATCATATCATTATTAAATTCTTTAGATACGCAATTCCATATTATATTAGCAGAAAAGCTTAAAACTACCACTTTTTCACACGCTATTTCACATGCTAGTTAAATACTTCGATGCTTAAAAGTGTTAGGGAGAAATGGAATACCGGTGTGTAATTTTCCTTTAAAGTACCGATTTCTGGAATCTGACTGGCTGACACCCTTCTGAATTGGTTCCATTAAATCTGGTATACGGAAAAGAAAGCGTTGATAAAAAAGCCTGGATTCTCATGTATCTCATACAAGTATCTTTTAATACAGTCTTTGCTGTGCTCTTGAGGATCCTTGTGATATTTTGAGCTCTAGTTGAATGATAAGTGTCGCATTTTAAATCATTTTCGTAGTTAGAAATTATGAAACGCCCTGTTAAAAGCAAGGGAGTTTTTATGCCCGTTGAAGTAAAACAAAATGCCTGACAAAGTAGGGCTTGGACAGATTCCAAGTGCTTTTACAAATGTGCTAAAGAAATTAGACTTTGAGTATACAGCTTGTCCAAAGTCATTCATTATTAATACTATTAGTAATATCTTCGGTAAAGGCTTTGATGTATAAATATTTCTGATAAAGGTAGGTTGTGTACTTATGTCCAACTGAGCAATCTTGCTTTCATAAAATATACCAATATTTTAATGACTGATGATTAACATGCTGTAATACACAGTTCAAAATTAAAAGCTCAAATGCTGTACATGAGAGGTTAAGCTCCCCCTGGCGGTTTTACAAGGTGACGCCGGATAGTTTTCGGCATGACGTCAAATGACGTGATTAACCACGTGATACTGCATGATACCGCGTGATACCGTGACACGCCCACCGGGGTATGCCGCGAAATACCCCACCCATTTTAATTGGCTGCATCTGTACATTATATTATTTATAAACAGTTAACATTGTTAGCAAAATATTTTGAATTATATTTTACCCTGTTTTTTCTTTAGTTTTGTATTTAACTTATTACATGATAGTCAGATTTAATGTATACTTGAACAATGAAAATATATCTTTACAAGTTGCGGGGGAAAGTGAAACAACTTATTACAGTGCTAAATTTAATATTATTGATTACTAATAGTTTATGCTAACACCTATGTGACTTTCTTAATTAGATGTATTTAAAACAGTGAACTAAGTGTAACATAACATTCAGAAATACAATCGAGAATAGTTTTGTGGTGTTTGTATAGATGAAACATTTCTAAAATGTATAACGTAACAAAATTAAAGATGATAAAAATCTGCAATCTTTCCACTTGTAGTGTCATTAGAAAGTACAACAAGTTTCTGCTTTGTCTAAGGATGGTATCAAAAAGTAATCTAAGTGTTGAAAAAGCTGTGCTTAATGATAATTAAGGGACTTAAACATAAAAAGAGATGCTTCATATTGCTTGATTAGTTTTAAAAACTAAGTTATAAATGCAGATGCGATTTGTGCCATTAAGCGCTCCAGGCAGCACAACGTTCGTTCTGTACTGCTGAGCTCCGCGCCTCCGCCATCTCTCGGTGCCACGCTGGGTCTAAATATCTAAACATATGAATGATAAAAGTTGAATGATAAAAGTGTCGCAGTCTAAATAATTTTTGTTGTTAGAAATTATGAAACGCTCTGTTAAAAGCAAGGGAGTTCATTATTTTATTTGCTTTGGCAACACTGATTGTACCCATCGGTCATGCTACTGAAGCACCTTGAATTGAATTGAGAGGGGGGGGGGCGAAAAACGAGCGAGCAAGAGAGAGAGAAACCAGGGGTGCAGAACCAGGGAACTATTTACATATTAAAACTATTTCCCAAATTGAATATGTGCTTTTGTATATGTATTGTCAATTAATTGTCCATAATATTGGTATTCTATTTTTTCAAAGAAATGTTTGTTAAAAAATAAGTCACAGCTCCGGCTGGATATGAACACAATCTGTGGGTTACTAATCCAGCACGTAGACCAGCAGGCTACCACTAAGGTCACATGATCAAGGGTGAAACAGCCCTACAAATACAGAATCAACAGACATTGTACAGCGTGTATTACTGTGTTGCAGTATACGAATATAATTATATCATTATTAATTTCTTTAGATAAACGATTCCATATTATATTAGCAGAAAAGCTTAAAACTACCACTTTTTATACACGCTATTTCATATGTTGGTTAAAGACTTCGATACTTAAAATGTTTAGGGAGAAATTAAATACTGGTGTGTATTTTTTTTAAAGTACCAATTCCTGGAATCTGACTGGCTGACACCCTTCTGAATTAGTTCCATAATATTTAGTATACGGTAAAGAAAGCATAGATAAAAAAGCTTGGATTCTCATGTATCTGATACAAGTATCTTTTAATACAGTCTTTGCTGTGCTCTTGAGGATCCTTGTGATATTTTGAGCTCTGGTTGAATGATAAGTGTAGCAGTTTAAGTAATTTTCATAGTTAGAAATTATGAAACACTCTGTTAAAAGCAAGGGAGGTTTTATGTCCGTTACAGTAAAAGAAAATGCCTGACAAAGTAGGGCTTGGACAGATTCCAAGTGCTTGTATAAATGTGCTATAGAAATGTGCAAAAAAAGTAATTCCTTTATCGTATTGGCTAGCTAATGTCCTGTCCTCATTAGTTAGATCAACGAAATGCTGTGGTGTTTGTCAAAGAAAAAAATAAAAGTATTTTCGTTTAAACTGACGGTTAGCAGAATGTGGACCAGCGTAATACTTTGAGTTTACAGCTTGTCCAAAGTCATTCATTATTAATACTATTAGTAATATCTTCGGTAAATGCTTTGATGCATAAAATATTTCTGCATAATTAAAATATTTATGATAAAGGTAGGTTGTGTACTTTTGCCCAACTGAGAAATCTTGCTTTCATTAAATATACCAATTTTTTAATGACTGATGATTAACATGCTGTAATACACAGTTTAAATTTAAAGCTCAAATGCTGTACATGAGAGGTTAAGCTTTATTGGCTCCTCCTGGCTGTTTTACAAGGTGATTCCGGATACTTTCTGGAATGGCGTCAAATGGCGCGATACACCGCGTGGTACTGCATTTTGATGCTACACGCCCACCGCGGTGTACCACGAAATACCCCACCCATTTTGAATGGCTGCATCTGTATACCTAAAACAAGAGTGCAGTTTGTTCTTCCATTTTTTATTTTTTGCTCCTCTTGGCTGCTTAATTACCTTAACTACCTCAAGGCCCTAATGATATTCTATCAACTGCACTTTCGGGGGTTTTAGTCATGAGGTCTTAGTTATCTTTAAACAAATCTCTTCAAACATTCACTTAAGACATGAGTAATACTATGTGACTGGAAACTTTTTAATCCAAATCGAGACATTACAGACCAGTATGTCTTTCTTCTATTATATGGAAATATAATGGAGATAGTAATTATAACTAAACTTGCAGATCTTGGGGATTTGCATTTAGAAATGGTACAATGCCTTGCTTAACTTATTTGTCAGAGATCTTTGAACAAGCAACAATATGTCTGAGTGTGCCCTGTGATGGAGCATCTAATTCAGGATGTTTCAGTCCTAGAGCCTGTTCCTTGTCAGCATAAGCTCCGCCTCTCCAATGATCCTGTACTGGATAAAGTGGTTAGAAAATGAATGGATTTTTATATCATGAAAAGTAATGTGTTGCTATGATAATGATTTAGTAATTGCTTGCTTGCATTCCTAAATAATACAAACTTGTTTCATATTACACATGCAACAAAATACATTTTAGTTATTAAATAAATGCCTTCCCACACACTTCAGTTGTCCCTATTAGACAATTTTATATTAAAATTATATTAACTTTTATTCACATTATTTAAGATACTAGACAAAGAGACTATTTGCCATTTATTTTGTAGCTTGTTATTTTTTTCTGTTCTATCAGTATTTCTATTATATTTGCTATGTTTGGAAGCAACTCACATACAAATAGAGAAATCTTCAACATTGAACTTAAATATCGGTCCACCTCCAGTGTTTATGATATTATGTT
The DNA here is from genome assembly GCF_040954835.1 of Lepisosteus oculatus. Classification (NCBI taxonomy): domain Eukaryota; kingdom Metazoa; phylum Chordata; class Actinopteri; order Semionotiformes; family Lepisosteidae; genus Lepisosteus; species Lepisosteus oculatus. The sequence goes on from NC_090710.1 coordinate 9,598,206, forward strand.
GTGATATAATTATATCTGTAAAATAAAATAAACTTTTAAGCATGATTAAGTGATTAAACCTTGATTCCATTTCTGATGTTGTTAGTCCTACTTGGTCTAAGCTGGAAGAGGATTGTGGGTAATATAGCCAGCACAATAGAAAGAATGTAAACCTTATTTTATTTAGAGTTGGAAGCGTTTACTGTTAATTAAGTATACTTTTTTTTTGCATTGGGTGGTTAAAATTGAACTCAAAGTTTGTGTATGGATGGTTACTTTCCTAATTTAGGATTATGTAGCAGGCCCTGAGTATCTAAAAAGGACTGGAAACAATGTAAATTCAGTAGCTGCTGTGCTCTTTTTTTATTCTTAAGTGTTATGTAAAGAGTCATTCAATGGGTTATGCAATTTATTCTCTGTCTTATGCTGTGGAAGAGATGGGAGGGGGATAAGTTTAGTAACCACATGCTATAAGTGGGACACCTAGGGCTGGGTTGCCTTAGATAGCATTGCATTAGATATTGTACTATAGCATGCTTCTTCTTTTTGGAAGAGACAACTGGAAGACATTGGTTTGGTGCTTACTTATTCCCACTGACATGAAAGCTTTTGATATAAGAGCCTCTAAGGAGAATGAAACTTTGTAGTGTCATTGAGCCTGGGTAGTTGCAGGTTTGTGTCTTCACTTGCTGATAAAATAAAGAGCACATGCTTCAGTTCAGACCTGAGTCCTGATTAATCCTCATAACTCAGAACCCAAACAAATGCTGCAAACCATTATTATAATTTATGTTTCTCTATCAGCAAATAGAGATGAAAGGATTGTCTTTCTTGCTTTCACATGACTTTTACTCTTGCAGGCAGAATAAACATCAATCACACAGCTAATACATACTGTACAATCCAGGCTCAGGTTGATATATACAAGAAAAGAAAAGGTTATATAGACATAAAAAACCTGGTTCTGTAACATGAAATCGGATATTTGTCAGTGAAAATGTTTACACTTTATTCTTTACGCAGAAGAACAGCTAATGCTTTGATTTGATTATAGTTATATTTAACTATTAAAAATATCTCAGGTAAATAGCTTTCTTTTCTTGTTTAACATATAAAACCCTGAAAATAATGAAGGAAAGGTGAAATCTTTAAAGGATTTCCTCCTGTAAAGCATTACTTTTTTGCTATGAATCTGGATGAGGGAGCGGATTTGTTTTAAAACCTTAATGTGTACAGTACAATTCATACTGTAGCCAATGCAATTTTAATCTTGCAAAATTATTCAGAGTGTTGCTTTAAAGCTTGTGGTCATGACCTTTTGAATTTGCAATTAATATGCTATATACACAACTTACTCCACACATTCAAAAATAAAAAAAAGAATGTAAAGAAAAATGTAAAAGTCATGACTTTATAAGTATCTGAAACTTTGCAGTGGTAAAGTGTGTAATAATAGTAATTTTCATGATTTCAATACATAAACAACTCTCTACCTTATCTCAAGCAAAGTCAACAATGAAGACTAAGGAGCTTTCTAAGCAATCAAGGGATGATTTAATTGAAAACACAGATCAGCAGAAGAACACAAAAATATTTATATCTCTGAATATCCGTGTGTGCACAGTCTTCTCTATCATCAAAAAATGATATGTAGATTATACCACCCAAACACATTTTATATCAGGCTGTTCAATCTGATGTAATCTGATACTGGCTGGACAAAGAAGAAACTGGTGAGAGATGCAACTGTGAGGCAAATGACAACTTGGCTGAGATAGGAGAAAATGATAATGAGTCATGTGTGTATGGCAGAGTGGCTAACCAATCTCATGTCCCACAAATAGTTTGCCAAAACCTAATTTAACAGCAAACATGTGGCCAAATGTTTTGTGGTCAGACAAAGCAAAACTTCGACTTCTGCTTCATTCTGACACAAAACCATTACATAGCATTACCCAGTCAATCATTCCTACCATCAAGCAAGGTGGTGACAATATGAAACTGTGGGGATGATCCTCCTCAGCAGGGACTACAAAGCTAGCTAAGACTGAAGGAAAAATTTTACAGAACAAAGTACAGGCAAATACTAGAGTATGAATTGTTTTATTCTGCTAAACACTCAAAAAGACTGATGGGAACATAGTCAGACCAACGTACTGGCAAATACTGGAAGACAACCTGCTTCAGACCTACAATTGGGGTGAAAATTCAGCAGGACAATGATCCAAAGAACAAGTCCAGGGGTGGGGGGTAAACTCAGACAAAACTCTGATTTGCATCCATTTGAGAGTCAGTGAAATGGCTTGAAAAATTATATCCACAAGCAATCTCCAATTAACATGAGAGAGCTTTAGCAAATCTGCACAGAAGAAAGGGAAATAGTGCACTAAGCCAGTGTGCAAAGTTGTAACAACTCACCCAAAAAGACTTGTGTCTGTAATTACTGTCAAAGGTGCTTTCACCAAACATTGAGTTCACAGATCTGAATATTTTAATTTACATTACAACTCTTAGATGTCTTCAGTTTGAACATTAAGATTTTGAATAAAATCTGTTTAATGAACGTGTATGTATCACATTTAATTTTAAAAAGGGGATACCATGGAAAGGGATGAAATACTTTTGCTGCAAGACACTTTTGCTCCCTGTTGTCAGGGAGGTTATATTAAAGTAATTCAATACCATAAGTATTTTGCATCTTAAAACATCCATTCTCATGATACATACCAAATTCTGATATTATTTTTAAATTAGTGAAAGATACCTTAAATATTACTCTTCTGCAGTTTTAGTATAGTGTATGCTTTTAAATCATACACTGCAAAAGTAAATCTATGCTGCACACATTTAACTGACAGGTTGCCCCCCGGCACTAATATTAGCTTTTAATTTGTGATTATTGTGACTTAGCAGAAGATATGTCAAGCATTAACACTGATTACAATATAAATAGATGACATTTGTGCTCTAAAAGTCTATTTGTCATTTGTTGTGTTGTGGAATAATTTACTGAAATACGATGTGTGAAACTATTTTTAAATTTGAAAAAGCATTGGCATTATTTTTTCTAAACATTTCATACTGTAAATTATTTTAAGTCAAACTGATGTTGAAGTACATTATATTTGAAACTCTAATGATTGAAAATTAATACATTAGAATGTTAATTATCTACAAGCATTAACCATAGGATAAAACAGTTGCTATATAGATATACTATACATACTATGCATTAAGTACATGCTTATTACAATTTGTGTGATAATAGTATTTAATGTTTTTTTTATTAAATAATATAATGATATTAAATTGTTAATAAATGAATTAATAAAGGTCACAACTTGGACCTGCACTGAAACACAGATTCAGATTGAATTATTCTAAACACTTACCAGTGAATTTGTTGGCTTTTTTATTTTATCACAGCTTGATAAATTGAACTAAACATTTTTTTTATTTAGTATAAAATAATTCAGTGTTTTAATAAATCAGATTTATTTTTATTCATTTTTTCTGTCACATTTTGCAGCTTCACTGTTAGTTTTAATGTTACTCTGCTCCAAAAACTGTATAACATGTTAAAAAAGCTTCAACTATGTAACCTATGCTGTGGCTATGGTACAGCACCAAAGCTCTACAATACCTTGAACTTATTCATGCATACAAATACATAAAAGGACTCCTTCATCCTGTTAATCATTTGGAAAACTCTATAAACCACTTACTCATCTGAAAATATTCAGGCTATACCAAGGAAGTCCAACCCACTTCTTTGTTAGATTAATGACTAAGAAAATTACTTCTCCAAGCTGTCTAGTAAAGCAATTTCAGCTCTTTCAGCATGACATGATCATACGTATGTGAAATAGGTAAATGTCTTCTTTTTTCATACAAAATGACAATGTATAATTTTCTACCACCAGGGATTCAGAATACTGACTTCACAGTATTTTCTTACTAAATAAGCTTTATTTTTCGGATTTAAGGCTAAACTATTTTTAAATGTAAAGGTATAAGATTTGAGAGGCAAGGTGTGATTTAATAATCTTTAAAATTAATCCATGTTTTCAGTTATTGGTCCAAAACACATTGTAACTATATTAATCAGATTATAATAAAATAAATCATTTTTTTAAAAGTAAGCCAATTAACTAATATAAAAAGACCAGCACAAAGGGAGATTTGAGAGGGATGTGGGAAAGGGATTTTTTTCCTTTTCAAAACTTATTCTCTGATAAAAAACTGTACAATTTACATTTTCTGTAATGTTACATTATATTGCATTAATATGTAACTTATGCATCATGTATTTTTGCTGGTTTAAAAAATAAAATAAAAACACTATTTTAAAAAGAACAACAAAGATGCAGATACAGTGTGTACCTAAGCTTATCACTGAAACATATGTACTGTATGTTTCAATACTTGAAAAATACAAAATATTAAAAAAAATGTTAAGAAACTTCACATCTATTTTTCCATGTGTTATCAGTATTTAATTTTTTTTAGATTTTTTTATGATTTACATGTTTAAATCCTTTATGTCTATAATTATAAAAAATATGTTTTCTAAAAAATGCAGATACAGTAATCCCTTGTCAACTGCAAGGGTTATGTCTTTGAAACACCTCAAGTAAATTTATGGTTGATAAACTTAAGACCTTATGGTAAAATGGGGTTAGATTCTAAATGCCTACAGAGGCGACATAAGAGATAAGCTGCCATCTAACTAAATATAAAGCAACCTGCAGTTAAAACTCTCTGTCTGCACCCCGGATGACACAAAATAAATGGGAGCTTATATCCCTATCCATACAAATGCACCTTAAGCAGGAAAGACGTTTCTAACTGAGGTATCTTTTACCCAGGAAACCCAAGTTCCCTTAAATACAGAATAGCATACTCTCTCTAGCAAGGTTAAAATACTAAGCTCCAGACAGGTTTGGTTTGGATGATCAGGAAGTAGGGGCTCTTGCCTGGTGCAAGCTTCAAGTCCCAAGTCCTACGCACTCTTGTCTCTCCTCTCTTTCTTGCCTGCTTCTTGTTTCTTTTTCCCTCTGTGCCCTTAATGTGATCCTATATTGTGTTTCTGTACTGCACATTGATGATCAGTAATACACAACTAACCTAGGTATACCAAGGTAAACTTTACAATTGTTCTTGCTAAAGGGACCCTCCAGGCCTCAGCAAATATCCTCTCTGCTTTGAAGCTAGAAGTGTCACAGATTTTATCTACAATCTAAGAGACACTTCTCAGTCACCTAAAGCTGTAACAATATGTAAATACCTTAAAATAGATTTGAGGCAAAAAATGGAGGAGGAGATCACAATCCATGTGGTTCATTGTGCTGTTGATGTTTGGTGCAGTTTACCAGTGCTGACTGTCAGGGATTGAATAGGATCGGTATGGAACAGAGTTTGTGATCCATGTAGGAGCTGTATGACAGACCATGGATACCATACTAACAAGACATGAGTTGCCCAAATGAATATTTCTGTGATGATGTGAAGCATCTAAAACTTTAGTTTTAGAGATCAGTGAACATGAACATTAATTTCCAGTCAATGTGAGAGTAATGGGACAAAATCACAAAAGCAGTACAGTGATTCCATCCTATTATACTCACTCTGATAGCTATGTGAATTTAGCTCACATGGTTTTGAGTATCATAACAGAATTTTCCTGTGAACCATTTTATCTTGTTTGATCCTGCAAGGTCAAAAAGCATCTATAAGCTGTGATAAGTGCTGGTGCAAGAATCCACTGCATGATAGGAGGTGAGAGAGAGCTACCACAATGTCTGCTCTTGTAGATGTGTCCACAATTTCCTTGTAGATGTGTCCACAATAAGGCTCCTAAGTGTATAAGAAAGAGTAAAGAGTCCAATGAGAGATCCATAAAAAGCTTGGTAGAAAAATTTAAAGTGTTTGATCAATTGCATGAAGGACTAAGTAGGAGGAGTACTACTGGTCGCTTGCTTTGTGCAAATGAATCTACAATTCATACAATGAAAATTGAGTAGCAATTATATTCACAGCAGTATAAGTAAGAAATATGTAAAAAAACTATTTTAAAAACTATCTATACAATAATATTTCCAAAACATATTTATTTGTCTTTATTCTGATGTTATTATATTTCTTCATTATACAGTAAGTAAAAAAAGTCTGACGGATTATGACTTCAGTTACACTAATGCTCAGTAGCAGTCTAGGGATTTCTGGGTGACCAGAATGTTAGGCCACTGAAATACCTTGTTTGCAAATACTGTACATAGAGTAACTTGTATTCATGTGCCTCTAATTATATCAACTGCTTGGGTATGCTCTGGAAAAAGCACTTACAAGTTGGGGGTTATGAATATTATTTCACTTATTGAGTAAACCGCTCTGTCAAATGCTTATTTTCACCATTTTCGTAACCCCCTATTTGTAACAAGACATTAAATACGTGCAGTATTGTCTTGTCCAGGGTGTATCATGCCTTGTGCCTGTTGCTCCCCTGCAACACTGTATTGGATAAACCAGCTAGAAAATGGATGGATGTACAGTACATTATGTATATCGGAGTGGTGGCTGGAAGGTTGTCGGTGCAAATCCTGTGGCTGGCAGAGGAATCCTACTCTGTTGTGCCCCTGAGCAAGGCCCTTAACCACAGCTGCTCCAGGGGCACCGTACAATGGCTGACCCTGCGCTCTGAACCCAGGCTTCTCTCTCCCTATCTGTGTATCTCTGTGTCTCATGGAGAGCAAGATGGGGTATGGGAAAAGACAAATTCCGAATGCAATAAATTGTATTGGGCTAATAAAGTGATCTCTCTCTCACTCTACTGAATATGCATTGTGCATGTGCATTTGAGGCATAACTATTTTAACAAGCATGTGGTTATGAGGGATAATATAATTTATTTTACATTTAATGAAGCCATTATCTATTTATAAGAAAAGGCTAAAGTGTAAGAAATCCTGATTTACTTGACAAAGCATGCCAGATTAAATTATTTATCACATAAAATTAAACAATTGTTTGTGTCAGGTGCTAATTCTTTAATTTGATTATCATAATTATCAAGTTAAGAAAATAAAATACTTTTCTCATACTTTGGAAAAAAATATCATAGATAATTTAACTTAGCAAATTTGTGTTAAAACAAACTTATTGAATGCTTGTGTAAATTCCAGAATATTTTGAGGACATCTGACTGGATTGAAGGGGGATATTGAAAATGATAGTGTTTTGTAATATATTAAGTTAGTCAAACTAATAGTCCTGTCTGTTCTAACTAGAACATAAGAAATTTATAAAAGTTGCATAATAATGTTACACGTTCAGTGGACTTAACTACTAAGTCTACTATCAGCCGTTCTCAGAGCTTTCAAAATTGGTAAAAACCAAGGTGTTTAGGGAGCTCTAGGTGTAGTGAGAAACAAAGAATTTAAGGAAATCTTCTGGTGAAATATTCTAACTAGCAATAATATAAACTATTATTACTCCTCTCAACAAAGCTGTGCAGGAAAATAAAGAATTCATGTGCCTCTAATTGTATCAACCACTTGGATATATTCTGGAAAAAAGCACTTACAAGTTGGGATTTATGAATGATTATTATTGACTAAACTATTCAGTCAGATCTTAATTTCTTCCATTTCCATAACCCCCCATTTGTAACAATATATTGAGCAGATATGATTGTTCTGTGTTTTCAAGGAAATATAATTGAGGGACTGAGATAAAACAGTGACTATCTTGTTATTAAATGTGCATGTTACATTTTGAGATGAGCTTTGGTGAGCTGTGGCAAAAAATTAACCACAGAGTAAAACCCAAGTCCAAATGATCTGACCAAGACACAAATTACAAATACTAAAATCTACAGAACTCCGTAGTATGCCCTGAGTAAGTGGGACAACATCAGATTTAATATCATGATTTAAAAATTGACTCTTGGAAACTTGAATGAGAAGTATTAGTGAAACTTGAATAAGAAGTATCATAGCCTTGATATTTTCCTTGCTATTCAGTAGTGTTTTAACAGAAAGAATAAGGTTCTGGATCCAGAGATGAAGTTAAACAGATGAGTTTATTGCATGCAAGGAACAATAAAGCCAAAGTCATGTTTCCCGCAAGAAACAATAAAACCGAAGTATTGTTCCAAGTGCTGGTACAAACTTTAGGTTTATATATCCTTTCCTTGCCGCTTCTGACATCACTCGTTATTATGGTAAAGGGGGGAGGTCATGTGTTTGGCCAGTTCACAGCTTTTTGGCCAAATGGTCAGGGATTAAGTCCCCAGGGGTTTCCTAACTCTCCTAGCTTGCATCTGGAATCCTTATCAGTTCTCCCTTTCCTGCCATAAACTCCTCTTGTAGTTCAGGTGGGGAGCTGTGTCAGCATGCGTAGGCTGCAGAAGAACAAGTAATAGGGAGAAATAAGAGAGAAAACACAACGTTTCGGCTTTGGAGCCTTCTACAGGTGTGAGAGAGACAGGGCAGTAGGCAAAGGTAAAGTAGCGGGGGAACAAAGGCTGGGTGGGAGGAGGAGTGAGAGACGGGAGCAGGGGACAGAAAGAGAGGCCAATCAAGAGGTGTGAAGTCAGAATAGGTGTAGAGAGGTGTGAAATGAAACTTCCAGTGAATGGAGAAAATTTAAAATAAGAGAAGTCTGTCGTTAAGAGAAGGGGGAATATGTGATCCTAGCTGCAGGATAAGTTTGGTTTTGGTAGTCTTTCTGATGTATGAGTTCAGAAAACTGTCTTTGAGAACACAGATGGAGAGATTAGAGTGGTCGTGGCTGTCAGAGGTGAAATGAGAAACAATGGTCTTGGAGAGATCTTTCATTTTCACAGCCCTGACATGTTCTCTGAAGCAGTCTCCGAGTCTCCTTCCTATTTCTCCAATGTAGATGGCTTGGCATTTACTGCAAGAGATACAGTAAATAAGGTTGCTGGAGGTACAAGATGCCCTCTGGGGATGTGGAATTGTCCTGAGGGGCCTTGAATGAGTGTGGTGTTGGATGTATACTTGCAGGTGAAACAGCGAGCTCTGTTGCAAGGGATAGTGCCTGGTGTGGATGGTTGCTGAGGCCGGTCAAGGGAGCTGTGAACAAGAAGGTTGCGCAGATTACGTGCTCGGCGATATGAGATGATGGGGCAGTCAGAAAAGAGGGCCCCATTGGAAGGATCACCCTGTAGGATGGAAAAGTTGTCGTTAATCGTCCTGGGGATAGGAAGTGTGTTAGGGTGGTAGAGAAGCACCAAAGGAATGCGGTTGTTACGGCGGGAGTTCATGATTGGGTTGATGGTCTGAGGGGTGTATTGGGCTCGGGCAAGGGCCCTGTCAATAACACTGGTGGGGTTTCCTCTGTTGATGAAAAAGGAGTAAATTTTGAGGGCTTGGTTCTCGAAGTCGATGTCATCGCTGTATAATCGCCGTAACCGAAGGAACTGTGAAAAAGGGAGAGAGTTTTTAGTGTGTTTGGGGTGAAATGAGCTATACAAGAGGTAGTAGTTCAGGTGGATAGCTGTGTCAGCATGCGTAGGCTGCAAAGGAACAAGTAATAGGTTTATTCCATGCTGAAAAAAAGAAGAAAGAGTACACAACGTTTCGGCCGTGGAGCCTTCTTCAAGTGTGCCTGAAGAAGACTTCAGGACACCTGAAGAAGGCTCCATGGCCGAAACGTTGTGTACTCTTTCTTCTTTTTTTCAGCATGGAATAAACCTATTACTTGTCCCTATACAAGAGGTAGCTGTGTGAATCCCTGGGTTTGTATTAAACCAAAGTGGAGAGTCGGGGGTAGTTGATGGAGAAGGTGATGTCTAGAAATGGAAGAGCAGTGGAAGATATGTTCACCGTATATTTGAGGGACGGGTAGAAGTTGGTGAAATGGGGTTGGGAGCAGGAAGCACTCAAGCTGATCATTGGAGCATGTGGCAGCACCGACGCAGTCATCAATATATCGCTTGTAGAGGTCAAAGACATAGCCAGTGTAGGAAGTGAAGAAGCGTTCTTCTACCCAGCCGACAAAAATATTGGCATAGCTGGATCCCATTCTGGTGCCCATGGCAACTCCACTCACCTATTGGTAAACTAAGCAAACTCCTGTTGCTTAGAACTCTAATCTTCAAGCAGAAAGGACTTAATTTAACCCCCATCTTTACTTTTACTTCAGTAGAATGCCTTGACTGACAGTAACCTTGCATTTAAATCTAGAAGTAGAATATTAAGTGGCGTGGAGTCAGATGCCATCAGAAAAACATTCACTTCCATAACTTGATGAAGGTCTGTGTCAGTGAAGTGATTATGTCTAAACTCAAACTCAAAATGTTGAAAGGGCTTTTTAGATGTAAAATAAGATTTATGAACACCTGTTTCTGAAATTCGGTACAAAAATGAAAACTAGGACGGGATAAAAGGACATGTAAACAAACAGGGAGACAGCTATACAACTAGTAGCATTTGGTAATTTCCTTCTATATGGACCAATGAAAAAGAAGGAAGTCTTTAAGATAATTGCTGTCCATGGTGAAGAGGAGGACTGAAAGTAATCACCAATCTAGAGGTGGTTTCCAGTGAAGCAATCATCACACTGGGGAGGGAACTATAGAAAAGTCATTTTTAAAGGGACATGACATAGTTCATCATTCTTTGAACAAGGTAAAGACATACATTTGGCAGTAAACATGTGGTTTGTCAACCACATTTTTAAACAGTTTGTTATTAATTTATAACAGAACTAAGCAAATTTAAACGTAAGCAAGCATCTTTCAGTGCTTATTTTGAATAGGTTGATTGAATGTATTTCTCAGTGCAACTATAATGCATATGCTTTATTCTTACAATATCTGAAAGTTGTTATTGTTTTAGATTATGTATTAAATAAAAACATGAGTACACTGACCCACCTCTGTTTTGATGCCCCAGGCAGTCTTATCTTATTATAAATGTATACCTATATTTTCTCTAGCATTTTTACTGCCTCTGGAAAAGCCAGAGGCTAAAATTTCTAAATTTGATAAATATAAAGATTGCTATTTAAAGACAACATCAGCATTTCAAATCAACTTAAATATTTTAAAAAATTATATTGTGACAAAAAAAGTTTTTTTGCAGTGCATTCTTTAATGCTTTAGGCACAATAAATTGGTAGCAGTACTTCCCTAGCCCTATACAGCGTGGAATTAGAAGGAAAACTGAGTATTAACTGACATTTTGTGGTAATGAGTCACCTCCACCCTAACTCCAACAACAGCCCACCCAGGGTTACCAACTATTTATTGCGTGATGAGTATCTTCTGGCAGGAGCCAGATGTCAATACTACTGCCAACAGAGAGACTGGATTTTACTTTCACAGTAGAGCATCCCTTGCTCTGTCCTGTACCAGACGCAATTCTTTCTATTCCTCCATTCAGAAAATCTCAGTGCCATAAAGGTCTTTCCTTGGGCATATAACTTCTTAAAGATTTTGCCTTTACAAACTCTATTTTTTGCTACAAGACTATCTGTAAATTGTTTTTATTTAAAGTGGAATTCTGGTGTATTACAAATTCTATAATATGTTTCATTTTTATTAGTTCACATGTGTATCAATGTAGCAGATAAAATGCTTTTGTAGGCAGTGCCATATTAATTGCTCAGTAATTAAAAAACAATTAGATATCTGCATTCAAATTACATGTAAAAGATCACAAACTATGAATTCTAGTACTGCCTTAATAATATAAAATAAGATCAGTTTATTGGCCATATACAATTTCTTGTATAAGGAATTTGTCTTTTCGCATACCCCAACTTGCTCTCCATGAGACAAACAGAAAGAGAAGCTTGAGGTCAGAGTGCAGGGTCAGCCATCCACGGTGCCCCTGGAGCAGTGGGGCAAGGGTCTTTCTTAAGATTAACAAAAACAACGCAACAGTTTAACACCCCCACCCTCCTCCTGTAGTCTCCCTAGCACTCCCCAGACCCCGCAACAGTCAGTCCAGCGTTAGTCTTTCATTTATTCTAGTTGCAACTTTGCTCCAGATTTTCAGAGTGGCATTGCCATTCTGGTGGTAGAAAGTTTCAGCATCACCATGTCTCTGAATCATGGCGATCATTGCCATATCAGAAAGCTATAAAGTGGGAACCAGCACTGTGCTTTTAGTTTTTTGGTGCAGTTAATCTTGCACAACAGATTTTCTGTAGCCACTCCTTTTGTTGAAGTCTTGAGTCCTTTTCAAGTACTAACACAACTGGATCGTATTTTTTCCTATAATTCCAGACAGAACAGATGTAGGGTGACCCCAAAATAAATTTACCTCCATGCACTCTCAAAACATTAGCATAAAGGTACAGGTACATTCAGAGTACAAAGTTTGCATATAGTATCTGGGTCAATATTCTCACAAAATGTGTCTTTGAATGCATCTGAATGCATCTGGGGTTAGGATTGTTTGAGCCATTAAATTGTCTAAAACTGTATTCCAATCTGTTAGCCCTTGTTCTATTTTAAGATTATTTCCCCAGGCAAAATCAATGGCAATACCAATGGTTTATATGAAGCTTAAACAGGTGTGCATATATAACTGAGAACAGTGTCTTAGAAAGATTTACCTAATACCAATCTACTTTAGGATGTATTGTAAATTTTCGATCCACAGGGAACTACATGAACTCGAAATGCAGAGTGTAACCTAAGGTGTAAAAAGAAAGATGATCCTGATACATTAAAACATGATATTAACTCCCAGATGTTTTAAGATCATTGTTATTGTATATATCTTTAAGGATACTAATACTTTTGTTACACTAGAGGCTGGAAACAAAGGAACAGTTACCTGCCCACAAGGAGGTGTTATTTCAGATAGGTAAGTATTGGTGTCATTTATCTTACACCCCATATATTTTTATATTGCCATATAAATAGAATTTGTAATAATAGGGCCATAATGAACATCACAATACTTATTTGTGAGACCTGCAAATAAAATGTATTGTAGTTTTGTTTGATTCACTATTTCTTTCTCAGTGTCTCTCCAAGGCACAGAGGATTTTGAATTTAGCCATACTCTTATAGATCATAATTGAAAATGTTGTTATCACAGATTGAAATTATGAAATGGTGGGACATAATATACAGCATATACAGCACTGATGATTCTGATAATTTGAATTCATATTCATTATTTTACTATTCTGCAGTATATTAATACTATTCTTATTCTGTTTATTAATTAATACAAATACTTTATTTTATACTGTCATGTCCCTTTATCATTTGTTGAAACAGCTAATGAATATATTGACAAATCTGTTACTTATATATTTTCTTAATTAGTGACCAAGGCAGTCATGGGGTTATTTTTTGTTTTGTTTTGTTTCTAGAATTTACAGCTTGGATATTCTTTTAAAAGTCGCTGAACAAAGTTTTATGCTATTCTCTTACTAATGTGCAAAGATTATTATCAAGATTTCTTATAAATAATTTTAAATATTTTGAATAAGCAACTAGAAAGTGTTATTTAAATACAAGAAAACATGTCCAAAATATGACATAATTTTTGAGACATTTGTGTAATATCAGTGGATTTATTTGCATTTCAGAAATAAATGGAAGTTTATTTAAAATCCTAAATAATTAGCTTCAATCAGTGAATTGCTTTTCCACTTTCACTCTGACCCAGTATATTCTTTAATATAAGTAGCTTTGATAGCTAGAATAACCTATAACACCCAGACATTTAAAAGCACCAACCTGCTGTGAAAGCTTGGTGATAGTGGTGCAGGTATATAAAAGTCATTTCACCACTCCTTTCTCCTGCCAAAGCATGAAATTTCAAAGAAGTACATGCTTTGAAAAGAAGCACAGCTGTCACTCATCCAAGTTTCCATATCTCAGTTGCCTAATTTTAGAATGTCTATTTCTTTTCGTAAAAGCTTTATATGGAGAAGCAGCAATCTGCAATGAAAAATTAAATGTGAATTTGTCTTTTCATTTTTATCTCTAAGGATGAATAGAAATTATAAAAATCCTAAGTAAGTTATTTTATTTTAAATAAATCTAAATTAAATCAGCCTTACTAGCAATTCATTTACAACATAGAATGTTCAGAAAATGCAAAGATATCTGTCTGCAGCTGCATATATTTTGTATTTCTCTTTGTTTAGTTAAAAAAACAAACTAAAATACTAGTATCATACCATGATTGTTGAGCAGTAATACTCAACAGCTTCCTTTATGAACTGAAATATTTGGAGGGCAAATAGCCACATTTACAATTAAGATATTATATATATATATAATATCATATATCTTATAATGAGATATGCATCTCATTAAGCAGCAGCACATTAAGCAACACTTGCTCCTGTTGTACAGTTTAACTATAAACAACAAACAACAATAATAATATCAGTTTTACTGTAAGTATAATGTTAATGCATGTAGAATTTTAGAAGAGAAGAATTGTCTGTTCAACAATACAAATATATTATTAATCTTAAGTAAACTGACAAATTAAAAATGCTTTGATATTTACTAGTTTGGATTATTGCAATAGCCCTGCATGGTGAGGATCATGAACTGTGAATATATGCCTCTAGCATGGTCACATGTTTTATAAATTAATTATTTGAAAGATGCAGGGTTTACAGTGCATCACACAAGAGTTAGTGTCACTCTGCTTTTATCACAATTGACCAAATGTGTGCCACCAAAGACAGGTAGTGACATATCCTGGACATAAACCAGCAATAGCTTGTTTTGGACTTTTTTTGTGTTTTTGAGTTTTTTTGGTTAAAGTTCAAGCTATATTCAATAAAAGATATTATATGTTGTATCATCTAGGAGGTCTTGAAACAAGCTTTATATATTTTGAAAACAAGAAAAGTAGCACTGACATAAAATGTACATGGTGTACTTACAAATAATATTTATTCAGCAATAATATTACCGTGATACAATTGTATGTATTATGAATATGCCAATCAGTTAGGAGTATAGTAACATGGAAAACAGCAACAAATCAATTCAACCAGGCCTGGGAAGAGTTCAATATCTTTTGGAAGTACCTTGAGACACAGACTAGCAGGTGATTTGACATTGAATGGTAGATGCAATGAACATGGTCCAGAGGAATACTTCTCTCAGCCAGCCACTTGCAAGTCACAAGTCAAATAATCCAACAGTACACAACAGGCATGGCCACTGAATGACAGATAGAAAAACAATCTGCATACATCCATTACAGTACATCTGGGTTAAAGTGGTACCCTTGTACAAATATTGCATCTGCTATACATATCATTGTAAATGTTACATAATGTAACTGTAACATATATTGCATTAATTGAGAGGTTTACTGACAGGGCATGTTTAATGGATTTGACATTTTACTAGTTTCATATGCACAGGTTGCTGATTACTGAAGTTCAGACATGGGAACTTACAAAAGTCTGTTTGAAACTCCTGTGTCATGTTTGTGGTGATCACTTTTCATAAACTTTGTCTTTAATCATTCAGAAATCATATTGCAATTCAAAGGTGTTTCAATATATAAAGAAACTGTGCATACTGTGTATAGTGAATGCTAAAAGTATGCTAAAATATGCAAACGTATATGAATTTCCTATTTAAAATATCACCTACTATTATATATATATAAACAGTATACAGTATGTATCAAATTATTTACTATCCATGAGTAAGTAAAATAAAACAATTGCCTGAAAATAATACATGATACTATGTATGATAGTACACAAACATGACTAAAATGATTAATATTATGTCAACATCACAAAATCTTATGAATTAAGTAAAAAAGTAAATTAATTTAATTACTTTACTTTAATTACTATTAAATTAAAGTAAATAAAAAATAAAAAAGATTTCTTAAGACAAAGAAAAAGACAGTTTATATAATTTGCATATTGCATATTTGAATTTTATCACAAATTGTATTTGCAAACATTTTGTTTTGTAATTCTGTCTGCTAATGAATACTGTTACAGACAAAAGTCATATTTTGAGATACAACATATGTTTAGGTGATAGCTACTTGGGTGGCATGGTGGTTAAGTGATTAACATTGCCGCATTGTTAAACTAAGGCCCTAGGTTCATATCCTGGGGTGCTCTCTGCATAGAGGTTGTATTTTCTGCATGGGTTTCCTCCCGATGCTTCATTTATCTCCCAAATGCCAAAAATATTGAAACAATAGATGCACAATCTTTCCTTAAACATTTCCCCAACATTCCAATACACTGATTCTTATGTTAGCTGATTTTTCAGCTACCTTAAACAGGACAATGATATCTGCTGCTCTGTATTTTATGTTATGTTTTACATGTTGGTAACCTTGTTAACCTGCTATGATAAGATGGCAAATTCAGACAAGATGACAAACTTTGCCTGCATCACATTGCCCAGAAAGTGATTGGGAATGACCCACACTTGTCAGCAGTCACCTAAGCAATTTTTGGAAGACAATGTTTACTTAGCATAAAAAACTAGGAAGCAGAGGCTTACAGCTTTCTAGCATTATCTGCTATACAAGAGAGAGGATCCTCTTCTAATGTTCTGCATTATAGGAAAAAGAAAGAAGTGACTGACTGTGGGATTGTGGAACTTGTGTGTGATTTTAAAAAAAATGTTTTTGAAGTTTCTATGTATGTATTCATCTTTCTATGTATATGTATTCATAATTTGTGAAACAGGCTGGCAGTTGCTGGAAAGTGATACTCCAAACATTTGGCAATTTTGGACAATACAAATATTGGACGTTTCTGTAATAAATGGAAAGCAATACATGTAATGCATCTCTCAGTCATCGCCATTCCTACTGTCAAGCATGCTGGTAGCATTATTTTATAGTTTTCATCAGGCAGGGATTGGGAGTTTTAACAAGACTATTATAATAATCTAGGAAATAAAGATGGGGAAGAATACTGGCAAATCTTAGAAGAAAACTTGCTTCAGACCTAAAACTGGGGCAGAAAATCCTTTCAACACAAGACCAATGTTACACTTGATTGTGTAACACTGAATAAGTTGAATAATGTTGTGTAATACTTAATAAGAATAAGTCTGACAGTGGCCTAGTCAATGTCTTAAATGGGACACCAAATACGTCTGCAAGGCACTGTACATTGTTGTTCTTCATGTGGGAAAAAGTAAAGAACATTTTTGCTTTCGGTTAAAAAAAGTTTCACTAAATCATATTACTCATAGTGAATAAAACAGTTCAAAATGTACTTGTCATATTAAACACAATTACATTCTGATACCACTACAGCTCCAAAATTGTCCATGGGCTCAGTTACATGAAATATAAGAAATGTGATCATTATGACAGATTAATAGTCTGTACATTCTTAAAGAAGCTCATAATTCCCATATTTCCTCATTATGACTATAGGAATGTATGAATGATTTCTTGATTTTGATAAGTTATAATAAGAAAAAAAAGATGAATATAAAAGATGGTTTACATAAAGCAACATATGATTTTTTCTTTATCCTGTTCCTTCTTTTTGACAGGACAGATGTAGTTATTTTTTAGTATGTGTTGGTAATTGTAATGGCTGGGTAAATGGCTCAGATAAAAAAGGAGTGGGCTCCATGTGAATTCCAACAGACAAAGAAGTCCAAATGAAAACACAATCTGCAACTGAAGTCTTGAAGGCTAAAGCCTAAACCAGGGAACAAAAAACAAAACAACAAGGAACATTCCAAGAAGCTATAAGGTAACAATAAACAAGAACAAAAAAACAAGGAATAAGGTAATTAGTGAAAGAATCAGGCAGTGAGATGTTGGAACTGTAACAATAATGTAAAATTTGAATATTATTGAATGATATTATTGAATAAAATCTGTTTTAATCATATGGTACATCCATCCTTTTTCTAAGTGCTTAATCCAATTCAGGGCCTGGAAAATGCTGAAGTCTGTCCCAGCAAGCAGAGATAATTGTTATAGCTTTTCCCTGACTTTGATATAAAATATGAATTTCCTACAGGAAAATAGTGGGACTGTGAGTGGTCCTTTTTCTTTCCTATCACACAGCTTGTTTTTCTGCTGATACGGGATAAAAAAAACTGTATGCTGGCCCATCATAAGAAATATCTTAGAGTTAATACATTTCACTTTCATACACCATTTCCACTTTTAGAAGATTTTTTAAATACAATGTTTAGTACCAGGTAGTGTGTTTTATTTTCATTTGCATCAAAGAAATGCTGTGATGAAGTATGTTTATAGTCTAAAAGCACATCTAGACAAAAATAAAAATTAGATATGGAAATGGTCACATATTTTATCTACCCATGGCTTAATGGAATTCACTTTTACAGATTGACTGTTCAACAAAATTAGTCTCTTCTGGCATTTCCTCCTGGACAATACCCAAGCATACAAGCATGAGTCATCTCTCACCCTCACTATGTGCAAATGTTGATGGCTTATACAGTACACATTGACACTTGCAGTTGTTGAGATGTCACTGAGACTGCAAAGATAATGATAAATGATTTCAGTTATCTATTACCATTCCAAAATAGCTTGGTTTACTTCTGACATATTTTTTTCTCATATACAAGTGTCTTTTTTGAGCTCTTAATATCTCATTGGTAATCTAACAGATAACCAGCAATAAAGGACACCACTTTTCCCCTATTAGTCTATATTTTTCCTACAATTTTACTTATTTGGTAAACATTATGTTCAGTGTTTGTAGCTAACAACAACATAACATTGTCTTTCCAAACACTGAAGTTTAAACAAAATACGAAAATACGTATTTATATTGAGTTCCCAATGAGAAAAATAAGGATGACAAGAAAAAAAAGCCTCATATTGCATGAAATGCAAACACTCACATTATTGTATCACTTCAAAATTTGCATGTATGTTTGTATGTTTTCCATAAGTGGGCATTAGAAGTCACAAATATGACTGTTGAAGGTCTTTATACATATATACTGTAGGCACATAGGAACAGTTACAAATGACAGGAGGTCATTTGTCCTATCTAATCCATTTGTTAGTAACATATTAATTCAAGGATCTTGTTTGGGTGTTTCTTGAAATAAACCCATTTTAAATCTGCTTCTAGTTTTCACTTGTGTCTTTTGATTGATGTTTCACTGTTGGTTCTGAAAATGTTATCTGGGTTGAATGGTATTGTTTCTGTTATAAAATTACCTTCATGCATTGACATGCTGTACCAACTCTATATTCACTTATACATTATAGGGGAAGTGAGCTAGATAAAGCCACCTAAAGAATATGCTGTATAAGCACATTGCTGGAAAACAACACGAACAGGCTGATAATAAAGATAATAAACAATAATATCAGACTCTTCATGTTTATCTCTGGATATTTTTAAATATTTTTAAACAAGTCTCACTCTTTAAATATTGCATGATATGAATAAACTGAGTTTTAAGGCTGACACAACTGTTAAATTCCAAGTCTTAGGAAAATTATTTTAGACCTAAGATATTACAGTCTAGATATGTAAATATATTTATATGCTATATATTTATCTATAAATTGATTTTGTAGAGGAATTTGCAGCAATTTAAAGGCCTTGTTAGATTACATTCAAAAAATAAATTGCCTTTGAAATTAATTTGCTGTCTTTTTGTGATTCATCATTAATATTAAAAGATATTAAGGAGATATTTAATTTGCAGTTTCACTAATCTTTTTGTATTTCATTGAAGCATCATTGTGTTGGATTAATGCTTTTGAAAACAATTTGACACGCAAATTAAAGACACTTATTTTAATGTGTCTTCAATTTGCTGTTAAATATACATACAATAATTGCAACAAAATGTCATGTGGTATATACAGTATATAGTCCTCTGTGTATTCCCAAACAACCAATATTTAAAATCAGTTATAAAATGAGTTTAGTATCTCTGCAGAAATCAGTAATAGATTCCTGCCAAAATAATCTAAAGCATAAAAATTAAAAATGTTAAAATGTTCTTTCTAAAAAGTAAACAAAACCTCTGACTTTGATGTTATATATCAATTAAACAACTATATTGATGTTCTATGCTCATGTTTTTAGCAATAAATAGGAATATAAATTGAGGAGCATTATGAGAATATTACTATGACAATGCTGACAACAGAGAAAAATGTTTAAAGAATAATATGCAGAAAATACTGTTGTCATTTTTGTTCAATTACTATTTATATCTGGTGATGTTGTAGAAATAGTAATATACAAATTGTTTTACACGAAATTTGCGCAGCAATCTTATGCAATCATATGATTATGCTATTAATACAATCATATGATCATAATGGTGTTAATACTAGTTCATGTAATAAGCTTACTTCAGTGCTCTGTAGCTAAAATAACCTTGCTGTTTTGTCTGAGGTTGCTGGTTCTGTAAAGGATTTATTTTATTATTGCTCTGAGAAAAAGACCACATGTCACTGTGCAGTATTTTTTATAATGCATTACATATCAATTCCACAGTTGAGAGGATCCCTTTCAAAAGAATGATTTATTATTTTGTAACAACAACAAAAGCCTAACTAGTAAATTGAAGAGCTTTTGACTGCAGATGCTAAATAGAAGATCGTTTTCATGGTTATCCTGAGGGAGTTAATCAAGAGTTTTATGTGAAACTTCAAATTCTGCTGACTGTCCTCAAGTCATGACCTACTTCTCTGGGAATGTCCTACTTACTGCTCTGTTGCAGCAACAAAGCAATAATATTTGTCAGTATTTCACTGTTCAGTCTGCAAAACTACAAACATTTTCCTAGAATTTCCATGCTGATAATTTCCATGATCAGTAATATAGTATTACTAGTTGGCACATTTTAATATTTCCATTTTAATGTATGCTTATGGAATTATAGGCATTATAATTGCAAATCAACATCATTTTCAAGTTATCATCTTTATTATATATATTGTGATTAAAAGTCTATATTACCTTTTGAAACAAAGTGGCATTACACTGTGACACACATTTTCCCCACAGAGGATGCCTTACTGAATGACATGTAGTGATGAATGGAAGACTTTATAGCATTTTTACTGCAAAATCAGTCTTTTTTGTCAAGTTGCTTGTCTCTCCCAGACATAATACAATAAAATACCCACATACCCTACAACAGGTTAGGCACCTGAATCATACTGTTACTACTCCATATTTGCTTTCTCAGTGGTAGCGGTACCAAATTAAACAATGATTAAACAGACCACAGTATTCTCATGATAGAATTAATTAATGTATCAAATTGTTTCTGTTTGATCTTTGCCTTTGGCATAGTGCTGATAATACTTATCCAATTGTTTCTTAACTCCTACCACACATGAAAGATTCAGAAGACACAAACTCTGATAATATGATCGTAGAAAAAGTGTTTATTAATTTTTTCCTTTGACTCTTTGGTTTGACCTTTTGCTCTTCCTGAACTATACTCATGATTTAGATTCTGATATAACTAGCTTCCAAACTTTATTTGTAGATAATTCAGAAACACAAAAAGGAATTGGGAACACAGAAACACCATCAGGGAAATTACAAAACAACTTGAAATGGGCACATGTTCAAAACACTGGACACATTCATGTATTAGACACAGGGCAAAATTAAATTTAACATTGAAAAATACAAAGTGAACTATGGAGGAAGAAATTTAAGATTTAGTTCAAATTATTTTAATTTTATGTTCAGTTTTACTAAATACTGTAAACAAACCATTGGTTGGTTGTTCTTTTAAAGCATGAATACTGTAACTGGCTTGAAAAAAACATATGAAAAATTAAATGCACAGAAACTTCAGAATGCTGTTTATTTGATATCAAGTCTTGGTTATTTCACTATCCAGTTATTTTTGGGTTTTCCCTAGGGGAGACCTACAATTGTCTGACCATCTCTGTCTTGATGTTGGGGTTATTTGGACTGGTTTATCCTAGATTTGCCCAAGTAGTTATTCCTGAATCTCACTGGGGATCTGCAGGCAGAGAGTGGGTAGTACTCCTCCTCCAAATGGCATCACCACTTTTGTAAGCCAGTATGGAGCTAGGAACACATCAAGTGACTAATGTCTCCACAAGTAAAACTGTGTTTATGTGCTTCATTTTATCCCCTGTGAATACAAGATTAGTTACCAAAATAAGTTGTATTCCAGTTATGGTGGGTATTGTAATAATTTTAAAAAGATCATAGGTAGGTTAACTGTTGCTGGCTTAAGCTCCCACATGACCATAAATAGGATGAAGCTTTGTAAAATGGATGGATGGACAACATAATGTAGGGTGAGCAATAAATGGTGGTATGTCATTAACATTGCTGCCTCACAGCTCTGGAGCCCTTGGTCCATTTCAGGAGTTTGTATGTTCTCCCTATATCTGCATGGGTATTCTCCAGCAACACTTGTTTCCTCCCACAGTCCTAGGACAAACTAGTAGGAATTGACTTAGCCCCTTCCTACTTCATGTCAAGCAACTCTTCTGACTTCTAGCACTTTCTGGTGGAACTCTTTGGTTACAATCTCAAGCTAGGTAGTATAGCTACCTTAACTATCTATAACTAGAACTAGCTAGCTATAGCTAACTGGCAGCTCTTTCCCCGGCTCCTTCCAAGCTTGACAAGTCACCATGGCAGCTGGTACAAACACAAAGACAATACTGTCATATCTCACTCATCAGCAACATCCTCTTCACCTACAGAATGCTGATTACCCCTCTATACAGATGCAGCCATTCAAAGTGCACGGTACAGACATGTACCGGAGGTAATTGGCTATGGCGTCGCACATTGTGATGCACGATGATGCGCGGCACCGCAGTACGTGATTGGTTGACCGACAGGGACACTTATCATTCAACCAGAGCTTGAAATATCACAAGGATCCCCAAGACCACACCAAAGACTGTATTAAAAGAATCGCGTTTCTAAAGAAATTAATAAGATATAATTATATTCGTGTACTGTGACAGGGCTGTGTAGGGCTGTTTCACCTCTCTCTTCATGTGACTCTATTCAAAAGCCATTTAGCAAAGAGGGGATGAGAAGAGTGACAAACTAGTATACTTTAGATATTTTTTTCTGAACCACAGAAAATCTGATCATGTTTCTCTATAACAATAATAAAAAACATTGCCACACCCGGACTGTTAAACCAACGCATTAGCACGTCAAAGCCCATTGGGGACACGGGCGCAATAATTGTTTTGTCCCTTGATTTACTGATCTGCATTAATTACAGAAATCAATAATTCCTGCTCTTTGCAGACGACCTGGTCCTGCTGTCGCCCACAGAACAGAGGCTGCGGCAGAACCTGGCACTGCTGGAGCAGCACTGTCAGACCTGGGCGCTGACAGTCAATCTGGACAAGACCAGAGTTATGGTTTTCCAGAAAAAAAGCCAGACCTCCCTTAGTCTTCCTGAAATTGTCGGATTGAGTGAATAAAACGACTGCACAGCAAGACACAGCAACAACCGCATCATTAAGTTTGCCGATGACACCACTATAATAGGACTGATCAGTGATGATGACGAGTCCACTTACAGGGATGAAGTTGTACAGCTGCTTAGGTGGTGTCATAGCAATAACCTGGACTTGAACATAAAGAAAACGAAAGAGCTAATAGTGGACTTTCGGAGACACAGGCCATACACTCACAGCCCACTCAGTATTGATGGAACGGAAGTGGAAACACTCACCAGCTTTAGGTTTTTGGGAATTCACATCTCTAAAGATCTAACCTGGACTGTGAACACTGACTCTATCATGAGGAAGGCTCAGCAGCGCCTTTATTTCTTGAGGTGCCTCAAGCGATGGGGGATGCCAATACATGTGTTGGTGAACTTCTACCGCATCACCATCGAGAGCGTCCTCACCAACGGGATCACTGTGTTGTATGGCAACACCTCTCCGCGAGAAAGAAAGGCACTGCAGAGAATGGTCAATATGGCCCAGAAGATCATCGGCTGCGGTCTCACCGAGATTAAACACCTCTATGAGGACTGCTGCCGTGGTAGAATTCTGGCCATCACAGAGGACAGTCACCACCACGGGCATGAGCTCTTCACCCCACTGCCCTCAGGCAAGAGATATACAGATCCAGACATTCAAAATGGGTGGGGTATTTCGCGGCATACCCCGGTGGGCGTGTCGCGGTAGCACGCGGTATTATGCGGTGTCACGCAGTATCACACAGTATCATGCGGTTAATCGCGTCATTTGACGTCATGCCGGAAACTATCCGGCGTCACCTTGTAAAACCGCCAGGGGGAGCTTAACCTCTCATGTACAGCATTTGAGCTTTTAATTTTGAACTGTGTATTACAGCATGTTAATCATCAGTCATTAAAATGTTGGTATATTTTATGAAAACATGATTGCTCAGTTGGACATAAGTACACAACCTACCTTTATCAGAAATATTTATGCATCAAAGCCTTTACCGAAGATATTACTAATAGTATTAATAATGAATGACTTTGGACAAGCTGAATACTCAAAGTATAATTTCTTTAGCACATTTGTGCAAGCACTTGGAATCTGTCCAAGCCATACTTTGTCAGGCATTTTGTTTTACTTCAATGGGCATAAAAACTCCCTTGCTTTGAACAGGGCATTTCATAATTTCTAACTACGAAAATGATTTAAAATGCGACACTTATCATTCAACTAGAGCTCAAAATATCACAAGGATCCTCAAGAGCACAGCAAAGACTGTATTAAAAGATACTTGTATGTATCAACACTTTCTTTTCCGTATACCAGATTTTATGGAACCACTTCAGAAGGGTGTCAGCCAGTCAGATTCCAGGAATCGGTACTTTAAAGGAAAAATACACTTTATTCCATTTCTCCCTAACGATTTTAAGCACCGAAGTATTTAACTAGCATGTGAAATAGCGTGTGAAAAAGTGGTAGTTTTAAGCTTTTCTGCTAATACAATATGGAATCGCGCATCTAAAGAATTTAATAACGATATGATTATATTCGTGTACTGCAACTGGGCTGTGTAGGGCTGTTGTGCCTCTCTCTTCATGCGACTTCCCTTGTAGCCTACTGGTCTACGTGCCTGATAAGCAGCTCACAGGTTGTGTGTTCAAATCCAGCTGGTGCTGGACTTTTCTTTTAACAAACATTTCTTTGAAAAATAGAATAGCGATATTATGGACAATCAACTGACTTTTTATTTCAAAATATCACAACATGATCGATTCTAAGTCATTTTTGATAGCAATGAATAGTCACCTTCTTCCCTTCTGACAACGGTCCCTGCTTCTGCTTCCTGCTTCTATTGTGTGTGTGTGTAATAGAGTAAATTTTTATAGAGAACAGTATGCGTTACAATATAAACATTTATATTGATTTAAATCGTGTTTTGATTTAAATCGCAAACGCGTGTTTAATTATATGTGTTTTTTTAATCATAATCAGGCTAATGCAACATAAATTGATACAGTATCTTTGTCTTCTAAGTATCTTAATAAACTTTCAGCATAGCTTTCTACCCATTTAGATTTATTTTTCTTGGGATTTTGGGATCAAACGTGGAAGGATTAGATTGTAATCGTTTTCATTTTTCAAATACGTTTTAGAAAAGTGTAATCTATACCTGCCCAGACTGTACGCCTTCCTAGACCCCGCCTTTCACTCCTGTCCTGCTCTTCCCCGCGCACCCCAGCCGGGCGCTCTTCGGCCTCTGCCCTGGACGAATGTATATTTTGATATTTACACCCGGTGCGGCACCGAGGGAGCATCTGCATTTATAACTTAGTTTTTAAAATTAGTCAAGCAATATGAAGCATCTTCTTTTACTTTTAAGTCCCTTAAATACATTGAGCACAGCTTTCTCACCACTTTTTGATACCATCCTTACACAAAGCAGAAACTTTCCGATGACATACGGTACAAGTGGAAAGATTACAGATTTTAATCGTCTTTAATTTTGTTACGTTATACGTTTTAGGAACGTTTAATCTAAACAAACACCACAAAACTATTCTCGATTGTATTTCTGAATGTTATGTTACACCTACAGTAGTTCACTGCTTTAAATACATCGAAATAAGAAAGTTATGTGTAGCACTTTAGATATTTTTTTCGGAACCAGGGTAAATCTGATCATGTTTCTCTATAACAATAATAAAAAACTTTATTTTACATATCACCTTTAAAAGTGGCATCTCAAAGCAATACAGTAGATCGAAAAACAGTTTAAAGGGACCAAAGTAAATACCAGACAAACGCAAACACGTTTTTAATAAAATGCTTTTATTCATTCAGCAGAGAGTGAGAGGGACATCCAGCAGAGAGAGACACACACACCTGTTTCCATTGACAAAATTTTTTTTTTCAATTCCTCTTGTCTAACAGGAATGTTTTGTATGTGGACAGACTGTTAGACTAGAGGAAAAGAGCGCCTCCTTCTACGAAGCATTTTGTTGATCCGATCACGAATTCTTTTCCAGTTGCACACAGTAAGGGTTGAGAATCTCCGTTTCATCATGCTACTAATGGTTTCCCGGAGATTGCAAGGCAAGGCACTTTTGCCTCTGGACCATCGAAATTTACAGACGTGGTCCACCCCCAGTAAATTTCAAAAGTCACATGATTCCGAAACACGAGGGCGGCGTAGCAGTCGGCTCTTGCTTTCCCGTCTATGCCGATGCACTGCAAGTACAACCCCCCCTCCATCTCCTGAGTGATGGGTAGCAGTTGGACATCAGGGAGAATTAGTCGTCCCACTGGCGTCTGTGAATTCCGCTGTGCTTCCTGGGTGGAGACAAATTCCTGCGCGGTGGTGAGCGGAGAGGCCAGGATGGAGTGTCCTGAGGCGATGTGTGCTCTGCGGGGGGCAGAGCTTCCGCCAGGCATTGCAACCTGCGCGGCGGGGAGAGGCACTTTTCGGGAGACAGCTGCTCAACTGTTTGACTGCTGGAACATACTGTCTCCTTCCTCTGGATTTTCAGGAGTGTCTCTAGCCTCCCAATCCTCCCCAGTAATGCATCGTACTGCTCCCGCTGCTGCCGAAATGTCTCCACACAGGTGCTGCTTCTACAGGTTGGCACCCTGGCCAGTGGCCGAGAGCAGAGACCCACAGCCTGTGGAAAATATCTTAATTCGTGTAAGAAATAAATTCACACAGTAGTATTCATCAGTTGCGGAACAGAAGTCAAAATAAACTTTTCTTTTTATCCGTCTTACCGCTATATTTTTACTGTCCTGGTTGTAGATTTCGAAGATCGTTTCGCCCGTGAGGTGTTTTCTTGAAGAACAGGCTACGAAGAAATAATTATAATTGAATTTAAAATTCAAAACGGCAATAATACCTTGTAATATGCGCTGTAATCGCGTATTTCAGATGAAGTCTGCTGTATTTGCTTACCCTTCGCTCTTTGGAAGCTGGGGCGGCAGAAGCACCACGTCTCTTCCCGTAAAAGGTCTTGGTCTCCATACTGTACTGTGGTCGCTGTAGTGCAGGTTCGCAGTTTTTTTTGTGATGGGAGCTCACCCAATCCCTTGGTGTATTTATGCTTTATTCACATGTACGGCTAGAATGTTCATTGTCTTCCAATGAAAGGCGGGTGCCTTTTGCCGAAGTCGGGAGACATTAGAGGTTTGCCACACCCGGACTGTTAAACCAACGCATTAGCACGTCAAAGCCCATTGAGGACACGGGCGCAATAGTTGCTTTGTCCCTTGATTTACTGATCTGCATTAATTATGGAAATCGAGTTCCTGCTCTTTGCAGACGACCTGGTCCCGCTGTGGCCCACAGAACAGAGGCTGCGCCAGAACCTGGCACTGCTGGAGCAGCACTGTCAGACCTGGGCGCCGACAGTCAATCTGGACAAGACCAGAATTATGGTTTTCCAGAAAAAAAGCCAGACCTCAGAGAAACAGGTACAAATTCACACTTAACAACACATTAACACCTAACAATGGGACCAGGGACGAATTAGGCCAGTACCCACTATTGTTAAACATACAGAAAAGAATATTAAAGTATTGAATATTAGTATTGGCTTTAGTATTAGCCATACAGAACATTAAAGTGCCCCTTTTCCATTCAGCGGATGCCTGAGCCGCTATGTCCTATCTTCTGACAGTCGCCGTTGTTAATGTCTGTAGAGTGTATCTTATTTTTAGTACTATATTTTTGTATTATATTCCCTATTAATCAAACTCTTAGAGTATGTATCGGCTTGTCCCCTCCTCCCGCCCCTCTCTGTGTAGAGTAGAGCCACCTGTCCAGCCAGCACATGTCCACAGACATTCACAACAGCGACATATCATAAAACGTTTGCACATATAGTTAAATTATTAGTTGTTTTTCAGGAAGTTAAAAAAAACACTTGAATTACTTATCCAGTCTCTTGAAATAAAGTTATTTTTCAAGCAATCCAACAAACGTTGGGCAGTGTTTTTTTTTTTAATCCAACATTGACAGCCACATCTTAAATCTTGGCAGTCAGGTCTTTTTTCTCTATTTGAATTGTGGCTTACACATCGCATGACTTTAAAAGCTAGAAAGACAGGTTTCGATTCACATTAGCTGGCGAGCCTTGTTAACAAAAAAACAGACAATACACAGGGAGGGGGAGGTCAAGCGTGAGAGAGAGTTTTTTACCCTCTGTCTAAAAACCCAAATAACCCGGGGCAGAGACTCTGGGGGGATCATTGCGTGGTACAGAGCGGAGCTCAGTCAATTCTTATGGAATGTGTTTTCTTTCTTCTTTTTTTCAGCATGGAATAAACCTATTACTTGATTCATATGGATGCCCGGTTCTGCCGGGGATTCAAAACATTTTTTATTTTTTTTAATCGGGTATCAAAGGGAATAGGTAGTATAACCCTGTTCATGCACAAACTGTGGCATGTTACATTGATTTGGGTGTCTCCTCTTGCCAGAAAGCTCTAAATTGCATTTTGAGCGCGGTTTTTTACTTTTTTAAAATTGCATTTTGGGCGCGGACAGCACATACAAGGGTTAATGAGCTGCGCCAAGAAATTTAAAATAGTATTCTTTAGGTGTGAGGGTAGGAGTGGACCGCAGCAGGCATAATCAGCAAACCAGGAAAACAAAGAACAGGACAGGTGAGACGTGTATCCAGAAAGCAAGTGATCAGAAAAAGGAAATGGTGTTACGCCCAGGTTTTCGACCCAATTGTTTTAACTTGCTAATGCATCAGACACATTTCCTGGCGTATTGTGTTTCAAATAAAATAGGAGTGTCTTTCCCTGGTATTAGGTCATCGGTTTGGTGTAAGTTTTATCTGTACCATACCATACAGTATATAGGTCCAGAATTCAAGCTGCACCACTTTATCGCTTTGGTAAGGAGACGAACAATGGCCAAAATCACGAAGACTCTCTCACACCAAATAATGAAGATGAAAAGAAACGGGAAGTCAACACGGGAGATTGTACAGCATTTGGCTTCGATGGACATCTTCGTTTCTGAAAGCACAGTGAGACGACATTATAAAGGGGAGAGGAGGCAAAGAGAATCTAAACCGAGGATGATTCAAAGGTAAATAAATTTCTAAAAATACTTTTCTTGCATGTAAATACAACTATGCACATTATCTTTAAAACTAACTGTTGATCTCTTTCTTTTCAAGTCCTATTGTGCGAGCTATCGACAAACTGACTGATGAAAATGATGAGCTACCGGCGATGCAAGTCCAAAGACGGCTATGGGCTGACCTCGGTGCGACCATTAGTCCGACATCGATAAGAAGAGTGCGCAGGAGGCTTGGATGGAGATACAGAAAAACCAACACATGCCCCATGATAAGGCTAAAAAACAAAGAGGAAAGACTCAAACAAGCGCTCCAATGGATTGAACAGGGGGAGGCATTTCAGGATTTACTTTTCAACGACGAAACAACAGTGGCTCTGAAACAGTTTTCAACAATGGCATTTTGCAAAAAGGGGAGATATGTGGACAAGCCAAAGCCCAAACATCCACTGAAGGTTCACGTCTGGGGGGGTATATCTAGAAAGACCACTTCTTATTTTCGAAGGAATTATGGACCGTGAATTCTTCGAAGAAGTCGTGGTCACACAGCATGCCGCCCAATATATCAGGGAGCACTTTGGATCAAGGCACCGTCTCTTTCAAGACAACGATCCGAAACACACAGCAGCAAGGGCGGGGCTTGTAGCAGAAGGAATGAACTGGGTGAAAACTCCAGCCGAATCCCCAGATTTAAATCCCATAGAGATGGTTTGGCTTTCACTGAAAAACTACGTTCGGAAAAGTGCTAAGCCCGTCACAAACCAGGAACTGATCGATGCGATCTATAAATTCTGGGAGGAAGAACTGACCGCACAAAATTGTAACAATTTTATTAACAGGCTGTTTCGTGTTCTTCCTAGGATTGTTGACCGGGGCGGGGGACATTCGGGAATGTGAGTCTGAGAAAGACAGTCTCACGTTTGTGGAGAATCTGTCCACAAACAAAACATTCCTGTTAGACAAGAGGAATGTAAAAAAAACAATTACTTTTTGTCAATGAAAACCTGTGTGTGTGTCTCTCTCTGCTGGATGTCTCTCTCTCTCTGCTGAATGAATAAAAGCATTTTATTAAAAACGCGTTTGAGTTTGTCTGGGTATTTACTTTGTAATCTGTAATTTACATCTACTGTATTGCTTTGAGATGCCACTTTTAAAGGTGATATGTAAAATAAAGTTTTTTATTATTGTTATAGAGAAACATGATCAGATTTTCCCTGGTTCAGAAAAAAAGATCTAAAGTGCTACACCTAACTTACTTAATTCGATGTATTTAAAGCAGTGAACTACTGTAGGTGTAACATAACATTCAGAAATACAATCGAGAATAGTTTTGTGGTGTTTATATAGATGAAACGTTCCTAAAACGTATAACATAACAAAATTAAAGACGATTAAAATCTGTAATCTTTCCACTTGTACTGTATGTCATCGGAAAATACAAGAATTTTCTGCTTTGTGTAAGGATGGTATCAAAAAGTAATCTAAGTGGTGAGAAAGCTGTGCTCAATGTATTTAAGGTACTTAAAGTTAAAAATACAGACGCTCCCTTGGTTCCATGCCGGGTGTAAATATCTAAATATACATTCGTCCCGGGCAGAGGCCAAAGAGCGCCCAGCTGGGGTGCGCAGGGAAGAGCAGGACAGGAGTGAAAGTCGTCAGGGCGGGGTTTAGAAAGGCCGACCAGTGCGGCTGTCCCACAGTGAAGCAGGCGTACAGTCTGGGCAGGTATAGATTACACTTTTCTAAAACGTATTTGAAAAATAAAAACAATTCCAATCTAATCCTTCCACATTAGATCCCAAAATCCCAAGAAAAATAAATCTAAACGGGGAGAAAGCTATCATGAAAGTTTATTAAGATACTTGGAAGACAAAGATACTGTATCAATTTATGTTGCATTTGTCTGATTATGATTAAAAAAATACATATAATTAAACACGCATTTGCGATTTAAATCAATATAAATGTTTATATTGTAACGCATACTGTCCAGCCTCCATTTCTCCATAAAAATTTACTCTATTACAAATGTACAATTTGTTGATAATAGAAATGTTAGGTTCTCTAAAGCCTTGTGATAGTTGACCCACCCAGGCAGCAAAAGATCAGCTGCACTGGTAAGATGTGACAACAAAGATATGATTAATAATCTTTTAAATCTGAAGGGATTCCCCCCCACCACACACACACACACACACACACGCGCGCGCACGCACACACACACACACACACACACACACACACACACACACACACACACACACACACACACACACACACACACACACACACACACACACACACACACACACACACACACACACACACACACAGTAGGAGCAGGAAGCAGAAGCAGGGACCGTTGTCAGAAGGGAAGAAGGTGACTATTCATTGTTATCAAAAATGACTTAGAATCTATCATGTTATGATATTTTGAAATAAAAAAGTCAATTGATTGTCCATAATATTGCTATTCTATTTTTTCGAAGAAATGTTTGTTAAAAGAAAAGTCACAGAGCCAGCTGGATTTGAACACACAACCGTGAGTTGGTAATCAGGCACGTAGACCAGTGGGCTAAAAGGGAAGTCGCATGAGGAGAGAGGCAAAACAGCTCTACACAGCCCTGTCGCAGTACACGAATATAATTACATCTTATTAATTTCTTTAGATACACGATTCTTTTAATACAGTCTTTGCTGTGCTCTTGGGGATCCTCGATATTTCGAGCTCTGGTTGAATGATAAGTGTTGCAGTTTAAATAATTTCGTAGTTAGAAATTATGGAACACTCTGTTAAAAGCAAGGGAGTTTTTATGTCCGTTGCAGTTTTTTTGCAACATGAATATAATTATATCGTTATCAATTTCTTTAGATACGCGATTCCATATTATATTCCCTTCTAAAAGTATGCTTCTTGACTCTGGTATCACATTAGTTAAAGACTGATGCTTAAAATGTTAAGGGAGAAATGGAATACTGGTGTGTATGTTTTCTTTAAAGTACAGAGACCAGCCATATATTGTATGTTTAAGTTCCAAAATTAATATCGTTTATGGCCTTCACACACGTTACAGTATGCTCCTATTCTTTTTATGCTCAGGTACTAAGATTTCCCTTCAGTGGTAAAATTCCATATAAATATTCAATACTTAAATGGGGACAGTTAAGACATTAAATATATATATATACTGTATACAGTTCAGTTTGCATACGGTAATATGTTTATGTTCCTAAATCAATCTCTTTTATGAGCATGTGAAAGGCATGGTGAATCGATTCTCAAAAATAAGTGTACTTTGCATGATTGGAAACAAATGCGTGATTGTGAAATGCTGTGGTGTTACTTTTACAAAGATGGTCAATGAAAAAAAGAATGTGGACCAGGGCAATACTTTGAGTTTACAACTTGTCCAAGGTCTTTCATTATTAAAACTACTAGTGATATCTTCATTAAATACTTTGATGGCGACAGCTCAAACATGAGTGGTTGAGATGTATTAGCTCCACCTTGCGGAAATTCCGGATACTATTATTTTGCTTGCGGTATTATAGGAGAATTTACGGTAACTAGCGGTATTTACCGCTAGCGGTAACTTGCGGTAGACTGTGTAAAGCGCACCGCAAAATAATGTGGTATAGCCCGCGTATTTTGAATGGCTGCATCTGTACGTCTGCAATGTGTTCCATTTTAATTCAGAACATATTAAAAACTGGGTCACATAGCAGCTGGTTTCTCACGCTTACCAAGCTAGCCAGTCCTGCTACTGCTGCCAGCTGCTCGTGCTGCCATCCATTTGCTGGCACCCATGGCATATATCTTTCTTGAACAAAGTTTCCAAATGCAAGCCTGTATCAATCATGTTATGTAGTTACAGTATATACACACATTTTGGCTAAACATCTGTTTATTTCTAGTGGAATTGTAGTCAGATTGACTTGCTCTTAGCTAAGCATTTTGAATTCAGCATTAATGTTTTTAGGAATTCTTTTCTGGGTGGTCTGGGCAGTTCCCTCAGCTTGGCAAGCCACGACAAATATACTCAGCATATCTTGTCTCTCTCCCATTTATTATGATCTAACCAAACTTCTGAAATGGAATTACAACAAAGTAATAACAGAAAATCCAGAGAATTTCCCACCACCCATCTACACCCCTGCAGCAAATCCATGGCTCAATCCTCGCCATAGAGAAGGGGTGTCTAGCAGCTTCACGCATAGGACAAGGCTGCCAATTCCCTAAGTTAGATGAACAATGCCAAATATACTCTGTATTTTTCATCTCTCTTGTTTATTAGGATCTATCTGAACTACTGAATATATTTAGCTTCTCGTCCTACTATTTTTAAATGAATGTGAATACAGCAAAGCGCAACCATTACTGGAATAACTTTTATTTTTGGTAAGCAGATTCTTAATGTAAAAGTCTTCTAAATTTAAAGGGTAGCACCTTCATCTGTTGTTAATCAGAAAACTGTTAGTTTCTTGTCACTCTGTGCAGCTTTTTGAAGAAAGAAATACATTTCTAACATACATATACTGTATATAATAAAGGAATAGCATGGGAAATGCAGTTTGAAATTAAATGAGTCTAAATTTAGTTCACTGATTTCAAATAAGAAACTAAAAATTATTGTAATTTTATTAGAATACCATAGTACGTTAAGAAGACACTAGCAACACAATCCAGGTTCTCATTTAGGTTCATAATTAAATTTTGACTTCATTAAAATAACCTTCATAAAATACATCTTCTCTCAAAGATTATGTCAGTATATTTCAACCTCCTATGTAATCTTGGTGTTAAGGATCTTAATCTACGAAAAGCAATTTATCAATCCAAATTGAAACTATAATTGTAACCTTTCTGACTTTTGCCGTGGTGAATAACAAGGTTACTAAAGACAGTACAAGAAGTTAATTTATCTCTATTTTCACAAAGCCATCAATATGGTTCTGCATGAGAGATTGCTTCTTAATTTAAAATCAGTAAGGGTACAACTAGGGTAACAAAGTATGGAAATATTTATCACAGGCAAAACTGGACATTATTAGTACTGATGTCAAAGTTTTCTGTCTCAGTGTGCTTTAAAGATTCTATTTAAAGTTATGATTGCCCTGTGAATATCAAAACATTTGTAAGCATTTGTAAGGATATTAATACACCTGTAGTATGCTGTCTTTACTGACATTATATTTGATGTTAAAAATGTAAACAAAATATTTTATGCAGCTAAATTAACTTAAGTAGTTCAGGTGGGTAGCTGCGTCAGCATGCGTAGGCTGCAAAGGAACAAGTAATAGGTTTATTCCATGCTGAAAAAATACATCAGAAAGACCACCGAAACTAAAATTATTCTGCAGTTAGGATCACACATTCTCCCTTCCCTTAACGACAGATTACTGTTCTTTTAAATTTTCTCCATTCATTGGAAGTTTCATTTCACACCTCTCTGCACCCATTCTGACTTCACACCTCTTGATTGGCCTCTCTTTCTGTCCCCTGCTCCCGCCTCTCACTCCTCCTCCCTCCCAACCTTTGTTCTCCCGCTACTTTACCTTTGCCTACTGCCCTGTCTCTCTCACACCTGAAGAAGGCTCCACGGCCCAAACGTTGTGTTCTCTTTCTTCTTTTTTTCAGCATGGAATAAACCTATTACTTGTTAAATTAACTTAAGATTGCCACAGTAATGAGTCTCAAAAAGTATAAAATCATGGCCTTTCAATTGTTATCTCATATAAGTTTTTTATTTGCTTTTTATTTGAATGTCTGGAGCAAGTTGTGTATAGGATAAATATTAATTGCCCCTTCAAAGTGTTATGACTTTAAGAACAAAATATAAAAAAACTGCAAAGGTGTGAATACGTTTGCGAAGCACTGTATATAAGGCATGAATTAACTATTTCTACTGCAGCACCAAAGGATATACAGATGCAGCCATTCAAAATGCACGATACAAACTCGTACCACAAGCAACTACGCACAAGCCACCGCAGTCTACCGCGGTAAGTGATTGGCTGGCCAAAATGACCGACAGGGGCACCTGTGGTGCATTGGTTGGCAGTGAAAACATTTAATCATTTAATGTCTTTACTGTGCACGTTTTAACCTGCTTAGTATTGAATATTATTATGGAATTTTACCACTAAAGGTAAATTTTAGTAGCTGAGAATAAAAAGAAGAGGAGCATAATGCATCTGAAGGTCATAAACTATATTAATTTAGGAACATAAACATATTACTGTATGTAAACTGTACTGTATATGGCTGGTCTTGGTAGTTTAAAGAAAAAATACACACCAGTCTTCCATTTCTCCCTAAACATTTTAAGCATCAAAATTTTATGAAATGGTCCTCAAATATGCGATTGCTGTATAGAATTAATTTTAATTAAAAAAAATATTTAACACGAAAATTAAGCTTTTAACGTTCCTCCGCCTGATAATATAGTCACTCGTGTTTCTGCTACGCAACGCAGAAACATAGCCAGAGGTAACTAGCAAAGAGACGACATTAGCTAGCCAATATGATAAAGGAATAAATTATTTTTTTATTTCTTTTGCACATTTATTTGAACATTTCCATCGATTGTACAAGCAATTGGAAACTGTCCAATTCCTAGTTCGTCTGCATTTTCTTTTACGTTCCAAGCATTCTCCCGGTCTGGTGCCGGTCTGTGTCTTCTAGGATATAATGTCGGCGATTTGTGTAAAAATTGGGTTTCCTATAACGCCGCAGCAAACTCTTGTTTTTATGTCCACTATAACGGACAATCTCCCTTGCTTTTAACCGAGCGTTTAATAATTTCCTAAAATGAAAATGTGACAGAATTCTGGGGTGTTCCTATACCAGAGATTACGGTACGGCTTCAGAATGGTGATTGGCTGACACCATCTGACACCCCTCTGATTGGAGAAAAAAAAACTTGCTGATCTGTTCTACATAGCAGGAAGACAACAGCATATGCTGTTTCTATTCAAAATGAGAAGTACTACCGTAAGAACTTTAAGTACTTACTGTACTGTACTTAAGTACTACTTCTGTAAGCAAAAAAAAACAGTTTTGGAGGGGGGGAAGTGTCTTTCACTGGAAGACTCGCCCCCTTCTACTTTGAAAATACCTGTGAAACTGGTTTAATTCGTCACAGCCAGCATTTCCGCAGAGAGTGATGAAAACAGCGCAGCGCCAGGCGAATGCACATTAATATGTTGGGCTTTTGGGCTCAGGTGGATTTGCGCCCTACAGTTCAACCTGCGGTACCGTTGTGTACTGTACATACAGTACGAACGTGTTATTTTGAAATATAAAAAATGTCAATATACTGTAGTGTCCATAATATTTGCTGTTTTAGTTATTAAAAGAAGTGTTTATGTTAAAAGAAAACTCATAGCGATTGCTGGATTTGAACACTCAACCGCACCCTTATACAGTACTGTAAATTGGTCGCTTAAGCCGTGACGCCACCGAGGCAAGTCGTTTGACAAGCACTGAAACAGCAATACAGATATTACAGTAATATGGTCGGAAGGTCAACCACATGTAAGACTTTGGTGCTTAATATGTTTAGGGAGAAATTGAGAATTGTTTTGTATTTTTTCTTTAAAATACCAATAACAGCAACATACAGTTTACATAATATGTTTATGTTCCTAAATTAATAAAGTTTATGACCTTTCTGACCTTCGTTATGCTCCTCTGCGTTTTATGCTTGGCTACTAAAATTTCCCTTTAGTGGTAAAATTCCATATAAAAATTCAATACTAAGTGGATTAAAATGTGCATTGTAAAGAGATTAAATGATTAAATATTTTCAATGACGACCAATACACCATTTTATCTTCCGTGTCGCATTAACATTGGAATGTTTTTTTTACAAGTGTCAAAAGAAGCGATACACAACCTGTCTCCTCTATAACTCTTCAGTTTACAGAGAAATTCCACCAGAGCCTCACAACATTGTCCAATAATACTCTTCATGAGTCTAATTTTTAGTTAAGCAGGATTTGAGCTACAGACCATAACAGACCAAAAAACAGAATCCACCTGTGATTCGGGTGTTAACAAAATGTGTTTACAAAGAAAGTGAAATACAGTAATACTACCAGCTATATAGATACATAGATTTAGATATTTAGATCCTTAAATTAATATCATTTTTAATTTATTTAGATACATGATTACATATTCTTGATTATAAAACAGATAATTCCAGTCCTGGAATCTGACTGGCTGACACCCTTCTGAAGCGGTACCATAATCTCTGGTATATGGACGCCCCAGAAATTTGACTTTTTACTGTGTGATAAATTTTAAAGACTACTTCTTAGTGTATATAAGAAAGCGTAGATAAAAAGCTTGGTGTTAGGAATCCCTGGTGAGAAGATACACGGATCCTGTGCAGACGCAGGCACGGGTAATAGATGAGGCAGGCGAACAAACCAGAACGAGAGGCAAGGTCGTAGTCAAAAGGCGAAAGGCAAGTCGTAATCCAGGAAGTTCACCGGTAGCAGACAGTCCGAGTCGAGAGGCGAGGTGCAAAGTCGAAAAGGCAGAAGGGGAATCCAAAAACCAGAATAAACGAGGTACGGGGAAAAACGCCAGGTAGAGCTCTCAAGGAGTAGACTCAATACCGAGCAGTGGGAAGCAGGTGAAGATGGTTTAAATATCAGTGCGCACCGCAATGAGTGTGCGCAGGTGGTTTAACTCGTGCGGCGGCGTTTGTTAATAATCACCTGCTGCTGGGTCTGATTAGCTCGCTTACGCTTTGTTCTTGACTGCCTGGTGGTCGTGACAGTACCCCCCCCTTCACGGGCGGCTCCCGACGCCCGAGACGGCCGATCGGGATAGTCCCTGTGGAAGTCTCCGATTAGCGCAGGGTCCAAAATATCCCTCTCCGGAACCCAGGATCTTTCTTCAGGACCATAACCCTCCCAGTCAACCAGATACTGAAGGGTACCGCGGTTCCATCTAGAGTCGAGGATCTTGTGAACTGTATATGCCTGGTGCCCCCGAATGCGGCGCGGGGGTGGCGGGCGACGTTGGGGAGCCGCCAGAGGTGAGCGGTAGAAGGGTTTCAGGAGGGAGACGTGGAAAGACGGGTGGATTTTAAGGGTGGGGGGAAGTGCAAGACGGAAGGTAACTGGGGTGATCCGGGAGAGTATCCTGAAGGGGCCGATATACCTAGGCCCGAGCTTCTTAGAAGGCAGGTGTAGAGGTAGGTTCCTTGTTGAAAGCCAAACAAACTGGCCTCTGCGAAAACGGGGGGCTGGTCTGCGGTGTCGGTTTGCGAATTTGGCCTGGCGCTGGGATGACTTGGTGAGAGCTGTCCTCGCCATTCTCCAGGTCCTGCGCAGCTTGGAAATATATTGACGCACCGACGGCACCGCCGTGTCCGGAGGGTTGGCAGGAATGAGAGTGGGTTGATAACCTAGTGAGCAGAGGAAGGGAGAGAGACCTGTGGAGGAGGAGGTAAGAGAATTATGGGCATATTCTGCCCAGGGAAGTAGCGATGACCAGTCATCCTGCGAGTTGGAGGTGAAGGCTCTCAAAAAGGTAAGGAGGCTTTGGTTGGTCCGTTCCACCTGACCATTGGCCTCAGGATGATAACCTGAAGTCAGAGATACATGGGTCCCTAAAGCTTGGCAGAACGCTTTCCAAAAGGCCGAGACAAATTGCGGTCCCCTGTCTGAGACCACATCGTTGGGCAACCCATGTATCCGAACGACCTGTTGCACAAACAGTGATGCCATTTCCTGGGCTGTGGGCAATGCTGGGAGGGGGACGAAATGGGCTGCCTTGGAAAAACGGTCAGATATCACTAAGATTACCGTATGACCTTGACTGCTAGGAAGGTCCGTAATGAAGTCCACAGCTATGTGGGACCAAGGGCGGTGTGGGATCGGAAGCGGGTGAAGGAGACCGGTCTTCTTGGCACGCGGCGTCTTGATCCTGGCACAGACCGGGCAAGCTCGGACGTACTCTGCAACATCTGATCGCATGGAAGGCCACCAGAAATCTCTGGTGAGTAGGTCCAGAGTGCGTCTGCACCCGGGATGGCCTGCAAACCGAGAGTCATGCCCCCATTGCAGGACAGCAGAACGCAAGTTGTCCGGTACAAAAAGCTTATCCGGGGGGCAGCACACAGGAACTATAGCTCCCTTGAGGGCACGTCTGATCTGATCTTCAATAGAGCAGTGGATCGCCCCGAGGATTCTGTTAGGTGAAATGATTGGTTCCGGTGTGTAGTCCAGATCCTGGGGATCATGGAGCCGAGAGAGAGCATCAGCCCTCCCATTCTTCGAGCCAGGCGTATAGGTGATCACAAAATTAAATCGAGAAAAGAAAAGAGACCAACGGGCCTGACGGGAATTGAGGCGTTTTGCCGACTGAATGTAGGCCAGGTTCTTATGGTCCGTGATAATGACAAAGGGGTGATGAGCCCCCTCCAACCAGTGTCTCCATTCCTCCAGGGCCAGCTTGATAGCCAAGAGTTCACGATTACCAACATCATAATTAACCTCAGCAGGGGAGAGTTTCCTCGAAAAGAAGGCACAGGGATGTGGAATCTGCTTATCCCCGTGGCGCTGGGAGAGGACCGCCCCAACCCCATAGGCTGAGGCGTCCACCTCCACTATGAATGGCTGAGAGGGATCCGGGTGTCGTAGAAAAGGTGCCGAACTGAAGAGTTGTTTTAAGCGTAAAAATGCCTGGTTAGCCTCCGGGTTCCATTTACCCAAGCCTGGTCGATTGCGGGTTAGAGCGATGATAGGCGCCACGACGGAGCTAAAGTTCCGGATGAAACGTCTATAAAAATTGGCAAAACCTAGAAAACGTTGAATTTGCTTTAAGTTACGAGGGGCTGGCCAGTCATTGATGGCCGCCACCTTAGCAGAGTCCATTTCTACACCAACTGAGGAAATGATGTAACCCAGAAAGTGAATTTTAGAGGCATGGAAAACGCACTTCTCAAGCTTGGCGTAGAGTTTGTTGTTAATGAGTCTAGTCAGGACCTCCTGGACGTGGTGGACATGATCCCTAGGGTTGGCAGAAAAGATGAGGATATCATCCAGGTAAACCAAAACAAAATTCCCAATAATGTCCCTAAAGATGTCATTCATGAATGACTGGAAGACAGCCGGGGCATTAACAAGACCAAAAGGCATCACCTGATATTCATAATGTCCATGGGTGGTCATAAAGGCCGTCTTCCACTCGTCCCCTTCCCGTATCCTGATTAGGTTGTAAGCCCCCCGTAGATCTAATTTCGAGAAGATGGAGGCTCCCCGTACGGACTCCAAAGCGGCTGGAATTAAAGGCAGGGGGTAACGATGTTTAACCGTAATGGAGTTCAGTCCTCTGTAATCAATACACGGTCGCAAGGAGCCGTCCTTCTTCCCAATAAAGAAAAAGCCCGCACAGGCTGGAGAAGAGGAGGGACGAATGAATCCTGACTCCAAAGCCTCCTTAATATAATCTTGTAAAGCCTGGTTCTCTGCCTGAGTGAGAGGGTAGATCCGTCCTTTGGGTGGAAGGGTTCCCGGAAGCAACTCTATAGCACAGTCACAGGTACGGTGAGGTGGAAGCGAAAGAGCCTTCTGCTTATCAAAGGCCTGTTTCAGATGCCTGTATTGGGGCGGGATGGTAGAGTGCTCCTCCATAGAGGTTACTGCAGCAGCAACCTTAACCGGCTGACGACAACAGTTGACATGACAGGAGTGGCTCCAGGCAATGAGCTCGTTCTTGTCCCAGGAGATGTGGGGATCGTGCTTCTTGAGCCAGGGAAGACCCAGGATTACCGGGTAGGCAGGCGAGTCCAGGAGAAGGAGTGAGATTTCCTCAACATGAGTAGCACCAACTGATAGAGAGAGAGGGACGGTCTGCCATGTAATCCGTCCAGGTGCAATCGGGGATCCATCCAGAGCTTGAATACAGATTGGGGGTGAGACCGGAGCCAGAGGAATATCCCACTTCTTAGCAAAAGTGACATCTATAAAGTTCCCCGCTGCCCCTGAGTCAACAAAAACCAAAAGGGGAAGTTGTGCGTCAGCCCAAGAAATTTCAGCTGGGAATAAAGGGCCTGATGAGGTTTGAGAAAAAACAGCACTACTGACTCTAACAGTAGGCTGTGGAAGGGTTCGAGAGGGATAAGGGGGTCTCAAGTGACAAGCAGAGAGAAGGTGATCAGGTGCAGAGCAATAGAGACACAGTCCCTCCCGACGGCGCCTTTCCTTTTCTTCCGAGGAAAGGGGTGCATGATGCCGAGTGGGCACCGTGGGGGTAGTACTTTCAGGACGGCCAGGACTGCTTCCATCATGACTCTCTGCTCTCCGCAGCCGAATGCGGGTGTCCAGTTCAACCACCTGAGCGATTGCCGATTCGAGAGAGCGGTTGCAAAGTGGCGAGAGCACCAGGTGGTCCTTTAGATCTTCAGAGAGACCCTTATAAAAAAGGCAAATCAGGGCTTCAGGGTTCCAGTCAGACTCCGTGGCGAGGGCTTGGAAGTCAGCCACATAATCATTCAGAGATCCATCACCCTGACGAAGCGAGGCGAGCCGGAGATGAGTCAGGTCCGGGTTGACTGGAGAAAAACGTGCCTGGAGCTGGTCAGCAAAAAGCTGGAAATCAGCAAACTGAAAGTCTCCCCTAGCAAGCAACACAGCTGCCCAGTCCAGAGCCTTGCCAGTGAGCAAGGAAAGGGCGAAACCGATCTGCTCCCGGGGAGAAAAAAAAAACTCAGGATGCAACTGGAAAGTCAAGGAGCATTGCGCAATAAAACCCCTACAGCCCGCGGTGTTGCCGTCATATCTTTCCGGGAGAACAAACGGTGAGGCTACGGGAGAGGTGGGCGGGGTTACAGGGATTGGAGCAGTGGTCTGTGCTGGAGGCGAAGGGACAGGGGAGGGCGGAAGGCTAGCGACGTGATTGGAGAGAATGTGAAGCGAAGATTGAAGCTGGGTGAGAGCTTGGGAATGGCGATTAAAAAGTGAGCCAAAAGCTTGTGCGTCCGCGGGATCCATCTTTAGGCTCGGTATTCTGTTAGGAATCCCTGGTGAGAAGATACACGGATCCTGTGCAGACGCAGGCACGGGTAATAGATGAGGCAGGCGAACAAACCAGAACGAGAGGCAAGGTCGTAGTCAAAAGGCGAAAGGCAAGTCGTAATCCAGGAAGTTCACCGGTAGCAGACAGTCCGAGTCGAGAGGCGAGGTGCAAAGTCGAAAAGGCAGAAGGGGAATCCAAAAACCAGAATAAACGAGGTACGGGGAAAAACGCCAGGTAGAGCTCTCAAGGAGTAGACTCAATACCGAGCAGTGGGAAGCAGGTGAAGATGGTTTAAATATCAGTGCGCACCGCAATGAGTGTGCGCAGGTGGTTTAACTCGTGCGGCGGCGTTTGTTAATAATCACCTGCTGCTGGGTCTGATTAGCTCGCTTACGCTTTGTTCTTGACTGCCTGGTGGTCGTGACACTTGGATTCTCATGTATCTGATACATGTATCTTTTAAAACAGTCTTTGTTGTGCTCTTGTGGATCCTTGTGATATTTTGAGCTCTGGTTGAATGATAAGTGTTGCAGTTTAAATAATTTTCGTTGTTAGAAATTATGAAACGCTCTGTTTAAAGCAAGGGAGTTTTTATGTCTGTTATACTAAAAGTAAATGCCCGGCGTGATTTGACAGTTTTTCAGTGCTTGTACAATCGATGGAAATGTTGAAATAAATGTGCTAAAGAAATAAAAAAAGTAATTTATTCCTGTATCCTATTGGCTAGCTAATGTCCCGTCCCTGTTAGTTAGATTAACGGAATGCTGTGGTGTTACTTTTTGTCGATGAAAAAATAAAGTATTTTCATTTAAAATAACGGTTACAAATAATGTGGACCAGCGTAATACTTTGAGTTTACAGCTTGTCCAAGGTCATTCATTATTAATATTATTAGTAATACTATAATAATTCTATACCACTCTAGGAATGCATGCTATGAAGTAAGTGACCAATTGTATTTTAAAAAAAACTATCTCCAGCCAATAGGGAGGTAGGAGAACATGCGTGATCTTGGAACAACGCCAATCTTGTAAGCGTGGGAAAGTATAGAAATGCATGCTACGAACTTAAGTGACCAATTGTATTTAAAAAAATCTATCTCCAGCAAATAGGAAGGTGGGAGAATGTGTGTGATCTTGGAACACGCCAATCTTGTAAGCTTGGGAAAGCATGATAGATAACAGAAAAATATTTAAGGACTGTTCTGGGTTAGTTTGAGAAAAATACATCAAGTATCTATGTTTCGCATCCTTGCACATGAAAGAAAAACTTCTGAGATGGACTTCTGACTGCCTTTAAAGGGGAAACGGGAAATATTTCTCCAACAGCGCCACATTCGTCACCAATTGATTGAAAATGAATACCTCGCAAAAATCAGGTATTATGTCCTGGCTGAAAGGAATAGACACCAACGGTAATGATGCCAGCTCCAACAGATCACGCACACCTGTTGAGATTGAGGAGGATTATACATCTGCCACCGACACAAACTCTGCTGCTGAACCTGCTGGTGTTACCAAGCGTCGGAAGATGGTTACAAGGCGGTACGATCCAATTTATCTAAATTTGGGATTTACTTACACCGGGACAGAGGAAGAGCCAAGACCACAGTGTGTCGTGTGCTCTGAGATTCTCAGCAATGAAAGCATGAAGCTGGCACATTTAAGGCGGCACTTTACCATGAAGCATGTGCTCTTGAAGGATAAGCCTGTTGATTTTTTTCAAAGGAAACTTTGAAGCAGCCCAAGTCCACCATAAAGAACAGTGCCACTCCAATTTCCAAAGCCCAAGAAGCATCTTACTACGCAAGCTTGCAGATTGCTAAAGCAGGTAAGCCCCACACTATCGGTGAAGAACTTTGTTTACCATTGGCAAAAGAGCTGATACTTATTATGTGTGGAGAAAAAGCTGCTAAACAGCTCGACCTGGTGGCCCTTTCAAATGACACAGTAACTTGTGGCGGATGATGTCAAAAGTACGCTGATAGAGCATGTTAAGATGAGCAGATGCATTTCACTGCAATTAGATGAGTCTGTAGATGTCTTCACTTTGGCAAATTTGCTTGTTTACGTTAGATATGAGTTTGAGAGCATGTCGCATGAGGACTTTCTGTTCTGCAAGCTGCTACCAACAAGAACTACAGGAGAGCACATATTTCAGCTTCTGAATGAATTTATTAAAGAAAATGGCATTGACTGGAAAAAATGCGTCGGAGTTTGTACAGACGGTGCTAGAGTGATGACAGGCAGACACAGCAGTGTAGTTGCACGAATTAGAGAGGTTGCTCCAGATATGAAGTGAACACACTGCAGCATCCAACGCGAGGCCTTGGCAGCCAAGAAAATGCCTGAGGATTTGAAATCCGTGTTAGACTCTGCTGTCAAAGTTGTGTATTTTATC
Organism: Lepisosteus oculatus; assembly: GCF_040954835.1. NCBI lineage: Eukaryota > Metazoa > Chordata > Actinopteri > Semionotiformes > Lepisosteidae > Lepisosteus > Lepisosteus oculatus. Next base: position 9,643,132 of record NC_090710.1, read on the forward strand.
AAGGCTCGACCAATGAATTCACGTCTGTTCAGTGTGCTTTGTAATGAAATGGGCAGCGAACAGGTGCAGGTTTTGCTACATACTGAAGTGAGATGGTTCTCAAGGGGCAGAGTGCTCATGAGGCTCTTTGAGCTGCACTCTGAGGTACAGATGTTTTTGCATGACCAGTAATCTCCCTTGGCAAGTCTATTTGATGATCCAGTGTGGCTGGTAAAATTGGCCTTCCTGGCTGATATATTCTCACATTTGAATAAGCTGAATATGGGACTGCAGGGGCTCTCTTTAACAATTTTTGATGTGTCTGACAAGATCACTGCTATGAAGAAAAAGCTGCAACTTTTTGTTAATAAAATCAACGCAAGTGATGTGTCTGCTTTCCAAACTCTGGAGAACCATCTGCACACATATGGTGTGGAACTTGATGCTCATGTTTGAGATGTGATTGCAGTGCACCTCTTGTCATTGAAAGAACAGTTCTCAGAGTATTTTCCAGTTGAGGCCAAACCAGAGTGGATCAGGAACCCCTTTACTGTTGATGCCGAAGGAATACCCAAGAATCTCTCCAGTGCTGAGCAAGAGAAGTTGCTCGAGTTATCATCTGATGCGACTCTGATGTCAGAATTGAAACGACAGTCACTGTTGCATTTCTGTATCCAAAGACAGAGTGAATACCCAGCCCTCTCACTAAAGACTGTGCATTTTTATGCCTTTTGCTACTACCTACCTTTGTGAGAAAGGCTTCTCTGCTCTCACTGCAATCAAGACAAAGTACAGCAGCAAAATGGATGCTGAGCCAGATCTGGGTTTGAAGCTCACTGCCCTCGTCCCTGACATTGCAAGGCTTTGCTCAACAAAACAAGCTCACCCCTCTCACTGAAATGGTAAGTGCTCAGAGTTATTATATAAGTGTTTCTATTTTTATTATATGCGTATGTGAGAGTGTGCGCACGCACTCATGTTGGTCATTGAGATTTTCTGTGGTTCCTATGGGAAGATGACTTGTAGTGGTACTTGGATGCTTGGGTTTGATCAGTGGTGGTACTTGGTCCAAAAAGTTTGAGAACCACTGATTTAGTAAATGAACTTGGTTACAACTTCTACACTAGATACTCAAAACAAGTACATCACTCATAGGAATTAAATTGATATCAACTGGTTGAGATAATTGAATTCTCAAGTGGTAATGCAGTGAAGTTGAATACTCATCCAATCTGTGTGGATTCAGATCTGCTGCAGGCACAAAGAACACTGGCAGGCTTGTTGCTGTCCAAGCAACGCTCTCTGGCTCTGTGCCAGGCAGTGCTTGGTGCGGCTTGCGACGTGGTGGAGTTTCCTGCAGCGCTGCTGATGCTCTCTGAAGACCGGCTAGTTAGTGTTGGCTGAAACTAGCAGAGTTTGTGCACAGGTAAAAAGTGACTGTGGGTCCAAGTAGGTCAGAAAGGAGACCGGTTCTTTCCTGATGAAGCGCTAGTCCTGAATACTGATTCAGCTGTCCACAGTTCTGACCTGCTCACGAGGCTTGCTGCTGATGCTATCCTTTGGTGGATCCTTTGGTTATGTGCTGGCAACCTCCGCTCTCGACTCTTAGAACAAAGGAAAGTTCTGGCACTCGGACACACTTGCCGTTACGTGGTGGTCTGGACTGAGTCTGGGGATGTTCAAGAGGAGCCCTGAGGCTGAATGTCCAGCAGGCAGGCTGTGAGAATGTCCTGCGCTTGGGAACTGTGTTCCCTTGGGAACTGTTCTGCGCTTCCCAACTGTTCTGCCCTGAGAACCGTGCTACAGCTGCTCTGTGTTGCCTTACCAGTTCCTGATTGGCTGATGATGAGTAACCATGCCCTCTGACCTTAGGGTCGTAAACCAAACTTTTGAATAACACTTTCCCTTGGAATCTCGCTTTTAGGCGCCGAAATGAGCATTTACTAGGGTGGTTAAATGTGTACCAGCTTTTGGGAGTTGCTCCTTATCAGGACACTCTATCAGCTAGAAAAGCACCTTAATTGTGAACTGTATCAGGCACCACCGAGATGAAGGAGAGAGGGACTGGCAAGGGAACAGAAAACTTAATTCCTGTATTTTAATAAGCCTCGCCGCTACAATGCATTATCAGAAACATAATACATACATTAACGCTCAATTTACTATCCTGAACTAGGTGTTTATTATTATGAGAGCTCTGTGTTACGTGGGATAACATTTCAATTTAAAACAATAGGAATTAACATTTTCCCAAACATGACAATGAGAATTCCATATTGTATGTATGTTGCTGAATTGTGGAAGGAAAGCATTCATCATGATTAAATTCTGAATTTCTTTTTGCACAAAAGAAATCCACAACAAAATGTATGTAATGTTAGTGCATATTTCATTATGATGATTAATGGGTCCTAAGTACTCAGATTTATTGTTATTAAATTGTATCGACATTTTTAAAATTTGGAGATTCAAATATGGAAATGAAAGCAATGTGCTCATTCTCAGGCCAACATCGGCTTGTACCAAGGGAACCTCCCTCACGTTTTATGTAATTCTGCCTTGTTTCATCACAATTGTCTTTTTAAAGTTTCTTCTTAGTGCCACACTAATGAAATGTGTATTGCTCTAGGCTGCTTTCACAATAAATGAAACATTCTGTTGTTGAGATGCTAAATGCATTGGAATTGTAGAGGGTCAGTGCAGGCAGTTTACACTTGCCAATTGTATTAAATTCATAGTCCTGTGAGAGTATAGAGTTGCCTCATTAATTAAATCAGTACAACTGGTGACAAACCTACTTAGGCTTATACCCCTATGATAACCTGATGTAACTTACTCCTGATCTAGATCAGGTGTTTTCCCTCAAATAATAACAAAGTTTTGATAGACCTTTATTGTTCAAAGGGTTTAAACAGAAATTTTATACTGTCTATATTCCTGACACTAAACAGTCTAAACAGAGCACTGATTCTGTATGTTTTAACTGCACTTAGCTTCTATTTGGTCTTTAAATGATTTTTTTTTCTAGGGAAACCAGATCTTTAGTATTATCAAGTACAACAAATTAGAAACACAATTCCACAACTGCTTTTGAAACATAAATATTTTCAGCATACACAATGCAACATTACTTACTTTTTTAAGTATAGTATATACAAAATTCCATCAGCAGGGTGAGTATATACAAAACAGCCCTGGCAACCTTAATTAATTTCAATATCTCGATCAAGTACAATATATTTATTAATAATTGAACTTAAGTGCACTTGAAAGGTAGAGAAAATTAGAGGGGTTTTGTGAAACAAAAGGGGAACTCAGTTCATTCTGTGCTGTAGTGTTTGTTCATAATATTGAGATATTCTGAATCCCGACAAAAAGAAGAGTCCCACTGATTTCGTTGATCAGCCAAAAATTGCAGTGGGAACACAAGATTCCCAAGATTTCTTCTGCTTCATATTTTTGGCAGTATTCTGAACTTACTGGCTCACTCTCTCTGGTCTGGCATCTTGGAGAAAATGTTATGTTCTGACTTGGACTGCTTGCAGTCACATAGTTGTAAAAGTCAGTTTGCCATTTTAGAGAGAGATTTCAAGTTATTGGTTTACCGGTGAAGATGTGTTGGGTTACAGTTTATATGTGGCAACATCACAAGTTGGTGGTTGACTAAGAGGCTATCACATTTGGTTCTGGTACCCACCATACAGATCACCAATTGTGCATCTTCCTTTGAATAATGGATAATGCTCTGTGACTTTAAGATCAGGTCCAGATGTGTCATTGGCTGCCTGCTGGACATCCAGGCTCCAGCGGTGGACATCTATCACTGCATTTAGATTGTCACTGTCCTGGAGAAGATCATCATCCAAAAGACAAATTCACCTCCCTTACTTTTCCACATGTATAGACCACTAGGTTATCCTGGGCCTCTTTAGATACATTCCTGTGCATTTTGAGAGAGGCACCAGGCAGCTTGGGCAAGACAAGACAACAAAAAGTTTATTAGAAATCTTTAATAACACTTAATTCTATATGAAGTAATAGGCCTTGTTGCTACAAGATAGATACGCATAATCCCTACAACTGGCATGAAAAATCTGAAGTTTATACTCACTGTGAATGGACATTTTAAGTCAAACCTATTGTCTGTTATATGCTTCCCTTAAACACAAAAGCAAAATTCTCGTCACAATTACTATTGATTAAAATACACAATAGTTAATATAAGTTAGTTATTATAAGACTATGGAATATAGAATATACTGCTGAAGTCTGGACAAAACTAATTAAATGGTTAGTAATTTATACTGTGCAACTAACACATTATAAGAAAGCAAGTCTGTTGCTCATACCTCCAAATATGGAATGTACCCAGGATTGAACCAATTCAGTCCTACAGATGCAGCCATTCAAAATGGGTGAGGTATTTCGCGGCATACCCCGGTGGGCGTGTCGCGGTATCACGCGGTATCACGCAGTGTCACATGGTTAATCGCGCGTCATTTGATGCTCTGCCGGAAACTATCCGGCGTCACCTTGTAAAACCAGCAGGGGGAGCTTAACCTCTCATGTACAGCATTTGAGCCTTAAATTTTGAACTGTGTATCACAGCATGTTAATCATCAGTCATTAAAATGTTGGTATATTTTATGAAAGCAAGATTGCTCAGTTGGACAAAAGTACACAACCTACCTTTATCGGAAATATTTATGTATCAAAGCCTTTACTGAAGATATTACTAATAGTATTAATTATGGATGGCTTTGGGCAAGCTGTATACTCAAAGTATAATTTCTTTAGCACATTTGTACAAGCACTTGGAATCTGTCCAAGCCATACTTTGTCAGGCATTTTGTTTTACTTCAACGGGCATAAAAACTTCCTTGCTTTTAACAGGGCGTTTCATAATTTCTAACTACGAAAATGATTTAAAATGCGACACTTATCATTCAACTAGAGCTCAAAATATCACAAGGATCCTTAAGAGCACAGCAAAGAGTGTATTAAAAGACACTTGTATTTATCAACGCTTTCTTTTCCATATACCAGATTTTATGGAACCACTTCAGAAGGGTGTCAGCCAGTCAGATTCCAGGAATCGGTACTTTAAAGTAAAAATACACACCGGTATTCCATTTCTCCCTAACGATTTTAAGCATCGAAGTATTTAACTAGCATGTGAAATAGCGTGTGAAAAAGTGGTAGTTTTAAGCTTTTCTGCCAATATAATATGGAATCGCGTATCTAAAGAATTTAATAACGGTATGATTATATTCGTGTACTGCAACAGGGCTGTGTAGGGCTGTTTCGCCTCCCTGTTCATGCGAGTTGTCTTGTAGCCTACTGGTCTACGTGCGTGACTAACAACGCACAGGTTGTGTGTTTGAATCCAGCTGGTGCTGGACTTTTCTTTTAACAAACATTTCTCCGAAAAAATAGAATAGCGATATTATGGACAATCAATTGACTTTTATATTTCAAAATATCACAACATGATCGATTCTAAGTCATTTTTGATAACAATGAATAGTCACCTTCTTCCCTTCTGACAGTGGTTCCTGCTTCTATTGTGTGTGTGTGTGTGTGTGTGTGCAATAGAGTAAATTTTTATAGAGAAATGGAGGCTGAACAGTATGCGTTACAATATAAACATTTATATTGATTTAAATCGTGTTCTGATTTAAATCGCAAACGCATGTTTAATTATGTGTTTTTTAATCATAATCAGGCTAATGCATTTCTACATTTCTGTATGAGCCAGCTTAGAGGTTCATACAGAAAGACAGCTTGTGTTTAAATTGAGTGTAAGGTAATTTATGCTTCTAAAGTCATGGTCAGCATTTATTATTGTACTGTGCTGTAAACTTTTTCTGTGCCTAGTCACATTATTTTATAGCGTTTTTATTGTGTTATTAAATCCGGTGGCGCTGTGTGTTAGTTTCCTGACTCCCATGTCACATGGTCTGTGATTGAATCCCATGGAACTATGACTTTATTTTTTAACAAACATTTCTTTGAAAAAATGAAACGTTTCCCTTGGTCAGAGATTAAATAAAACCTCATTCGCACCAAACAAATTTATATTTCTAAATATCACTACATGATCGAATTTAAGTCTTTTTAATAACAATGAATAGTCACCTATGCGTTACAAAATATACATTTATATTGATTTGAATCGCGTTTTGATTTAAATCGTAAACGCGTGTTTAAATATATGTGTTTAAAGGCGATATACTGTATAAAAGCGCTGATTCCTATGGAGTGTGTTCCGCCGGGAATTCAAAAAATGAATTTTAAATAAGCTGATAAAGCTTAGACTAACTGTATTCTAGCCTGTATTACAACAGAACATTGGACAATGCAACGTAAATTGCAAAAATGCACTTGGAATCTGTCCAAGCCCTCCTACAAAAATTATTTAAACTGCGACACTGATCATTCATCTCTAAATAAACTTTATTTTATATAGCGTTTTAAGCGAATAGGTAATTAGATTGTTCATAAACCTAATCACTTTTTCTAAATAAACACAGCATGATTGCTCTCTGAAAATGCTTTAACTTTATATTTAGGCTCAGATTTCAACTATAGATCGTATTATTATAAACTTTCTTGGAAAAATGTATTTTATGTAAACCATGTTTGCTATTAATCCATTTAGGGCTAAAATACGTTCATTGTCTTCCAATCGAGTCGAGTTGACATTGGAAGCTTGCCACTCCCGGACTGTTAAACCAACGCATTAGCATGTTAAAGCGATTCTATTGAGGGAGGAGCCCAGCTACCACTTAACACTGTACTTCCTACTTTGAAAATACCTGTGAAACCGGTTTAATTCGTCACAGCCAGCACTCCGGCAGAGAGGGGGTTGAGTAAAGTGGAAGTAGGTGAGATTTCCAGCGAAAGACACTCCCCAAAAAAAAAAACCCAGTAAGCAGTAATGCTTTAAATTGAAAATCGAGGTAGATTTTGACGATGATAAAGAGGATAAACTGGGATGGGAGGAGGGTTTGGTTTTGCATAAGGTGCGGGATTATGATAATTGGAGGAATTTGCGAGAGTATAATGGTTTGATATATTTGATTTTGTATTGTGGTCGTTATCTATGTTTTTGGTTGGTATTATATTTATATGGTTGTTTTTGTTGGTTGGTTGTTATTATGGATATTAATAATACGATCTATAGTTGAAATCTGAGCCTAAATAAAAAGAAAAAGCAAGTGATTAGGTTTATGAGCAATCTAATTACTTATTCGTTTAAAACGCTATATAAAATAAAGTTTATTATTAATGTGCTAGACAGAGCGGTGAACATTATTATGCATAAGACAAAGATAACGAAATCTGTGTACGCTGTAAGGTTTTTACTTCTTAAACTTTTAAAATACACGTTGCGAACAGAAAAAAATCCTCTTCCTGGTACAGTACTGTATGTATAGCAAACCAGCACGTCTTTTTTCTCCAATCAGAGGGGTGTCAGATGGTGTCAGCCAATCACCATTCTGAAGCCCTACCATAATCTCTGGTATGGGGAGACCCCAGAATTCTGTCCCATAGTTTAGACAGATGATAGATACTTTTATTGATCCCGTGAGGGAAATAAAGTAAATCATTTTTATTTTAGGAAATTATTAAATGCTCGGTTTTTATGTCTGTTATAGTGGACATAAAAATAAGAGTTCGCTAGCATTATATCCTAGAAGACACAGACCGGGAGAATGCCCGCAGCGTAAAAGAAAATGCCAGACAACTCGCATGAACAGGGAGGCGAAACAGCCCTACACAGCCCTGTCGCAGTACATGAATATAATCATACCGTTATTAAATTCTTTAGATACGCGATTCCATATTATATTCCCTATTAATCAAATTCTAAAAGTATGCTTGTTGACTCCGGTATCACGTTAGTTAAAGACTTCGAAGCTTACAATGTTTAGGGAGAAATGGAATACTGGTGTGTATTTTTTTCTTTAAAGTACCAAGACCAGCTATATACTGTATGTTTATGTTCCAAAATTAATATCGTTTATGGCCTTCACACGCGTTACAGTATGCTCCTATTCTTTTTATGCTCAGCTGCTGAGATTTCCCTTCAGTGGTAAAATTCAATATCTACAACGGGCACAGTAAAGACGTTTACAGTAAGTCTTTCCACGACAGACCAACGGACCACGAGTGCCCCTGTCGATCAACCAATCACGTACCGCGATACCCTAGCGTCATCTTGCGTCATGATACGCGACACCGCAGCCAATTACCTGCGGTACGTGTCTGTACCGCGCACTTTGAATGGCTGCATCTGTATCTGCTATTTCATTAATTGTACCTGCATTCACTGAAGTGTTGAAGTCTTGCTAAAGTTAAGAAAAATAAAGTGTTACACATAAAACAAATGTGTCATTAAGAATAAAGAATTCAATTAAGTAATTCATAGAAACAAATGGATGGAGGGATTGGAAGAAAGATGGGAAGTTTGTCTAGTGTATACCTTTTTAAAGTCATTATAAATTTTAGTCCTGTTTGAAATTATTTCAAAATGAAAACATTTTGAATAATTTCTGATTTTTTTTTATCTGAACCATTTCAGTGTACATTTACTTGTCTGTGGAATACCTACCTCATGCATCATACAGTATCTTATTATCAGTATTATTATCAGAGGTGTTTTGTGTACTTCATGATTTCCTGGCATTCATAACTTCTTGTGGACAACATTATGTTACTTTATTCAGTAAGGATTTTTAAATTAAATTCATATTTGTTGTATTTCAATCATTTTGTTAATTTATTTTTTGGTTTACACAAGTTGTGGGAAAGTTTAAAATAATGTCCAAATCAAAATGTCTTTAGAAGTCACCATTTTTTACATTTTATTTAATCCAATACTATCCTTGTAAGTCATCTGATAACCAGATAGTTAAAATACACAGATTTTTTAATTAACACTTATGCCCTTTATGCATTTTATAAAACCATATGGAAATTTTGTGATCCCAATCCTCCTAGCTTAATCCCCCTGGAGAAAAATATACACTGTTAAAAATTCCTAAGCACCATTTTAATTTTCTAATTAATCTTCCCCCTTCTTAAATCACTTAAAAATGGATACATATTAATAGGGACAATCTAAATCTGAACTCTTCATTTATTGAAGGGTAGAACTATGTATTAAAATATCTTGTGAAAGTATTCTGACCCTTCCTAGGGTGTTTAATTTTTTTTAAAAATCAAAAATAATTAATTAATGTTTATTCCATATTGATTTCATAACCTGGTTGCTCAAACTAAAGACTTCCAAGGGTAAGATAAATTACAGGTAAATTATAGCAAAAACATTGAAGAGATAACTGCAATATTTTGACTGCATAAGTATCTAGACCTGTGAACACAATATTTAGTGTAACATACTTTGGCAGCAATTAAAGCCACAAATCTTTTTGGATATGTCCCTATCAACATTGCACACAGTGTAGTGCAAATCTTGCCTATTCTTCTTGACTGATTGGTTCAAGGTCTCTTAAGATGTTTGGGGATTGCTTACAGACAGCACTTGTCATGTCTTTCCACAGACTCTCAATAGGATTCAAGTTGTGACTTTGACTGTGCCACTTAAAAATAAGGAAGGACATTCACTTCCTTATTTTTAAGCCACTCCGTTCATTATAGCTTAAGTCTAGTGTTTTGGACCATTGTCCTGATGGAAGTTCCTGATGAAGCAGGTTTTTAAAATACTTCCCAATGCTTTGCAGTCTATGTTCCCATCAGTCTTGACAAGCTTCCTAGTCTCTACTGACAAGAATCAGAACTATAACATAACAGTGCCACATTCATGCTTGACATGTAGAGATAGTGGTTTACTGAGTGATTTACTATTATTGATATGTAGGCTTGACTGAGTGATTCACTATGTTAGGTTTGCATCAGATGTAGCACTTTGCATTTAGACCAAACATTTCCTATTTTGTATGACTGCAAAATAATTTGCTACATATTTGCAGTATTACTAATTTGCTTTGTTTCAAATCCCATGGAGGACTTGAGATATTTTTATGTTTTCAGTTCTATATAAGCCCCCACTGTGAAGTTACTTTAATATTTTAACTCATGGATATTTTTCCACATCTGCAACATTTTATAACTCTTTCAAAGTTTTTTTGGCCTCATGGAGGCATTCGATCTAGTTTTGCTCTTTGTCAGGCTGCTCAGTTTCACTATATTCTAAGAGATATTAAGGGATTTTGAAAACAACTATAAAACCCTCTCCTGATTTGTGCATATATACTACTTTATCCCTGACTTGTTTTGAATGTTCCGTGTATTCATAGTTTGATGTTTGTTTGAAAGGCTTTACCTGAATGAAAGACCTTACAGAATCTTTTATTTCTATTCTGAAATCATGTGAACTATTATTGAACAACTAATACTATAAGGTGGCTTGTTAAGGTAATTTTGTGAACCTAAATTAATTAAGGTTTGACACAGAAAATTGATTGAGTACCTATGCAATCATGATATTTCTTTTTTTTCTTTCATATTAGTTATCTATTTTCTTTTTTCTTTTTGACTTTCAATGTTGGAGTAGATTAATTATGATTTATGTGGCTCTATACACTAAATAGCCTTACATGGGAATGTTGTCTAAATTGTCTAATTGCAAAAGTTTGAAAGAAAGTGGTTAACTGGAATTTGGAATTTAAGGCACTGACATTTTAACAGATACAACTAAAATTTAAGGGGTATTCCTGACGCTTAACCTATTTAAACCTGAAACCGTGCTCCTTGAAAGCACCATTTAAAACAGAAATTCCAATAACAGAATACTTGTCAAAACATAAAAGTGTACCACAATTGATACATTTTGTTTACTTTGGCAAGGTTGCTAAGTCTTTTCAAACTAATATTTTGATACCCTTGCTTATATTTTCTGCTTAAATGAGTGTAAGGTTGCATTAATTCTTTGAAGAAAATCTAAACCCTAACCCTAACCTACCCAGACCATAGCTAGGGTTAGCGTTAGAATTATTTGAAAACATAGAGGATGTTTGATGGCATGGTTCTGTTTTAGGATAGAAGGGATCTTTAGGAAAACTGATATTTCAATGTTATCTTCACATTTTTTTTCTTGCATATATGGCTCTATACACTGCATAGCCCTACATGAGAATGTTATCTAAATTGTCTGAAAAGTAGAAGTTTGAAAGAAAGTGGTTAAACTTTTCAAACCGTTGTTTTTGTCATTGGCAACTTTTATGAAATTCAAGTATTTAAAAACTGTTTAACAAGCCAGCAGCCATATCACCCAGTAACTCACAACTGGGAACCCACTAAAGCTAAGCAGGTGTGAGCCTGGTTAGGACCTGGATGGGAGACCTCCTGGGAAAAACTAAGGTTGCTGCTGGAAGAGGTGTTAGTAAGGCCAGCAGGGGGTACTCAACCTGCGGTCCAGGTGGGTCCTAATGCCCCAGTATAGTGACGGGCACACTGTTCTGTAAGTAAGTGCTGTCCTTTGGATGAGATGTAAAACCAAGGTCCTGATTCATTAAAAATCCCAGGGTGTTTCTTGAAAAGAGTAGGGGTCTAACCTTGGCATCCTGGCCAAATTTCCCATGCCTCCTAATAATCCCCCTCTATGAATTGGCTACATTACTTTGTTCTCCCCACCCCCCTCCCACTCCGACGGCAGGCGGAGCGACGTGCCGGTTGGAGTATTTCTCGGTTGCAGTTAATGGCAACGTCAGCTCCATAATTTGGTTCAAACCACCAAATGGAGACTGGTGTGCCGACAAGCGGACCCTGCTGATGCAGGATTAACGCTAATCTTAGAAAAACTTTTTAATGAAAACTATTTTAATAGTTTTTAACTATCTAAACCATTTTCTACAGCTTTTTAAGTCACACAATGTTTGAGTTAGACAGGAAAACGTCATTGTTTCTTATTTTTGATTTCATTTTTAAACATAAAAAAAATGTTTGCCCATTGTGTTGATAGGGTGTTTTGCGATAACTGCATTTGTAAAAAAAAACATTCCCCCTTCCTAAGATTTCCATTAAGAAATGCTTAAACACAAAACCATCACATGCTCTTTAGATGTCCTTCTTTGAGTTGGGTATGCATGATTAGCAACATGGGGTCATTGTTATCATTTTTCTATTATTATCAAATCCCTCAACTCTTTACTTGTGGTTTATTTGGAAACAGTTTGACATGTTCCATTTAACTACATTGCTGTTGATATTGTAGCAATAGACAAAATCAAATGCTTGGAGTTTGTAATGTAGGACGTTTTGAACGCGTTCAATTTTGATGCAGGACAAATACATGTATTTCTCAGCTATACTGTAGTGGCAGTACAGTAGCAGTTTGAAATTATTTGTTGTTATTAATAAATCAGTTAACTTTGATCAGAAATATATAAATATAAATATAAAATATAAAAATTGTCAATATAGTGTCCATAATATTTGCTATTTTAGTTTTTCAAAGAAATGTTTATTTGTTATTTCTTTTCTCTAATGACCAATGTACCACGAGTGCCCCTGTCAGTCATTTTGGCCACCCAATCATGTACTGCGATACAATGTGGTGAACTGTAGATAATTTCGCGTGGTACAGGGTTGTACCGTGCATTTTGAATGGCTGCATCTGTATAAGAAATATTAGTTTCAAAGTGTCATATCTGCAAGCTTTAAAATAACAAAATCTGAAAACTATGCAAAATCTTGAACACTACTCCAAGCCAATCTATTAGCTGATATATTTAAAGTGTAATAATACTACAGCCACTGTGAGACTATGAGACAGATTTGTGCTGTCTGTACAATACATCTGGTATTTATTTAATACCTGGGTTCTTGGGAAGGTAGGGTGTCCTTTGAAATAGATGAGCCTCTAATCTGTGACCCACTCTTTTGTTTAGATCTTGTATAGAGTAAAATCCAGAGATGAAGCAGGAGAGGGAGCTGTGAATGTGCGATTGGTTAGAGAGTACATGGCAGCATGAATATTGTTCTTGTTTTACTAGTAATCTCATAGGACAGGAACATTAGAAGGGAAATTGTTGGGTAATCCATGTCCCTTTAAAAAATGTAATTCAATTCTTTGGGTGGGATTATATAGTAGCCCCATATTAGCTATATTAATGTCCTTTTTAAACACCAACAGCAAGATAGTTTTTTGCTGAGTTTTCACTTTATAGAAATGTTATTAGCTTAATAAAGGCTGTTTTGTTCTGGATAACATACAATGTATATTTATTCATTCATCCATTATCTTCCATCCAATACACAGAAGCAGAGGAGATACACTAGAGCCTACCCCTGTAAACAATGGGAGCAAGGCAAGGTATATATTGGAAGGGACACCAGTCCATCACAGGGAACACACAGACACAAACACATACAGTACACGTACACACTCACACCAAAGCCAATTTCCTCAGAAACCAATTAAACTACCATTATGTTTTCGGACAGTGGAAGAATACTGGAGCCCATATGAACAAAGGAAAAACATACAAACTCCACACAGATAGCATCCTAGGATGAATAATGAATAAAGCTAGGTTCTAATGAATGATGTTATGGCCTAATATGTTATTAAAATTATGCTGAATCATAATGTTGTATGAAGACAGAAAGGTCAAATAAAATCCAGTTGTATCTCAGAAAGAAAATCAGAAAATTAATTTCTCGATATATTTTGAGAAAGCACAAAAAAAGATACTGTGTATATTATGCAATGGAAAACTACCCAGCCACAAAATGTCAGACAGGATGTTGATACTGCATTGCTACCACAATTTCAATACTGTATAACAGCGGTTTTCAACCTGTGGGGCGTGCCCCAAGAGTACCTGTCAGTGGGGGCGCAAGATTACAGATAATTTTGGGTCAATAAAAACAATTCAAGGATATACAGCACTTCATATGTCTCTTTATATCTTTATAAAATCAATTTTTATTTTAAGTTTTTTATCTAAAGAGGAACTTAAACATCTAAGTTATAAAGATGTAACTTTGCTGAAATCACAAAAAACATTGTATTACTACCTCTTTATCACAAAAGTCACATTTAAAATAAAACTTTTCGTAAATTTTCCTTTTTTATGTAATACAATCAAACAAAATAAATAATATGCCTGAATAAATAATATTTTACTCAATATTTCTCCTAAGATCATGGGACAAGGAAGTTGCTATTCTCGTAGTCTCGTAGTTGCTATTGCCATTAAACCCCATGCTATATCTTTGCATAGCTGTCCACATATACAGGGAGTTGTGAGGGGTAGTCTTGAGTATAAAGTCTCCCTTTTATGCTGATGTCCTCTTACTTTTTTTAACAGATTCAGCCTCCCTTCCTCTTGTGATATTTGTCCTTGAACAGTTTGGTAAACGCTCTGGATATAAACTTAACTTTAATAAAAATGAGTTGTTTCTTAGAAACCCAGCTGCTCAAAAGTGTCCTCCTTGTCAGTTTCCTATTAGAATTGTGAAAAATTGTTTTAACTATGTGGATTTAAGGTAACCCTGTTCTCTTCTGTACTTAAATCAAATTGTCTTCCTTAATTAGAACTCACTGTAGGGGTTTTGTGCATTTGATGGGACAATCATTAATTGTAGCAGTAAGTCACAAAATGATTCTTCGATGGCTATTAGAAAAACGACCTCAAGGAACAACTCAGCAACTCAAACACACAGATACTAATACATGAGAAAACATTTATTAATACATAAAATGTGCAAATAAACATAACAGATCTTATAGTTAAGCTTAGCAGAATATAAAGTTATATAATCAATTATGAAGAGTTACAAATAACAGGAGACACATACATTCAGTATACCAGTCATTTATACGGTTTTGTTAATGAGCTTTGTTTACAATGTCAGACCATGGGTCCGAGCAAGTCATACTCTTTAGATGGGAAGAAGACCGGTTCGTTCCCAATGTAGCGCTAGTCCTGAATACTGAGATACAGTTTCAACTGCAGTTCACTCGTTGATCAGGCGAGCATTCACGGTGAGTTACCGGTGGTTCACAAGGCTTGCTGCTGGGCTAACCTTGGGGGGATCCTTTGGTTACAGGCGGGCAACCTCCAGTCTCGACTCTTAGAGAATGTCTGAGAATGTCCTGGAGGGGCAGCTTCTGGGTCCTGTGCTGCCTCTTTTATCTGGAGGAACTACGATCATTCATTGGTTGAAAGTTTTACAGGTATTTGAGACCCACATGGAGTTACCCTGCTCTACCAGTTCCTGATTGGCTGATCAAGGAGGATGAGTGTAGTGTGCTCTCTGAAGGCACCAGTTCTGTAAGGTTTGGGCATTTACTGGGACAATTATTAATTGTAGCAGTAAATCACAAAATGATTCTTTTAATGGCTTTAGAATCCAACCATGCGATATAACTCAAACAACGCACACACACAGGTGCTAATACACGAGGATACATTTATTAATACATAGAATATGCATGTAAACCTAACAGATCTTATCGAGAGGGTTATCAGAATACATAAGGTATATATTCAGTCAGTTACGAAGAGTTACATATATCAAGAGGACATACGTTCATTAGACCGTTTCGTAAATGAGCTTGGTTATAACTTCTACATTAGATACTCAAAACAAGTACATAACTCTTAGGAATTAAATTGATATCAACTGGTTGGGATAACAATTGAATTCTCGAGCTGTAATGCAGTGAAGTTGAATACTCATCCAATCTCTGGGGATTCAGATCTCCTGCGGGCACAAAGAAACAGTTGCAGGCTGTTGCTGTCCAATCCGTGCTCTCTGGCTCGGTGCAAGGCTGTGCTGTGCGGCTTGCGACGGTGCGCTGCTGATCCTCACTGACCGGCTAGTTAGTGTTGGCTTAAACTAGCAAAGTTTGCGCTCAGGAGAAAAGATGACTGTGGGTCCCAGCAAGTCAGGAAGAGGACCGGTTTGTTCCTGATGAAGAGCTTGTTCTGAATAGTGATTCAGCTGTCCACAGTTCCAACCTATTCACGAGGCTTGTTGCTGATGCTAACCTCGGGTGGATCCTCTGGTTACTCTCTGGCAACCTCCGCTCTCGACTCTTAAAACAAAGGAAAGTTCTGGCACTCGGACACCCTGGCCGTTCCGTGGTGGTCAGGGCTGAGTCCCAGGATGGTCAGGAGGTGCGCTGCGAGAATGTCCTGCCCTTGGGAGCCTTCTGCTCCTGGGCCGTTCTGCCCTGGAATTCTCCTTTGAATTCCCTTTAGAATTGTCCAAAATAGTCCTACAGGCTCTCTGTGTTGCCTGTTTTCACCTGGAGGGACTTCAGCTCGTTCATTGGCTGAAAGTTTCATGGGCATCAGAATTCCACATGGGTTACTCGGCCCTACCAGTCCCTAATTGGTTGATCAAGGCGAGATATGAGTCACTTACTCCTGGCACCTAGGAATGCAGTCCAGATCTCCATCTGGAACTCCCTAGACAGATAGGTGCCAATGGATGACCATTGATCATGATAGCCAGGCTTAGCTAAGTGCATCCCCCTTTGGGAGCTGTCCCTTATCAAAAGAAAACATCTTTAAATCAGCCTGCATGAATAGCTTCTGAAGAGGGAGATGGGGCCTCATTTGGGAAAGCACAGCAACACTTAATTCTGTCTTATTAACAAGCATTGCCGCTACATGAGTAAGAATGCTCTCTGACCTTTGGCTTATAAACACTTTGACTCACCCTTGGAATCTCCCAGACAGAAAGGCGCCAGAGATGATCATTCATTAGGGTGACTGGAGAATCTCAGCCCTGGGAGATGTTCCTTATGAGGAAACTCTATCGGACAGAAAAACACTGTAAATTTAAATCACATGGAATGGCCTCTCTCTCAGCACCACTGAGATGTGGGAGAGACTGGAAAGGGAGCAGCAAACTTAATTTGTGTATTATTAATAAGCCTTGCCGTTACAGCACTAAACAGGACTTTGCCCATTGGTCTACATCAGTGGTTCTCAAACTGTGGTACGCGTACAGGCAGTGGTACGTGGAGTGCTGCCAGGTGGTACGCCAAATGACCCTGGAACTCTGTCGTGTCCACTGAAAAATCGGGACGGGTTTTCATATTTTGCATTTTAATACATGTCGAATACGCAGCCTAAGTACTATGATACAGTGCGCGCTAATACTTCAGTGGACACAAGAGATACTCTGTAATTCTATACCACTCTATAGGAATGCATGCTACGGATGCAAGTGACCAATTGTATTTAAAAAAAGCTACTGTATCTCCAGCAAATAGGGAGAAAGGAGAATGTGTATGATTTTGGAACAATGCCAACATTGTAAACACAGGAATTCATAGAAATACGTGCTATGAACGCAGGTAATCTTGTGAGCACACGAAAGCGTGATAACAGAAAAATATTTAAGAACTATTCTAATTTGAGAATAATACACCGAGCGTCTCTGTGTTTCGCTCCCATGTGCATGAAATAAAAACTTTAAATAAATACGGAAATAAAAAAGGAAACGCAGAAAAAAGCAAGCTTGTGTATTGCTAAAGCAGGTAAGCTACACTATTTTTGAAGAACCTTATTTACCATTGGCAAAAGAGCTGACACGTATTATGTGTAGAGAAAAAGCTGCTAAACAGCTCAACCTGCTGCCCCCCTCCCCCTGAAAGACACAGTCATTCATAGAATTATTGAAATGAAGGATTATAGTACACTGTTAGAGCGCGTTAAGATAAGCAGATGTTTTTCACTGCAATTAGATGAGTCTGTAGTCGATTTGGCCAATTTGCTCGTTTACGTTAGATACGAGTTTGAGGGCATGTCCCATGAAGACTTTCTGTTCTGTAAACCGCTACCAACAGGAACTACAGGAGAGCACATATTTCAGCTTCTGAATGAATTTATCGAAGAGAATGGTCTCGACTGGATAAAATGCATCTGAGTTTGTACAGACGGTGCTAGAGCAATGACAAGCCGACATAACGGTGTAGTTGCACGAATTAGATAGGTTGCTATATCTGTTAGACTCTGTTAGAATTGTATCAAGGCTCAAAAAATTAATTCGCATCTGCTTTGCTCAACTAAACAGGCTCACCCGTCTCACTGAAACTGTGCTTTTTTATTAGTTGTTGTTAATGTTTTTTTTCTCTAAAACACTTTGAGAAGCCACCTTTAAAGGCGCTATATCAAATAAAGTTTATTATTATAATATTTATTATATGTATGTGTGAGTGTGTGTGCACGCGCGCTCATGTTGGTCATTGAGAATTTCTGGGGTTCCTATGAGATAAAGACTTGTAGGTGGTACTTGGATGCTTTGGTTGGATTAGGGGTGGTACTTGGTCCAAAAAGTTTGGATGGATGGGGATGGATGGGGGACTCGCCTTACCCATTTTTTTTTATCTGAAACCAGGTGCCAAATATCCCTGCTCTCCCTCCAGACTCATCTTGATTTTATGCTTAAATTAACTCCAGGTTCATTTAGAGGTGTTAAATTAAGTCAGAGGTGTCATTTCCCAATTGTATTCCACTGTACTGTCTCTGGATTGCACTACATTGGCTACTGTGAAATTCCTATGGGAACAGGATCTAGGATTTCAAGTTTCTGAAGGATTATGCTAAACTATTCTGTCTCAAATACATTCCTCATCTATATGTGCAAGGCTTGGTTTAATACTGTTCAAAATAGTTTACCACCTCCAGTTTTTTAGGTTAAACTACCTAAAAGTTTCTACAATCCTAAGTGTGATAAGTGCAAGCAGGCCCCTGCTGCTCTCTCCCACATGTACTGATCATTTTCGAAGTCACTATCTGAATCTCTTTAAAAAAAATTAGATGTGTCCCTCGAGCCCTCTCCTCTTAAAGGTATCTTTGGTGTCCCTCATAATCGCATTTTGTCTAATATTCAGTTAGCTACCCTGGCCTTCTCCACTTTACTAGCATGTGATTTTGTTCCATTGGAAAAAAACATTTGCACCAACCTTCACTCCACCTTGAAAAAAATAGGTCCCCTCCCTCTGTGGCTCAAACGCAAAATTTTATTCTGCCTGGCTGCCCTTTTTAAAGTTCTTTCAGAACATCCAGCTCGACCCAAACATACAGATGCAGCCATTCAAAGTGCGCGGTACAGACACGTACCGCAGGTAATTGGCTGCGGTATCGCGTATCATGACGCAAGATGACACGGTACGTGATTGGTTGACCAACAAGGGCACTCGTGGTCCGTTGGTCTGTAGTAGAAAGACTTACTGTAAACGTCTTTACTGTGCCCGTTGTAGATATTGAATTTTACCACTGAAGGGAAATCTTAGTAGCTGAGCATAAAAAGAATAGGAGCATACTGTAACGCGTGTGAAGGCCATAAACGATATTAATTTTGGAACATAAACATACACTATATAGCTGGTCTTGGTACTTTAAAGAAAAAAATACACACCAGTATTCCATTTCTCCCTAAACATTTTAAGCTTCGAAGTCTTTAACTAACGCGATACCGGAGTCAACAAGCATACTTTTAGAATTTGATTAAACGGGAATATAATATGGAATCACGTATCTAAAGAATTTAATAACGGTATGATTATATTCGTGTACTGCGACAGGGCTGTGTAAGGCTGTTTCGCCTCCCTGTTCATGTGAGTTCCCCTGTAGCCTACTGGTCTAGGTGCGTGACTAACAACGCACAGGTTGTGTGTTTGAATCCAGCTTGTGCTGGACTTTTCTTTTAACAAACATTTCTTCAAAAAAATAAAATAGCGATATTATGGACAATCAATTGACTTTTATATTTCAAAATATCGCAACATGATCGATTCTAAGTCATTTTTGATAACAATGAATAGTCACCTTCTTCCCTTCTGACAGCGGTTCCTGCTTCTATTGTGTGTGTGTGCAACAGAGTAAATTTTTATAGAGAAATGGAGGCTGGACAGTATGCGTTACAATATAAACATTTATATTGATTTAAATCGTGCTCTGATTTAAATCGCAAACGCGTGTTTAATTATGTGTTTTTTAATCATAATCAGGCTAATGCATTTCTACATTTTCTGTATGAACCAGCTTAGAGGTTCATACAGAAAGACAGCTTGTGTATAAATTGAGTGTAAGGTAATTTATGCTTCTAAAGTCATGGTCAGCATTTATTATTGTACTGTGCTGTAAACTTTTTCTGTGCCCAGTCACATTATTTTATAGTGTTTTTATTGCGTTATTAAATCCGGTGGCGCTGTGTGTAAGTTTCCTGACTCCCATGTCACATGGTCTGTGATTGAAACTCATGGAACTATGACTTTATTTTTTAACAAACATTTCTTTGAAAAAATGAAACGTTTCCCTTGGTCAGAGATTAAATAAAACCTCATTCGCACCAAACAAATTTATATTTCTAAATATCACGACATGATCGAATTTAAGTCTTTTTAATAACAATGAATAGTCACCTATGCGTTACAAAATATACATTTATATTGATTTGAATCGCGTTTTGATTTAAATCGTAAACGTGTGTTTAAATATATGTGTTTAAAGGCGATATACTGTATAAAAGCGCTGAAGGTGTTTTATTTGCATGACAGATGCGTACAAGCAGTGTTGGGTATGTATATTGTTACGCTTACTGCCGACAGGCACTGTGTAAGACCCGGCGTACCAGAGCAGCGCACCGAGGGAGCGTTTGCATTTATAACTTAAGATTGCTTTTGATACCATCCTTACAAGGGAAATCTTCTGCCCCTTATGCAAAACCAAACCCTCCTCCCATCCCAGTTTACCCTCTTTATCATCCTCAAAATCTACCTCAATTTTCGACTTAAAGCATTACTGCTTACTGGGTTTTTGAGGGGGAGGTGTCTTTTGCTGGAAATCTCGCCTACCTCCACTACTCAACCCCCTCCCTCCCGGAGTGCTGGCTGTGACAAATTAAACCGGTCTCACAGGTATTCAAAGTAGGAAGTACAGTGTTAAGTGGTAGCTGGGCTACTCCCTCAATAGAATCGCTTCAAGGAAAAGCATTTTCAGAGAGCAATCACGCTGTGTTTATGTAGAAAAAGTGATTAGGTTTATGAGCAATCTAATTACCTATTCGCTTAAAAAGCTATATAAAATAAAGTTTATTTAGAAATGAATGATAGGCGACTATCCATTGTTATTAAAAAGACTTAAATCCTTAAAGACTTAGATCCTAAGATCAGTTTGCTACCAGCAATCAAACAAAAAAAAATGGAAAGAATTGTCTCCTCCTGATTGGAACCTTTCTTACTGTCTTATAATTTATCAGGCTACCTTTTAATTTCCACTGAGAGAAGGAAGTCACTTGTCATGCAGCTATTTTATTCTTCATTGCACAATATGCTCTAAGTTAGCAAATGAAACATGAACACTTATTGAAATAAATCAAGAATACGATTAACATGAATGTATAAACATCCAAACTATACTTTATCACATTTAATTATTGGGTTAGCTTTTTATTGAGCCAAAATGTTATAAATGTGTGAACGTCTGTAAAATGGAAATATTTATATTTTTCTCTTTTCTGTTACCTGCCTGACAGCATTTTGTATCCCATTCTGTATATTACTGGAAAATATTAGACCCAACCTAAAGAATTCATGGGGGTAGTGGGACACAGTACTGCAAAGAGTCTCCTAAAGGGACAGAGCTATTAGTACTTATGTGTTTGAGTCTGGAGAATATAGTAAACTCTAAACATTAAGGGAATGCATGGAATCGGAAAATATAAATTGCATAGTACACAAGACTTAACTGGTTTTATTCTAGGAAAGCAGACAAGACTGAGTCATGGGACTCAGAGGATCCAAGGCTAGACTGAGTATAATAGGCTTCGGGCTTCTATTGTGACATCTACTGTAAATTAGAGAAATGTTAAAAGTAAACAAAATAAAGTAACTAAAATGTGGTCTGAAATCACCCCTTTAGACACCCCTTTTACTTCACTGGTGTCAGATATGAAAGGAAATAGTCTCCCGTTCTGTCTGCTGTGTGTTGCAGCAGAGGGACTCCCTGCAGCTGAAAGGGGCAGAGTAACTTGCATGCCCTCTAGTACAGTTTACACATGCACGACTTTAAAAGCTAGCAAGACAGGTTTCGATTCACATTAGCTGGCGAGCCTTGTTAAAAAAACGAATGATAATGTAACATGCCACTGTTCATGAACAAAGTTCTACTGAGATTTTCTAAGATACGCGATTAAAAAATAAATAAATAAATAAAAATTTGAATCTCCTGCGGAACACATTCCATAAGAATCAGCGGTTTTACAGTATATATCGCCTTTAAAGGTGGCTTCTCAAAACGCTTTACGGGATAAAAACAACCAGAACAGCAGCAACAACAATATTGTATTTCGTTGCACTTTGAAAACCAAGTAATAACTTAACTATACAGTACGTGCAAACTTTTCGTATGTTGCTGTCGTGAATGCCTGCGTACCCATTAGTATCTTATTTGCCTTGAGTCTGTCTACAGTATATCTGTCCCACTACCCCCCTCTCTCCCTCAATTCAATTCGATTCAAGGTGTTTTATTTGCAGCAGGCATAATCAGCAAACCAGGAAAACAAAGAACAGGACAGATGAGATGTGTATCCAGAAAGCGAGTTATCAGAAAAAGGAAATGGAAAACGCAGAAAAAGGAAACGCTTTACAGGATAAAAACAATAACAACAGTAGTGGCTGGGCAAACAATTTTTTTTATCGAAATACAAATTGAGATACTGTATAATGATGTGCATGAACAAAGGTATACTGCAATTTTCCTTAGATATGCGATTAATGCTTCGTAGGAGGAGGCGGTCTTTTCCTCTTGTCTAACAGTCTGTCCACAAACAAAACATTCCTGTTAGACAAGAGGAATTGAAAAAAAACAATTTTGTCAATGAAAACCGATGTGTGTGTCTCTCTCTGCTGGATGTCCCTCTCACAAACTGCTGAATGTATAAAATAAATTTATTGAAACGCGTTTGCGATTGTCTGGTATTTCATTTGGTCCCTTTTAACTGTTTTTCGATCTACTGTATTGCTTTGAAATGCCACTTTTAAAGGTGATATGTAAAATAAAGTTTTTTATTATTGTTATAGAGAAACATGATCAGATTTTCCCTGGTTCAGAAAAAAATATCTAAAGTGCTACACATAACTTTCTTAATTCGATGTATTTAAAGCAGTGAACTACTGTAGGTGTCACATAACATTCAGAAATACAATCACGTATTTGACAAATAAAAACGATTATAATCTAATCCTTCCACGTTTGATCCCAAAATCCCAAGAAATATATATCTTGACGGGTAGAAAGCTATGCTGAAAGTTTATTAAGATACTTAGAAGACAAAGATACTGTATCAATTTATGTTGCATTAGCCTGATTATGATTAAAAAACACATATAATTAAACACGCGTTTGCGATTTAAATCAGAACACAATTTAAATCAATATAAATGTTTATATTGTAACGCATACTGTCCAGCCTCCATTTCTCTATAAAAATTTACTCTGTTGCACACACACACAATAGAAGCAGGAACCGCTGTCAGAAGGGAAGATATGTTCAAAATATCGCAAATATCGATCATGTTGCGATATTTTGAAATCTAAAAGTCAATTGATTGTCCATAATATCGCTATTCTATTTTTTCGAAGAAATGTTTGTTAAAAGAAAAGTCCAGCACCAGCTGGATTCGAACACACAACCTGTGCGTTGTTAGTCACGCACCTAGACCAGTAGGCTACAAGACAGCTCCCATGAACAGGCAGGCGAAACAGCCCTACACAGCCCTGTCGCAGCACACGAATACCGTTATTAAATTCTTTAGATACGCGATTCCATATTATATTAGCAGAAAAGCTTAAAACTAGCACTTTTTCATACGCTATTTCACATGCTAGTTAAATACTTCGATGCTTAAAATCGTTAGGGAGAAATGGAATACCGGTTTGTACACCGGTGTGTATTTTTCCTTTAAAGTGCCGATTCCTGGAATCTGACTGGCTGACACCCCTCTGAAGTGGTTCCATAAAATCTGGTATATGGAAAAGAAAGCGTTGATAAATACAAGTGTCTTTTAATACACTCTTTGCTGTGCTCTTGAGGATCCTTGTGATATTTTAAGCTCTAGTTGAATGATAAGTGTAGCATTTTAAATCATTTTCGTAGTTAGAAATTATGAAACGCCCTGTTAAAAGCAAGGAAGTTTTTATGCCCGTTGAAGTAAAACAAAATGCCTGACAAAGTATGGCTTGGACAGATTCCAAGTGCTTGTACAAATGTGCTAAAGAAATTATACTTTGAGTATACAGCTTGTCCAAAGCCATCCATAATTAATACTATTAGTAATATCTTCAGTAAAGGCTTTGATGCATAAATATTTCTGATAAAGCTAGGTTGTGTACTTTTGTCCAACTGAGCAATCTTGCTTTCATAAAATATACCAACATTTTAATGACTGATGATTAACATGCTGTAATACACAGTTCAAAATTAAAGGCTCAAATGCTGTACATGAGAGGTTAAGCTCCCCCCCGCGGTTTTACAAGGCGACGCCGGATAGTTAGCCTCATGACACACGTGAACTGCGTGATACCGCGACACGCTCACCGGGGTATGCCGCGAAATACCTCACCCATTTTGAATGGCTGCATCTGTACATACTGTAGACAGTACAGTTTGCATACGGTAATATGTTTATGTTCCATAATCAATCTCTTTTATGAGCATGTGAAAGGCATGGTGAATCACTGTACTTTGCATGATTGGAAACAAATGCGTGATTGCGAAATGCTGTGGTGTTACTTTTACAAAGACGGTCAATGAAAAAAAGAATGTTGACCAGGGCAATACTTTGAGTTTACACTTACAGCTTGTCCAAGGTCATTCATTATTAATACTATTAGTAATATCTTCGTTAAAGACTGATGGCCACAGCTCAAACATGAGAGGTTGAGCTTTATTAGCTCCACCTTGCGGAAATTCCGGATACTATTATTTTACTTGCGGTATTATAGGAGAATTTACGGTAACTCGCGGTAGACTGCATAAAGCGCATCGCAAAATAATGTGGTATCGCCCGCTTGTTTTGAATGGCTTCATCTGTACATATAGGGATTGTGAATGGGAAATAAAATATTTTGATGAGCAGCAAAATATATAAATCTAAAGTTATAATCAATTCACAATACTTAAATTAAGAGAATTGTCAGATAATTTACGGAAACAAAACGAGAAAGAAGGATCTGCAAACAGGATTATCTTAATTTATCTACACATATTGGTGTTTCCATTTATTTCAATATGCTGTATACTGAATAAGATTACTTTTTTATTACGTTTATTTGTTTTTAATTTGAACCTTGCAGTTGATCATGGGAAATGTAGTTAGAATACGTCATGTCAAAATATTCCCAAAATAACAAGTTAAAGAATTAGATGTATAAAATGTTTATGAAGAAGGTTGAATATGTTTTTGTACTTTAATTTTTATTATCAGCTACCATTACCAGCTATGGAACTATATTAATAAATTCATATTGTTAATTAGGTTTGGAAACATTATTATATTTCAGTAATTTTATTTTCAACTACCAAAATTGTCTTTAGTTACATGATTCTATATTAATTTGATTTAAAGAAGTAGGATACCTCTACATGAATGTTACAGTACTGTACTTCAAAGTATCATATATAGTGGTCTAATGCTCCATTCGTGGCATGTAATCCCCTTTTCAGAGAACTTTCAGAGAAAACAGACATGTTACATTTGTTTATGTTTTTTATATTTTATGTTATAATATCAAGACATATAATTTTTAGACTAACTGTGATAAGATGATGTAATAGTGACAGATTATAGTGTCCATGGAAACAATCAACAATCTTATGGAAAGTGTGAAAGTGGTTCCTTTGCCACATTCCACCGAGATCGTGAAACTTTATGGTAATCCAGAAATACAGAAATTTTTGTTTGCTATGCCTAAGGATGACTTTGACGTTTTGGCACTCAAGCTAATTTCCTGACCCTAATGATATTAGATCCTATAATGCTGTTACTGAAAATGCATTGGTGCTAATATAAATCATATTGACTAGATTACTTTTTGCATATTCATTATAGGAATAAAATTCACATATAGGAACTAACAACTGTAATTTCAAGCACTGATATCCACTTTGTATATAAAATCAGATTTTCATATAAAGTTCAGTTTTTTTATATGTACTGTGGTATAGACCACTCCTTTACACCCCAGCGCCCTTATTGTCAAGATGTCTTTGCACAAATTTGCAGGTTATGGTTGGCAATAGAAAAGTTTTTTTTTTCTTGTTTGAATACCAACATTTGTACAGTTTTTATTAATGTATGTGTTAATGAAGACCAGAACCAAGCCTCACAAAGAGTCATTGTCTTTGAGACTTTTCTAGACATTTCATAGTGCTTTATAGGGAGAAGCATCAATATGCAACCCATGAATGAAAACAGTAGAATTTGTTGCATTTGTAATTCCTCTCAGCATATTTTATTGAAATGCAACATATATTATTTTGGATGTGAAATAAAGCCCTCCAGTATTGTCAAAAAAGCTAACTCTAAAGTACTTCTAGGCTCTCTTTAGTACATGATCTTCTAAATATAGAGAAATGTTATTAACAAATATTATTTATACTAGGTTAGACTTGTTAGACCTTCATCTGCTCACATATGGACAGCATGTTGCACTCATGTATGTTTTGGACACTGCATTAATATACTGTTTATACTGTGGTATTTTCAATCTGTATATACCTATGCACATATTGCACATCTTTTATTGTTTAATAGTGACTATTAGCATATTTTGCACACACCTATTTTTTCCTAGCTATTTTATTTTTATATTGTATATACTTTTTAATTACTCTAATGCTGTAGTTATTTCGATTTTAGTCTATTCTGATGTCTGTCTTTCAATTCCTGTGTTGGGCTGCTGTGATGCCTCAATTTTCCTTCAGGATCAATAAAATCTTATCTTATTTTTTGAACAAGAGATTCATAGAACCTTTTCATTGTTGCAGTTGTACACTTATGCAAGGCACTTGTATTGCTTCTCTGTATGGCTATAATATAAATGGAAAGTCTTCAGGTGACCATTTTAAATAAAAAAAAATATTTTTTATGTTTCTTATTAAACAAAAGATTAAACCAAAAGATTTAACACAATAGTTGAAGGTAAAGTTATGCACTCTGTTATTTTCAACTCGGTAGAGGTTTAATTTTTCCTAATGGAGTTTCTAATAAAAATTCATGAGGATGGTTAGATCCTAATTTTGCACACTCCACTTTGCCTATGTATATAAATCTCACATCCAGGACTTCTCTTCATATATCTCTCTCGTATCCCTCGCAACTCTCCACCTAAAGCCTTGCTCCATTCCTAGCTTATTCTTCACAAAAATGAGAATCGCCATATGGATAGTCTACCATTTCCTCAACTAGGCAAGACATGCCAAATAAGCTCTCCATATTTCATTCCTCTATCATATTTAATAGGAACTATTGAATTATCAGTATGTGAGAGGATTGGTCATTTTAAACATTTAAGCTGTATACAGTACATATCACAGTATTCTTGATAAAGACAATAGATGTGTTCTTGAAAAACACTGCTTTAACCAATTTAATTTACCGTAAGAATTCATGTAAATAGGGGGATGTATTGTAAGTCCACTAACAACCAAAAGGTTGAATTTCCAAATTAAAACAAGTACATATATTTCTACATGTATGAGGTTTATATAATTTTAAACTAAATGTTCAAGTTTATAATTTTTAAATAAAAATGTGTAGGTAAATCTGAACTGTTCAGATATTTTGGTTCTTTTAAAAGCCATTTTTATTTAAAGATTCATAAGTAATAGAAATAATGTATTTTCTATTCTTTATGTAGCTGATACTTAATTGTAGACTGTTATGTTTAATCATTGTATTTAGTAAATGCTAAGGTTAACGATTTTATTTTTTTAAATAAATTACTTTTTTATTTTTTAGCTTTTCAGCCCCTGATAATTTCCTCAACAATAATGTTTGTCAACTTTTTTTTTTTATTTAGTCCACAATGATGACATGGCTTCTCAAATTATCCACGATTGTGATGATGAAAACAAAAGTGTTTTCCATTATAAATTAAATTCCTTAAATCACCCCCTGGTGAAGAATAAAGCATTTTGAATTGAATTTTAGTCTTCATCATCATAGTTCAATTTTTGCTGTAGATTGAGTTGTTTAAGATTAATATTAAAATAAATAATATGTTTGAGTACAACTCATACAGAAATTAGTTTTGTTACAAGGTTCGGTGCTCACTCATTTACCTTCTGTGTGGCAAGTAGCATGGGGACACTAATGGGTATATTCCTAGGACTGTCACTGTATGTGGATTGCACAGTGACTGGCTACTACTGTGTGATAATTGGCAAGTATTGGGTGTGTAATTTTCTTTCTTTTATTCTTTTCTTTTCTTTTGTTTTTAGTCCGTCTTTTCCGCACCCCATATTGTGAACGCTTATTTTGTGTTTATTGATTGGTACCCAGATAAAAAGTGAGATTTATACACTGTATTTGTCATGATCGCAAACCCCTCCTCTTAAGGCACTCCGGCCCTTCCTTGTTTGCCTCATTCCCCACAGCTGTTCCTTGTTCCAGCCCCTTTTCAGTTCCCCCTTAAAAGCCAGATGCAGACACTAATCTGGGCTCTGCTCTGGTTTCCGCACCAGGCAAGTCCGGGACCTGGAAGCGCCTGGTCCTGTTAAGATTTTAATTTCTGTTCCGGTTCCTGTTCCCCACCGGTTCCGATCTGGTTCCTGTTTTGAAATCTTGTTTGTCTTGGATAGACAGCCCTGTTTTGGACTTTTGCTTTCATTTGGATTTCCCCTTGGATTTTCTTCTGGATTGTTTGCCTCGGCCACACCTCCCATGAACACCAGCACACGTAGGACACGCCCCCTGTTTTCATCTCCATATCCTGCATGACTTTTTCATGACTGCTTCACTTTTCCCTGGATCCTGTCGTCCACATAGGTTCCAGAAAGAACTTTTCATTATAGTACTAATTAGATTAAGAAACGTAGAGCACCTTAATTAGAAAAAGAAAAGCCACAGGGACCCATGAAATACTTTCTTGTATTATTCCATGTTTTAGCAGGAAGAAAGATCTGGTTTCTGGCAGGGCTTCATATAAGCTATTGTAAAACATAAGATAAGAAATAGAATGCAGCTGCAACAAAGTTGAAGTGCCATTTGAAAAGCACCCAGTCTCCGCTGCATTGATAAGACATTTGTTTTTTTTTACATTGTAAGAAGTCAACAAATTAAAACAATTAAAACTAACCAATTCAATATTAATTAGATTAATGCGTGAGAAGTTACTATTTTAAAATGAAAATAAAAGTGGGTCATATGCACTGTGTGCACTCTGTCAGAGTGATTTCTTTTGTTCATATTTTATTTTGAAATATTAAATTGAGTGTGTAAAATGATTTTGTGTACATTTCACAACACATAATAGTAATCAGAAAGTTGTTCTTTAATCGCATTTACTTTGATTGTGTAGCTGGGTGTTCAGCTAACCGAGAAAATATTGTCATAGAAACATTCTGTAGTGTGTGCAAGCATTCCTTTTTATTTTTTTTAGAAGGATGTATGTAGAGTGACAGACCTGAAGTATAGGCACGTCACTTTGTTAGCATGGCGCTAGCACAGTGTCATTAGCATATCATACTGTACACTGAGCATAGACATGGGTGACACAAGGACAGTTTAAATTGTTCTTAGACTATGGTACGTTTTTGACTGAAATAATGTGGTGTTGAAAGGGCTAGTTATTAATATATCAGGGCATTGCCTGCCCTGTCCAGTTTTGTTAAATTTTTAACTGTAACTTATGCAGTAATATCACTATAGACACAGTAAATTCATTATTGATATAAGCCTGTGTAGGATAAGTTAAAGTCTCTTTGAGTACTTTAAAAAACCTTATATAAAAGCAAAGAATGATTAATTAATAGTGCCAAAATAGTTGTTCTTATTAGGAAACAGATTATACTCTTTCTGCTGTACTTTAGAAGACCAAAGAAAAAAGTCTGCCTTTCCAACTCAATACAGACCATTGAAGAGTGAAATAAAACCATCAAAATTCATTTTAAGATTTGTTTTTGTCAGTGTTTGATGGTAAATTAATTAATGATTCTTATAGTTTCTTATAGCAACAGTTCAGGTTCCTAATTTGTTTTATGCACTTCCTTGCTTAATAAGGATTGTTAAAGTTTGCCACATTATAGGGCTATCCAACTTGGACAATTTGGATATTTATATAATAAAATTAAAGTACATGATTGAAATGGAGGGTAGTACAGTGGTTAGCTTTTCTGCCTTACAGTGCTGGGGCCCTGGGTTCAATTCCAAACCTGAGGTGCTATCTGCAGAGTTTGTATGTTCTCCCCATATTAATGTGGGTTTCTTCTGGGTGTTCCTGTTTCCTTCTGCATTCCAAAGGCATACTGGTAGGATAATTGGCTTCTGAGAAAATTGGCCTTAGGTGTGTCTGTGTGTGTCTGCCTTGCAATAGATTGGCCTTCCATCCTGGTTGTACACTGCCTTACACCTGAAACTTGTCAGAATAGGCTCTAATGTGACCCTGGATTGGATGAGACAATTAGAAAACAGATGGATCGGCAGATAGACTAAAATATGAATAAATCTAATTGAGCTTTAGTTGACTAAAAGTAAGAGTGATTATGGTCAAATCTTTGTCAACCAAACTAATTAAAAGTGTGTGAATAAAATGTGACTATAACTGTGTCTAAATATAAAAATGGCGATTAAATTAACACTGTTGTAAGCAAGGAATTAACATTTACTTATTCTTTTGCAGTCAACATTCATGTTTTATTTACAACCATAGTATTATTTGTTTTACAGTTTTATTGATTTTATTTGATTTATTTTTAGTTAAACATAACTGTAAACAACTGCAAACAATGCATCAGAATTAGTCAGAATTAATCATTAAGGATGCAACAAAAATGAAATATCTGAATGTCTTTTTGAGGATAATTATTTTTTTTTATGTGGCCAAAGGTGATAGGTGATTGATGAGAACAATACAATACTCCAAATTTATAGCCCTGATGAAACATTCACAATATGCATAAAATAACAAAAATATTTACAGGTTGGATAATATTTGTTGCTTAAAAAATCTAGATATTTTACACACTTATCATAACAACAATGCACAAAGCAAAGTTGGTCAAAAATAATTATTTAAATACACAAGGGCCATGTTTACTCACAGCCATGTAGTTAGTGTTTTGTAAATCCTCTCAGACAGGGAACACACTAACAAGATGCCTTCTGTAGTGTGCTGTAATTTCCTGGCACTGCAGAGGGGAAATTTTTAACATTTCTCCATGTAGAATTGTTCCTCAGTCCTTTAGTTTCCATTATTGAACTGACATATTGATATGCATTCACAAAGTGCTACAAAATAAATACAATAGGATTGATATCTTGAGATTGGAATGGACATGTTGTGTTTAAATTGCAATTCCTTAGTCTATTTTGATATTTTAAAGCTGATGTATCCATTTTGGTCAAGCATGAGTTTCTTACCAGGATGAAGTGACAACGGCTCCAGGATTTGTTAATCTTAAACAACCCCAACAATTAATAGACCTCTATAATAGTTCACAGTGGGCATGAGGGTTTTTCAACATGAGTTGAGTATGAGTATGGTCAACAAGCTCAATTTTACTTTTATCATGGTTATGAATTAAACTGGAGAGCATTGTATATTGTAGGCTATGCAGGTGTTGTCCCAAGAAATATGTAGTTTGTGAACTGCAGAATCTGGTTATAGTGAGCTCTCTTCTGAGGTTTCACTTTTCTTTATCTTTCTGGCACGTTTGGAACTCAAAATTCTGGAATATTTCCTAGATAATCTGACTCTGTCAGGTTCAGTGAAGACACATTTCACCCAGGTTTTGATATGTTTCCCTTATGTGTTTCAGACCTATATGTAAGATAGATCATCTGTGTGGTTTCAGTTTTAAGGTAATGATCCCCAAACACCAAATTCTTCAAGTGTTAAGAAGCTACACTTACTGACTGCTGAATGTCTTTGTCAATGTCAGCCTTCTGTGAAAGATAACTCCAAATGTAAGGGGGGTAATCTACATTCATCATATCCTTTTTGTGATTCCAAACTGCTGACACCAGGTGTGTATTTGGGTCTTGCTGATGGAGGACTATCTTTTCCTATGCCTCAGTAAATATGTTGACAACTGTATGTAATCCCTTTTCTCTCAAGGCACATTAAACAGGAGCATCAGGACCCTTAAGTTCAGTGACTGAAGTTGAGATGGGTTTTCATTTTTGAATTGTAAACTATTTACATTTTACTAATTTTAACTTTCTAGTTTTAATTTAGTCATCTGCATTCCAGGACGACAATTAATTGTGGTCAAATGGATCTTGTCTGATTTCTATTTGGATTTCGGAGGCCTTTTAATGGATCAGTCACTTAGGGCTATTGCATGTACATTATGATAAAGCGGCAACTCAAGTTGTATGAATTCGTTCTGCACTTTTTGAAGCTGGTGAGTTTTCTTCTAATCCATTCATGAAAATGTACACTTTTGGTTGGATCCTTAATGTTGGGTTTTAATGTTAATTATCTATGGACATTGTTTCCTTTGTGGGGATTTTGATCAGTCATAAAACATCTTCACATCAGTTGGAGCAGCTTCAGGAGTTCATCATGACCTCATCTTGTCATACTGACTCTGCATTACTTATTTCCCACATTCCAATGGTGAAGATCTGGAAGTGCACTTAGGAATCTACACAATTGTGTATACAAAAACACAACAAAATGTGTTTTCAAAAATACATGTTTATACCATTCAGGTTGTATTGGAGTACAGTAATCTATTATTAAAAACATTTTACATTAACAATTTACAGTTCATGTTTATATGTTAAGCAATTATCGAAATATTGGAGTTTTGTTTATTGTTGCATGTATTGGACTGTTGCTCCAGCTTTTCCATCTTAGAAAAAGTGGTTAGAGAAAGGATGGAAAGGTTATTCTTGCTTTCTATTCCAAATTATGTTATGGATGTTTCTGAGAAACAGGTACATGGTGTGATTGAGTCGGATAGTTGTTTTCAGAGTATGTGCAAGGGATCAGTTGGTAAGGTTACGTCTAGTTATGTACAATGTATGATGTAGGGTTTCATATACTGCAGTGAAGTTTCATACAGGGTGTAGTTTGATTATATGCAAAGATTTTTTTTAATTTACAGTCACATGTTGCAGACTAAATGACTAATAAATCTGTAGATTTTAATTGTAGTATATTATCCCAAAAAGTCACACATATGTAAGTAAATCATATGCCACAAATTTAAACACAGATATGTACTACTATATGTACCTTCCACTTGTCTCAGTACAACAACCCTTTGGTTTATTGTAGGGATTTTGACTCCCTCATCCATTTGGCCAGGCAGTCATCCCTTAAACCATGCCAGAAAAAAGATAAATATATAAATCAGTTTTTTATCACAATTACGTAATTGGAGGTTTTGTCTACATTTACTGGGATGTGGTTTCCAGAAATAGATCACAATACATGTTAGACAGTTATGGTTTTAGCTGAGCATTTCAGTTTTGACAAAGTTTGCAAACACTTTAGCCTCCTAAAGTTTATTATTTTCAAAATTTACAATTTTGTAATCTCTGCAATATATTTCCTTGGAGAAAATTGCAGAACCATATTTCAACATTACAGAACTAAAAGATGAAGGAGAGTGGGTAAGTGAGAATTGTTTCACTGCCAAAAATTAAAAATAGATAACATTACATACTTTTTCTGCATTATTTTTACAAATTAATTGCAATAAAAGTAATCTGTTGGCATCAGCTTGCTTGTAACAAATACAAATAGGAAAGGTTTTAAAAGAAAACTGGAACAATTGCTAGAACAATAAACAATGCATTTTATACCATGGTCTCTGAACACAATGTGATTATCAGATTGGAACTCCTGTGGTTGTATAGGCTTGCAGCACCACCATAAGGTGGACAGTGATATACAGCAAGTAAAATGATACATAGAATACTTAAATGGAGCCAGTGTATTATTTAAGTTAATGGTTTGTGTACCATACCAATGGTCTTCTATAATTAAATAACTTTTCACCTCAATACGGGTGGTTTTCTTTTCTTTAAATTTACTTAACAAGAGTACTTCACAGAGAAATCCTAATGATGTTTATGTATATGTTCACAGAAATACATCATTATTAATTCATTTACTCAATGAATTGAATCAAACACTCAAAACATATTTGTGAATTTTATATCAATTTCTTTAATGATACATAAAGTTTTGATTCAATATTGAATCTATCCAACTTCTTTGATTTCCAAATGTATTTTTTGATACAGATATAACTCAAATGTGTGAATTATGTTTTGGTAAATATTTTCAGTTATTAGATGTTAAACCTTTTCTTCTTTTTCTGTATCATTCCCGTAGATTGAAAAAAAGTGAAAATTGTGAAAGTAAAAGTTTTCTTGTGCTAGTGCCTGACACATTGCTTATTGTCTGCATTGTAAATCCACATTCTGTACTTTACATTCAAGTTCCTGACTTGTAAATTGTAATTTGATATTTTTAATATTATTCTGTTAAATTAATCATTTCTGTTCACCACATTTTAAAAAATCATATTCTGTAATAGTTTAGAGCTTTAAATTAAAATAGTAATGTGTAATTCATATAAAGATATTTTTATGTAGTTTTTTTAATTATACAGTAAAAAATCATGAAAACAGTATTTAGCATAGTTAAAGTATGTGTCTTATTATTAACATAAACTATTTGCACAATTTATAAAAATGTTGAAAGAGACACTAATGAATATGATGAACTTGAAAGCTGCCTTGTACCTTACTTTAACATTAAATGAATAATTTCTGTTGACAGTCAGTGGCAATGGAAAATTAAGAGTGCAGTTACTCATCCCACTTTATTGGCTCATTATAGTAAGAAACTGAACTTTTAAATGTTTAAATTCAAGCATGAATGTTGCCTGATTGTTGTTACATAGGAGGCATACAGTCTCAATCCTAAAATTTTACACTACAGTCTTTTTTATGTATTGCTTAAAGGCTTTGTGTAATATAGATCAGATATTTGAAAAACACTATATATATATATCTTTACTCTTTATATAGTTAGTATAGTTAGGTTTTTGTTGAATGCAAATGCATGCCCTATAATATTATAATAAAATCTAATTTTACAAAAGATATGTTTATCCTCTGTAAACATATATGTCTATACATTTAAATGCATCTCTATTGTATTGAACATCTTTATTGACCTGCTTGGTTTGTACTCTATGTTGGAAGCTGTATAAGCTGTATAACATTTCCCTGACCCTATCAAGAATAATGATTACATACTGTACAGTATGTATCCATTTTCTTAGTATGAAAAAATGCATTTGTGTTTAAATCAGCAAAATTCTTGCAGTTTCTTTTAGAACTTATCTCCACAGATTAATGTCAATTCTTATTTTGCTGACCAGCAATCACTATGTTGTGGGCTCTGAAGGTTGATTCAGATAATCTAACTAAACTGACTCATTGTGACTTGGCTGCAATACTTTTCCTTTAGGATGACATTTTCTATTAGATCTTGGGATTTTCATTTGTAAAAAGTAGGTTAGTCATATCTGTGTCTTCTGTTTTCAGAGCTAAAATTAGCAACTTTATTAGAGCATGTATTAGCAGAAACAAAATCTGACTTTTTTTTGTTTTTTGTTGTTGCTGTCACTATCCTAGCCTAAAATAAGAAACTATAGCAATGCAAAAGGGTAATGTATAATAAAAGCTAATATTATGCCAATTAGGTTATATAACATTAACACTGTCTTTAAAGTGAAACATGAACATACAGTTGTTGGTGTCTTTTTGCAGGGTACTGTTGGAATTTTGTACTGGGAACAAAGTCAGTTTCTTTAATTACACGCAGTTAATAGATTTTTTTATAATATGTGTCAGACTCACCTTTTCAATGAATTTTTCTTCTATGTTTCTGAGAGAAATTATAATTGAATAAAAACTAAAAGTTAGACTCCCCATGAGGGAATTGTAAAATTAAATTGATTCTTTCCATTTCAGTGCAATAAGCAGTGTTATTGGCAATCCAGAAGTTTTCAATTAAGTAGAAGGCATTTGGGAAAGGAAGCATTGCCCAAAATGCAACCGTGTATTATTTACATTATATTTATTGTATGACCACATTTACTTTACAGATTGTTTCTACACCCAAACAATTACCCAAGCAATATAAACCTCTATGAAATATGTATTTATCCATCCATTTTCTAACTGATTTTGTCAGAGTGAAAATAATGGTTTACTATACATCAAGGTGTTGATGTTACGTTGCATTGATGGGCCAGTGGATCCCCAGTTTTGTGCCTTTTCAGCTGCTTTTCCTCCCTGATCAAAGGCCCTCTTAGCACTGATGCCAATCAATTGCTACACCATTCAAGTGTAAAGTGTGAGGTTGCAAACAGGTTTAACTGGACCTGTGATGAAAAGGTGGGGGCTAAAAATAGAATGCAAATGAACAATGCATTGTTACACCTGGCCATCTGTATACAAACATTTTCTGAATGAGCCCTATGCACTACCTCTGCTCTCACTCAGAGCATCATGGGAACACTTCCACCCCCTTGGGGATGAGTGAAAAGCCCTTGTTGAGTACACTTCAAAAAGCTCCAGTCAGGAGAGAACAGAGAGGACTTGGAGAAGGAAGAATTGTAGGAGAGACTGCAGCAGTTCAACCCAGGAGGACTTGACTTAGACACCAGGGATTGGGAGCATCGGAAGAAGACCCTAGCATCGTCTTGCTCTTCCCTCTACCTAAAACTAGTAAAACTAGGCAGGGTAGAGGAACTTCAGGAACACTTTGTTCAGGATGCAGGACTGAGGAGGATGCATGGAATTTCACTGTTTCTTTGCTGTGGCATACCAGTGTAGCAGCAATGCTTATTAATAAGACAGAATTAAATATGCTGTGCTTTGCCAGTGAGGCCTCTCTCTCTTATGTGCTCACTGACTTAGGAATGTTTTACGTCTGCTCCCAGGATTGGGAGGAAACCAGGGAGGCAACCAGGTATCATAATGGATAACCTACTCCTGGCACCAGAATGTCTGGTCAGAACTACTTGGACCCTACAAACATCTGGATTGCAGTCCTAGGGCCAGAGTTCATTGTTACTCATTCCTAGAAGTGACCAAGCAATCAAGAACCTGCAGGGCATGTGGGTGCCGAATGCCCACCAAACTCTTGACCAATCAGCAGCCGTATTGTCTCTAGTTAAAAAGGCGTGTAAAGGTCTCAGAACTTGCTCCTCCATCTATTCTCACACTCAACTTAGACAATCACGTGACTGCCAGTGTTGTCTGAGTGCTAAGACTCAATGTTTAGCCAGAGAACGAAGCCCATCCATAAAGACCGAATTCTTCCTGTAGCAGGACTTTGTGAAGTGCTAGCAGCCACCCATCACATCTGTCTGATCAACGGAAGCATTACGGTTGGAACTTTGTCGACAACTAAATTATTGTATTCAGAAGTAGCTCTACGCCGGGAGCAAACCAGTTTTCCTCAACCCAAAATAGTGACTTGCTGTTCACAGACTTTACTAGTTCAGCCAGGTCTAACTAGCCAGGTCCTTGGAGAGATCCTGCCTAGCGTCACAGCAGCTGAATCTCTCCCCTTCTTCCCACAACTCAGAGCCGTACCAGGACTGGGTTGGCACCGAGCCAGACGATGCCAATTGGATGCTGCAACAGAGACTGCCAGCTGGTCTTTTGTGTCCGCGAGAAATACAAATCAATATCTGGATAAGTAACCCAATTTTCTACATTGCATCTCGATAATTCAATTATCTCAACACAGGTTGATATCAATTTAATTTGTAAGAGTAATGTATTTACTTATAAGCATTGAATATAGAATCTGTAATAATAAAATTGATTAATGATAAGGTATATTCGAGTGGTATACTCAATGCATATTTCCTTGTTTTGTATCTCTTCATGTTTTGTATCTCTCGTAATATATTCTATATCTTGGTAACCCTCACAATAAGAACTGCCATCTGTATCCAGGCAGACTGTTTTATGTTTTTATATGCACAATTTTATATATATATATTATGTATTAATAAATGTTGTGATATTGACATATGAGGAGGGACGTTGAGGAAGTAACAAAGAGGGCAATGGAATTTGAGGTGGAAGGTAACAGAGGAAGAGGCAGGCCTAGAAAGAGATGGATAGATTGTGTGAGAAAAGATATGGAGGTATGTGAAGTGAGTGAGGAAGATGTGCTCGACAGAGACAAGTGGAGAAGAGCAACCAAAGTAGCTGACCCCAGGACAGTCTGGGACTAAGGCTGTGAAAAAGAAGAAGAAGAAGAAGAAGATGTATTAATAAATGTAGTCTGTGTATTTGTGTGTGTGCATTGCTGATTGTTCTGACAATTGATCCTCTAATAGCCATAAAAGAATCACCTCATAATTTACTGCCACAATTAATAAATTGTCCCAGTAAATTCACAAAACTCCTAAACCAGTTTACTGACAGGAACTAGTTTGGGAGAGTACGTTTTTGTATGATGTTCCCTGGGTGTAAGGGCATTTAAACAATACTAATGCCTGTTGCCATGCACTGGTGATTCTGGAAGATGAATAGAACCTGAGACAGGGGAAAAGGGTCCTATCACATTTTATAATTGCTAAGTGGTGTACTCATCTACAAAGCAAAAATAATTCTTGTTTTTAAGGATCACCTATCCATGGCACTTTATCCAATACAATGTAATGAAGGAACCAGAAGTATTCCTGGTAAGGGACAGGTGCAAGGCAGGACACACCCTGTCCATGGCACAGCACACACAGACACAAAGTACACACTTACTCAAGTGCCAATTTTCTAAAAGCCAGTTAAATTACCCATATATTTTTGGACTGTGGGATGAAACCCATGCAAACACAGGTAGAACATACAAACTCAATGGAGATAGCACCCCAGGAATATAACCCAGAGCCCCAGCTCTGCAAAGCATTAATACTTATCGCTGCACCCCCAAAGCCATTTACATGTGAGAACACACCTAACATTGTAACATTATGCCCAGTCCAGTTAAATAATGTTCTTTTTTGTAAAATGACTAAGATTATATAAAGAGCTTGATCAGGTGGCATTTAGTGTGCTTAGAAATGCTGTTATTGAGTGTTGTACTTGGATTGACTTGTGAAATGAAGGTTTCAGGTCAATAATAAACTTGAACAGCTCAAATTCAGGATATCGAAATTGCAGTTTGGTGAAGATGCAGGGGCAGGTGTGCAAATTAAAACAAAGTAAAGGAAAAACTCTAGATCTTGAATAGTTTTCTGCATAGGAGGGCTAACCATGCAGGGTGAATAATTATTCTGTATGAAATCAAAAAGAATGATTATCACCGAGGCTTTAAAAAATTATTTTTATTTTTTATTATATTGTTACAAATGGGGGTTATGAAAATGGAGAAAATCATCAATTGACTGAATGGATTAGTCAGTAACAAAAATGAATCATTATAAACCCAAACTTGTAAGTGATTTATCCAAGAATATATCTGAATGGTTGGTATAATTAAAGATATGTGAATTTCTTGAACTTGAACTTGAACTTGAACTTTATTGCCATATGTAACCGGTACTGGTACAATGGAATTCTTACTTACAGAAAGTCTCTCAATTGTAAAACAAGTGTAAAAAACAAAACAAAGTTCAAACAAAGTGCAAATTTCTTGTTCTCTGGCATAGCTTTAATGAATACAGTAATAATTGAGGCACACTTAGTTATACAAATATTTATTAACAATGTCAGTGGCACACACTACACTACACTACAAAGTACATTAACATACACCACACATGGTTCTCTATGTTTACAGTATGTATGTAAACATACAAGGCATTTCAGAGATCTACATCTACATTGACCAGAAAAAACCCTGACTGCTACCAAATGTTCAACTCAGAGGCCATAATAAGAGACAAGCTGCCTTCTAAATTAAATGCATTACAACCTACAGTTAAATTCTTTTCTCTCTAACACTAACACTTTTATTACTTTTCAAGCGTATGTTTTTACCAAGAAAGCAAATGATTTGTAGTGTTTACCACTCAGCCTTCAGTGATTCAGCTGAAATCAGTAATGAATTTATTATGAATAATAAAGTTATTATAATAAATATAAATAATCTTAACTACTTTCTTTAATATTGTAAGCAACATTGATATATGTTTCAGTAACCAATTTGTCTCCTATTGTTTACTGCTTAGATTCATTACTAATAATTACGTTTAAGTGTAAAATCACTACAATTCTCCAGGTATGAATGCCATATTGAGAATGTGTTTGTTATCCTTTGCTGAACTCTGTGAAGGCATTGCTGGAAACCCACTTCCAAAAGCTCTCTCCTACAAATTGTAAACCAGGAATTGACCGCAAACATAAAGATCAGGACAGCTGATGGCATCAGCTTTATGTCTAAGCATCTTGTTGCCTTTTTATGGTGAAGGGTGTGCCACAAACAGTTAAATCCTCTAATTTTCTGGGTACTTGTGACAGTGGAGCCTGTCACGAGCTACAGGTAGCATGGGAAAAACACTATTCATACACCTTCTGTTGAGCGGTTGCTGGAAAAGTTCCTGAGGGTGCACACTCAGGGCTTGACTAGTAACTGCTATTAATTTCATATACATTCACATACATAAAACACATACTTAATTCCATATACATTCACATATATAAAACACATACTTAAACATAGGTGTGAGTGAGTACTGTGGTGTGAATGGAGAGCAAAATGGATGATACTGTTTGTTTGGTATTGGTACTTCTGGGGTGGGTCAGCCTATGGTGGCATCAGAAGGCCAAACCTAACCCCACTTTTCAAGGTTTATTTATGGAGATAGGAAAATGCATATGAATTGGAGAAATGGTTTGTTCCAGAGGGGGAGGGGTTTACATGCTATTTAAGTTGGCTCTTCAGCTTAAGAGGTGGTTGGTGGTTAGGATGTTAGGTAGTGTGACTTAAAACAGAGAGAAAGCAATAAGATAAGGAGGATTTATCTTTATTTGAGATAATTAGTTTTGTTTCTTTTGGGGGGTTTTGTTTTCTGGTGTGGGGGACTAGGAGCACTGTAAATAAACTGCACTTATTTTACTTGAGTTTTTTTGCGGCAGAGCCATTCTATTATAAAACGGACCTACTTTGGCCTTCCTCAGGCCATTGTGTGACAGTACTATGTGAAATATTTAATAAAAAAGTGAAAAATAGAGTAAGAATGCATAAGGACACTTATACAAGAAAGAACATTGTAAAGCTGAAATATAATAATATAATAAAACTATTCCTAACATATTTAAATAGTATTTGAAAAGATCATGACATCAATAGATTTTTTGAAAAATATATCTGGATTCTACAGGTAACCCATTTTGTCTTTGGACTCATAGTAAATTGCATATCCCTGCAATGCTAACACACTGTGGGGACAATACTGCTTCTCATTAAATCCCTGTTTCAAGTATCAACTCCCAATGACAAACAGGGATCAATTTAAATGATAAAGAGCTTTCCAGAATAAATCAGCAGTTTAATGGAGTCAACAGACTTACAAAAAGCACAGTATGGCAAATGTTAGGTACATCTCTTGTCAGCAAGATTAATGTGCTGCTATTGTCTAGAGTCCTCATCAGAACAATTTTA
Source organism: Lepisosteus oculatus (assembly GCF_040954835.1). Taxonomy (NCBI): domain Eukaryota; kingdom Metazoa; phylum Chordata; class Actinopteri; order Semionotiformes; family Lepisosteidae; genus Lepisosteus; species Lepisosteus oculatus. The sequence goes on from NC_090710.1 coordinate 9,684,990, forward strand.
TCTTGAACGGTAATGTTTGAAATTAATTACAGTATACTTCTTATTTCATGTCTGTAGTATGACTTGTCTGTCCTTATTATATAACAGTAAATTCATAAAGTATATAAATACAATTCAAATATATGATAAAAGAACTCAAAATCCAATTGTTTTGTATATATTTGTAATTATTTTTTTAGATGATAATGTAGATTTACTGGTCCATGTGAGTTCATCAGTTAATGGTATTTAGCAGTTGTGTTTAATTACATACAAGGTAAGGATCTCTGTCATGCTCTATAGGCTTTTTAACAATATCTCAACCAATTATCATTTTTACAAAACATAAAAAAACAATGAAGCTTTAACAAGCACTTAAATAAATGTTCAGACAATGCAATACAACAGCTAATGACATAATTATACAGAGGGGATAGATACAATAAGTATAATGTGAAAACTACTAGAAGCTGGTTTCAAACTATGTCATGTACAGTATGTTTAGTTCATTAATCAGCAGTGTAACAAAATAATGAATACAATTAACAATATCTATATTGTGTGGAGTGTAGCTATTTACAATAGCTAGAGGCAACAATATAAATGTCACTTAACAAGAATTGTCCTTCCTTGTTTCATGGGCAAAAGGGCATTTGCTTTCTTGATTTTCAAGACAGTATGCATTTTAGCAGACAAGTGCATATTATGTAAATAAATACAAAAGCAATGACTCAGGACCTAGATATAAAAAGCTAAACATTTTGAATATGAATAAGCTGCAGTATAAATGAAGGGCATTTCTCTGGCACACACCATCCTGATATGTGGTTTTGGCAGTGTACAGATTTTTTTTAGTTTCTAAAAAAATGCTAGGCAAGATGTTGTTATGATAGGCACAATTTTGGATCTTGTTGCAGCCATAACACAAGGCAAACAATTGAATATACTGTAACAAGCCACCACAGGGCACCGTGGCTGGCCAAAATGACAGACAGGGGCATTCGTGGTGCATTGGTTGGTAGTGAAAAGATTTAATCATTTAATGTCTTTACTATGCACATTTTAATCTGCTTAGTTTTGAATATTTATATGGAATTTAACCACTAAAGGGAAATTTTAGCAGCTGAGCATAAAAAGAAGAGGAGCATAACGCATCTGAAGGTCATAAACAATATTAATTTAGTAACATAAACATTACTGCATGTACGTAAACTGTACTGTGTATGGCTGGTCTTGGTAGTTTAAAGAAAAAATACACACCAGTCTTCCATTTCTCCCTAAACATTTTAAGCATGAAAGTTTTATGAAACGGTACCCAAATATGTGATTGCTGTACAGAATGAATTTTAATTTAAACAAATTATTTGACACGAAAATTAAGCTGTTTACATCTTCCGCCTGAGAACAGTCACCCATTGCTACCCAATGCAGAAACACAGCCACTAACTAGCAAAGAGAGGACATTAGCTACAGCAAACTCTTGTTTTTATGTCTACTATAACAGACAATCTCCTTTGCTTTTAACTGAGCGTTTAATCATTTATCTATCAGTATCTATCATCTGTCTAAACTATGGGACAGAATTCTGGGGTCTCCCCATACCAGAGATTATGGTAGGGCTTCAGAATGGTGATTGGCTGACACCATCTGACACCCCTCTGATTGGAGAAAAAAGACAGGTTTGCTATACGTACATACTGTACCAGGAAGAGGATTTCTTTCTATTCGAAACGTGTATTTTAAAAGTTTAAGAAGTAAAAACCTTACAGCGTACACAGATTTCTAAACTGACCAGGATGGTAATCTTTGTCTTATGCATAATAATGTTCACCGCTCTGTCCAGCAAATTAATAATAAACTTTATTTTATATAGTGTTTTAAACGAATAAGTAATTAGATTGCTCATAAACCTAATCACTTATTCTACATAAACACAGCGTAATTGCTCTCTGAAAATGCTTTTTTTTATTTAGGCTCAGATTTCAACTATAGATCGTATTATTATAAATTTTCTTGGAAAAATGTATTTTATGTAAACCATGTTTGCTATTAATTCACTTAGTGCTAGAATATGTTCATTGTTTTCCAATCGAGTCGAGTTGACATTAGAAGCTTGCCACGCCCGGACTGTTAAACCAACACATTAGCATGTTAAAGCGATTTCATTGAGGAGTCTAGCTTTCTTAACAAGTAAGTACTGTACTCCTTGGTTTTGGAGGGGGGAGGTGTCTTTTGCTGGAAATCTCGCCCCCTTCTACTTTGAAAATACCTGTGAAACCGGTTTAATTCGTCACAGCCAGCACTCCCGCAGAGAGGGGGGTTGTACTCGTTAATGTCTAAGCCGGAACACATCATTATATCTCATTTTGTATTTCTATAAAAAAAATCGTTTGCCCATCCTAACACTATTGTTCTTATTGTTTTTATCCTGTAGAGCGCTTTGAGGAGCACAGCTTTCTCACCACTTAGATTAGTTTTTGATACCATCCTTACACAAAGCAGAAACTTCTTGTATTTTCCGATGACATACGAGTGGAAAGATTACAGATTTTAATCGTCTTTTTTCTGAACTAGGGAAAATCTGATCATGTTTCTCTATAACAATAATAAAAAAGCTTTATTTTACATATCACCTTTAAAAGTGGCATCTCAAAGCAATACAGTAGATGTAAACCACAGATTACAAAGTAAATACCCAGACAAATGCAAATGCGTTTTTAATAAAATGCTTTTATTCATTCAGCAGAGAGAGCGTAAAACCTGGGCGTAACAGCTGTTCCTTTTTCTGATCACTTGCTCTCTGGATAAACGTCTCGCCTGTCCTGTTCTTTGTTTTCCTAATTTACTGATTATGCCTTCTGCGATCTTCTCCTGCCCTCACACCTAAAGAAGACTATTTTAAATTTCTTTGCGCGGTCCATTGTACAATGAACCCTTGTATGTGCTGTCCTTAAGGTGACATCACATAAAGGTGATATGTAAAATAATGTTTTTATTATTGTTATAGAGAAACATGGTCAGATTTCCCCCGATTCAGAAAAAAAGATCTAAAGTATACTAGTTTGTCACTAGTATACTTTTAATACAGTCTTTGCTGTGCTCCTGAGATCCTTGTGATATTTCGAGCTCTGGTTGATTGATAAGTGTCGAAGTTTAAATCTCTCTCTCTAAATTCAATTCAAGGTGCTTTATTAGCATGACAGATGGGTACAATCAGTGTTCGGTATTTACTTTGCTTTGAGATGCCACTTTTAAAGGTGATATATAAAATCAAGGCTTTAACTTGCTTTAACTCCGCAAGTCTGAGTTCTTGTGTCTGTCCTATCAGAACCCGAAAGTATCACAATATGTATCTTTATAGCAGGTGGTGTACAGCTTTTTAGTATAGATTACACTTTTCTAAAATGTATTTAAAAAATAAAAACGATTACAATCTAATCTTTCCACATTTGATCCCAAGATCCCAAGAAAAATAAAAACGGGGAGAAAGCTATGCTGAAAGTTTAAGATACTTAGAAGACAAAGATATCAATTTATCTTGCATTTGTCTGATTGTGAATCAAAAAACACATATATTCAAACCCGCTTTTGCGATTTAAATCAAAACGCGATTTAAATCAATATAAATGTTTATATTGTAACGCCTAGGTGACTATTAATTGTTATTAAAATGACTTAAATTTGATCATGTTGTGATATTTAGAAATATACATTTGTTTGGTGCGAGTGAAGTTATATATAATCTCTGAGCCATACTGATTCTTATGGAAGCCAGTTTCCTCCAGGGAGTAAAAAACAAACACACTATGGTATTCTCTCCGATGCAGTGCAGTTAAAAACATATCTCTGATGCTGTTCCTAAATGAATATCGTTTATGACCATCAAACGCTTTATGCTCCTTTTCTTTTTTCCAGTGGATTGAGCAGGGAGAGGCATTTCATGATGTACTTTTCACTGATGAAACAACAGTGGCTCTGGAACAGTTTGAACCATGTCGTTTTATAAAAAGGGGAGATATGTACGCGTTACTGAAGCTAAAAGTTTAGCCTTTGTCACTAATGTAACTACTAAATAAAGACATATAGAAATCCCTATGTTACAGACTGTATATGGCTGGTATTGGTAGTTCAAAGAAAAAATACACACCAGTATTTCACTTTCTCCCTAAACATTTTAAGCATCAGAGTCTTACATGTGGTCATTTCGGAAACGTTTGTACGTGCTCCTTCTGACCATGTTACTGTTTACTGTTACTGACCATATTAAGTTTAAGTGCCTGTGGGCACTTTTCCTGTCCGTGGGGGGTGGACCGTCTTTCATTAGAAGGTTAGTCTGTTCTACTTTGAGAATGTGGAGGGGGTGGAAAGTAATTCTGTGTTGCATTAACTAACCTCTTCAGTTTATATTCCAGACAGTATATGAATATAATTATATCATTATTAATTTGTTTAGATACGCTATTCCATTTTATATTCCCTGTCAAATTCTAAAAGTATGCATTTGTTAGATAACAAGCGAATTCACAGAAAAGGTTAAAAGAATATCACTTTTCACAAAGTATATAATCCTAATATAAGTCTAAATCCTAATATAAGTCTAAACAGTATCAGCTCTATTTACGGGTTGCAATTTAAAAAAAGTGCAAAACCACACTCAAAATGCAATTTAGAGCTTTCTGGCAAGAGGAGACACCCAAATTAATAATGTAACATGCCAATGTTTGTGCATGAACAAGGTTATACTTGTTCCCCGGCAGAACACATTCCATAAGAATCAGCCCTTTTATATATCGCCTTTAAAGGTGGCTTCTCAAAACGCTTTACAGGATAAAAACAACAATAACAGCAACAACAACAGTATTGTATTTCATTGCACTTTGACAGATCATCCTTAAATCAATTGTTGACTTTTCTCTCTTTACTACTGAACTTGTTTGGATTGACTGAGCTCCATTCTGTACCACACAATGATTCCCCCAATGATTTGTTTTTTTTTGACAGAAGGTAATAAAATCTCTCTCTCGCTTGCCCTCCCCCCCCTGTGTATTGTCTGTTTTTTTGTGCTGTCCTTTGACAAAACAAGGCTCGCCAGACAATATGAATCAAAACCTGTTTTTCTAGCTTTTAAAGTCGTGCGATGTGTCAGAGGAAAAACATCATTATATCTTACATATGAAAAATACATAACATAGCTCCCAAACAAACGCAAATGTGTTTTTAATAAGATGCTTTTATTCACTCATAATCCGACAATTTCAGGAAGACCAAGGGAAAACTAAGGAAATTGTCATCTGTTGTTGAATATAGTACTAAAAATAAGATACACTCTACAGACATTCACAACAGCGACTGTAAGAAGATAGGACACAGCGGCTCAGACACCTACTGAATGGAAAGGGGGACTTTAATGTTCTGTATGGCTAATACTAAAGCCAATACTAATATTCAATACTTTAATATTCTTTTCTGTATGTTTAACAATAATGGGTACTGGCTTAATTTGTCCCTGATCCCGTTGTTAGGTGTTAATGTGTTGTTAAGTGTGAATTTGTACCTGTTTCCCTGAGGTGTGGCTTTTTTTCTGGAAAACCATAACTCTGGTCTTGTCCAGATCGACTGTCAGCACCCAGGTCTGAGAGTGCTGCTTCAGCAGTGCCAGGTTCTGCCGCAGCCTCTGTTCTGTGGGCGACAGCAGGACCAGGTCGTCTGCAAAGAGCAGGAATTATTGATTTCTGTAATTATTGCAGATCAGTAAATCAAGGGACAAAACAATTATTGTGCCCGGCTCCCCAATGGGCTTTGACGTGCTAATGCGTTGGTTTAACAGTCCGGGTGTGGCAATGTTTTTTATTATTGTTATAAAGAAACATAATCAGATTTTCCCCGGTTCAGAAAAAAAGATCTAAAGTATACTAGTTTGTCACTCTTCTCATCCCCTCTTTGCTAAATGGCTTTTGAATAGAGTCACATGAAGAGAGAGGTGAAACAGTCCTACACAGCCCTGTCGCAGTACACAAATATAATTATATCTTATTAATTTCTTTAGATACGCGATTCTTTTAATACAGTCTTTGCTGTGTTCTTGGGGATCCTTGTGATATTTCGAGCTCTGGTTGAATGATAAGTGTCGCAGTTTAAATAATTTTAGTAGTTAGAAATTATGGAATGCTCTGTTAAAAGCAAGGGAGTGTTTATGTCCGTTGTAGTAAATGAATATAAATGAAGTACATGAATATAATTATATCGTTATTAATTTCTTTAGATACGCGATTCCATATTATATTCCCTTTTAATCAAATTCTAAAAGTATGCTTGTTGACTCCAGTATCACGTTAGTTAAAGACTTCGATGCTTAAAATATTTAGGGAATAATGGAATACTGGTGTGTATGTTTTCTTAAAAGTACCGAGACCAGCCGTATACTGTATGTTTAAGTTCCAAAATTAATATCGTTTATGGCCTTCATACGCGTTACAGTATGCTCCTATTCTTTTTATGGTCAGGTACTAAGATTTCCCTTCAGTGGTAAAATTCCATATAAATATTCAATACTTAAACGGGCACAGTTAAGACATAAATATACATATACATACTGTATACAGTACAGTTTGCATACAGTAATATGTTTATGTTCCTAAATCAATCTCTTTTATGAGCATGTGAATGGCATGGTGAATCGGAGATTCTCATGAATTACTGTACTTTGCATGATTAGAAAAAAATGCGTGATTGCGAAATGCTGTGGTTTTACTTTTACAAAACGGTCAATGAAAAAAAGAATGTGGACCAGGGCAATACTTTGAGTTTACAGCTTGTCCAGGGTCATTCATTATTAATACTATTAGTAATATCTTCGTTAAAGACTTTGATGGCGACAGCTCCAACATGAGAGGTTGAGCTTTATTAGCTCCACCTTGCGGAATTTCTGGATACTATTATTTTACTTGCTTAGGTTCAAATTAAAAACAAGACACAATTTATAATGAAACAAACATATGTTAAATAACAAGTAATAGGTTTATTCCATGCTGAAAAAAAGAAGAAAGAGAACACAACGTTTCGGCCGTGGAGCCTTCTTCAGGTGTGAGAGAGACAGGGCAGTAGGCAAAGGTAAAGTAGCGGGAGAACAAAGGTTGGGAGGGAGGAGGAGTGAGAGGCGGGAGCAGGGGACAGAAAGAGAGGCCAATCAAGAGGTGTGAAGTCAGAATGGGTGCAGAGAGGTGTGAAATGAAACTTCCAATGAATAGAGAAAATTTGTCGTTAAGAGAAGGGAGAATGTGTGATCCTAGCTGCAGAATAATTTTGGTTTAGATGGTTTTTCTGATGTATGAGTTCGAAAACCGTCTTTGAGAACACAGACGGAGAGATTAGAATGGTCGTGGCCATCAGAGATGAAATGAGAAACAATGGGCTTGGAGAGATCTTTCATCTTCACAGCCCTGACGTGTTCTCTGAAATATGTTATATGAAGCATGAAATATGTTCTATGTTAAATAACTACTTAGTAACTACCAAGGCTAGGAAGGACCTGCAGGACCCAAGGAAGCAGATTTCTGGGAGATGTAGTTTTTGGCCAGTTTCCACTCATTTTTTGTGAGTAGTGTCTATGGGCTTTCTCCGATGTTATTTTGGAATTATCTGTTCCTTCTCTGATTTAATAAGTTCTTAATGATATATTCCCTCAAATATGAAAATGTGTTTTTTTTCAGACGTTTTTGCACATTTCATAATTCAATTATATTAATTAATTTTAATTATTTTGAAATGAAGTCTTGCTGTCAACTGTTACTCTCATGTCAACTGTGTTACCCTTGTGTCAAGTATGATACTTATAACCTTATTTGTCAAAAATAATTAGTATTTTAATTATCTGTTTTGTGACTGCGCAGAGTTTATATATTCAACTTGATATCCCTCCTACCCCCTTGCTCCTCTGTATGAGTGTGTGTGTACGTTGCCCCAGATTAGGACATTTTGGGGTATTTTTACACCCAGTTATGTCCACTCACTGCATTGTAGATGTTTCTTCTCAGTGTAATATGTGAGGAGGTACGTCCCCAACACAAATGGTGAAACACATCTTTGAGCTGAGCAGCAAATAAGTTAAGTTTTATTGCTGTATTTTTTACTTTAAGAATGTTTGGTTTGATATATAATCTAACAGTGTAACTTAAAAATAAAACAAATTATGCATTGAATAACTAAACATGCTATCTGCTTTGATATAAAAGTATGAACATTAATTAATCTTATAATTTCACTGCACTACCCCCTCAAAATATTACTAGAAATGTCTTTATCATGTAAATTGTACCGACTGAGAAGGCTACCGTCCTGCAAGCTCCCATTTATCCTAGTCGATTTCTTAAATTTCTTTTGTTTTTCGTACTGCTAACTGCACATACTCTTTGCTCGGTGATTAGATATGACCCACAAACACTTATAGACATAAGATCGAATATTGGCACAGTTAAATCTACACCAATAATTACTACAGACTATACAGACTGTGGTGTCTCACCTGTACCTGTACTGGGAAGAAGACGGCGTCGTAGGAAGAGGGGTAAACGGGCAGGCGTTCTGGTAAGATTGAGGCAGCGCAGCAATCATGCCCCACTCCCGAGTATACTTCTTGCTAATGTTCAGTCGTTAGACAATAAACTTGATGAACTGAGAGCAAGGCTTGCTTTCCAATGGGACATCAAGAACTGCAACGTGCTGGCGTTTGCTGAAACCTGGCTTGACCCATCTTTTCTGGACTCTGTTATCCTCCCGGGAGGATTTTCTATTCACCGTCAGGACAAAACAATGGATTCGGGTAAGAGCAAAGGCTACACTGTCACATTAACAGACACAAGAATATACATCCTGAGGGGACATTCATCATAGCAGGTGAATTCAATGGTGCGAACTTGAAGAAAACAATGCCTAATCTACATCAACACATTGATTGCCCGACGCACAGAATAAACACATTGGACAATGTTTACACTCCCTTCTGGGATGATTACAAAGCCCTCCCCCGACCTCCTTTCAGCAAATCCGATCACACCTCCATTCTGCTACTTCCCGTTTACAAGCAGAAGCTTAAACAGGAGAGGCCAGCGTTAAGAACCATTCAACATTGGTCCGATGAATCAGATTTTATACTAAATCACTGTTTAAAATATATGGATAAATACAAAAAATCCAGATACGACCTCAGGAAAGTTATCATAATAGCTAAATACAACTACAGAGTAAAATTAGAGTCGTATTATCACGGCTGCAACACACAGAACACGTGGAGTGGTATACGCACCATTAAAGACTACAAAATGAAACTCAGCTATATCACACAATAGTCTGCCTCTCTTCCTGATGAAGTAAATTCATTCTATGCTCGGTTTGAGGTCAGTAACACAGATCCAGTCGGGAAGATTCCAGAAATCCAAGATGGAAACCCACTGATCATATCCAGAGTGGATATGTGTAAAGTTTTTAAAAAGACCAATCCACACAAGTCTCCTGGCCCTGATGCTATCCCTGGCCATGTTCTGAAGGCATGTGCAGACCAGCTGGCAGATGTCTTCTCAGACATTCAACCTCTCTAGCTCAGTCTTTAGTTCCTTCCTTCTTTAAGAAAACCACCATTGTCCCTGTTCCTAAGAAACCCAGAGTCAGCTGCCTGAATGACTACTGCCCTGTTGCACTCACATCAGTTATCATGAAGTGCTTTGAGCGGTTGGTCAAAGCATACATCACCTCCTCACTGCCTGACACCCTAGACCCACTGCAATTTGCATATCGCCAGAACAGATCAACAGAAGATGCTATTGCCCTCCATACTGCCCCGTCACACCTGGATAAGAAAGGAACATATGTGAGAATGCTGTTTGTTGATTACAGCTCAGCATTCAATACAATAGTGCCATCAAAGCTTGTCATCAAGCTCCAGGACCTGGGACTCAACACCTCCCTCTGTAATTGGATCCTGGACTCTTGACGGAACATCCGCAGGTGGTGAAGGTGGGCACCAACATATCCCCTACCCTCTCAAAACACTGGAGCCCCCAAAGGCTGTGTGCTTAGCCCTGTCCTCTATTCCTTATTTACCCATGATTGTGTCGCCAGGCATAACTCAAACTCCATCATCAAGTTTGCGGACAATACAACAGTCATTGGCCTGATCACAGATGGTGAAGAGTCTGCGTACAGGAAGGAGGTTGAAACCTTGGCAGCATGGTGCCAGGAGAACAACCTCTCTCTGAACATCAGTAAGACTAAGGAGATGATTGTGGACTATAGGAGACACAAGGGAGGAGATCACACACCTATTTACATCAATGGGACTGCAGTGGAGAGGGTCAGCAGATTTAAGTTCCAGCGAGTTAACATCTCAGAAGACTTAACCTAGACCCACCACACCAGCACCGTGGTCAAAATAGCAGGGCAGCGCCTATTCTTTCTCCGCAAGCTAAAGACGTTAGGCATGCTGTTGCATATCCAGGCCAAAGTCTACAGGTGCACCATTGAGAGCATCCTGACTGGTTGTATCACTGCCTGGTATGGGAACTGCTCCGCCTGGGATCGCAAAGTACTACATAGGGTGGTGAAGTCAGTGCAGCGCATTACTGGCTGCAAACTATCAAGCATCCAGGATATCTAATCAGCTAGATGTTTTAAGAAGGCCAGGTTCATTCTCAAGGACCCCAGTCATTCCAGTCAAAAAACTGTTTTTCCTCCAACTGTCTGGTAAATGGTGCCAAAGCATTCGGTCCAAGTCCAACTGATTACGGAACAGCTTCTACCTCCAGGCAGTAAGACAACTAAACAGCCAACCTGCAGCTCCTGTAGCAAATCACTTGTAATGGCTACATGGACATTCTGTTTTCATTGAATTCGGCATACTGCACTACTTTTATATATTGCATAAACCATGGACACATAGCAGCTCTATTCATATTGAGTTTTATTCAATTTCTATTATATTATTATCTGTTATTATGTAACCTTAATTTTCATAACCTTAATTTTGTGATTTTTGTGATTTTTTTATTTTTGTGATTCTTGTTATTCTTGTTTTTTGTGAACTCGCAGAAAATATATTTCATTGCCATCATCTACTGTTGCACGCTGTATTGTTGTGCATTTGATAAATAAACTTTGATTTGATTTGAATTGACAAAGGTTATTTTAATGTACAGATGCAGCCATTCAAAGTGCGCGGTACAGACACGTACCGGAGGTAATTGGCTACGGCGTCGCGCATTGTGACTGTGGTACGTGATTGGTTGACCGACAGGGGCACTCGTGGTCCGTTTGTCTGTCGTAGAAAGATTTACAGTAAACGTCTTTACTGTGCCCGTTGTAGTATTGAATATTTATATGGAATTTTACCACTGAAGGGAAATCTTAGTAGCTGAGCATAAAAAGAATAGGAGCATACTGTAACGCGTGTGAAGGCCATAAACGATATTAATTTTGGAACATAAACATACAGTATATGGCTGGTCTCGGTACTTTAAAGAAAAAATACATACCAGTATTCCATTTCTCCCTAAAACATTTTAAGCATCGAAGTCTTTAACTAACGAGATACTGGAGTCAACAAGCATACTTTTAGAATTTGATTAAAAGGGAATATAATATGGAATCACGTATCTAAAGAAATTAATAACAATATAATTATTTTCATGTTCCGCAACACAAGAATTGTACACGCTGTATATTGTCTGTTCATAATGTTTCTGTAGTGCTTTTTCAGCACTCTACATGCGACCTTGCTGGTAGCGCTGTGGGTTAGGTTCCTCACTCCCATGTCACACGGTCTGTGATCGAATCCCACTTTGGAACCATTACTTTTTTTTAACAAACATTTCTTTGAAAAAATGAAACGTTTCCCTTGGTCAGAGATTAAATAAAACCTCACTCGCACCAAACAAATTTATATTTCTAAATATAACAACATGATCGAATTTAAATCATTTTAATAACAATGAATAGTGACCTAGGCGTTACAATATAAACATTTAAATTGATTTAAATCGCGTTTTGATTTAAATCACGAACGCGAGTTTAAATATATGTGTTTTTTGATTCACAATCAGACAAATGCAACATAAATTGATATCTTTGTCTTCTAAGTATCTTAATAAACTTTCAGCATAGCTTTCTCCTCGTTTAGATGTATTTTTCTTGGGATCTTGGGATCAAACGTGGAAAGATTAGATTGTGATCGGTTTAATTTTTTAAATACATTTTATAAAAGTGTAATCTATGCTAAAAAGTTGTACACCACCTGCTATAAAGATACATATTGTAATACTTTCAGGTTCAGATAGGACATACACGATAACTCAGACTTGCATAGTTAAAGCAAGTTAAACCTTGATTTTATATATCACCTTTAAAAGTAGAATCTCAAAGCAAAGTAAATACCCAACACTGATTGTACCCATCTGATAATGCTAATAAAGCACCTTGAATTGAATTGAATTGAGGGAGAGAGGGGGGGAGGGCGAGCGAGAGAGCCAGGACAGACAGGCAAATAAGATACGTTTGCACATATAGTTAAGTTATTACTTGGTTTTCAAAGTGCAATGAAATACAATATTGTTATTGCTGTTTTTATCCTGTAAAGCGTTTTAAGAAGCCAGCTTTAAAGGCGATATATAAAAGCACTGAATCTTATGGAATGCGTTCCGCCGGGGATTCAAAAAAATTTTCTTTTAATCGCATATCTAAGGAAATAGCAGTAGACCTTTGTTCATGCACAAACAGTGGCATGTTACATTATTAATTTGGGTGTCTCCTCTTGCCAGAAAGCTCTAAATTGTTTTTTGAGTGTGGTTTTTGACTTTTTCTAAATTGCAACCCATAAATAAAGCTGATACAGTTTAGACATATTTTAAACTGTATTACAGCAGCACAATGGACAATGCAACGTAAATTGCAAAAATGCACTTGGAATCTGTCCAAGCACTACTTTGTCAGGCATTTTCTTTTACTGCAACGGACATAAAAACTTGCTTTTAACAGGGCGTTTCATAATTTCTAACTACGAAAATTATTTAAACTGCGACACTTATCATTCATTCCATTCCATTCCATTATCAGTCTTCCATGTCTCCCTAAACATTTTAAGCATGAAAGTTTTATGAAACGGTACCCAAATATGCGATTGCTGTATAGAATGAATTTTAATTTAAAAAAATAATTTAACACGAAAATTAAGCTGGAAATCTCGCTCCCTTCTACTTTGAAAATACCTGTGAAACCGGTTAACCGGTTCGTCACAGCCAGCACTCCCGCAGAGAGGGGGGTTGTACTTGTTAATGTCTTAGCCGGAACACATCATTATATCTCATTTTGTATTTCTATAAAAAATCGTTTGCCCAGCCTTTATCCTGTAAAGCGCTTTGAGGAGCACAGCTTTCTCACCACTTAGATTACTTTTTGAAACCATCCTTACACAAAGCAGAAACTTCTTGTATTTTCCAATGACATACAAGTGGAAAGATTACAGATTTGAATCGTCTTTTTTCTGAACCACAATCTGATCATGTTTCTCTATAACAATAATAAAAAACTTTATTTTACATATCACCTTTAAAAGTGGCACCTCAAAACAATACAGTAGATGTAAACCACAGATTACAAAGTAAATACCAGACAAACGCAAACGCGTTTTTAATAAAATGCTTTTATTCATTCAGCAGAGAGAGAGCGTAAAACCTGGGCGTAACAGCTGTTCCTTTTTCTGATCACTCGCTCGCTGGATAAATGTCTCACCTGTCCTGTTCTTTGTTTTCCGATCCACTCCTGCCCTCACACCTAAAGAAGACTATTTTAAATTTCTTTGCGCGGTCCATTGTGCAATTAACCCTTGTATGTGCTGTCCTTAAGGTGATATCACATAAAGGTGATATGTAAAATAATGTTTTTTTATTATTGTTATAGAGAAACATGATCAGATTTTCCCTGGTTCAGAAAAAAAGATCTAAAGTATACTAGTTAAGAAAAATAAATCTAAACGGGGAGAAAGCTATGCTGAAAGTTTATTAAGATACTTAGAAGACAAAGATATCAATTTATGTTGCATTTGTCTGATTGTGAATCAAAAAACACATATATTTAAACCCAGTACTGTCTGGCGGAATAAACTGAAGAGGTTAGTTAATGCGACACAGAATTACTTTCCAGCCCCTCTACATTCTCAGAGTAGAGTTCATAACAAAAGATCTAAAGTATATTAGTTTGTCACTCTTCTCATCCCCTCTCTGTCAGAAGATAGGACACAGCTGCTCAGACACCTGCTGAATGGAAAGGGGGACTTTAATGTTCTGTATGGCTAATACTAAAGCCAATACTTTAATATTCTTTTCTGTGTAAGAAAACCCGCTCAGGGACGCCAAATATGTAATCATAGCCAAAATGTAAATGTAGTGGCTCTCTGGAGGCACCAGTTCTGTAGGGTTTGGGCATTTACTGAGACAATTATTAATTGTAGCAGTAAATCACAAAGTTGATTCTTTTGATAGCTTTAGAATCCAACCATGCGATATAACTCAAACAACGCACACACACAGGTACTAATACACGAGGATACATTTATTAATACATAGAATATGCATGTAAACCTAACAGATCGTATTGAGAGGGTTATCAGAATACAAAAGGTATATATTCAGACAGTTACAAAGTGTTACACATATCAAGAGGACATACGTTCAGTATATCATTCATTTAGACCGTTTCATAAATGATACTGGTTATAACTTCTACATTAGATACTCAAAACAAGTAAATAACTCTTAGGAATTAAATTGATATCAACTGGTTGGGATAACAATTGAATTCTCGAGCTGTAATGCATTGAAGTTGAATACTCATCCAATTTCTGGGGATTCAGATCTCCTGCGGGCACAAAGAAACAGTTGCAGGCTGTTGCTGTCCAATCCGCGCTCTCTGGCTCGGTGCCAGGCTGTGCTGTGCGGCTTGCGACGGTGCGCTGCTGATGCTCACTGTTGGCTTTAACTAGCAAAGTTTGTGCACAGGAGAAAAGATGACTGTGGGTCCCAGCAAGTCAGGAAGAGGACCGGTTCGTTCCTGATGAAGAGCTAGTTCTGAATAGTGATTCAGCTGTCCACAGTTCCGACCTGTCCACGAGGCCTGCTGCTGGTTACTCTCTGGCAACCTCCGCTCTAGACTCTTAGAACAAAGGAAAGTTCTGGCAATCGGACACACTGGCCGTTCCGTGGTTGTCCGGGCTGAGTCTCAGGATGGTCAGGAGGCGCGCTGCGAGAATGTCCTGCCCTTGGGAGCCTTCTGCTCCTGGGCCGTCCTGCCCTGGAATTCTCCTTTGAATTCCCTTTAGAACAGTCCACAGAATCCTCTCCAGAATGTTACTGAATCTTACTGAATCTGAATCTCTGAATCTCTGTGTTGCCTGTTTTTACCTGGAGGAACTTCAGCTTGTTGATTGGCTGAAAGTTCCATGGGCATCAGAATCCCACATGGGTTACTCGGCCCTACCAGTCCCTGATTGGTTGATCAAGGTGAGATATGAGTCACTTACTCCTGACACTTAGGAATGCAGTCCAGATGTCCAACTGGCACTCCCTAGACAGATAGGCACCAATGGATGACCATTGATCATGATAGCCAGGCTTAGCTAAGTGCATCCCCTTTTGGGAGCTATCCTTATCAGGAACCTTAAATCAGCCTGCATGAATAGTTTCTCTGTGGCTGCACCACAGAGATGAACAGAGAAATGGGGCCTCATTTGGGAAGGCTCAGAACACTTAATTCTTTCTTATTAATAAGCCTCGCCGCTACATCTGTATGTTTAACAATAGTGGGTACTGGCCTAATTCGGCCCTGCTCCCGTTGTTAGGTGTTAATGTGTTGTTGTTAAGTGTGAATTTGTACCTGTTTCCCTGAGGTCTGGCTTTTTTTCTGGAAAACCATAACTCTGGTCTTGTCCAGATTGACTGTCAGCGCCCGGGTCTGACAGTGCTGCTTCAGCAGTGCCAGGTTCTGCCGCAGCCTCTGTTCTGTGGGCGACAGCAGGACCAGGTCGTCTGCAAAGAGCAGGAATTCTTGATTTCTGTAATTATTGCAGTTCAGTAAATCAAGGGACAAAACAATTATTGCGCCCGGCTCCTCAATGGGCTTTGACGTGTTAATGCGTTGGTTTAACAGTCCGGGTGTGGCAATGTTTTTTATTATTGTTATAAAGAAACATGATCAGATTTTCCCTGGTTCAGAAAAAAATATCTAAAGTATACTAGTTTGTCACTCTTCTCATCCCCTCTTTGCTAAATGGCTTTTGAATAGAGTCACATGAAGAGAGAGGAGAAACAGCCCTACACAGCCCTGTCGCAGTACACGAATATCATTATATCTTATTAATTTTTTTAGATACAAGATTCTTTTAATACAGTCTTTGCTGTGCTCTAGAGGATCCTTGTGAAATTTCGAGCTCCGGTTGAATGATAAGTGTCGCAGTTTAAATAATTTTCGTAGTTAAAAACGCTCTGTTAAAAGCAAGGGAGTTTTTATGTCCGTTGCAGTAAAAGAAAATGCCTGACAAAGTAGGGCTTGGACAGATTCCAAGTGCATTTTTGCAATTTACATTGCAATAGACAATCTACAGCGTGTACTATTCTTGTGTTGCGGTACATGAATATAATTTATATAGTTATTAATTTCTTTAGATAAGCGATTCCATATTATATTCCCTTTTAATCAAATTCTAAAAAGTATGCTTGTTGACCCCGGTATCACATTAGTTAAAGACTTTGATGCTTAAAATGTTTAGGGAGAAATGGAATACTGGTGTGTATGTTTAAAGTACCAAGACCAGCCATATACTGTATGTTTAAGTTCCAAAATGAATATCGTTTATGGCCTTCACACACGTTACAGTATGCTCCTATTCTTTTTATGTTCAGGTACTAAGATTTCCCTTAAGTGGTAAAATTCCATATAAATATTCAATACTTAAACGGGCACAGTTAAGACATAAATATACATATACATACTGTATACAGTACAGTTTGCATACAGTAATATGTTTATGTTCCTAAATCAATCTCTTTTATGAGCATGTGAAAGGCATGGTGAATCGATTCTCAAAAATTACTGTACTTTGCATGATTGGAAACAAATGCGTGATTGCGAAATGCTCTATAAAAATTTACTCTATTACAAATTTACAATTTGTTGATAATAGAAATGTTAGGTTCTCTAAAGCTTTGTGATAGTTAACCCACCCAGGCAGCAAAAGATCAGCTGCACTGGTAAGATGCGACACCAAAGATATGATTAATAACCTTTTAAATCTGAAGGGAGATCTGAAGGGATCCCCCCCCCCACACACACACCCACACACACACTAGAAGCAGGAAGCAGAAGCAGAAGCAGGGACCGTTGTCAGAAGGGAAGAAGGTGACTATTCATTGTTATCAAAAATGACTTAGATTCGATCATGTTGTGGTATTTTGAAATATAAAAGTCAGTTGATTGTCCATAATATTGCTATTCTATTTTTTTTGAAGAAATGTTTGTTAAAAGAAAAGTCACAGCGCTAGCTGGATTTGAACACACAACCCGTATGTTGTTTATCAAGCACGTAGACCAGTGGGCTACAAGGGAAGTCGCATGAAGAGAGAGGCGAAACAGCCCTACACAGCCCTGTCGCGGTACACAAATTTAATCATATCGTTATTAATTTCTTTAGATATGCGATTCCATATTATATTTTCAGAAAAGCTTAAAACTACCACTTTTTCACACGCTATTTCACATGTTAGTTAAATACTTCGATGCTTAAAATCGTTAGGGAGAAATGGAATACCGGAGTATATTTTTTCTTTAAAGTACCGATTCCTGGAATCTGACTGGCTGACACCCTTCTGAAGTGGTTCCATAATATCTGATATATGGAAAAGAAAGCGTTGATAAAAAAGCCTGGATTCTCATGTATCTCATACAGGTATCTTTTAATACAGTCTTTGCTGTGCTCTTGAGGATCCTTGTGATATTTTGAGCTCTAGTTGAATGATAAGTGTCACATTTTAAATAATTTTCGTAGTTAGAAATTATGAAACGCCCTGTTAAAAGCAAGGGAATTGTTATGTCCATTGAAGTAAAAGAAAATGCCTCCACGGCCGAAACGTTGTGTTCTCTTTCTTCTTTTTTTCAGCATGGAATAAACCTATTACTTGTTCCTTTGCAGCCTACGCATGCTGACGCAGCTACCCACCTAAAGTAGGGCTTGGACAGATTCCAAGTGCTTGTACAAATGTGCTAAAGAAGTGATACTTCGAGTAAACAACTTGTCCAAAGTCATTCATTATTAATACTATTAGTAATATATTCGGTAAAGGCTTTGATGCATAAATATTTCTGATAAAAGTAGGTTGTGTACTTTTGTCTAACTGAGCAATCTTGCTTTCATAAAATATACCAACATTTTAATGACTGATGATTAACATGCTGTAATACACAGTTTAAATTTAAAAGCTCAAATGCTGTACATGAGAGGTTAAGCTTTATTGGCTCCTCCTGGCGGTTTTACAAGGTGATGCCGGATACTTTCCGGCATGACGTCAAATGACGCGATTAACCCCGTGATACTGCGTGATACCACGACACGCCCACAGGGGTATACCACGAAATACTCCACTCATTTTGAATGGCTGCATCTGTAGTTCAGGTTGGTAGTTGCGTCAGCATGCGTAGGCTGCAAAGGAACAAGTAATAGGTTTATTCCATGCTGAAAAAATGAAGAAATAAACTCAACTTTCTTATATTCAGCATGGAATAAACCTATTACCTGGTTATTTTAATGGCCTATTGTCTTTATATCTTTTGACAGTAGTGAAACATAACCTAAATCAACAGAGCAGATTTTTCATTGTGAAATGCTAAGACTGAACTTTTAGTAATAATGTATGCCCAACCACAACACTGGTACAGCACATGTATAATTCAAAATTGTAGGTGATAAACAGTAGAATCACAATTTTATTTGCCATTATATCAATGGTAACAGCAGATACAAATTCGAATTGAAATTGAAATCATTCAAAACAGAAGTTATTAACACTTTCTCTTTAGCACCCATGTGTGAGAACAGGGTGTGCCCAGTAGGTGCCCAGTAGGTGCTGTGTTTAGATTACTAAGGGTGTAAAGATTCAGTACACTTCAGGGGGCTGTTTCACAAAGCAAGAAGTTAGCTGGATAACTTTCCTAAATATATTGACAAAAGTCTGGATTTTGGGTTTCACAAAGGAAGATCCAATTCTATCAAGATAAGTAACTATAGGAATATATCCTATATTGTTAACACACTTCAAGCAGGTTAGTTCTGACTTTATAGTCAAGAACTTGACTCACAGACCAATCAACACCCTGCAAACAAATTACATTGTCTTTTTTAAGGAAAGCAGCTGAGAGAGTCAAGAGAGCTTTCTGGACAGAAAGAAATTTAGATCACCAAAACTTATTACAGCTCACTGATATTTAAAAAAATACTTTTTCATTAGACAGGGTATAGTGTTTACATTCACTTTACATTCACAATCTTTTAAACCTATAGCTGTCACAAGCTACTACCAAAAACCAAACAAGATGCACCAGAATTGATTAGAGGCTGCCCAGCACATGGAAGCACTTGGAACTATTGCATCACCAATTTAATAGGGACATATCAGACATTAAATTGAGAAGAACATATCACAGTGATTCACCCAAGTTTTCCCTTGCAGAGTCTGTGATGTAAGAAGAGAAGCAGGAGACAGTAATTGCAGTTCACTGCAGCCAAATGACTGACTCAGAAATGTAATTGCAGATTTTAACAATCCAAAGTGTGTTACTAATGGTAAAGAAAAAAGGGTAGCCACAGAAATATAACAAAGATATATAAATATTTAAACTTTTAATTGAAAAAATATATACTGTATATTATAAATATCGGCTTTAAAATAGTATATAGCAACAAATATAAACGTTTAAATTCAAATTGTGATTTCTGTTTAAGGGCATCTTTAAATTCCCGACTCTTTCCAAGTCTCCTGGTTTGTTGATGTGGTGGTCAATTGACTGGTTGACCTAGTTTTCCTTAGTCCGGCAGGATTCACACATTTGCTAACTGCTACCAGAGAACACTAGCACGTCATAATATTGATTATGGGCTAATCAATTGTGATGCATCTTGTTTGGCTTTTGGTAGCAGCTACTGACAAAGATATTTTGTTTCCTGAATTTCAGAAATTATTTGTACTGTCTCACACAGATGTGCTAATCTGCCTTTCATTCATGATCTCCTGCTCTACCACTAGGAATGGGCCCAGGAAAGCAGGCCAGAGTTCATTTGCATTTGAAAAAAAAAACTAGTGGAGAAAGGCATTACCCTGTTTTTTATCTATTACAAATGATTACAAATAAGATACAATGTTAAATGAAATACTAGTAACATTCAATTATTTAAAATAATTACAATTTGAATTCACATAGTGATTCCATTTACTAATGTATGTGCATGAAGTAGAATGCTTCAGATTAGGTAGATACTTTATTGCCCACTATTTACTTTGGCTTCTATCCCATACAAAACACAGAAGCAAAGCATAAGTCACATAAAATCACATTAAGTACAAGGAATCAGAACAACAGTACATAATACATAAATAAATGGTTAAATAAATAGTTAGAGATAGAGGATTGCACTTAAATACAATCATTGAACAGCTTTATTGCATGGGGATCAAAGGATTTTTTTTTTATTTGAATTTGGTACCCTATACTGTCTGCCTGATGGGAACATTAGGAATTGTTAATGGAGTAGATGCATGGAATCAGCATTGATGTTTCTTGCCATTCTGAGAATTTTATTTTGATATAAAACACTGAGCTGAGGCTGCTGTTTCCCCTATTTTTTCTGTCATTTTCACAATCCTGGACAGTTTGGTTTTACTTTTCAATCCTAGATTTCCATAACAAACTGTCATCAAATACCGGAATGCTCTCACCATATCTTTTATATGACATCTCTAGGCCATGCTGACTAACATTAAAGGTCTTTAGTCTTTGAATTAAAACAGCCTCTGATTTACTTTCTTAAAAATATTATCTATATTCTCAATGTAACTCAGCCTGTGGTCAATATGTGTTCCCAGATATTTAAAACTCTCCACAACCTCTACAGACTGACCATTAAGTACTAAAGACTGCAAGGATTGCTCACCATAGGTTTTAACATTAAAACGAAGTTCTTTAATCTTGGTCACTGTTGAGAGGGTCTGTGTGAACGTTGTACATACTTTTTCTGCTGATGCTGCAGTATTTTATAAGGTGGATATACAGAACTGGTTTTAACTGGAATGGAAGAATGCTGGACACAAAGACAACTATGCAATTTTACACTGTGTTATAGTGGATATAAAACACCCTTATTGAAATTGCAGGTTTTGTGATGTAAAGCCAGAAATCATGTCAGACATTTTTTCTATTTTCTAAAAAAAATGTTTGTTGGTTGCAAGTTCACATTAAAGAAGGAAAAATGCGGGACTCCTCTGGAGTAGTGAGCTGGTATATATGAGCAGCCAGGAGGAAAAGGGCTACTGGTATGTGTCTAAGCTTGAGTAAGGGGGCAAGGAGAAAGGTTATGTTTTCTTATATTTGTGCTATAACACCAGCAGACAGGTGTGTGGTCTAGGGGGTGAAGAGGGTTTGAAAGGAATTAGAGTAAACATGAGAGTAAAAGAGGATTGTGATTAGGAGAACTAATCTGTGATAGAGAGATTTACAGCACATATACACTGAGTGTATGGCACCCCCTATTGCCCTCAGAAAAGCCCAAATTCATATGGATGTAACAAGGCGTTAAAAGTGTTGATGTTCAGATAACCTGTGGCATTCAAAAATTGTTCTACATTTATCAAAGGGCCCAATGTGCGACATGAAATCACACCCCACATCATCAACCAACACCATCCTGCAATGTTGAAAAATGTCATGATGGATGCACGGACTCATGTGCCTTTCTCTATACCCTAGTCCTCCCAATCAGGATGAAATAGCAGTATCCGGATTTCATCAGATCCACAATGTTTTTCACAATCCTCCAGCAACCAATGTTTTGATTCTTTAGCCCAATGCAACCACAGTTTCTTGTTTTTGCTTAAATAAGTGGAACCCTATAAGATCGTCAGCTGCCATACCCCATTTGTGTCAAGTTCTGCATTCTTTTATGGGTCTTTTAAGACCACTGTTTTATTAGACTGTCAGTTGACTAACTGTAGACTGTCTACTGATATGCACAATTCATGTCACCTCTTTCATCAATGAGCTGTTTTTGACCACTGGCTTGTTGGCTGCATGTCTTTTGGGTGGTGCACCATTCCAGATACACATGGTACAGTGTTGAGCGTCATCTACACTCATTGAAGTGGATTTAACAGGTGAAATTAACTAGATATCATAGCTTTCACCTGGATTCACCTGGTCAGTCTATTTCAAGGATATCCCTAAGTTTTGTACACTCTAGTGTAGCATTTTTAAAGCTCCACTGTGTCATTATGGAAGATTACTACTTATTAAAGTGATGGAAAGGGGTTATGTGTAAAGGGTTAAACCATGTTAAATACACCAGGGTCTCTTTTTTATATAAAAGTGATTATTTTAATTGAGAGACATGGAGTAATTCAGAAAAATTTTCTCATCTGGTCTTCCCAAGATTGATTGAAGGAAAAGTGATAGAGGAATTACAGTTATTTTGTAACTGAAAATGTATTAGAAGAACAATTGAAGAGAAGACCGTGCTTCTTCAAAACAGGACCACCGGCCTTTTAAACCAATAGTGTGACATTAAGTCACATTAAGTAATATACCTATTATTCCTGCTCAGACATATGTTTACAGTTCCCCTTTTCAATTTAAGCTAGTTTACTAAAATCTTTAGCTAAATGGCTTTAACATTCACATCTCCAAGATAAGTGTCAATTCTGCATGTCAACATCATCTCATCTCAGAACTTCCATTATCAGTTCTATTTAAGGGGAGCTTTAGAGAGACCAGATTGTGCAAGTCTAGAGTGAGAATTAGCATGGGCACTACAGATAATAACCTTATTAATTTGAAAAGTTGTCTTTGCTGCCAAATAGTTATGACTATCATTGCCATGCTGCTATCTAACAATATTAAATGAAAGAGGGCAATATTAACAATATTAAAGAAAAGAAAAGAAATCAATTTTATCAAAGGAGATTCATCTGATTTAATTTCATAAATTACAAATGATGAGAAGATCCATGAAAGTGGTAAAGTACAGATGCAGCCATTCAAAATGCGCGGGCGATACCGCATTATTTTGCGGTACGCTGTACGCAGTCTACCGCAAGCTACCGGTAAATACCGCGAGTTACCGTAAATTCTCCTATAATACGACAA
The DNA here is from genome assembly GCF_040954835.1 of Lepisosteus oculatus. NCBI lineage: Eukaryota > Metazoa > Chordata > Actinopteri > Semionotiformes > Lepisosteidae > Lepisosteus > Lepisosteus oculatus. Next base: position 9,708,408 of record NC_090710.1, read on the forward strand.
GCAAAATAATAGTATCCGGAATTTCCGCAAGGTGGAGCTAATAAAGCTCAACCTCTCATGTTTGAGCAGTGGCCATCAAAGTCTTTAACGAAGATATTACTAATAGTATTAATAATGAATGACCTTGGACAAGCTGTAAGTGTAAACTCAAAGTATTGCCCTGGTCAACATTCTTTTTTTCATTGACCGTCTTTGTAAAAGTAACACCACAGCAATTCGCAATCACACATTTGTTTCCAATCATGCAAAGTACAGTGATTCACCATGCCTTTCACATGCTCATAAAAAAGATTGATTTAGGAACATAAACATATAATCGTATGCAAACTGTACTGTATACAGTATGTATATGTATATTTAATGTCTTAACTGTGCCCGTTTAAGTATTGAATATTCATATCTAATTTTACCACTGAAGGGAAATCTTAGTAGCTCAGCATAAAAAGAATAGGAGCATACTGCAGCGCGTGTGAAGGCCATAAACAATATTAATTTTGGAACATAAAGATACAGTATATGGCTGGTCTCGGTACTTTAAAGAAAACATACACGAAACATGGTTTCATTATGACTAGAATCGGTCTTGAGATATTTTTAACTTGATTTACAGTATTTGAGAGGTATGTCTTAACACCGATACTACAGTGCTTAAGTACTGCTCACGTATATGTTTCTAGGTTTATATTATGCATTTCATACGGTCAAATTACTTTTGAGCAACTAATAAGAAGCGCGGAACAGTATGCGTTTTAGTTTCGTTTTGTGCTGGGACCCGTGGATTGATTAGAGATATCAAGTGCATACAAGTCATTTTTTAAATGTTGTAGTTCGTCTTGAAAAAATGTTACGAGTACATCATCTATCAACAATTACACAGGTTCTGTTTCCATATTGCGGATTTTGGTTACGTAATATTATTTTCTAGATTTCACGTTGTGAATATATGATTTGGGCAAACAGAGCTGCAAAGAAGTACATTATGGGTTGTTGTTTTTTTTTTGCAGTTTTATCTAGAACAAGCGATGCTTAAACCTTTGTCTGATTCTTGTGAAACTATCCACACGACAGTTACAGTACCTAGGAGTTGACTTCAGTGATGTCACTGATGGGATGTTTCTAAAAATCCATCCTCTGTAAAACGTCTTCTCTAGTTGTCCTGCATATGTATTCGCTAATGAAGCTGTGTGTTCTGAGCCTGGATCTCTACATTTCTGTATGAACCAGCTTAGAGGGCTAAAGACAGCTTGTGTTTAAATTGAGTGTATTTTATAGCGTTTTTATAGCGTTATCAAATCCGGTGGCGCTGTGTGTTAGTTTCCTGACTCCCATGTCACATGGTCTGTGATTGAAACCTGTGAAACCGGTTTAATTCGTCACAGCCAGCACTCCGGTTGTAAAGTAGAAGCAGGCGAGATTTCCAGCGAAAGACACCTCCCCCTTCTTCAGGTGTGAGGGTCTTCTGCTCAGAATGAAACGCTAAAATGTAATGTAGGCTCTGAATGGGTTCAATTATGATTTGGGCTTGATTAAGGTCGCTGCCTTTCATCTAAAACCCTACTTGAATCCTTCTAAACTAAAAATCAGTGTTAGTGAGTTCTAAATAAAGAGGTATCCAGGTAACAGTGAAACGGGCGGACAGTCTGGGGAGATCGCCCGTTTTCCATGTAAATAGTTCCCTGGTTCCGCACCCCTTGGTGTTTCTCTCGCTCTATCTCAGGTCACCTGATCATTAGCTTGAAAGATTTGAGTGATTTGTGTATATTCTAATGGTAGTGGGGGCAGGGTGTGTGGGAACAGGTTTGGTTGAAATTGCATTGGAGATCTATGTTCTTCACACCTGAAACATTTTCTCCTAAAGCATTTTCTTTGCAGTTTAACCGATCTTGTTACAGCATGTTACAGTTTACTATTATTAACCATATTAATTTTAAGTGCTTAATGTAAAATCTTGTAAAAATATATTTTCATTGTTCAAATATACATTAAGTCTGACTATCATATAATAAGTTAAATACAAAACTAAAGAATAGTTAAATATAATTCAAAATATTTTGCTAACAATGTTAACTGTTTATGAATAATAAAATGTATTAACTAAGGAGTAGGATGGCACAGTTATTAGTATGTTTTTTGTTTTGTTTCTTTTTCATAAATACAACAGTAGTACCTGATGTCTCAGTGGCTTTCAAAATTAAATTATGCATGCAAACCTGTGAACTAGAAAGATAACTAAGATATCCATCCATTTATAATGGTGGCAAAGTGGTTAGCATTGCAAACTTGTAGCACTGGGGTCCTAGGTTCAATTCCTGCCATCCTGTGTGTGTGGGGTTTACATGTTCTCTCTGGGTTACATGGTTTGGATTTGTTAATTCTAGAAAAAAAGCCTTTCTTGATTTCTCTAGTTCTTAGTTTCTCTAGTTCCCTTTTAAATAAACTATTATTCCACAATGCAGAGTATTACATGGCCAGTATTTACACATGATATTTGTGATTTCAAGAAATTAACACAAGCAGCTTTTGGAGATTTAAGTGTTGGCTGAGTTATTGCAGGATAAAAGACTAGAGATGTTGGCAAGAAGAAGATAATTTGGGGAAAGCTGAGGAATACACTTATAGCAAGAACACTTCCTAATGGGGTTAGGCATACTTTTGATGAAGATGATGAAGTTAACAGACTGTATGTTTACAAAGATACTGAAATAAGGATTGTATTTTAGATTATGTGCAAGAGAGGTGGAAAGGCTGTTTCCTTAAGCCAGCACTATAAAATGTTTTATTCTCAGTGAGATGCTGCCATTTCATAGTGGGTTTCTAACACTGTGTATAGTTCCATCCACACAGTGCCTTTACTTCCATCCATTTCTAATTTCTTTATCCAGTACTGAGGATTTGGAGCCTATCCCAGTAAGCGAAGGACACAAGGCAGAATACACCCTGGACATAGCGCCAGTCCATCACAGGACAGACAGACACAAACACACACACACCAGGGCAAGTTTAAATCTAACCTCAGAACCTTTCTTTTCAGAAGACTTAGTGTCTGTATCTGCTTCATTTTCTAATTTTGGTAGCACCTCTAACTGCTTGTCTTTCTTATATGCATTTACTTTGTAATCTGTGGTCCTTTTATCTGTTTTTACATCTACTGTATTGCTTTGAGATGCCACCTTTAATGGTGATATATCAAATGAAGTGTTTTATTATTGTTATAGGGAAACATGATCAGATTTTCCATGGTTCAGAAAAAAAGATCTAAAGTATACTAGTTTGTCACTCTTCTCATTCCCTTTGCTAAATGACTTTTCATACTAATCTGATCAATCTAACTGCCAGTTTTCTGTGCTTTCTCTATCCTGCTAGATTTGCAATTATTCTGAAAATTTTCATCTTGAAATAACTAATTTCTAAATACCTTTTTCACTGTTAACATCTTGCAGCAACTCTGCCACAAAATATACACTCTGACAGTTCATCCTGCTACCAACATTAAATAAAACAAATCTTAAGATTACTATATTTATGTCTTTATTTAGTGGTTTCATTAGTGACAAAGGCTAAACTTTCTTGGAAAAATGTCTTTTATGTGTTGCGGAAAAACCTGACTTGCTTTAACAAAATATGTTTACAAATCCTTTCACCTGGCATTTTCGTAGTTAGAAATTATGGAACGCTCTGTTAAAAGCAAGGGAGTTTTTATGTCCGTTGCAGTTCTTTTTCAACATGAATATAATTATATCGTTATTAATTTCTTGAGATACGCGATTCCATATTATATTCCCTTTTAATCAAATTCTAAAAGTATGCATGTTGACTCCGGTATCGCGTTAGTTAAAGACTTCGATGCTTAAAATGTTTAGGGAGAAATGGAATACTGGTGTGTATGTTTTCTTTAAAGTAACGAGACCAGCCATATACTGTATGTTTAAGTTCCAAAATTAATATAGTTTATGGACTTCAGACGCGTTGCAGTATGCTCCTATTCTTTTTATGCTCAGGCACTAAGTAAAAGGAGATGCTTCATATTGCTTGACTAATTTTAAAAACTAAGTTATAAATGCAGACGCTCCCTTGGTGCGCTGCTCTGGTGTGCCGGCTCTTACACAGTGCCTGTCTGCCGTAAGCGTTACAATATACATACCCAACACTGCTTGTACCCATCTGTCATGCAAATAAAACACCTTGAATTGAATTGAGGGGAGAGGGGGGGAATACTAAAGCCAATACTGGCTCAATACCCTCAATGGGCTTTGACGTGCTAATGCGTTGGTTTAACAGTCCGGGTGTGGCAGGCTTCCAATGTCAACTCGACTCGATTGGAAGACAATGAACGTATTTTAGCCCTAAATGAATTAATAGCAAACATGGTTTACATAAAATACATTTTTCCAAGAAAGTTTATAATAATACGATCTATAGTTGAAATCTGAGTCTACCTTAAAAATAAAGGAAAAGCATTTTCAGAGAGCAATCACGCTGTGTTTATGTAGAAAAAGCGATTAGGTTTATGAGCAATCTAATTACCTTTTCGCTTAAAACGCTATATAAAATAAAGTTTATTTAGAGATAAATGATCAGTGTCGCAGTTTAAATAATGGGAGTCAGGAAACTAACGCACAGCACCACCGGATTTAATAACGCAATAAAAACGCTATAAAATAATGTGACTAGGCACAGAAAAAGTTTACAGCACAGTACAATAATAAATGCTGACCATGACTTAAGAAGCATAAGTTACCTAACACTCAATTTAAACACAAGCTGTCTTTCTGTATGAACCTCTAAGCTGGTTCATACAGAAAATGTAGAAATGCATTAGCCTGATTATGTTTAAAAAACACATATAATTAAACACGCGTTTGCGATTTAAATCAGAACACGATTTAAATCAATATAAATGTTTATATTGTAACGCATACTGTCCAGCCTCCATTTCTCTATAAAAATTTACTCTGTTGCACACACACACACAATAGAAGCAGGAACCGCTGTCAGAAGGGAAGATATGTTCAAAATATTGTAAATACCGATCATGTTGCGATATTTTGAAATATAAAAGTCAATTGATTGTCCATAATATCGCTTTGTTATGTTTGTTAAAAGAAAACTGGTCCAGCACCAGTTGGATTCGAACACACAACCTGCCAGTTGGTAGTCACGCACCTAGACCAGTCAGCTACAAGACAGCTCGCATGTACAGGCAGGCGAAACAGCCCTACACAGCCCTGTCGCAGTACACGGATATAATCATACCGTTATTAAATTCTTTAGAAACGCGATTCCATATTATATTCCCTTTTAATCAAATTCTAAAAGTATGCTTGTTGACTCCGGTATCACGTTAGTTAAAGACTTCAAAGCTTACAATGTTTAGGGAGAAATGGAATACTGGTGTGTAATTTTTTCTTTAAAGTACCAAGACCAGCTATATAGTGTATGTTTATGTTCCAAAATTAATATCGTTTATGGCCTTCACACGCATTACAGTATGCTCCTATTCTTTTTATGCTCAGCTACTAAGATTTCCCTTCAGTAGTAAAATTCAATATCTACAACGGGCACAGTAAAGACGTTTACAGTAAGTCTTTCTACAACAGACCAATGGACCACGAGTGCCCCTGTCGGTCAACCAATCACGCACCGCGGTACCCCGTGTCATCTTACCTGCGGTACGTGTCTGTACCGCTCACTTTGAATGGCTGCATCTGTATAACCATTCTCTATTTTACCAAACCAGCTGTAGATGCAACCCATGCATTACTGAAAACTGAAGAAATCCAAAATAAAGTGACAGCTATGTTATGTGCACAAGCAAAACCCAATGTTCTAAACATCTTATTTTAATAGAGACACTGTCACCCCACAAAATGTCATCTCCAACCAGCTAAATAAATATTTTCTCTGTTCTTGCCACTTATTTTAAAAGCAATGGAAATTGTACTCTTTTCTATATTTCTATATGGTTGTGTTAACTACGAACAACAAGTATCAATAGTTATTAAGAGTAAAGAGAAAAACAGATATTTAATTTATGTAATTTATTTTCCAAACATTTAAATTATTATGTAAGATATATTTCTACTTGTAAAAAAATGTACAGTATTTGTATTATGTACAGTATATTATAATTGTAAATACAATACAATTGTAAAAAAATGCTTTTTACTCTTAAGTGCCAACTATTTGTTAACATTTAGCAATTGTTTAGAATTAGCATGATAGGTTATTTCACTTGATTCCTATAACTGTTCATACATATTGCTAGTGACACCTCTGATATACATTTTACCTATAAGTAATACAAACAGAAAAATGTATTAAAGGCAGATAAAATATTTTAGTTTAAGCAGAATTAAAATGGCTAATAGTTAAGAATAAGGTGTTAGTCATAGAACACAGAAAATTGTATTCTATCTTCGATCATTTTCAGAAGATTACAAATTATTGGCTATATTGACCCTTTTTCCTATGCACATTTGCACTGATACACAATAGATGGACAGACCAAAGATAAATCTCTTTTGGACAGCATCAGATTCATACCATTACTTTCAAAAACCCTTATAAACATTACTAAAATGTAAGCTTTATTACACATAGTAAACATGTTATTCTCTTACAAATTATATTAGTTTTGATATATATTGAATATTAACTCTTTTTCATTGAACAACATCAAATTCTTACATCCTTAAATTATTTTTACATTATTAAAATATAAAAGCAACTGTCATGAACTAAAAAAAAAAACACACAGTAGATTCAGGACCTGTATTCTATTTCAATGTTTAAAATCCAAGAATTATACTGTGTTCAATCTGTGTCTTATTTCTTTAGGGCTTATTTCCATGCCCAGTGGATTGTTAACTACATGTCCCTCCCTGTCTTAGAATCCCAAACTAATTATAATGTAGCAATTAGTAATTGTTCTCACAGTTGGATATTTACCACCCAAATGCTTACTCAAGCTGCTAGGCCGAGAAATTTCATTACAGATCAAGCTTTATTCAGCTGTTCCATGGTATGTGCTGTATCTGATTATTTTTGTCTTGCATAACATGTTGCCTCTGAGGCAGAATTGTTACAGCTATCTGTAGAAAAGGGCAGGAAACAGATGCATTGTGCAATTTAATGCACAAAATATGTTTTTAAGTATTGGTTTTATTGTTCATAGGATTTTTTTATTTTACATTTGTAACATATAATGCAGGAAAAAAAGACATATTTTTATATTAGATACACAGTTTAACCAAAACAAAATATTATACCAACATCGTCTGACCCCCTGAGCCTGAGCTAACCTCCATGTTGCCCCCCTTTACCGCTACGCATAGGGTCTTTTTGCTCTCCTGCCATTCCACGGCATGCCCCTTTATGACATCCGTTACAGAATGCTGAGCCTACACTAGACCCCACGAGTGGCTTTTTTAAAAAAGATTTTGTCTCCTGGTTTGGGGATTTTTTTTTACTTTTGGTTCTGGGCTTCCATGCCCCCTGCTCTCCCTTTCTGTTATGAGTTATATTTTGTACATGTTGTTTGTTCCCCTGTTCCGTCAGGATTTATTTTTTGTTGTGTGTGATTTACATGTTCGGTCTCTTTTTCTGTCTCGCTCCTCCAGAGCCCAGTTCGCCCCCCCCTTCCTCCACTCAATAAAGGTTTTTTACCCTGGAGGAGGGGGTAGCTCTCAGCTGTGGACTTTGGTTTCCTTTTAGTTAAATGATGTTTTTCCTCCCCCCAGTGCTGGGCAGCTCTTTTTTGGGCTTCAGGAGCCGACCTTGAAGGATGGGGTACTGTCACACCCTGTACACCTAGAGGGCGTTTTACTTCTGTCCTGTTCCTAGTTCCCTGTGGTTATCCATGTCTTTCCGGTGTGTCTTGTTGTGTAGTCTTTTTACTTTATGTTTCTGCTCTGTTCCTGTCTCAGCACTGAGGGTACAGATGTCCTGAGACCCGCTTAGCACCAGGTCCCCCCTCGTCCGTGGCCTCAGGGCATAGGTTTCTATACCGTCATCCTCTGACCCCTGAGCCTGGGTCTTTATTGCTCTCCTGTTCTTCCAGGGCTTGACCCTCCGACTTCCTTAACAGATACTAGTTTGATTTTTCCTTAAATTTCATATTTAATCAAAGGTTTAGCAGGTTTTTCATTTGGCTGGACAGTTTTTTTTTCTCTTGCTGTTTATTTAGAACCACTCAGCTTTCTGGGCCTAGATATTGTGAACCTTGTGCTTGTCTTTATACCCAAATATTTTGCATTTCAACTTTTTGTCGATTTGATACAATTAAATCAATGCAGAAACAATGGAATTTGTGTTTCTATAGCTCTTAGTTTGTCTAATAATTTAAATTAAATAATACATTTTCATCAAACATTCATATAAATCCAAAGGATCATGGTTCTGCAAGATGTTATGTTTTATATAGTATGATTTTTATTTATTTATTTAATCATATTGTAAAACTCTAATACATTATAGTTAAACAGATATGACCAACTATCAACATCCTGAATGCAACTCATTAGTTACAGTACAAAGAGAGGTTAAATTAAAATTAATACCCTTTTCAGCATATGAAAATAAAAGCACTATTTGTTCTGATTTTGTTCAGAAACTTAAAATAGATTTAATACACAAAAATTGATGGAAGGAACATTTGGTGAGAGGCATACTTTACAAGAAACTAAAGTAGATCTTTTATCTTTATCTTTATGAAAATTATAATAATTGCTTATACTTATATAGTACTTTTCTGGACACTCCACTCTTTACAGATAATGTGGACTCTCCTCCATCACCACAAATGTGCAGCATCCACCTGGATGATGCGATGGCAGCCATAGTGCGCCAGAACACTCAGCGTGAAGGAGAGCAGAGTGATATAGCCAATTCATAGATGGGGATTATTAGGAGGCCATGATTGGTAAAGGCCAATGGGAAATTTTCCAGGGTTACTCCCCTACTCTTTTCAAGAAACGTCCTGAGATTTTTAATGACCACAGAGATTCAGGACCTCGGTTTTATATCTCATCCAAAGGATGGCACCTTTTTACAGTATAGTGTCCACGTCACTATACTGGGGCATTAGGACCCACACAGATTGCAGGTTGAAAGCCCCCTGCTGGCTCCACTAACACCTCTTCCAGCAGCAACCTTTGTTCCCAGGAGGTTTCCCATCCAGGTACTGACCAGGCTCACACCTGCTTAGCTTCCGTGGGTTGCCAGATGTGAATTGTGGGGTGACATGGCTGCTGGCACAAATAATCACTTTTTAATGAAGAATCTAGTGAATTTAATATTAAAGGTGGCTAAGAGACTTCTGCTTTTGCATACACTGAGCAGCTTCCTTCAACTCCTGCAAGGTCATAGGAGTATCCAAAGGCCCCACCTGTTCAGTAGTCAATTTGGGTAATTCCTGCAGTCTCAGGAATTAATTAATCTTATCCAGGACTCTGCAAGCTTCAGAGGCATAAAGATGTAAATAAAAGCCCTTAAAGATTTTGTTGACCTACTCAGGGCTAGAGTGTACAGAATTATTATTGTACTTAATGGCCTCAATAGAAGCTAGAAATTAGTAATTACTGGGAGTTCCTCTCTATTCTATAGAGAATATCAAATTCATTTTTAAAGCAGTTAAATGTTTAGCTTTATTCATTTGAAAGCTACATTGTAGTTCTTTCTCTAACTGTTGAACTGCAGTTTCTATCAGTACTTCATACATCTTCTTTAACTGTAACACTAATCTACATTGATAATAATGTACTACTTTCTATTAGTTGATTGTCAAATATTTTTTTTTACTAGACCTGGTAGCAAGATACAGTGAAAATTGTATTCAAAGTAGAATACTTTTTTCATCATTAAATTAAGTTAGAATATTTTATAAAGTATCATTGTGTTCTATACTGTACCTTACATACAGATGCAGCCATTCAAAATGCACGGTACAAACCCGTGGTACGGTAAACTACCCACAAGCCACCGCAGGGCACCACGGTAAGTGATTGGCTGGCCAAAATGACCGACAGGGGCACTCGTGGTGCATTGGTTGGTAGTGAAAAGATTTAATCATTTAATCTCTTTGCTGTGCACATTTTAATCCGCTTAGTATTGAATATTTATATGGAATTTTACCACTAAAGGGAAATTTCAGTAGCTGAGCATAAAAAGAAGAGGAGCATAATGCATCTGAAGGTCATAAATGATATTAATTTAGGAACATTAAAATTACTGTATGTACGTAAACTGTACTGTGTATGGCTGGTCTTGGTAGTTTAAAGAAAAAATACACACCAGTCTTCCATTTCTCCCTAAACATTTTAAGCATGAAAGTTTTATGAAACGGTACCCAAATATGTGATTGCTGTATAGAATGAATTTTAATTGAAAAAAAAAAATAACATGAAAATTAAGCTGTTCACATCTTCCGCCTGAGAACAGTCACCCGTTGCTACCCAATGCAGAAACACAGCCACTAACTAGCAAAGAGAGGACATTAGCTAGCCAATATGATAAAGAAATAAATTATTATTTTGTTTATTTCTTTTGCACATTTATTTGAACATTTCCATCGATTGTACAAGCACATGGAAACTGTCCAATCCCTAGTTCATCAGGCATTTTCTTTTACGCTGCGGGCATTCTCCCGGTGTGGTGCCGGTCTGTGTCTTCTAGTATATAATGGCAGCATTTTTTTGTTAAATTTGGGTTTCCAATAACGCCACAGCAAACTCTTGTTTTCATGTTCACTATAACAGACAATCTCCTTTGCTTTTAACCGAGCTTTTAATAATTTCCTAAAATGAAAATGATTTACTTTATTTCCCTCACGGGATCAATAAAAGTATCTATCATCTATCTAAACTATGGGACAGAATTCTGGGGTTTCCCTATACCAGAGATTATGGTAGGGCTTCGGAATGGTGATTGGCTGACACCATCTGACACCCCTCTGATTGGAGAAAAAAGACGTGTTGGTTTGCTATACATACTGTACCAGGAAGAGGATTTCTTTCTATTCGAAACATGTATTTTAAAAGTTTAATTAAGAAGTAAAAACCTTACAGCATACACAGATTTCTAAACTGATCAGGAGGAAAATAATCACCCATGTTTCATGCATAAAAAGTGGTTATTAACTATCGAAACCTGTTTTATTTATTTTATTTTTATTTAGATTAAGAGTTCTCGTCACCCCCAAACCCATTTAAATCACAAACCCGTGTTTAATTAAATGTCTTTTAACGTAAATCGTTATCTTTGTCTTATGCATAATTATGTTCACCACTCTGTCTAGCAAATTAATAATAAACTTTATTTTATATAGCGTTTTAAACGAATAAGTAATTAGATTGCTCATAAACCTAATCACTTATTCTACATAAACACAGCGTAATTGCTCTCTGAAAATGCTTTTTCTATTATTTAGGCTCAGATTTCAACTATAGATCGTATTATTAATAACCATAAAAACGACCAGCCAACAAAAACAACCATATAAACATAATACCAACCAAAAACATAGATAATGACCACAATACAAAATCAAATATATCAAACCATTAAACTCTCTCAAATTCCTCCAATTAACATAAACCCCGCCCCTTATGCAAAACCAAACCCTCCTCCCATCCCAGTTTATCCTCTTTATCACAAACAAAATCCACCTCAATTTTCAACATAAAGCATTACACAAAATCAATACCTCAACACTCCATACTCAACAACGATAATTCACAGCCAGAACATGTAACTCCACATTCCCAAATATACCTAATTTCCATAACCCCTTATGCAAAACCAACACCCCTCCCCTGTTCTCTCTCTCCGCTGGCGTTTGTAATCGTTTTTATTTTTAAATAAATTTTAGCCAAGTCATGTATTTCAAAAGTCTTAAGATTTCTATATTTATGTCTTTATTTAATGGTTTCATTAGTGACAAAGGCTAAACTTTCTTGGAAAAATGTATTTTATGTAAACCATGTTTGCTATTAATTCATTTAGGGCTTGAATATGTTCATTGTCTTCCAATGAAAGAAGGGTTCCTTTCGCTGTAGTCGGGTTGACATTAGAAGCTTGCCACGCCCGGACTGTTACACCAATGCATTAGCATGTTAAAGCGATTTCATTGAGGAGCCTAGCTTTCTTAACTAGTAAGTACTGTACTTACTGGGTTTTTGAGGGGGGAGGTGTCTTTTGCTGGAAATCTCGCCCCCTTCTACTTTGAAAATACCTGTGAAACCGGTTTAATTCATCACAGCCAGCACTCCCGCAGTGAGAGGGGTTGTACTTGCACTGTAGATGGGAAAGCCAGAGCCGACTGCTACGCCGCCCACGTGTTATGCTCTTCATTAATGTCTAAGCTGGAACACATCATTATATCTCATTTTGTATTTCTTAAAAAACAAAAATCGTTTGCCCAGCCTAACAGTATTGTTGTTATTGTTCTTAACCTGTAAAGCGCTTTTAGGAGCCACCTTTAAAGGCGCCATATACAATAAAGTTCATTATTATTAATATTGTTAATTTGCTGGTAGTGAACATTATTGCTGGTAGTGAACGTTGCAGGGTGATATGGCTGATAGCAGCCATATCACCCTGCAACTCACAACTGGCAACCCACTGAAGCTAAGCAGGTGTGAGCCTGGTCAGTACCTGGATGGGAGACCTCCTGGGAAAAACTAAGGTTGCTGCTGGAAGAGGTGTTAGTGGGGCCAGTGGGGGGCGCTCACCCTGCAGTCCATGTGGGTCCTAATGCCCCAGTATAGTGACGGGGACACTATACTGTAAACAGGCGCCGTCCTTCGGATGAGACGTAAAACCGAGGTCCTGACTCTCTGTGGTCATTAAAAATCCCAGGGCGCTTCTCGAAAAGAGTAGGGGTGTAACCCCGGTGTCCTGGCCAAATTTCCAATTGGCCCTTACTAATCATGGCCTCCTAATAATCCCCCTCTATGAATTGGCTACATTACTCTGCTCTCCTCCCCACTGATAGCTGATGTGTGGTGAGCGTTCTGGCGCACTATGGCTGCCGTCGCATCATCCAGGTGGATGCTGCACATTGGTGGTGGTGGAGGGGAGTCCCCATTACCTGTAAAGCGCTTTGAGTGGAGTGTCCAGAAAAGCGCTATATAAGTGTAAGCAATTATTATTATTATTTTTATTATTACACAGAAGACAAAGATAGCGATTTACGTTGCATTGTGCATTGTGCTACTGTAATACAGTTTTAAATAATTAAAAGTCCAAACAGTTTCAGCTTTATTTATGGGTTTTAAATAAAGGCGATTTAAACACGATTAAAATCAATATAAATGTTTATATTGTAACGCATAGGTGACTATTCATTGTTATTAAAATGACTTAAATTCGATCATGTTGTGATATTTAGAAATATACATTTGTTTGGTGTGAGTGAAGTTTTATTTAATCTCTGAGCCATACTGATTCTTATGGAAGCCAGTTTCCACCACGGAGTAAACAAAAAACACACTATGGTATTCTCTCCAATGCAGTGCAGTTGAAACATATCTCTGATGCTGTTCCTAAATGAATAACGTTTATGACCATCAAACGCTTTATGCTCCTTTTCTTTTTTCCAGTGGATTGAACAGGGACAGGCATTTCATGATGTACTTTTCACTGATGAAACAACAGTGGCTCTAGAACAGTTTTCAACCATGTCGTTTTATAAAAAGGGGAGATATGTGAACAAGCAAAACCCAAAACAAACATGTATGCCATACGGCGAACGTGTTACTGAAGCTAAAAGTTTAGCCTTTGTCACTAATGTAACCACTAAATAAAGACATATAGAAATCCCTAAGTTACAGACTGTATATGGCTAGTATTGGTAGTTTAAAGAAAAAATACACACCAGTATTCCACTTTCTCCCTAAACATTTTAAGCATCAGAGTCTTACATGTGGTTATTTCGGAAACGTTTGTACGTGCTCCTTCTGACCATGTTACTGTTTACTGATACTGACCATATTAAGTTTAAGTGCCTGTGGGCACTTTTCCTGTCCGTGGGGGGGTGAACCGTCTTTCATAAGAAGGTTAGTCTGTTCTACTCTGAGAATGTAGAGGGGGTGGAAAGTGCCCTCGGTCATTTAATTAGTATTAAAATTCACACTGATTCCCTTGCGAAGATACAGACATAGGAATATTCATGCCTGGTCCAAAAAATGGCATACAACGACAAAGTGAAGGCTGTGAAAACATTCACAATGTACTTTACACACAAAGCAAGTGTTCTCACAACTCTAGGAGGTTTCGTGAAAATGTTACAGGTGTGCCAAAATCGTTTTTTTTTTAATTCAAGGTGACTTTACCGCGGTTTTCATTTTCAGATTGTGAATCAAAAAAGGCATTTAATTAAACATGCGATTGTGATTTTAATCAATAACTGTATTGATTGAAACACACATTCTGTACAGATACAGTACAGTCACATTCCCCTGTCGTCCAGTGGTGTAAAACGAATTAGCAGGTGATTGAGAGAACAATGTACCGCCCACTGAGTGGAATGTTCTTATTTGTTCTCAAGTGTAAAAATAGGTGATAATTCTTAATTACTCCATCTCGCATTAACTAACCTCTTCAGTTTATTCCGCCAGACAGTGCGGAATGTGTGATCGGATCAACTAAATGCTGTGGTGTTACTTTTTGTCAATGAAAAAATAAACTATTTTCGTTTACAAAGACGGTAACAAAGAATGTGGACCAGGGTAATACTTTGAGCTTACAGCTTGTCCAAGGTCATTCATTATTAATTCTATTAGTAATATCTTCGGTAAAGACTTTGATGAATAAAATATTCCTGCATAATTAAAATATTTATGATAAAGGTGGTAGGTTGTGTACTTTTGTCCAACAGAACAATCTTGCTTTTATAAAGTATTCCTATTTTTTTATGTTTAATGATTAACATGCTGTAATACACTGTTTAAATTTAAAAGTCTAAAGAGTATACAACTTAAATTCTTAATTGAATAAAGATTGTCCGTCAGCAGTGATCGGGATTCTAAACTGATGTTTTCTGATGACAGCTCAAACGCTGTACAGGAGAGGTTAACCTTTATTAGCTCCACCTGGCAGTTTTACAAGGTGATTCCGGATACTATTAACATAATCCAATTTGCATACGGTATGATGCAGTATATTGCGACACGCCTACCGTGTTATACCGCAGCATACCCCGCTTGTTTTGAATGGCTGCATCTGTACAGTATGAGGCTGATTTAAATAATATATTTTTCACATATTATTATAATATTACAACATTAGATTGTTTCAAAATATTAAGGCTAGCAGGATATGGGGATCGGAAAAAGGAAATGAAAACAGAATTAGTTTTAGTCATATTTTAGCCAAGAAGCTTAATTTATGTATATAATAAATTAAATAAAAGATACAGTTAATTTATATTTCTAAGTATTTCTGAGAAAACATTTAACACATCTGAATTGATTCTGTTAAAAAATCAAAATTCTTTGTTGGACAATCTGAATTGTATTGATCCCCACACATTTCAAATATCAATTACAAGAAATAATTGTGGAGTAAAGGGATACTAATAAATCTTATTCAGAGACATTGCATGAATCTATGAAATTCTATTTTGACTCTATTAATGAAAATTCTGTCCTTTTATGTAAGTTTTTTTTTGTAAAGTTATTTTTTCAAACAGACTTTTTCCAAAGTTTCAAAGCAATATTATGTTAAATTTGAGAGGCTCCTGCAAATACTTAATTTGGAGTAAGTATAGAGGAATACTGCATTTGTTACTTAAAAATATTAAAACTGGACAGGATAAGTAATATATCCATTATTTAGCTCCCTGGTATAATATTTATAATAACTAGCCCTTTAAATCTATAATATTTAATTTGAAAAACTGAAAAACTACAATTGTCAAAGAGTAATCTAAGTGTTAACGACATTGTGCTAGTATCATGCTAACAAAGTGACAGGCCTATGCTTCAGGTGTGTCACCTAATATGCAAACTGTAAGTTATGATTTATTGTTGCTTAATTTTATATTTAATTTGTTGACTAGCAACAATGTAAAAAACAGACATGTTTTCGGTCCAAAATTGTCTGGGTGCTATAATGCATATGGTGCTTCAAATTGGTTATAGATTTTTTAAAATAATAATGTAGTCACATTTTGTAAAGTACCTTCTGTAAGTACAGCATATACATCTCTTTTTTCATCTGGGTACCAATCAAGGTATTAATGAGGGACAGTTAGAAAACAAAACAAAAGAAAAGAGAAGGGAAAACGGTATAAATGTGTGATTCTCTCACAGAAATAGCCCCGAGGCACCACACAGTCCACATACAGCCACAGCCCTAGGATTATATCTGTGACAGCCATCATTCTATTTGCCAGACAGAAAATAAATGCACAAATGGTGAATGCCCTGTGAATAAATTAATTTCAGTATGAGTTTTAGTGAAACAGGGAATTTTGTCTTAATTTACTCAAACAAAAATGCAAAGCAATTCAGTCTTCATTATTGTCATAGTAGATTATTTTCAGGAGTTTTTCATATTCATTCAGATTACCAATAGAGAATCTGGTTCCTGGTCTGGTTAGAAAAAGATCTCACCCACATTTCTGTATTTGGGAGAAAGAGGAGGATGGATGATGATAACTATATTGTTGTTTTTTTTTCTTGTGCTCTCTTTCTTCTTTCTCTCCTCTCTCCCTTTTCTCTTCTCTCTCTGTTTTCCCTGCATTTCTGCTGTTTTCCATTCTATGGAGGCTTAATGACCTACATAGGAATGTCTGTTATTTCTGAATGTTTGTTCTTAATAATTTAAAGCAAAGTTAATTAACCAAAATAGTAACACCCTTTGATCATCTGTGTCTTCTATGTTTACTTGTCTTGCTACCCACAGATAGTTTGGTAAAAACCATTAAACAATACACTTTGTTTCAAGTCTTGAAAGTAAGACAATCCAGCTGGGAAGTGTAAAAGTTAGCATAAACTAATGTATTGGGAGTCATTTTTGTACTGTTTGTAGGGTCTACTTCATGGAGCTTTCCATCACTGTGGGATAAAACATCAGATGTATTTATTAATTAATTTTATATTAATATTATTAGTTTTATTTATTTAATTGTATTTGTTAATTTAAGTTTGAATAAATAATTGTGTAATGACTCCTCTGTACTGTGTTAAAAAATTCATATAGCACCCTTTTTATTTTTTTTCGGTTATTATTAGAATACATGTCTAGAATCCTACAATAGACAGTGTATTGTAGTCAGTATTGTTATCGTTTTATGCCCTTAAATTTTTGATTTTATCATACCTATTCCAAGACTATGTTTTATATTCTTTTCTGACAAAACACAAGTTTGTAATAACAATTTCACTGTGACAATTACTAACCAGACCGACAGACAGGGCAAGGGTAACTGCATAAATTCATTTCTGCTTCTGGACATGGCAACATGAATGCAACTGGAAATTTAAAGTACTTGCAGCTTGTTTCTTTATAACCTTCATACTATAACCTACAAACCCCACCACCTTTTATTTACTCTTACCTGAATTTATTGTATTGTCATGCAACATTTTTAAATTTTTGCAGGCCAAAAACATGCCTTATTACATAGAATTACTCCAGTCATAAAGCCTATAACTCTCTTGTTGAATTCATATTTTTGACAAGTAGTGGCAGGTTTTCAGAGAATCAAAATGGAATGTTAGAGATTAAACTTATACATTACTATTAAATTATTATTAAATACATTACCAGGGACAACCTTAAATCTACTACGGTTTTAACAACTAAGATACTAAAATGAAAATTGTACAATCTAATTGATTAGAATTGATTAACGTTTAATAAATTGATCATATATTGAATTCTTTCTCTGAACATTACTTTTATGTTACATTAAACTATATTTTTGTTTCATACCTTATCTTTTCTCTAAATGTTCCAACAACCTTTAAGTAAATCTTGTTGCTATAGCAACCTAAGCCCTCTTACTGCTGAAAGCTAAATGTCTAAACTTTTTCAAGTAAGTGGTTAGCTGAAGTGACAGCAAGCCAGGCAAAGGTCAATCATCATTTCCATAGAGCGTCTGAGAAACTATCTTCAAAACAGTGAAGTTACACAAGATTTTCTTTCACTTTAACGGTAATAAAACTGACAATTCCCATATGTTAATATAACGTTTTAGAGTGTCTTTAAATATTAAATGCTTTGTATAAATGGACATGATCATGTAGGACATAATTTTAACCCATCCTAATAATTTATTAGATGGAATGATCACCATTATTTTGTGAATAGCTACAGATAGAGCCATTCAAAAGCCGCAGTAGAGCCGATTAACACTTTACAGTGTCTGCATTTTGCTTCAATGTACTGCGGTGTAGTTTGGCTACGTGATTCACTGGCCAAAGTTGATCAATAAGTGGCACTAGTGGTCCATTAGATGTTAGTGAAAACATCAGCTTTCTACAAAAAAATGTAATACTTTTTTTAATCCACTTAATATAAATGTTAATATTGAATCTTGAAACTAAAGGGACATGTTGGTAGCTGTTTTGAACGATATTGACAATAACAATATTAACTTATGAAAATAAATATATTTATTTAGCTGGTTGTAGTAGGGTATTCCACTTTCTTCTTAAACATCTGCATTTAATTCTTTAGCTCAGTCACTTGTGGTTATTTTGGAAACGTTTTAATGTGCTTATTTCAACTACATTTCCAGTCAGGATTGTTGCAATTGTAAAAGAAAAACAAAGAAATTGTTCAAGCTGCGTGATGATTTTGTTCAGTGGTAGCATTGTCACCTGCAAGCTAGAAGTCCTGGGTTCGCTGTCTGGCCAATGGGCCAGTTGTACTTTTAAGAAATGTAATATTCAATATGTAATGTAATATTTGATGTAATCAAATAAATATGGTGGTGGGGGGGGAGGGGTACGGAATTTGTGAAAATCAGGAGCTAGACCATGTGGTTTAGTCAATAAGTAAACTAAATATTCATAACTCCAAACTATTTCTCTAGAATATACCTGAATGGCTGGTATAATTAAAGGTTTGTGAATTCTTTATTCGTGCACATAGCTTTGGTGAAAAGAGTAATAATCTAGGCACACTTGGTTAAACAAATTACATGACACAAACTACATCACACACAACAAAACACATAACACACAAGTTACTCTATGTACTGTATGTCGCTGTTGTGAATGTCTGTGGAGTGTATCTTATTTGCCTGTCCTGGCTGGTGGAGCTCATCCAGCTGTGTCTGGATATCTCCGTCAAATATTTGGCTAGTGTGTATTGTCTGTTTAGGGTTCTGTAGCATTCCACACAGCTGGACAGCTTGTTCCACCCTCCCGCCCCTCTCTGTGTACAGTAGAACCTCCTGTACTGGCTGGGGCAGGAGGGGGGGACAAGCTGATACATACTCTTAAAGTTTGATTAATAGGGAATATAATATAAAAATATAGTACTAAAAAGAAGATACACTCTACAGACATTCACAACAGCGACCGTCAGAAGATGGGACACAGCTGCTCAGACGCCTGCTGAATGGAAAGGGGCACTTTAATGTTCTGTACGGCTAATATTAAAGCTAATACTTTAATATTCTTTTCTGTATGTTTAACAATAGTGGGTACTGGCCGAATTCGGCCCTGCTCCCGTTGTTAGGTGTTAATGTGTTGTTGTTAAGTGTGAATTTGTACCTGTTTCCCTGTTTCTGGCTTTTTTTCTGGATAACTCTGGTCTTGTCCAGATTGACGGTCAGCGCCCAGGTCTGACAGTGCTGCTCCAGCAGTGCCAGGTTCTGCCGCATCCTCTGTTCTGTGGGCGACAACAGGACCAGGTCGTCTGCATAGAGCAGTGTAGTGACAATGCTTGTTAATAAGGCAGAATTAAGAGTTGCTGTGCTTTCCTAAATGAGGCCCCATCTCTCTCTTCATCTCTGTGTTGGCGCCACAGAGAAGCTATTTATGCAGGCTGATTTAAAGATGTTTTCTTTTGATAAGGGACAGCTCCCAAAGGGGGATGCACTTAGCTAAGCCTGGCTATCATGATCAATGGTCATCCATTGGCGCCTATCTGTCTAGGGAGTGCCAGATGGACATCTGGACTGCATTCCTAGGTGTCAGGAGTAAGTGACTCATATCTCACCTTGATCAAACAATCAGGGACTGGTAGGGCCACGTGGGACTCTGATGCCAATGGAACTTTCAGCCAATGAACGAGCTGAAGTTCCTCCAGGTAAAAACAGGCAACACAGAGCTCTAAGGACTTTTCGGACTATTCCAGTAGGAGAATTCAAAGGAGAATTCCAGGGCAGGACGGCCCAGGAGCAGAAGGCCTCCTGACCATCCTTAGACAACCATGGAATGGCCAGTGTGTCCGAGTGCCAGAACTTTCCTCTGTTCTAAGAGTAGAGCGGAGGTTGCCACGAGTAACCAGAGGATCCACTCTAGATTAGCATCAGCAGCAAGCCTCGTGAACAGGTCAGAACTGTGGACAGCTGAATCAGTATTCAGAACTAGTGCTTCTTCAGGAACGAACCGGTCCTCTTCCTGACTTGCTGGGACCCACAGTTATCTTTTCTCCTGTGCACAAACTTTGCTAGTTAAAGCCAACACTAACTAGCCAGTCTTCAGTGAGTATCAGCAGCGCACCATCGCAAGCCACACAGCACAGCCTGGTACCGAGCCAGAGAGCGCGGATTGGACAGCAACAGCCTGCAACTGTTTCTTTGTGCCCGCAGGAGATCTGAATCCCCAGAGATTGGATGAGTATTCAACTTCAATGCATTACAGCTTGAGAATTCAATTGTTATCCCAACCAGTTGATATCAATTTAATTCCTAAGAGTTATGTACTTGTTTTGAGTATCTAATGTAGAAGTTATAACCAAGTGCATTTACGAAACGGTCTAAATGAATGATATACCGAACGTATGTCCTCTTGATATGTGTAACTCTTCATAACTGACTGAATATATACCTTTTGTATTCTGATAACCCTCTTGATAAGATCTGTTAGGTTTACATGCATATTCTATGTATTAATAAATGTATCCTCCTGTATTAGTACCTGTGTGTGCGTTGTTTGAGTTATATCGCATGGTTGGATTCTAAAGCCATTAAAAGAATCATTTTGTGATTTACTGCTACAATTAATAATTGTCCCAGTAAATGCCCAAACCCTACAAAACTGGTGCTTCGTGAGAACACACTACAGCAGGAACTTGATTTCTGTAATTAATGCAGATCAGAAATTCAAGGAACAAAACAATTATTGCGCCCGTTTCCTCAATGGGCTTTGACGTCCTAATGTGTTGGTTTAACAGTCCGGGTGTGGCAAGCCTCTAATGTCTCCCAACTTCGGCAAAAGGAACCTGCCTTTCATTGGAAGACAATGAAACACATTCTAGCCGTACATGAGAATATAGCATAAATACACCAAGGGATTGGGTGAGTTCCCATCACAAAAAAAAACTGTGAGCCTGTATTACAGCGACCATAGTACAGTATGGAGACCAAGACCTTTTATGGGAAGAGACGGGGTGCTCCTGCCACCTCAGCTTCGAAAGAGCGAAGGGTAAGCAAATACAGCAGGCTTCATCTGAAATACACGATTATAGCGCATATTCCAAGGTATTATTGCCGTTTTGAATTTCGAAATCTACCACCAGGACAGTAAAAAACAAAGCGGTAAGACGGATAAAAAGAAAAGTTTATTTTGACGTCTGATCCGCAACTGATTAATACTACTGTGTGACTATATTTCTTACATGAATTATGTTATTTTGCCACAGGCTGTGGGTCTCTGCTCTCAGCCACTGGCCAGGGTGCCAACCTGTAGAAGCAGCACCTGTATGGAGACTTTTCGGCAGCAGCGGGAGCAGTACGACGCATTACTGGGGAGGATTGGGAGGCTAGAGACACCCCTGAAGATGCAGAAGAAGGAGACAGTATGTTCCGGCAGTCAAACAGTTGAGCAGCTGTCTCCCGATAAGTGCCTCTCCCCGCTGCGTAGGTTGCAATGCCTGGCTGAAGCTCTGGCCCCTGCAGAGCACACACTGCCTCAGGACACTCCATCCCGGCCTCTCCGCTCACCACTGCGCAGGAATTGGTTGACGCCAGTAGGACGAATAATTCTCCCAGTTATCCAACAGTTACCCATCACTCAAGAGAAAGGGGGGGTTGTACTTGCAGTGCATCGGTATAGATGGGAAAGCCAGAGCCGACCGCTACGCCCTTGTGTTTCGAACTCTCGTGACTTTTGAAATTTACTGGGGGTGGACCACATCTGTAAATATCGATGGGTCCAGAGACAAAAGTGCCTTGCCTTGCAATCTCTGGGAAACCATTAGTAGTATGGTGAATCGGAGATTCTCAACACCTACTTCGTGCGACTGGAAAATAATTCGTAATCAGATCAACTAAATGCTTCGAAGAAGGAGGCGCTCTTTTCCTCTAGTCTAACAGTCTGTCCACAAACAAAACATTCCTGTTAGACAAGAGAAATGTAAAAAAAGCAATTACTTTTTGTCAATGAAAACCGGTGTGTGTCTCTCTCTCGTGCTGAATTAATAAAAGCATTTTATCAAAAACGCGTTTGTCTTTGTCTCGGTATTTACTTTGTAATCTTTGGTCCTTTTAACTGTTTTTACATCTATTGTATTGCTTTGAGATGCCACTTTTAAAGGTGATATGTAAAATGAAGTTTTTTATTATTGTTATAGAGAAACATGATCAGATTTTCCCTGGTTCAGAAAAAAAGATCTAAAGTATACTAGTTTGTCTACTAATCTGATCAATCTACCTGCCTGTTTTCTATGCTTTCTCTATCCTTTAAAATAAACTATTATTCCACAATGCAGGGTATTACATGGCCAGTATCACAGGCCAGTTCACAGGTTTGCATGCATAATTTCATTTTGAAAGTCACTGAGACATCAGGTACTACTGTTGTATTTATGAAAAAGAAACAAAACAAAAAGCATACTAATAACTGTGGCATCTTACTCCTTAGTTAATACAATTTATTTATAAACAGTTAACATTGTTAGCAAAATATTTTGAATTATATTTTACCCTGTTTTTTCTTTGGTTTTGTATTTAACTTATTATATGATAGTCAGATTTAATGTATATTTGAACAATGAAAATATGTTTTTACAAGATGCGGGGGAAAGTGCAACAGGGTATTACAGTGCTAAATTCAATATTATTAATTACTAATAGTTTATGCTAACACCTAACTTTCTTAATTAGATGTATTTAAAACAGTGAACTACTGTAAGTGTAACATAACATTCAGAAATACAATCAAAAATAGTTTTGTGGTGTTTGTATAGATGAAATGTTTCTAAAATGTATAACGTAACAAAATTAAAGACGATAAAAATCTGCGGAATTCACAGACGCCAGTAATAATAATAATAATAATAATAATAACAATAATAATTGCTTACACTTATATAGCGCTTTTCTGGACACTCCACTGAAAGCACTTTACAGGTAATGGGGACTCCCCTCCACCACCACCAATGCGCAGCATCCACCTGGATGATGTGACGGCAGCCATAGTACACCAGAACGCTCACCACACATCAGCTATCAGTGGGGAGGAGAGCAGAGTGATGTAGCCAATTCATAGAGGGGGATTATTAGGAGGCCATGATTGGTAAGGGCCAATGGGAAATTTGGCCACGATGCCGGTGTTACACCCCTACACTTTTCGAGAAACACAAAACAGTGGAACGAACTATTCTCCCAGATATCCAACTGTTGCCCATCACTCAAGAGAAGGAGGGGGGGTTGTACTTGCAGTGTATCGGTACAGATGGGAAAGCCAGAGCCGACCGCTATGCCGCCCTTGTGTTTGGGGCGCATATCATTCTCAGTGCAAGGAAGGAAGATTAATAAACAGAAACATAATCTCATGGTTAAATAGTCAAGTCTTGCCATGTGTGAGTCTAGTCTCACAGAGCTTCAACAGCAGATGACATCTTATGAATTTGACTAAGAATGAATAAAAGCATTTCATTAATAACACGTTTGCGTTTGTCTGGGTGCTGACAAAGTAAAAAACAATTACTTTTTGACAATGAACTGTGTGTGTGTCTCTCTCTCTCTATGCTGGCATTTGTAATCGTTTTTATTTTTAAATACATTTTAGCAAAGTAATGTACCATAAAAGTATTATGAGACATATTTGGGTTAACATGTTCAGTGTTCAGTGTGTGGTAATTTGTTTGGTGTGAGTGAAGTTTTATTTAATCTCTGACCCAGGGAAAAGTTTTATTTTTTCAAAGAAATGTTTGTTAAAAAAAAGTCATGGCTCCGGCTGGATACGAACACCCAATGTGTGATGTGTGAGTCAGGAAGCTAACCCACAGCGCCACTGGCAAGGTTTCATGAGAAGTGTTGAAAAAGCCCTACAGAAACATTATCAACAATGTACAGCGTGTACTATTCTTGTGTTGTGATACATGAATATAATTATATTGTTATTAATTTCTTTAGATACGCGATTCCATATTATATTCCCTTTTAATCAAATTCTAAAAGTATGCTTGTTGACTACGGTATCACGTTAGTTAAAGACTTCGATGCTAAAAATGTTTAGGGAGAAATGGAATACTGGTGTGTATGTTTTCTTTAAAGTACCGAGACCAGCCGTATACTGTATGTTTAAGTTCCAAAATTAATATCGTTTATGACCTTCACACGCGTTGCGGTATGCTCCTATTCTTTTTATGCTCAGGCACTAAGATTTCCCTTCAGTGGTAAAATTCCATATAAATATTCAATACTACAACGGGCACAGTAAAGACGTTTACTGTAAATCTTTCTACGACAGACCAATAGACCACTAGTGCCCCAGTCGGTCAACCAATCATGTACCGCGGTACCGCACGTCATCATGCGTCACAATGCGCTATGCCGTAGCCAATTACCTCCGGTACGTGTGTGTACCACGCACTTTGAATGGCTGCATCTGTATCATGTCTGTCATTGTGTGCTTTTCTTCTTATTGTAATGTGCTTTTAGAAGTCACTTTTAAAGGTTCTGTATACAATTATAATTATTTATTGTCTTCTAAATGACACTTGTGAATTAAAACAATTCAAATTCATAATTGCAATTAATGTTAAAAACGGATGCTTGGGACTAGACCAGTGAGACAGTCTTATTTTATTTTTTGACTAACTTTTAAAAAAAGGAAGTAGGAAGTAGGTAGTAACAGAGTAACAGAACAAAGTGAAGAGGAAGGCCCGAGAAATTCCAACATCATGCATGCGATCATTAACTTAAAACTTTTTACTCAAGATTAGGAAAAGAAGAAAGTTTTAATTAATGTGGCTTTATTTTCAAGTTAATCACCAAACCATCACTCATAATAATTTATCCAGATGCACGCAATCAAGACGGGGCCAATTTTCCCAGAAACAATTAACCTCCCAGTATGTCTCAGGACTGTGCTGTACTGTGCTTTATACCATACTGCAGTAACCAACTGCAGTATGATGTAATCGATAAGTAAATATACTGTATGGTATATGCAGTAAATGTACAGTAAATACAGTATGGTACTGTACAGAATTAAAGCCACTACAGTATTTTAAAAAGATTATGTTTCCTAATTACTTTTACTTAATATTAAGATACATATAGATTATTTTAATGTCGATGTAAACCTGAAAATAATTACATTCTTGAAGGCCGATAACAATAAACTATACTTGAAAAACTCTACTTTTATTTGTTATATTAATCTAATATTTGACATATTCTGTATATGAATTAAATTTTAATACAGGACAAAGATTATTCCCACAGAGCTGGGCATTGAAATCAAGGGTTTTGCTTGACAGGCCAGAATTCTTCCAATGAGCTACCAATGCCTCATACTGATGAGGTTACAGTATGTGACTGTAAGTCATTCAAAACTACTGACCTCTTTTTTAAAATATGTGCTTTTAAATACAATGTTTTTAAAGCAACATTTTATAATATATTTTACAATCAAAACCAAAAATAAAATGTTCTAAATATTATTTATAGGCACACTATTAATTCTGTATACAGTGTTTAATAAAAACAAAATTCTGTTACTTGACAGTATGACTTACTTAGGAAAATACAAATGGGTTAATACACATTTAATTTTTATTTTTAAAATAAGATTTATTGTACATTGTATTAGACATACCACATTAAGCATCCACTGCACCACCTGGCACTTTTACAAAGTAGCATGAAATTATTTGAAAAAATAATTTTGGTTATTATGTTGCAATGTAATGCAGTATGAACTTTGTGCTATGGCACACTATGCCTTTCCCATTCTGAGTGGCTGCATCTGTTGCAAGGCTTTATAACCATCGCTTAGAAATGTGTTATACCTTTTATACCTGTTATACCAGTGTAGCGGCGAGGCTTATTAATAAGAAAGAATTAAGTGTTCTGAGCCTTCCCAAATGAGGTCCCATTTCTCTGTTCATCTCTGTGGTGCAGCCACAGAGAAACTATTCATGCAGGCTGATTTAAGGTTTCCTAGGACAGCTCCCAAAGGGGGATGCACTTAGCTAAGCCTGGCTATCATGATCAATGGTCATCCATTGGCGCCTATCTGTCTAGGGAGTGTCAGTTGGACATCTGCACTGCATTCCTAAGTGTCAGGAATAAGTGACTCATATCTCACCTTGATCAACCAATCAGGGACTGGTAGGGCCGAGTAACCCACGTGGGACTCTGATGCCCATGGAACTTTGAGCCAGTCAATGAGCTGAAGTTCCTCCAGGTTAAAACAGGCAACACAAAGAGCCTGAGAGATTCAGTAAGATTCAGGAGGATTCAGTGGAGAATTCTGTGGACTTTTCTAAAGGGAATTCAAAGGAGAATTCCAGGGCAGGACGGCCCAGGAGCAGAAGGCTCCCAAGGGCAAGACATTCTCGCAGCGCGCCTCCTGACCATCCTGAGACTCAGCCCGGACAACCACGGAACGGCCAGTGTGTCCGAGTGCCAGAACTTTCCTTTGTTCTAAGAGTCTAGAGCGGAGGTTGCCAGAGAGTAACCAGAGGATCCACCCGAGGTTAGCACCAGCAGCAAGCCTCGTCAACATGTCAGAACTGTGGACAGCTGAATCACTATTCAGAACTAGCTCTTCATCAGGAACGAACCGGTCCTCTTCCTGACTTGCTGGGACCTACAGTCATCTTTTCTCCTGTGCACAAACTTTGCTAGTTAAAGCCAACAGTGAGCATCAGCAGCGCACCGTCGCAAGCCGCACAGCACAGCCTGGCACCGAGCCACTTTGTAACTGACTGAATATATATCTTTTGTATTCTGATAACCCTCTCGATAAGATCTGTTAATTTTACATGCATATTCTATGTATTAATAAATGTATCCTCGTGTATTAGTACCTGTGTGTGTGCGTTGTTTGAGTTATATCGCATGGTTGGATTCTAAAGCCATCAAAAGAATCAACTTTGTGATTTACTGCTACAATTAATAATTGTTCCAGTAAATGCCCAAACCCTACAGAACTGGTGCCATCAGAGAGCCACTACATTACATTTTGGCTATGGTAACAACATTACACCAGTTATACATTTTTGCACTTTTCTGTAATATATTTTGTAAGAACTTAATACTATGTTTAGACATACAGTATTATATCTCTGCATTTATTAGTAAAATGATTGATTTTGCTCTTGCAGATGAATTATTAAAAATAATTGAGCCAATCAGTGTGGTTACTATGTGTGATATAAAGGATTAATACTCCATGTGGGTGTTTTCATTAAATATTTGCAGTATCAACAACAGCATTTGGCTAATTTCAAAATATTTATCATCTTCCACAATTTCTGTATTTAAGTATTTAAGCTTCTGAGGATGAACTAATATGTACAGTTTGGTAGTACTACATCACAATACACCAAGCATTATGTCGGAATACGGCTTATTTATGTTCTTAATGTTATAAACCCTGCCATCAGCCATATCACCCTGCAACTCACAACCTGCTAAAGCTAAGCAGGTGTGAGCCTGGTCAGTACCTGGATGGGAGACCTCCTGAAAAAACACAAAGGTTGCTGCTAGAAGAGGTGTGAGTGGGGCCAGTAGGGAGTGCTCACCTTGCGGTCTGTGTTGGTCCTACTGACTGTTACGACCCCAAGTGTCTAGGGGTAAAGGGGTGTAACATTTAGGATAATTCTTTTGGAAGCAGGTGGGTTTTGGTGAGGAACTAGGAAGCGTGATAACAAGGGTAAGGGACTAGAGTGGTCCCAAAGGAAAGAAAATAACAAACAAAATGGAGCTGGATAGGACAGTGAGGGAAAGCTAATCTGACTACAAAAGAAAACGCAAAACACATGGTCTTCAGCATCTTCAACACCCTAGCTAACCTGCACTAACTACCCAAAACCATACAAGACAAATGACACTCACCCGTACTAAACTAGTGTTATTAATACAAAGTCAACTAAGTGTGTAAAGTGTACCCAAACTAACCTTATATACAAAAGTTCACACAAAAACACAAGTGAATCAGGAATACAAATAAGGGAAAACAAGAGTAATCAACAGGAGCAGGGTACAAAAGAACACAAAAGTTGAACATGTAACACTGGGGCAAGGTAATGGCAAAACAAGGATGAACACACAAATAAACGAAAGTAAAAGTAACAAAAAACCAGCAAAACAACAAAGCCGAAGCTATATGAAAATACACGCACACAAAGCAAAACAAACCAACAAACGAAGCCGAAGCAATAACCAGAAGCGAAGCGATAACCAAAACCAAACGGGACCGAAGTCAAACGAAAGGCCTCTCCTTGCTGAAAACCTCCATGTTATATGCTGAATAAGATGTGTTCTGATTGGCTGAGAGCTAATTGATGATGACATCAACTGAAAATGTGGTGTGATGGTGGGCCAATGGAGAAGGGAGAACAATCAAGGGTCAGCAGTGTGGACATAACAGAAAAAACACACGCAGAACACACACTGGGACGTAACATCCCCACCTATAAAAACAAACATCTAATGTTTGGACAAAGCGAAAACA